>NC_067283.1:136654955-137283567 GCF_020740795.1 Apus apus
CTGCACTGCCATCCTGGGTATATTTTAATATGTTTAAATATTTTATTAGTAGTAGCTTGATTGCATTTAATTAGCATTTGTAGTATTTAGACCTGTCATTTAGATTTTACTTTATGCAGTGTTCAGGGCAAAATCTAGGTGACCTACAAGGGCTTTATAATTTCTAATTTCTATGACAATTTTTTGAAAAAATATAGCTGCATATTTTAATGAAAAAAAAGACTAGGGGTATGAACAAAACAGTCTTTTGATGGATTTATTGCTTATTTTCTTAGCAATTTAATTTTAGAATTATAGGTATTTATTGTGAGACACAACTGAAAAAGAAAGTCAGCTTTCTACATCTTGACTGAAAAGGAGAGAGGAAAATAGTAGATCAAGAGTAAAATAGAGAGTGGGAGTCTTTTTATCTGGCAACAGGCTTAGCTTTCACAGATGGACAGACAGAATTGTCATGGTTGGAAAAGACCCCTAAGATTACCTAGTCCAACCATCCACCTGGGGTGGGGAGGGGGGAAACAATGCAACCCACCCCTGAATCAACAACAACAAAGCTCCCAACCACACATCTCACAAAACCAGCAACACCACACAACCCACAAAAAAACCCCACCATGCACACTAGAGCATGCCCTGAAGTGCCACATTGACATATTTCTTGAATATTTCCAGGGATGGTGACTCCACCATCTCCCTGGGCAGCCTGCTCCAGTGCCCAACTACTCTTTTGCTAAATAAATTCTAATATCCAGTCTAAACCTCCCCTGGCACAGCTTCAGGCCATTTCCTTTGGTCCTATCATTATTCACTAGGGAGAAGAGGCCAACACCCACCTGCCTTACAACCTCCTTTCAGATAGTTGTAGAGAGCAATGAGGTCTCCCTTCACCCTCCTCTCCTCCAAACTACACAATTCCAGTTCCCTCAGCCTCTCCTCACAGGTCTTGTTCTCTAGACCCTTCACCAGCTTGGTTGCTCTTCTCTGGACACACTCCAACAACTCAACATCTTTCATGTAGTGAGGGAACCAGAACTGAACACAGTACTCATATTTTTGCATGTGTTTGTGCAGGCTTAGGTTCAGGGCTTATAATTTAATAAAGAGGGACAGTTGCTGCAAAGTAACTGGAACTTTTAAAATGTAATTATATGTGCTAATGGTCCAGGTGTTCTGGGCTGAATGTATCTAATCTTGGACACAAATAGTATGTGGATACACCATACAGTAATGAGAGAGGACTTTTGGAAACATTTTTATTAAGCAGAAATCAGTTACACCAGCAGATGAGCTGGGGACCTACATTTAGAGACTTGGACACAGAAACAGATCCAGAGATTCTTTTAGTCGCCATTACCACTGCCAAGCTAAGAAGTGAAACACTGTGTATGTTATCCTGTTCAAATAACATATTAAAAGTAGTATTTGGTATTTCTAATTGTATAAAATCAGTCCAGTAGACTTGCCTTCCATGAGATCTGGAAGAGTTCTTAGTTCCTTCTGTGATAGTTTTGGTATTTTCTTGAGTATGTAAACAAATAGTTGAGGCTGTGTAAAACCAGCAATTTAGGGTAGCTGGATCCTCCTGATGAAAAGACTATGACCATCTGAAGAGTCACTGAGACCTCTTTTATAAGCAGTGGAGGAGAAATAAGACATTTTGGGTATGACGAAGGTATGATTTATCTCACCTGGAAGTACACATCTCAAACAGGTCAAATGAAGCAGTTCTTAAAATGTTCTGTTTTCCTTCACTGATAGTAAAAGGAACATAGACTGATTAATTCAGGTTTACACATCTGTACAATAAATATCCAGAGTTTGGACAGAAGAGTTAGAGGTCTCTAGATTCAGTTATTTGAGAGTTGTCTGTAAAATTTCTCTAACATTATGTAGAAGGATTTAAGAGATTTTCCTCTGAAAATAGAGAGTAATTACACATTCTATAGTGGGAAAATAACAAATGTCTTCTATATTTATTACATAATGGGTAGTTTTAATTTTTTTAAGTTATCAATTTCAATAATTTATCACTCTCAATTTAAATAATATGTAATATCAGTAACATCACTTTAAGGTATGAATTTATATATATATAATTACTATTTTGGGTACTATTAAAAAAATAACCCTGAATGTTTTTCTCCAAGCAGAAGTTAGTGTGTATGTTTCAAATGTGAATGTGCATATGTCAGACTGTTACAGCCTCAGACTGCTCTTTAATTTGCTCATATAAACACCTATAGGGTGAACTTAATTTTGTGCAGCACATCTGTACTGTAAAGCTAATTCAATTCCTGCCTTTGAGTATATGCCAACATGCACATATTGGGGACCTGCAAGTAGCAAGTGAAGAGTGGACCGGTTTTTGGGGACTTGCACTGGGGATGTACAAATGGTCAGTACATCTCAGGGGCCTCAACTTTTCAATAACTTATTTTCCTTTTGTTAAGAAGTTATTTTCTGTCTAGACACCCAAATGAAATTTCAGTTTGATAGGAGTTCTTGCCCTTGATGAGCTCATAAAAAACTTTATAATTGACATGGGGAAAAGCATGAATAGGAGAACTTGCAAAGCAACAATAGGTTTCCTAAAATACAGGTAAAGTGTTATATTCAGTGTACAACGGCAGGGATATAATAACTATACTCCTGGATTCCTTTCTGGTGGATTAATCTTTTGGATTATAACTGATAGCTGAGATTTCTGCTGAGAATTTTAAAACCTTCAAAAATGCACAGTAATTTGAAGTGGCAGATTCTTAATTCTTAGTAGCAGATATCTGCATTCATTTTGATGAAAAGACACTATTTCTCAGAAATAGTCAGGAACTGGAGTCAGTAAGAATGATAATTTTTAACTGGTCTTATAAAGCCCATTTTATTTCAGTGCTTTGCTCCTCGAATTAGGTGCAAAATTATAGGGAAGCAAATTACAACTTTTTTAGTCAGACTTTGGTTTTGGCATGACAGGTTGTATTGATGACACAGAAAATAACTGCAGGGACAAAACAGGATGGACTCCAGTTCATGCACTTAAAGCTGAGAAGTCATCATTACTATAATGAGATGAGTTCTTCTCACTTAAGTTCAATTTTTTAATATGTTTTAAAGCCAGACTTTGTAAAACAGGCAATATGTAGACTGGAACTCTTGTGATCTTCTGGATATCTCTAAATGTATATTTTTGTGGTAAAGGCTAGATCTTCATTGGCTCACTTAGTTCCCCTGAAGCAATATCTTTGAGACAGACATGGGAAATTCCGTACCAGAAGTACCTTTTGCAAAATGTCACTGGCTTTCAGAATAATATTCCTTTTCCCGTTAGCAGGGAAGCTACATTTGTATCTGTCACGCAGTCAAGATATTTACTGTCATGAGAAAGCACTTTTGGTGAGAATTTCCCATTTTAAAATGCTATCTTGTTTTAAAGAATTATTACTTGGAAAATATGATTGAATTAAAGCTTCAAAATAATTTCATAAGGTTCCTTACCACCATATTTATGCAATCAAAGGATATTTAATGTAGTACAACCTTTATGCAAAATATATGGGGATAAGTCTAAAGTGTGTTTTTGAAAAGAAAACCTTTGTATTCTGTACCTCTCCTTCCTTAAAATGAATGTGAGACTTGATTCTGTTTCTCTATAGTATATGCGAGTATATATCTTAGGAGAAAACAGGTGAAAAAATATAATATTTCTCATTGTGCATAATATCCCTCTGCAGAGACTATATTTTACTTTTCTAAAGTATGTACTAGCTGTTTGTAGCTTAATTTTATGGGGCTGTATCTTCACTTCCTCTCTATAAAGTTTTCTGGACAAGCGTTAAGACTGTGATTAGACCTATTAGATGTATTTCACCAATTTACTGACATAATTTCAGAGTGTTAAATTAGGATCTGAAGTAATGTTGTCTGTGCTAAAAAGAGCAGAAATACTTTGGTTACTGTTCTTTTTGTCATGAAATCAAGATTTTTTCCTGCATACAGTAGTATAAAAATATTATGTAGCATGCAGTAACAAAATAGTTTTCTTGTAATATGTAATAGCAATGGTGAAAAAAGAGGAGAGAAATCTAGAAATGTGAAATGTATGGATATAATTTACAATTTAAAGTACTTACATAAAAGAGAATGTTTTATTAAAATACGAGTCATGCTCCAGTTCTATGGGCAGCAGCATTAATTTAGACTTTTTCTTTAAAACTGTTTTTAAACTTTTCTTCCTAACATTTGTCTGCCATACAGATTAAATTCTGATTCTCTAAAATATATTTTGTCAAAATACTATGCATTTATTCCTAGTTATGAGGTATCTATACTTACCATAATTCTTCCTGATATTTAACCACTAGACATTTCTCTGACAATTTCAAACAAAGTTAAAATGCTTTTTATTATAAATATATTTTCTGTATTTGTGTTTCTTAGAAATTTATCCTATTTAACAGATCATTTAACTTTCCTTAAAACATAATCTGTCTTACAGCTGAATATAGATACCATTGTTTTAAGAATTTTATTGAAGTGATAAAAGTAAATACTAGTTTGTATTAGAAAAGAAAAGAAATATGTCCCTTGAAACAAAACTATTTCTTGAGATTATGATGAAAACTCATTCCATATTCACATGCTTTCCTTTCTGAAAATTCTGTTTGGAATAAAACACAATTTGCCTTTTCATTTACTGTAAGTAATTTTATATGAACAGTTAAAAATTCTGAAGCAGTGGTACTTTACACTGTACATAATTTTATGCACATGTAGACACACACAAACATGACTCCTTCCTTGCTGTATTTCATATTCCATGCACTCTGTTGTTCGAGTCTTAACTTTTCCTTGGAAGCACTCTGCAAGTCCTGCTAGCAGAGGTTATGAATCAGTTAGGATGAACAAAAGTCTTTACAGTTTTACTGTGTCTTTTCCTGTCTTTTCTTTCGTCTCTCCTTTACTGCACTGTCTATTCTGTCTGATTCTCGCAGGAGACATGGATTACAACTGGTTGGACCATACGTCTTGGCATAGCAGTGAGGCATCCCCAATGTCTTTGGTGAGACATGTGGAGCCTTAACATTCAGTTTCCTTTATCATTTCACATTTCCTTTGTTTTATTTACACCTTTGCATGATTTCTTTTTTGTATCCTTTTTTTTATCCCACACCTTTAGGGGACAGTCAAAGGGGAAAAAGAAAAACTAGTGAGCAGGCACTTTTGTCGGATTCTAACACCTTATCCGAGAGGCAAAAGAAAATGGTGTGCTTTGGTGGCCACTCTTTGGAAGAGGACTTGGAATGGTCTGAGCCTCAGATAAAAGACTCTGGGGTAGATACGTGTAGTAGCACAACTCTAAACGAAGAACATAGCCATAGCGAGAAGGTACTGAGAATATGGAGCCTGCATTTTAACCTGCTCATTTGGTCTTTGTTTGCTCTCTGTCACTCATTAAAGTAGTGCATAAAATAAAAGATAGGGTGTTTCTAGAGACAATGTAGTGTTTCTTAAGGTGCAGAAAAGAAAAACAAATGAAAAGTCTCTGCATGCTTGCAGATTTTACTGTTTGGCAGCCTAAGAAAAAAACTGAGAGGCATAAAAGAATGTTTTTCCTACAGTTGCATAATAGTATATGATGGTATTACCTTCAAGTATAAAGTAATTAATAAGAAGGATTCTACTGATTGGCTTATTCAATTACTATGTTCCAACTCCTGGGGCTGAAATTAAACTAACAGTTTAAACCCCAGGGGTAAAAGGGAGAAAATTGGGTCTCTCTGCACAGAAAAGTTGTTTTTCTTTTTTCCCTTTCACTGTCATGATTGTTCTTTAGTTTTGTTGCCATGCCATTTTTCTGCAGTATTGTGCAGAATTAAAGGCTTTGCCATCTGCTTTGGTGTTTTTTATTTTTGTTTTCTGTTTGGTGGAGATTATGATAAATCTTTTTAGCATTATTAGATGTAACGGGAACAGATTTGTCTGTGCCTGCTAATTTTGCATGAAATAGAGCATGAGATAGTATTTTTCTATGAAAAAGTGCTATGATTACACAAAATAAGATGTTAAAAATGTATTAATTATGCCAATATAAAAGTATAACTGTGCCCATGTATAGTAATGAATAATAGCATTCACTGTAACTGTGCTTCATATGTGAAGTAATTATTTCAAGAAAGAATGACTATTAATATATTCTATGATTTTCAATGTACTACTACTAAGGGTAAAACACTGAAAAAGTGTATCAGTCTTACTGAAAACTGACATGTTTGGAAGAGCAGAAAAAAGAAGAAATGCCTAACATCAAAATTCTGAGTTAAACTTATTTTTCAGTATTACTTTTAATCTAGACCTCTACAGTCATTTATGTCCATATTCAGGTGTGATTGTCACTGTAGATAACTATGTACAGTTGTCTGTATCTGTCTAATCACCAAGATGCAAAGATCATTCTAGATATTTGCAAATTTGATTTAGTAAAAAAATGTTATGAAACATTAGGTATTTACTGTGATTAAGTATATATAAAAATAAATCTTTTTCAGCACAGCTGTCTGTCTTTCTATTACATCAAATATTAGTGTAATCATAATACTTTCATGGCATTTTAAAGTATATCAGGAAATGAAAAGTATTACTGAAATATTTTTCTTTAAATTCCTATTCTCTGTATTTTCCATTAATATTATATGATAGCATCCAGTAACTTGGCAACCATCCAAAGATGGAGACCGTCTCATTGGTCGGATTTTGTTAAATAAACGACTAAAAGATGGAAGTGTGCCTAGAGACTCAGGAGCAATGCTTGGATTGAAGGTTGGTAATGAGTAATTCTGGAACTAACTCAGTTAAACCAGCTATCTTTATAATGAAAGTATTCTCGTATTATCGAATGTGCATCTTATCATTCTCAAAATTACAATATAGAGACATTTTATATTCAGTTATCAAGAGTACTTTTAGAGTGTCCTTGACAGGCTCAAAAAATGTATTTTTTAGAAAGGCTATATGTGTTTTCACAAGTTCGCTGAGAATATCTGCTCTGCAAGGTACTAATAGCATCCTTTGTGGGCAGGCCAAACCTTGTTCACTTGCATTGCACTGTGGTATAACTTCTGTTCCCTGAAAGAGGGGAGAAATGTGGAAAATAAATTATCTCTTTTGAAGAGCTGGGAAACATCTTGAAGTTAAGGACATTTCAATCCAGAGCAGAGACTGCCAGTGGAAGAGCTTGTTTTGGGATTTCCCCCTCCTGCTCTGATTGTTTATTTGCTACATTAAATGCACAGAAAATAATTTAGTATTAGTTGTATATTATCACAAGGTGATGTGTTTACATATTTTTCATGATGCAGTACTCTTCAAACAGATTATGAAGCTGTTGCTAGCTCATATCTCATATAATTTTCTTGTAATATCATTTGCAGTTCCTGCAACACTAGTAAGAGAATGAGTTATATACAGTAAAAGAAACAAACGTGTATTTATTTTAAATCAATATCCTTGTTGTGAGAAACAGCTAAGAAGTTTGATTAATTCTCCATGCTGTATTTAACATGGTGTTGACTTCACTTTCAGCACACAGATTAGGCCACAGTTATACACTGTAAATATGGGTTAAATCAGTGTGGTTACTTCTAAGATATTCGTACATGCTTTGGAAATTTTTGAATATTTTATTGACAAATGATTATATTTTTAAATCAGTGCAGAAGGCAATTGAACATAATTTTACATGTGTATCACGGTCTTCATGACAGAAAATGCAAGACCAGAGACTAACAGTACCATGATAAAGTATTTGTTTTTTCAACATGTGTGTATAGAATTCTAAAATCTTCTATTATAGAGATGAACTCTTCACTGAGATTCATGAATAGTTTAGATTCAAGAGTAACTACTTGTTAATCTCAAAATGTACCTGAAAAGAGTGATTTTCAGAGGTTATTCCTGACTTGAATTTTCAAATATTTCTGCATTATTGAAAGTAACCTAAACTGGATTCAGGACTACAAATTTTAAATCCCAATATGAAGACTGCTAAGAAACCTTAAGAATTTGAAGATTATGCCACTATAGACAGTTCTGCTATATGAATCTACTGATTCTAAGATAAATAATAAGGTCAAACCTGTTGAAGTTTCCTGTAGTGAAATCTTCAGTATGCCAAGAGTTTTCACCTGCCTTCCCCAGCCAAAGCGGATATGATTAATCAATAGGATATTCAATGCTTATTGTGAACATGAGTTCTGCTACATTATTATATCTGTTTTCTGTTTAAAACTATTGAAGTAAGCAGTGTGTTGACTAATACCTTACTTTTTTGGGGGTGATAAGTTATAATACAGTGAAATACTACGTCTGTGTATTTGATAAAGTGTAGAAGCTTTAGCATTCTGTATTTGCAATGTGTTTAAATGGCACAAATAGCCAGAATAGGTACAAACATCACTTGTCACAGCCAAAATTCTGTGGTGTTTTTTCACATGTATCTCTTTTACCTGGGCTACCTGAAAATGAAGGAAATAATTGAATTCTTCTTTCTGTTGCCAGAACATTTAATTCATTTAATGTAATTTTCATTCTATGAAAATACCTCCTCTTTCAAACAGGTAGTAGGAGGAAAGATGACTGAATCAGGTCGGCTCTGCGCATTTATCACTAAAGTTAAAAAAGGAAGCTTAGCTGATACAGTTGGGCATCTTAGACCAGGTATGTATCGACTATAGATTTATACTTCTGAGTTGTTTTGCTAAAGGTGATAGTAAGTGAGAAAGCTTAGTTAGATGGGGAATTATGTTAAATTGGTGTGATGGACTATTGTAGAACTGAACTGACATTCAGTTACCAGATTATTGACATTGCTGCTTTTGTGAAATATAGAAGTTGTCATGTTATTCAAAAACATATTTTAATATTTTTATTCACATTTTTGTACTAAAAATATTTCACTGATGTCCTGCCCAGTCGTTTTGTGGTGTGTATTTACTTATAGCAAACTAAGCTATTACAAATGTGCCAACGCAATCAGTTCAGCTAAGAAACTGCTTCTATCCCAACATGTAAACCCTGGATTGCTAGATTGGAGAATGCAATAAATGTGAACTGTTAACATAGAAACTATCTGAACCTTAAATACTAAACTTGTAGAGGTAAAGGGATCTTCAAAATAGTAAGCTGACACAATATGCTGTTTCAAAGATCTGCATTTTCTAAAGAGAATGTTTGGGTTTGGCAGTCACAGCTGCCGAAGCGAATAAAAGCTACATCTAATTCAGTAGGGGTCCTAGTGATGATATAATTGTTTCACTGAACTTTACATATTTGAAGCTGAGTTGCAAAAAACTTTTAATACTCAAGATTTTCCTACATGAAGGACTACACACTTGTTCTACAACACAGGTTTTACAATCCAGTAAACTGGCAGTAGAATGGCTAAAATTGTCATTGTAAGTACAATTCACAGCAGATGTCTTAAGCAGAGTGTTATTACTGAAATTATAGGTGATGAAGTATTAGAATGGAATGGAAGGCTACTGCAAGGAGCCACCTTTGAGGAGGTGTATAACATCATTTTAGAATCCAAACCTGAGCCACAAGTGGAGCTTGTAGTTTCAAGACCAATAGGGTAAGTAGTTTCTTAATTTTTTGCAGTGAATATGATAAAACTTTTGCAAAATTTCTCTTTCAGGCCAGAACATACCAAACAGATTAGTTAACTTTGTAAACAGTAAAACTGTATGCAAAATTCTCTAAACTAAAAGCATAGCTACACCGATAGATCACACCAGCAAGTAGAAAGAGCTAGTGTGAAATCCTGCATTCTTTGAGTCCCTGGCATTATCTGCTAATATGGTCAAAAATAGGTTTCATTCTGTGGTTATTTAGCTCAGACAGCCTTTACTGTCTTTGAAATGGTGGTTGTAATCTTTATTGTTGCTATTCTGGATCCGTAACTTGACTCTTGATTTTTATTTCTCCATTCCAATTTGTATATTGTATATATAAAATTAAATATTCATATTTGGTCTATGAACTGATAATGAACTCTATTCCCTGAGAGTCTGCAATGTAAAATTTTGCCCAAAATACAGTATGCAAATAACATAATCAATATGCTTTGGAAAGTCTCAAATCCTTATTTTCATCATCTTCATCTATGGTATCTATTAAATTATTGTATGTTATCTAATAGAGAACATATCTGAGTGAACAGCTAGTGCTTGTCTAAGTTGTATGGCACTTTTTCTTTGATGCTTTACATTGCCTGATTTTCTTAAATTTCAGACCTACCTCTCAATGTCTAAACTTAAATTTTCCTTGCTTAGCAATAGGGCATGTAGTGTTGCTTTCTTATATTAGACTGTGAAAACTTCACCTTCTTCATCTGTTTTGTTTTGTTTTCCTTCCAAGTTCCTACACCCTACAGTCACATGCATCCCTTTATTACTTCTCCACTGGAAGTTCCATAGCCAATCACACCAGGGATGCGAAGAGGGGGATGCTTATCTCTGAATTTGAAGATGTTTGCAGTTGTTAAGAATTTTCTTTTTCCCCTCAGAGTTTATTTTGATGTGACAGGACAGGGTACTAGGTAATGTCATATAGGCTTCCTTTTCCATGTGAGGTTTGACCAGGTGGTCTTTCAAGATCCTTTCCAAACTGAGCTGTTCTATGATTCTATAATTATGTATTAATAAATGTATTTATATCTTTATTTTTTATTACATGCACACAGTTATCTTACCTTCATACAAGAAAGCATGGGTAACATAACTAAAAATTAAGTGCTAAAGATCTAGAACCATATAATCTGAGGATGGAATTTCAGTGAGGATAATATTTTATGCTTTCAGCTATAGTAGAAAATTAATGTGTAGGGACTTTGTTTCATTTGTTAATTTTAAAAGTACTTGATAACAGCAAAAACTGCTTTATCTTGTAAGTGGTATGAGAGGTTATCTCCTACATAAATATTGAATTGCAACCCTTTTGGGCCTGAGGCTGTATCATCTGTCTTCTTAAAAACCTTAGCATAACTTGGGAGTTCTAGGTACAAACAACAATGCTAAGGGACAGACTACATTGCCAGAAGAACTCTGTCTATGAAAAGGAGGTTTTAAATTAACGTAGCATGAGTGTAAGATGTTTCATAGTTTCTCTCAAACAGAAGTTTAGAGCTAATATTTCAAGGAACTGCTCACATCTTGAAATTTTATTTTTTTTTCCTCTTTCTGTATTCTCTTCATTGCGTAAAACCTCTGATATTCTTTCCTGTGCTTTTATATTTACAGTTTTTTGTTTTACCTTCCTTATCATCCTGTCTTCTGTCATGTTACCATGTGCTCCACTTGCTGTCACTAGAGCAGCTTATCTATGATTTCTTAAAGAAAGTGATGTGGGCTCTCAAGATCCCTTGCCACATAGTCTGAAGAACTGTGTCAGCTCAGGGCTAAAGAAGTTGTTGGACTTGATTCCCAGTATCTTTTTTCCAGGAGATGTAAAAGAAGGTTTTCACCTCCAGAACTCCAATTACTAAACTAAATGTGTTTATAACTGTAGATTCAGTGATTAATACTTTCTGCAAGTCAGTAACATTTTAGGTTCTCCTTGGATGTGTATAACTCTTTGGATTTGGTTATTATCAGGACAGCTTTAGAAATGTTTTTCATGAGATCTGAGCTGGTGAACTGGAAAAGCCATACTCTCAGTTTAGGAGATTTATGTCGTAAGCAAATGGACTATAGAAATTAATATCTCAAGGAAAAAATTAAAACCTCAAGGAAACATACTACTGTAAGTCTGTGTCCTGCCCAAGGGAATAAAGTTTAATTGTATTAAAAATAATTAAAAATTCAGATTTACTGGATGTCTGAATCAGTAATTATTTCAATTAGAATAATCAATGCCCACATGAAGGATTTACTTTTGCATTGAGGTGTATCCTTTTACTTATAAAGACAGTCTTGATGGTCTTATGTCAATGCATTAACTCATGCCAAAAATCTTCAGTTACTAGTTACTAGCAATTAACTTAGCTGAGAAGGAGAACCTATTGTTATATCCTGATATTCTGAATGGAAAACCAAATTCCAGTGAACGTGATAGTTGTTTCTTCATTTTATTATGGGCTGACTTCTATGAAAAATGATGATGGTAAGCTAAGCTGATAAAGGAAGATAAAATTGAAAGGTCTTTTTAAAAAGAAATCATACCAATTTTGCATGCAATTTATCCCTTTTTCTATCTTATAAGAAAAGTTGATGGCCATTGCTATTGTATGTGAGCTGGCTGTCTCTCTTATACACAAGAACTTACCTATTTTCTTCTTTCTAATTATCAGAAATAATTGTTTTAAAATGCATGTTATTTTAGTATTTTCTACTGGATTGAATTTGGAAGGAAAACTCATTCAGTCTGTTCACAATGATACATGTTTTCAAGGTTTTGTTCTCAAACTCATAGGACAGAAATACTATTTTTAGAGTTACAGGCTAGGTTTAATAATGTATTTTGAAGTAAATAAGTACTAAATAAATAAATAATAAGGTAATATGTGAGCATTGGGTCCCTTTATCAAGTCTACTGATATAAAATAAACTTAAATAATTCTTCAATAACTCTTGTAAGTTTCTGGCAAATTATGCTTACTAACAGCAGACAGTGGTTTTGTGGTTTTTTTTGTCTACAGTGGGCAGTTAAAGCAGTTAGATGCTTTCTGATTTATCTGTATTATTAGTGCATCAGTTAACTTGGAAAGATTCCTCAATTTGTTTAGTAAATCTATCTATTTCTAGTGAATCTTGAAACGTATTTGGAAACTGCATGCCAAAAAGGAACTAGATAACTTTTATTGATATATATTTCAGACTGTTTTTTTCATAATGAAGACAGTAGATATCACTGAGACCGTGTTTAACTTTCCCTTCCATTCATATAGCTTTGTGGTGGGTTGATCTTGGCTGGTCACCAAACACCCACCCAACTACTCTCTCCTTGTCCTGCCTGATCGGGACAGGGAGAAAAAATGAGCTAGGAAAGCTCATCAGTCAAGATAATATAACAGAATTGCCATCATAGGCAAAACAGACTTGGGAAAGAGTAATGTAATTTATTAGGAATTGATAACAGAATAGCATAGTGAGAAGTAAAAACAAAACCACCTTCTCCTCACCTCCCTCCTTCCCAGGCTCAGCTTCACTCTTTCACTCCGGCTCTTCTACCTCTCCCCTGCCAAGCAGTGCAGGGGATGGGGGTTGAAGTCACTCCCACTTCCCTGACCTTGGTGTCTGCAGGGACGCTTCTCTCATGACTTTTTTTCCTCACCCGTCTCTCTTGCAGCTGCTGCACAGCTTTTTTTACCCTTTCTTAAGTGTGTTATTACAGAGGCACCACCAGCTTGGCTGAGGGGCTGAGCTGTGCTGTGCAGGGGGCCCATTGGACCTGGCTGGAACTGGCTGTGTCCATCACGGAGAAGCCCCTGCAGCCAACACTGGGCACTGACACCCAGTGCAACCTTGAAGAAACAAGCTGCACTGAAACAAGCATGATGATTTTAAATACTGTTGCTGTGGCTCAGATATGAAGCTTTGCATCTTGCTTGATTTTGCTCAAATACCTCCAAAATTATGTATTAGGATATTGATAGTTTCTATTAGCATGCAGTAATGTTTGTCCCTCGTAAGAAGAATATGTTCCTTTGGGGGCTGGGTGGGTGTAATGAGGTACATAGGCATTGTGACTGAGTGCTTTCAAATTACACAGCTGTGTGCACAGTTTGATACAGGTGATGCCACAGCTCATGCAAATACACAATTTTGTCAAATGAAATTATGCATCTTATTTAGCCACGGAAAAGATAAGATTGTCCAAATTTGAGGTTCAGCGACAGTAAAGGACATATTGGATAGCCATCATTGGCAGTCCAGTATGTTTGAGTGACGGTCCAATAAATTTTAAGTAATGTGTAGTGTCATAGCAAAATCTACTACTCAGTTCTAGTCTACTATTAACTCTGAGATTGTTATTTTTTTATTGTTTACTGAATTTTATTTGTGACTGTGCAACCTCTTTCCTACATTCACTAAACCACCTGTTCTCTAGGCTTTAATTTCCCACTGAAATTATTTATACTGGATAAAAGATAAATCTTCCGTGTGGCTGAAGATATCCAGTTGTTCATTCACTTTTCCTGAGGCATGCCATGGTGGATTTAGAAGTGTTATAGTGTAATTGAAATTTGAATATGCTTGTTAGATAAAGGCTCAATCTGTCTTGCTTTCCTGATTTCAGGGACATTCCCAGAATACCTGACAGCACACATGCACAGCTGGAGTCCAGTAAGTTTCAATTGTGGGGTAGGAAAATCTTCTCTCTCTTTTATGTAAGCACAAATAGATTGAGAAATGTCATCTAAAGTCAGTATAGCTCTCATATCTTTGTCCATTTTTTGTCTCAGTTTGTCATCTTACTCTATTTTCTGTCTATCAATCTTTGTCTAATAATAAAGTCAGGACAGTTTGATTCAGGCTTGACATTTGGTTATAAGCTTAGGCTATTTTTGATTGAAAAGTAAAGCATAACTCTAACTAATATACAAGAACATTAATAGTAATTTTTAATTTCCTATTTTGTTGTTTTGCACTTCAATTGAGCCTTATAAACAAAAAATGGGGATGAAATGTTCTTTGTTTACAACCTGAGAGGCAGCTACTTTGAAATCAGAATGCTTCTACTTTGTTATAACCACTCAGCACTCTTTAAATCAGCTAAACCTGTATTTCATGTGGGAGAAAATAACTTGCTCATAGGCTTAGATCTGATAAGATGGATTTCAGCCTGGAGTTATTTTGTATTATTGTTTTAGAACTTTTTTATAATAGAAGCCATTAATAAATGCAGTGGCATAAACTTGATTTTAATAATACGAAAAATTGCTCCAATATCTTTTCACTGATCAGCCAAGTCTTAAGGTCCAATTTATGTTCTGTGAGATGTGGAATTTCATTTGTATTTATAAAAATAGTTTACTTATATTCTGTGTTTTATACATCAAAACTTGTTCTCCGACAGTTAGCAGACCTTGTAGATTTGAAAAAAAAGCACAAAATACCTTATACGTATCTTGACGTCTTAGTGAAAATCTAATTTAAAATTAGTCTAATAGTGCAAGATAAATGCCCTTCAGAGGACTGAATTCCTTAGACCACAATATTTTCTTTACTAATTAGGAATTTAGGGGCTTCAATTTGCTGACATATTTACAGTCAGAAATATCTGAATAAACTGGTTTTCATTCTCTGTGCTTCAGATCACACTTCACAGCTATAATAATCTTTAAAAGCTTTTCATTGCATCTGAGCACCAAAAGATTGAGTAACATTATTTGATAATTTAAAAGAGATAAAAAATTGATAATTATCACAACTTTATTGCATGTTTGGTTATATTTGTAGACTTTTAAAAAAAATTATGAAAAATGCATAAGTGCTACTATTTATAAAATATTTTTATTTATAATTACAGGTTCTAGTTCATTTGAATCTCAGAAAATGGACCGACCTTCTATTTCAGTGACTTCTCCTATGAGTCCTGGCATGTTAAGGGACGTTCCACAGTTCTTATCTGGACAACTTTCAGTATGTAAACATTTCATTAATACTAGTGTGCTTTTTTGCAGTATATACAGTTCTCACTGCAGAGTGCAAGCTACCTCTAGCATAAAGTTCTTGTTAAACTTGCTAATTTTTTTGGTTAATGCTATATATGTCAGTGTAGGCAGGGCCATAGTTTCATATGGACATTCCATTTTATTAGCTTTAGGAATTTTTCTATACGTTGAATTAGAGATATATTTCTATGTCTATTTACCTAGTAACTAGACTGGTAGAGTAAAATTTTCAGAAAGGACTAATCTTGGCCTCCAGTTATGCTTGTGCTGTTGAGTGTATACACTATTTCATCACTTACATGTGCAGTTGGTAGATTTTATTACCTGTGTGCTTTGAAATTAATATAGCTTATTTCTTATGCGCTAGCTTTCATATATACCTTCCCCAGATATCCCTTTGATTGTTAACTAATGTATTTCTTGTACCAGTGTTACTCGCTTTTGTTCTTCTCTCTCATTGCATTACCTGAATGTTTTCTTTCAAAGGTCAAATTTTTGTACTAAACTGAAGAACTTGGGTTTTTACACCTTTCTGTGTCTTTTACAACTCCAAAGTGTGATTTTTCAAAAGAGCTCAGCTGTGGCCTGGTACAGGTTGAAAAGGAGAGGAGCATGGAATGGAAGCAGTGCAAATTTGGTGTTAGACAAGTTTGAATATGTTACATTCATATTTCTTTCAAGTTGTTTATGTTAAGATTATCTGTGTGCCATAAAATACACCTAAAATTGAAGCAGAATGTTTATAGGTCTCACAGAAATGGTTTACACTATTGATAGAGGAGGGGAAGAAATATTTTTCTGTCTGTTCTGAAGCCATGTTGGTTCCAATGTGCAATGCATGAGACATTCGTTTTGCTCATCAGACCAGTCGTCTACACTATATGATTTTAAATTTTCTGCAACTGTTGTACTTAACTGCTTTGAAAGAATCAGTCATTTGGATTAGTGGAAAACTAGAGATCTTGGCAGTAAAGCGCAGTATGCTTTTCCCAAAATACAATGCCAATGGGACATGAACACTAACTCTCAAAATACACAGACCAAGGTTTCTAAAAAACAATTTAGTTTTACAAGACAGCAAAAATTGTTTATAGTGGAAACAGGGGAGAAAGAAATATATTTTTGTCTAAATCTCATAAAAGATTAGGCTGTCAAAACTTTTGGTTCCTACGTCCCAGCATGAAATTCAAGATCCATAATTGGCTGCTCAGACATCCAATGCACAGACACTCCAGAATATTAATCTAAATAGGAAGCATACAGAACTGACTTCCTCACTTTTTTTGTTCCAGAAATAAAACCTTCAAGAGTTTAAGGATAGAATTTATTAGTGAAGTCAATAAGTCTGTTCATTTTGTGGTTTGATAAGGTGCTGCAGTTTAAGGTGCACAAGTATCAGGAGATATGGAAGTATATTTTAATTTACTGAAAATAACAGAATTCTCAAGGTTTTGTCTCAGAATGGCATTTACATTCAGTGTTTAACTCGAGTAGGCATTATTTTTTTGTTTGTTTGTTTGAAGTTATAAATTCATTTATTAAAAAATGTATAGCATTTCTTTCCATCTAAGGAAACCAAATAATATTAGGAAACACAGATCTTTCCTGTTTGTCCTGTTTGTACAATTATATACAATACGTCCTGCTACATGATAATCTTGTTTCCCTCAGAAAGCAGCTGATACCTGAGAATGCACAGCTCCAGCTGACTGGCACTGAAGTCAGAAATGCTCAGTAACTCTCTAAACTTATGTCCCACTGTCACAATGTAAACGCCTAACATCAGTAGACAGTTTGAAAAGTTGGACACCTATCTTACCTGAATACCCAAAGAAAAGTTGGAAATAGCTGTATTCCATGTTATTCATGTTCATGGCACAATCTGGCTCCTGCTGCTGTTGGCTCAAGGCTTTGGGAGGCTGGTACTAAATCTTTTGCTTTGTGAGTCAGGGAAGCTGATAGTGTGGATAGATAGCAATGTGGCACCTAACTGGGAACTTTGAAATGAGTAGACTAAAATATATTTTTAGAAAAAGATTACTTTAAGAGAATTAAAGGATTCTATGGGATTGTTTGTTTGTTTGAAAGCAGCAAATATCCGTAGCTTCTCTTTGATCTGATACGTTAAGTTAGTTTTTTTAACTTTTCAAATTTGGTGGTTTATGTGTCTTCAAGGTAGTGCAATTAGTGTTTTTTCCTTCACTTTTAAAAAGTTTGGTTTCTCATTTTATAACTTTGAAAAGTTTTGAAACTTTAGAAAAGTTAGTAAAAACCAAACAATTATTTGTGGAGTTGGATATATTTTGAAAAATTCAAATGGAATATGAGTTTCTAATTTTGGACCATTAGCAAAGGTAAAGCTATAGGGAAAAACGGAATTATAAAAATCTCAAGTTCCAAAAATATTTTAGTTTGAACACTACAAAAAAAAAAAAGAAAAGAAAAAGAAAAAAGAAAAAAAGACAAGCATCAGTATTTTGGTTTTCAGTGTTTTTAATAAGCTCTTGCCTGACAGAACCACTGATGGAGCTCTCATTCATTCCAAATAGCTGAGTAAGATGGAAATAGAAGGAAATACTAAATTTTGAATATAATTGGGAAGGTGCTGTTTATGGTGAGTGTCTAGGCAGGATAATAACTGTAGAGTCCTGGCAGTAGATGGGTTCTTTGTGGAAGTGGTGACTCAGTTGACATTCTTAGCAGTGGTGGCTGCATTCAGACAAATGTGATCAATCTGAGGGAATGGTGATATGCAAGATTTTGGAAGTGTTTTCTGTATTTTTCGTACTCCTGGACAGCACCATATAGTCCTGCTGGGCTGTTGTTAGGGCAGCTGGGTGTAATAGCTTGTGAAATACAAGAGTGTGGGCAGAAGTGGATATACATACAGTTTGGGTGGAGGTCTGAAGTATTTAAATCAATACTTTGATATATACATCCTTATTCAGACAATACTACAGATCCTTCAAGGGTTTATATAGATTATAGTGTTTGGGAATGTATTTCTCTATGTTTATTATGATTTTACCCAGTTTAGCTGCAGTAATGCTTCTCCATTATTCAGGGATGTCTTTGTCTTTTCAGTCTTTGTTTTTCCTTTGTATTGCCATTGGTCTATTCTGTTGAAGTTACAGTGACAGTCCAGAGCAGGCTAATAGGATATCCCATGAAGCAAACTATCTCACATAGCTGGAAAATCTTCTTTCCCTTAATAGTTATTCTGCCCAAATACATGCTTAATTGAACAAACTATGTGCAGCTACAGTAAATTGGTGTGTATTATAATTTCCTAAGGTGTGTAAATACTGTATTTGTGTTTCTTGGAGTCTCTTTTATAGCATGTTTGATCCACATCATTCTTTCATAGAGTATTTGATTGTTATGCAATTATTGTTTTATTATTATTTGCTATTTCTGCGGGTTTTCACTGATTTGTTTTTCCTTTAATATAATTTTGAAAAAGTCTATATTCTTTGTTCACTTCATTACTGCATTCTGGCTACTTTTTCAATACTGCATGAGAAGTGTAACTTGGAATGCTTTTGTGATAGGTTTAGAGACTGGTAACATGACTTGAACACCCTGTAAATGGATACAATTATAAAAGGATAATACTTCATTTTTGTACTGGTGGAAATCCTTACAGGAAAGGCATGCCATTTATAAAATTAATCTACTTTCTTTTAGAGCTGAACCACACAACAACTTCAATAGATTTTTCATAGATATTCAGTTTATAAAGCAAAAAAATCAGATGCAGTAATTATAGTTTTATTATCTGTAGCAGATTAGAAGGCAGATACTGTACATTGTGAAGGAAATAATATGTTGGCATCCTGTGGGAATGAACTCAAGTATGAGACTTATTCCCCTCCCCCTTTCATCTTTTCCCCTTTCTTTTCTGCTATTTCCACCTCTACACAAGTAAATTGCTGTTGCTCTCACATCAAAACTGGAAAGGTTTTAGGCAGTGCACACAATGTGCTTATTGCCCTCCATTTCCAAGGCAGACTATGGCAAGTGAGGGTCTTCGGTGCATAGCTGGAGGTACTCTGTCCTTCTTAGGATTATGATACTCTGGAATATCTGTGTTTCTCTGGTAATATGGAGTAGAAGCAAGCTGATGATCTCCTTTTTTGTGTGTGAGTAGCTCACATTCTGGCACCCACAGGTTGGGCTGTGCAGTACTGCTGGTGCAGGGGGGGGCAGTTGCTGCATCTTGCAGAGCATGGGGGCACATCAGAAAAAAACCCATATATTCTCTTGCTTTGGTGTAAGAACAGATTTTTTCACACATTTTTCCAGCATCTGTGAATGGCAAGTAAGCAAGGAGGGTGGCAGAACCATCATCATGCTGCCTATCTCTATATTTTGGGTACATTTCCTGTGAATATTGAGTAGCAGCTTATTTCCTTTACTTTGAAATAGATTAATACTCTCAGGAAAACTGGGCAGGGAGGTAAAGGAGATTCAAATCTGTCAGATGATTGCTGTGGTTGTTGTGACCTACTCTGACAATCTTTTCCCTGACTCGCTGGCCCTCTAAGGTATCACCGCGTGCTCCTGCTCCTGTCCATTCCTCATACATGGAACCCTTCATGTGCTGCTCCATTAGCTGTTGCCCTAAGATGAAGACTGGGAAGTGGCTGTGTGGAGTTTGTAGCGAGTCCAGGAATTCAGGAGTGTTTGTTGCCTGTAGTGACATAGTCTTGCTGTAGCCATGGGAAGCGACAAGGCTGTATGTGATCTGAAGTGTTGTATCACAAAAATAAGTGTTATAAATGCATTTATGTGTGTAGTGCAACTTCTAAGTTTTTAAAATGCTCTAGATCCCACTTCACACAAGGGGTTTCTGTATATACCATATGGCATGATTGCTGGAGAATTGAAATACATATATTGTACCTTCTCCCCTGTAATGTTAGTACCAGATAGCACTTTCTTTTAATATTTTTTAAAGTTTTTAGGAGGGGACTTTCTAGAAATGCCTCTTAAAATTGCAGAAAAGAGAAAAAAAATCACCTTTCTTGCTTTACTCTAGAAAGCAACTAGAGCTGTCAGTGCGTGAACTGTACTTATTTCTGCCTCTGAATGTGCATCTATAATAATCCTGAAAGAGCTAATCAAGCTGAACTTACGTTTCCCACCCCACTTTTAAATCACACTTTGCTGACCTGCTCCTTTTGTTAATGTTATTTCTAAATCTATTGTAAATGTTATCTATAAACTTGAAAAATGAAATCCTTGCTCCTGGGAAATCGGTGGCAAAATTCCTTCTGACTTCTCTAAGGCTAGAATTTCCATCAAAGTGTTTTAAAATAATTTGGTAATAGATTTGCACATTTAATTTATGCCTTGCATTAAATTACTTTGTGTTAGATAAATATGTTGTTGGTGTAAAGCTGTGTTTAAAGTAATAGTTGTGTGTCTTTGTTTTTACTTTTGGTCTTTTAGTTTCCAGCGTGTTGTCCTTTTTGGTTTTGTTTTATTGCTTTTTCTTTAATTTTGCTTACCAGAGCCAAAGCCTTAGTAGAAGAACAACGCCTTTTGTTCCTAGGGTTCAGGTAAAGACTTCGTCTGCCTGACAGAAATTAAAGTTGTGGTTTTTTCTTTTGTTTGTTATGGAAAATGCATAGTAGGAAAACGTTACACTATAGTCCGTTTTCCCATATTTTAGTGTGTTGCTTTAAACCATATTAACAAGTTTCATGTCATCTTGTGAGCAGCTTGTAAAACTGTGCATGGAGGTAAAAATATTAAATTAAAATTTAAAGAGACAACTAGCTTTTGTTTGCTGTCTACCAAATACTAAACTCATACAGGCTTCAAAATGTACAAAACGTGTGTGCTGTTTAAGCAATAAATAATTTTGTGGTTTAGGTCATTATATAAAGATGAATGTCTCTTTAAATCATTCATTATCATTACTTACCATGTCCTTTTTTGCATTTTCCAAATAATAGTAGCACCTTAAGTGGAAGACAGGCAAAAAATTTGTACCTTGTTTAAAGAAACAAGTTTCTTGTGTATGAAACTTGGTTCTTCCATTTTAAAGGTACATCAAAATAACCAAAACTCTATAAAAAAATAAATTTAAATCCCATTGTGTTACTGAACTTCTTTAGCCTTGGTATTCTACTTAGGTACAAGTTGTTTGCCTTTTTTCATTAGGAGACTCCTAAGGTATTGTAGATTAACGCAAAAGTAGGTTTTACTAATATATTAAAATGCCTATCTTGCTTTGCTGCATGTTTTTCATTTTTTTGTAAATAAATAATATCTGCTTTTTCTTACAAAATATATTTATGGATATGTTGATCTTTTGTGGAGGAGCTGTGTAAATGTTTCTTTTTTTGATCAGTTTCTCAAGGAAAGATGTAAAGGATGAACTAAATGAACAGAATGAGTTTACTAAATTTAATCTTGAAATTGAAAAAATTATCAATATATATTTATAAAGGAATTCTAAATAAGACTGTAGAAAATTGGTTATGACTCATATTTGGCACAGTAAAATTTATTTCACAATGTATTCTTTCCAGAAAGTAGTCCTTATAACTGCTTAACTGTAAATTCAATATAAAAATTATAAGAAAAATGTTAAGATTAAAAAGGTAATGTCTTGATAGTATTGTTCTAGGTTAACATGTTATTATGTGCTGTCAAAATAACCTGAATTTGTATTAAACATTTAAAACATCCTTTAGCATGTTTGAGACAGTTGGCTTCTGCTCATGGTAATGAAATTATAAAGAGGTACAAATTCAGTCACAGGTTGTTAAGTAGTTCATAAAGGTAAATATTAAATATGACATAAGTAGTCTTTTAATATTTATTTTCTTTTTAGATATGTGCAAAATAAATTAAGAAGTATACTAGTTCCTTGTTGAATTTAAAGGGCAATATCTGCACGTTGAATGAAGTACTGTAATGTAGGAGTAACATGTAGTAGTTCCCTGTTTTAATCACATTATTTAAAATAAAGGAATAGTCATAAAAATTGCCAGAGCTACTTAGACTAATGTCCTCTAAAGAAAAAACAAAAAAAACAAACAAAAAAACAACAAAAAAACTTTGATCAAACTATTATGGTATTTATTCAAGAAAATAAAACAAGTGTAGTGCTTGATAGAGAACATCCAGCAAAAGGTGAAAGTGTATAAGGCTTATTCTCTTGCCTCTGGTTGGATTATTTTTGATACTGTAGATACAAATTTTCTTTAGCCCCAGTTTTGCTTCTACACAGTGTGCAGTCATTGTGGACCTCTCTAACAGTTTTTTTGCAGAGCTCATTAACAGTTAAAGACTTCTGAAGAACTCAAACTTTGACCTTGGCAATGTCTTTACAAATAGACTGAAATAAAAACTCCCTCATCTGCCCATTTTAGTAGGAAGAGTAGATAGTTTAAAATGGATTACTTTAAGATAAGTTTACCTTGCCAGCTGCAGAGAACAAAAATTCTCCAGTGATCTTTAAACAAGGGAATTAGAAGCAGGCCAGCAGCAGTGCAGAACTCTGGTTACTTTTTGGCATGTGAAATTAGCTAACTCAGAGCTCTGAGCTGCTGTTTATGGTTGTCAGGAAGTATACATTACAGTGTGGGCTGTGTCTCTGGAATACCCTACACGAATTAGGTTGTCCAAACATTTCTGTTTATACCTATTTGTTTCATTGCTCTGGACAGGAAATGCACATCTTCATTCTTGCCTGTGTCTTCTTCACTTGTTAGTCTGAAATTGATGCTGGTGATAAATGTCCCAGATTCTGGCACAGGTTGTTCTTCCACGCTTCTCTCCATGTCATTCCATTCATTTACTAGCTCTTGTATCACTGGATCACTGAAACCTATCATTATAGTTTTATTGGGAAGGCAACCACTCAAATTCCTTTTTGTCATACCATCTACACTTTTCCTGAACTTTTATTAGTTCCACAGTACCTGGAAAAAAAGCATATTTATTTACTGAACTTTTAGATTCAGTTTAGCATACCAGCATTTTTCTAACTTACTTTGTGAGCGATACTTTGTGGTATCTTTGTAGGGAACAATCTGTTCTTAAATTTGTGTTTTCCATGCAGTAGAGCCTCCTTTTGAGCCAGAGTTGCTATTAAACCATTCTTTAAAAAAAATTAAAAAAATAATTCTAACTTCAAAAATTTCAGACATCCTTTTTGCTTTAATACAGAATGTCAGTATATTTGATTATGTAGAAAAATGTGTGCTTATATTTTGCATGATTGAAATCAAGATGTAGCCACTAAAAAAAAGAAAATTTTAAAAGAAATGTAGGTTGGGGCAGCCTAAATGCCTCCATACTTTTCTGACTTACATATCCTAGAAGCTCTTAAGTTTGACAGCCTGTTCTTGTACTTTTTCCAGCGTATCAGACAGCAACTGAAGCAGACAGTAATCATAGTTTGGTTTAGCAACCCTCAGTAGTCAGGAACATCCATATCTCACCTCAGCTATGCTGAAGATTTTACCACCTCAGAGCAGTTTCTGCATCTACATGAGCTTAAGTCCAAATAAAATGATTGCTGTAAACATTTATAAAAATAAATTGAGAATTTTTATATTTTTTTTTTTAAACAGCAGATTCTGCTGTTATAACTCTAGTTGCAGAATAATGCAAGAAAGAAAGCAAAGAAGTATCTCAGTTTCAAAATATTACACTGAAAAACAGCTATGTAGGTTACATGAAAAATGATACTGAACAACAGATGAACAAAAATGCCTGGCCAGCTGTCTTTCAAAACCAGTGATGTCTGAGTAGGCTATGGTGGTAGAAATTAAGCTGCAGGGCAGGCAGTCTCTCCTAGTGGCACAAGTTTTATCTCTTTTCCATGAGCTTCATGAAGCAACCCTTATATAACAAATAAAGAAAGAAAATGTGGCATAGAATTAAAAACTTACAATATTTCCTGTTTTCAAATCAAAAGTTATGACTTAAGATATGTATGTGCTATACACAAAACCACATTAGAATTGCATAGTTAAGCAAATGGCCAAACATTAATGAGCTGGAATATAGGAAGTGGCAATTATAATAATATCTGTGTTTTCTTAACTGATTTCTCTTATGCATATACATATTCAAGAATGAGTCCTAATTACATAATTATTTATTTTCTAGAACTCTGACCTCAGTCAGGGCTCTGAATGTAATTCATAGTTAAGATGAGATCTAAAAGAAAAAAGAATGAAATAAAGTAAACTGAATTAACTTATGCTAGCTTCAAATATGTCTGAGGTGCCTCAGGCAGTAGCTCAGACTTGTACAGTTGAAGGAAAGAGCTAAATACCTCAGTATCTGCAGTGAGTGATCTAGCCCAAATAAGGGACAGCTATTCTCACTAACTGTATTTGAAACTTAGGCTACTCCAAAGGATGAGTCGATTTTCCAGGGGGAGGCATTGTCTTCTGAGGCTACAGAGAACCAAAGAACTATCTGCATCCTTGCTTAGGATGCAACAGCAACACTCAGCTTTTTATATACTTCTGTACATGTAGGACACTCATTTTAGAAACAGAACATCTGATGTTTAAGCCCTTTTTAGACTGAAGAGATTGAACTTGTCTCCCAGAAAAGTGCCTTTATGACCAAACTATTGCACATTCTTTTCCTCTTTGGAGTACAAAGTCCCATCTGAAGCTGAGATACTGTGTGGCTGGGAATATGAGTTCGTGGTGATAGCAAAGAAAGCTTAATTTTAGTGTGGCACATTCCAGACCTGTTACCCAGAATGCATAATGATCTTGTATTAGACCACTATTAAAAACCAGAAAGAATCCATAAAGCTGGGGCGAGACTCTCATCTGCTTCTCCCTGATGTCTGTTTTCATCACTTGACTGCAGAAGAGCTCTTGGTTCTTGTTCTCTGTATGGCAGGTATTCTTATCTGGAAGCCTGTCTCAAAGAATGCAGCAGATGCTGGACTACTCTCAGGCTGACAGGGCATTTCACAATTTCAGGATTCATTGAGTTTAGATGCCTGTTCACATGAATATAGGTTACAATGGAAGTTTAATCAAGAATTTGGTGCACATCTGCCTAGGGAATAAAAGTATTATGAGCATATGTGTGGCAAAGAAGTTTCTAGGACTTCAACACAAAGTGGAAAGATTTTTAGAAAACATTCAGGTTGAATCACTTTCTAAGTGAATTTTAGGGGCTTATATCCTAAATTATCTAAGTCAACAAAATCCTATTTATGAAGTCTTTTACAGGTGTTAACTTCCATGTTAGTATCAGCCAGCAGGGTTTTCCTGTGATGCGTTTTATGTGTTGTAATTTTAGCCTTCCCTTTCCTTCATTTAGAGCAACATTGCTTTATTATTGTTGCTTACATGTTTTAAGCTTTTAAAAGTGCCATTCCTGCATGTGTTAAAAACACTGCAGTTTGTAGATTCTGCTTTGTTAGTCATCTACTTAAGGCTTTCAGTGCTAAGCATCATACCTGTACATTCTTGTGGGACTTATACTCTGTGGATTGAATATCTAAATGTTCTTCACTTTTTGGTGTTAGGAACCTTTTCTGCATGCTACTCAACAAAACTATAAAATAAAAGCATAATTTCCTCATCAGTTTTTCTGATATACATGTGCTGTCCCATGTTTATTTCACAACATAAAATAGATATAAAATTCTAGGGGGTATTGTAAGTTTGTCCTGCATTTATTGATTAGAAATTGAGAAATTATGAACAGAGTCTTGGACAATGAGGTTCTGTCCTTGCATCATACACACCTCAGACTTCAATTCCAGTTCTTTATTTAGCACTACAAGTCAGGCTCCAGGGTTTTATGCCAGGTTCCCAGACAATGAAGAACATGCAATTTCTACAAAAGTTCTGAAATTATTTAAGAGATCAAACCCTCAATAACCAAGAGTTCTGGGAAAGAGGAAGGTATGGAGGCTAGTCCTCTTGGACCTCACCTGGCTGTCTTAAATGGCAATCTTTTATCTCCTTATAAATAGAAAAGACATGGATCTTGTAGGAAAATAGCACACCATCTGAATATTGTCATAAGACTTATGCATAGGAGAGTTAGAATTAGATCAGTCTTATTCCCAAACTAATTTTCCATGTTCAGTATGCTTGATTCTCATTTACTTGTCATTTTCCTTGACTTCTTGTCAGATTTTCTTTCATCCCAGTCACTCTGTACAACATATTTTGTGCCAGTTACAAAATGATTCATTTTTCACCTCATTCCATTTCTCTCATTTAGTCTTTTTTTGCTGTGTAGGTCTTCTATGCTCCCTGACAGTAATGGTTCCATTCTTCCTGTATTTCACCAAAAAGCATCCCGTATCTTTTACTTTCCCAGTAATTCTAAAGGAGTTTCTGTTTTGTGCCTTCTTCCTTCTTCTAACACCATGAGAATACAATCCTGTCCTCTCCTCCATGGGATTCTTTGCCCATTTTCTCACTCCCAGTTTCTTCCTTTCTTCTCTTTGCATCCAAGTCAAATGACTTCTTGAGTTACAAGTACCTATGCTCTGTTAGCAGTGTGAGTACAGGAAGGAGAGATCATTCTGGTCATAATACTGCCTCCTGACCTTTTCTGTAAGAAGCCAAATTACAGTGAAAATATGCCCATAATGTACAAGTTTTTTCAAATATTTTTCAGAACATTAAGAGAAAAGTAGAAGTTGTAAGTTAATGTGAATTTCAAGCTCTTGTTCCAAAACACAGTTGTCCGAGCATCTCAAAGAAATGATATCAGGCTGTTTAACTTTCTGCGAGTCATTCTCTAATATTTTGGCTGGAGTTATATCATAAAAATCCAGTCTGAAACAAATACAGTGAAAAAATATTTTCCTTGAATATGAACACATAATTCAGGTTTTATTTTTTGCACCCATGTCTGAATTATCTCACCTTCACTCAGTCACAGTTTGTGATAGTGTCTGGGTAACAAACATATTGCATTCTGCATAAGAAGGATATTTTTTCCCAAAAATGCAGATGAAGACGGCTATCTTCAGTGCTACTTCACTTGGGGTGTGGGACTAGCCAAGTCTGCCCTTTGCTCAAGGACTCCCAAGACAGCCGGCAGGTGGATGCTTTTACTCTCAAAGAACATTTAAGTTGACTTACACTTCAGTGGTCATTAAAGCTTTGCTTTGGATTCAGACAGTTGGTGCAAAGCTTTCTGTTTGTGATCTGTACCTGGATGAAGATACCTACTAGTCCAGATAATTATTTTCTTTGCAGGAGTGTAGAAACAGCATCTAGACTCTTGAATCTAATGTATTTAGGAAAGTTTTTCTCATAGTTTTCTGCTCCAGTAGCCACAGATCTACTGTTGGTACCATAAACCTATAAAGTCAGTAGTTGGGCTAATGGCAAGTATCTTCCCCCTTTTAATATCCATTCAAACACTGCTGGCTGGTGGCTGCAGGAGTTGGAAGATCTAAAGTAGTGGAGAAGGAAGAAGTACACTGCCACTATTGGAACAAGTCGGTTTGTCTTAGTGTCATTACACTGAAGTGTAATGAATGGCAGAAAGCTAATTTAGCCTCTTGTTGGTTGGTCAAAAGTCTTGAAAATTGCATCAAGACCTTTCTTTAAGTGACTGAAATGTTGAAGAAATGCTATGACAGCAGGTGTCACCCTGTCTCTGAGATTATGTGAGATGGGCCCCACAGAAAGTGTACCTTCCCCTAATTATATTTATCTTACCTAGGGTATATTCATGCCTAAAGTTGCAGTGCTTGGTTAGGTGTGGAGCTGGGCATTATCCCCTCTGTTACCCTTAGTTTCAGACAGGGTCAGTGTTTTCATTTGAATGTCCTAGTTTCTTCTCTGTCTCAGGCAAACGTCCCATGAAAAGAGCCTCCTCTATCAGCTGTAGTTAATGACACTGCAGTGGTACTACCATTTAATGACTCACTGGCTATTTGGAAAGTTTTATTTCATCCTAACTTGACCACTTACCCCTTCCACAGTGAGTGCTCTAAAGTATGTATTATCCTTTCCTTGGATAATGTATTTGCAGCTATAGTATTCAAACTGAAACAGCTAAATAGCAGTTTCTAATGAATGCAGTTAAAAACAATAGCAAACCAAGTCTAATAATAATAATTTTTATGGATGAGTAATATTAGGCTTTGCCTTGTTGTTGCTGAGTTGGACTGTGAAGAGGGTTGGACTTATGAGCCTCCCTGTCTTATAATTTCTGGGGGACTGATATGATTTCAGCATGAGTCTCTGCACCATAAAAAAAAAATAAGATATTAGAAATATTTATGGTCTTATCCCATAGTCTTTCCAGCACAACAGGACATGAAAAATTCATTCATTCATTGTGCATAAACTCCTCAGAAATGTGTATCTATGAATACCATACATCAGTAATGCAAATAATACAGTATCACTGCCAAGAGAGGGAAAAGCTAATCAGAGCACCATGAGAAAAACAATTAGTATGAAATAACTGTACAGGTTTGTTGTTTTTTTTTAAAAAGAGTAATTCCTGGTAAATACTGAAGCTATTAAAGTATAAATTTATTTTTTTGCTTTGTTATAAATACAAAGTAGAACATGATGTTTTCTGCTTAAGTAACCAATACAAATAGAAGCATATAAGTAAAATTAATTTAAAGGATTACTATGCTACTTTGCTGTAGAAATGAGTTAACTAACTAATATTTTCTCATTACAGATAAAACTGTGGTATGACAAGGTTGGTCATCAGTTAATAGTGACAATATTGGGAGCAAAGGATCTTCCTTCAAGGGAAGATGGGAGGCCAAGGAATCCTTATGTTAAAATTTACTTTCTTCCAGACCGAAGGTAGGATGAACACAAAGACAAGGAACATTTGAGTAAGAATTAGTCTGATACTCAGATGGCATGGGCAGCAGAGTTTACTGGTAATGCATATGCAAAAGAATCTTATGGTTTGGAGGCTCTTTACTGAACGTGCTGTGTGGCAGCAATGTGTCTTTGAATACTTAACACAAACTCACTGTCACTGGATATTTTATTAAATACTGAATAGAGGAGGAAAGGTAAACATCTGTCATGGCATGGGGTTCTGTTGTTTGTAAATAATTTTGTTAGTGTTTTATAATGCCCTTATTTACTATGACAATTATTCCTGTCTAGTGCAAAGAAAATGCTACAAAGTTAGGTTCACAAATTTCTGGCCTATTTAGTCCAGCAGTGTGGACATCTGAAACCCATAATTTCAGAAGACAGTATAAGTGAGTTAAGACTAAAGGGAACTCAGCTGACAACCCCCAGATGCACCTTGAAAACTTTCCCCAAAGCACAGGATTTATATTAATCTGGACTGATATTATAGATATATTTAGGGAAAATTAAACTGCAGTAAGGACCTTACTCCTGAATAGCTCCTTCGTTTTCAGTCCATGATTTTCTGCCATTTCCACTTACATGGTGGGAAGACCAGCAAAGGGGATAATGAATTCCCCAGCTGATTTTTTTAAATTGTCATTTCCTCAGATTGTATCAGTAGGGGAAAACATTTAGCTTTATTTTGTAGTGTATCAGTGAAATAATTTACCCTGTCTCAGTTTATAGAAGATTGATCAACAGATTGCTTAATCTGTAGCATAAGATGTAACTTTATATTTTTACATCTTTTGCTTTTCCTAATTTCTAAAATGGGGAGGTGTTAATTATCTTCAGCACCAAATTACTTCAGCAGGAATTAAAGCTAATCAGTGTTTTGGAAAATACTGCTTTTCCACTTTTATACTGTACAATGTGCTGTATCATTGATGAAAACAAGATTTTGGATTGAATATCTTGAGCTCATCAGTATTTGAACTGTTGGACTAGATTCTTAGTTTATTCAAATTGCTATAGTGTATTTGGAGTTGCTGAAGCTGTGCTAAACTGACAATCAGATCTGCTTAAATTCTCTTACCTGCTTTTTCAAGATTAAGTAAGCTACCAAAAATATCTGTGTCGTAATGCTTCACAGCGTAAGTTGTAAGAACTAAAAATACATGGAAGAAAAATATTTAATTAAATACTTCCAAGGATACAGATACAAAAAGGTTATATAAAATGAAACTTGTATTATGCTATGCTGGTGTTTCCCTATTATGTGAAGAATACTGTATGTATTGTCTATCCCTCATATAAGAATCAGCAGTTTGTCTTTTGAATTGCGGGGTTTTTTCTGACATGCAAATTAATGTTAATTTCCTCAGAAGTAAAAGCTAAGTAAGCAATATATATTTGTTGTGTACTTGCAGAAAATGTGCTAGAGGTAAAACACACTTAAATAAGTCAAGCATCAAATTAGATGAAGATACTGAACTGTTTTTGATTAAACAAATTTCATTGAAAAAGCTTGTCCAATCTAACTTATTTCTGTTCTCAAGGATAAACAGTTCTTTAGTTTAATAGAAATAAATAGATTACTTTGTTTTTACAATGTGTCTAAAATATTTCTTAGTTATTATTTGATCCAGCTTCTGTTTCAGAAATACAATAACTGTATTACAGTTGCAAGTATTAGCAAACAGACTGTATCTGCATTGCCATATTAAAAAATCCACATCAGTTAGTATCACAGTTGCATTATACAGCAATCAGCAGGTTTGCAATTAAGCATTGTTATGAGAACTCTAGTCAGTATTCTCAGTAGGAGGCGTGTGGGTGTTTTCCAGTGAATCGTGTTTCCATCAGAAAAAAAAATATTTCAAGCAGAAATATTCTGCAAAACACATTGCTCTGAACAACACCCTGGAGCCAGAACCAGGACTTCCTTGTTAGCCTTGCATGGAGACCTCACTGGGCTCCACAACTTAAGGTTAACCTTGTAGTGGAGATCCACCTTCCATCTGGGTGGGTACTTGAGGTGACCCAAAGGATTTCAGGAGCTGTTTTGAGAACACTGTTCCTTCCAGTATTGCTGGAAAAAGACATGTAACTCATTTTCAGGGCTTCTGGTTTCCCAGCTGTGGTCAAAAAATCCCTGTGAAGAAGGCCCTGCACCACCCACAGCTCCCTGACTCTTCCTTCATGCAGGCCAGTGGCTCCCCTGGCTCTGCAGTTTAAGAGTCAGATGCTGCCGGACTGGAAGTTCAAATGAACCAGCTGGCTCATTTATCTGAAAACCAATTTGCTGTGGCCAATATTGTTGGCATACATGTTCTACCATCAGATTCTGTCTCAAAGAAATCGCACTTACAGAAGTATATTTTGCTTTATAAAATGCTATTTCCAAAACAAGCATATTAAAGCATTTTTGTTTCTTAAGGAACTTAAAACTGGAATAGGCACAAGAACTGGAAATCACCTAGTTTTATTTTTTAATATGAAGTTATAAATTATCCTCAATATATGTCATGAACTTTATCATAAAAGACTAATCCCATGTAGTATATAGTGCCCATAATACTACAAAATATACTGCTGATTTAAGATTTCCTACTTTCCATGATATACTTATTACAGTATAACAGTCTTTTGAACATTTTTTAATTGTTTTCTCTTCAGTGATAAAAATAAAAGAAGAACAAAAACAGTAAAGAAGACATTGGAACCTAAGTGGAATCAGACATTCATTTATTCTCCAGTTCATCGGAGAGAGTTTAGAGAACGAATGTTAGAAATTACTCTTTGGGACCAAGCACGAGTTCGAGAGGAAGAAAGTGAATTTTTAGGAGAGGTATTAAATTATTGGTAGTTATTATACTAATACAATTGCTCACATATTCATGTCTAGATACAATATATTTGAAAAAAAAAAAAAAAAAAAAAAAGCAAAGCTAAACTGGTTGATGTTGTAGTAGTTGTCCTTATTTCACTTAATAGTAAATGGTGATCTGATACCACGTGCTACTGACATAAGATTCTGGGGTTTTTTGTTTTAGTACAGCATGCACATGGTTTCTCAATTTCTTTTAGAATTGTTTGTGAAAATCCACACTGTACATAGTTACATTTTTCCAAAATGTTGGAATGTACTGACTAACTTACTGCAAGATATGTGAATGTTGTGAAAGTTGTCGTAAGGTAATAAAGGTTTTGTGAAAGGTTTTTGGTCTATTTAGTGTTGCAAAAGGCAACTCCTTTCATCTTAAATGAAGGTTTTAATAAAATTTCAAAGTTCTTTACAATAAGAGAATAATAGAATAAGATTTATGAACATACCTAATTTTAAATGTTCTGTTGTGTAATGCTTTCCTATTTTTAACTGTGCTTTCTTTTTTAGATTCTTATTGAGTTAGAGACAGCATTACTAGATGATGAGCCTCACTGGTACAAGCTTCAAACACACGATGTCTCTTCATTGCCACTTCCCCATCCCTCACCATATTTGCCACGCAGACAACTCCATGGCGAGAGTCCCACGAGGAGGTTACAAAGTAGGCTGTTAGTTTTACTAACTAACTACTATCTATTTCATTTTCATTCATGTGTGAAGTATATTGAATTCCAGCAGATGGGCAGCTGACAGAATTTGTGTATTCATTTGTAGCTGTTATTGATTTGATCGTTTATGATTTCTGACATACTACAAATGGAAATATTGAAAATAGAGTATATACAATGTGCTAATAAAAATAGACACAAAAGAATAAAACAGTAAAGGGTGAAGATCTGTTTCCATAATACTTCATTGTTTCTCTAGTTTTACTAATGAGTACTGCCAGTCATTCAAAACTATCCTTCACTAAATTAAATTTGTAAAATGTCAGTTGACACTGATAGAAAAAGCCAAAAAACAACAAAATAAACAAACAAACAAAAATTAACAACCCAAAAACTATTTCTAAGAATTCTGATTGTTTTTTTTGGTGTGTGCCAGTGTATATGAGCGCATGTGCATATGTTACACACAAACTCACAGAAAAATATGCACATGTAGCAACACAAACAAGCTTGGATATTTCAGACATTCTATGTGGATTTCCTATTAAATTATCCCTTGTATATGAGTATTTAAAGTAGATGACAGTTGCTGTGTCTGTGCACTGGATGGTGAGAAGAATTAAAATGCTCCATATCATAATATTCAGAGATAGATATGTTAAGAGAGAGTTACAGTGCAGAGCCTTCAAGCTGTAAGATTAGACTTACCTGGATAAGGAGGAAAGAAATGATGGTTAATAGGTAAGGAGTTCAGTCGTCTTCAGTCTTCTCTAGTACTATGCCTGTTGTTTAAGTGAAGTTTTAAAATTATATTTCTTCTGTCTCTTCTGCTACCTTGTAAAACATTTTAGAAAGTAAAATTTTCCATGTAAAATAATTTCTACAGAGCAGCTGGACATTTCAGTATCTGTTTGTATGTGAAGGTAGCAAAATTATGGTTTCCAGGAAATATTCAGTCCTGTCCAATAAATAACTGCAGTGAAGAATGAATAAAACAGTAACTACTTTAATTTGGGAAAGATTGTAGTAATATGTGACTAAAGATCTGCTCAATTATATTGACTCAAATTTTGAAAGTCCGTAATTTTGTTTTAATATTAATATTAGTAATGTGCTCAACTGAACCATCTTCTACTCCTATATGGAAATGTAGAGGGAAGGACTTATCAAAACTTCTGATTTTGTGGAACACTAAGATTTGGTGAAGTCCTGCTTTTCAATGACAATTATATAGTGTGACTGTTCTCAGAGTGATGCTTTGACACTTTGAGGTTCTAAAAACTTGATCCAAATAAGCAGTGTCAGATGTTTGCTATGATTGCTGGAGAATTCACGTACTCCTAAAATAAATGATGCTATTTGCATTTGTACTGTGATTAGGATCCCACACAGAAGGATTTTCCCTAGTGTCCCTAATGTCCTGGTAATATATGCACCTCTTGAATATTTTTCAGTTTAAACAGGTGGTTTTACATGTACAGAACAAGATATCCTGGAATTAAAATCTGTCCTTTTTGGGGCCTAGAAAGGCATCCAAATGGAAATTTAGCATCTGGTCAGAGTTCTGTGATGGTAGCAGAATCCACTTAGCAGTTAAAAACATACCTTGTTTTTGTTTTGTTTTGGTTGGTTTGGTTTTAAATTGGCCTCACACCTCTGAAATGGAAATAAAAGTATTTCTGGGTGTTCAGGGAGGTCTTATCAGAGTTATAGAGAACTCAGTTGGACAAGACCATAAGCAATGTAGTATAAATTGGCCAAGCCTGAATGAAGAGGTGACCTCCAAAAACCCATTCCCAACTTAAATGTCATCAGCAGTGGACTGATGAAGGGCAGACACACCATATGACTGTTTACCTTCACTAAGTAAAATATTGATAGTATGTTAATAACATATAGAAGTCTGGTTAATTTCCTTGTTGTTGTTGTTGTTTTTTGTTAGACCCGTCTAACATGTTTGTCTATCTTTTTAATGCACATTAGAACACTCTTACACAATTGGCTGATTTCAATTTCTGGGGCTGCAAAATCTGAGCAGTTCAGTCCTCCCACCTTTAGTTCATTACTGTGATGCCTCTATCTGTAGAATTTGTGAGTACAATATGAAATACTTTATTGCATGCCCCCCCAAAATTGTTAGTGTGAGAAACGAGAGATATATTTTGATTACAAAGTTGTTTGTTGTCTGTATAAATACACATCTACACGTCTGAGCTTTCTTATCTTCATAATTGCCAAGTTGCTATAAATACATAGATTTGAAGACAAGAGTTACAAATTATTCTCTGAAGGTAGTTTAAAAGAACCACCTACACTTACCACTTACTTCTGTTCTTTTTAATATCACTGAATTGTAGTGTTCGTGATGAAAGCAGACTGTCAGCCCTGAAGGCTGAACTCCTGTATTTACAGATAGCCAGTAGCAAAGTGCACACTTCGCCACAGAGCCCATATGCCATTTTTTAGGAACCAGATTTCAAAGACAGTAGCTTAGCTTCTGCATATGTTGTAATACTGACTGATGTATGCCAGCTGTCCATCTTTTCTTGCCCAGTCCTCTGATCCATACAATCCATTAATTTCCTGTTGATGAAGGATCTTTATCATGCTTTTCCTTTATATTTTTGAAAGACATCTACTTCAAGAGTGGACCTAATATAGAACATAGGATTATGGATTACTAGGTTTTTCAGATAATTACATTTCAGATTTTCATAACCTGACTGTTTTTCAACCAAATAGTGTATTTTAAACTTTGTCTTATGTGAAATTTGAGAATCAACCATACACTGAGAATTACAGACAGCATTAACTGGAATTACAGACAACCTGAAGTTCATTTTATATTGCCTCTGAAAAGAGTTTGTAAAAAGAAAGAAAAAATATTATTTTTTAAAAGATTTGGGAGTTGTTGGTTAGGCCACAGTTTTATTATTCCATTTGACATTAGATAAGAGGCTTACTACAGATTACATTGCAAACTTAATGTGGTTTGAATGTTGTGTTCATAGTTATTAGGATCAATGGGATGGAAGTTAGTGTTACTATTTACTGAGAACTGATAGAGAAATCAAGCAGGGTTTATACCATGGGATCACAAATAAAAAATTACTTCCTCTCTGTGTAGCCCAGAGTACAGAGGTAACAGACAAGAAATTGGATAAGAGAGGTTCCTATTCAGTCTTTTACAATTACATCCATGTAATATGGGCATTTGTGCAGTGTGAGCTGGTACTGTTTAGTTAATAAATAATCCTCAGTTATTGTATATTTTGAAGAACAAGAATTGGGTTTAGTTTTATATTGAGTCTGAATTTGTTTTAGAAGCAGATTTTGTTTTACTTCAAGTATTTTAAAAATTTCCCGATTACTTAGGATTAAAGAGAAGCACTAGTTTCCTGAGTCAGATTTTGCGGCTTTAAAACCAATCTGTCTAAATTATTAATCTCCAGAGTGGGTACAGAGTGTAGATAACACCTAAGTGCCAAAACAAAGGAAGAAGCATATCTAAATAGAGCAGTGGAATAAGAGCTTTTAATTGCCAGGAGAATGCACAAAATAGTTTGGAAAAGAAAAGTGAAATTTTGTATTTTGTGCATCCTCAGTAGGAAAATAGTAGTTCTATGTGAGATAAAGTCTGCTGAAAACAATGTCAAAGAGATTTTAGAAATGCTAGTGTTTGGAAAGCAACTGAACATTGAAACAATCAGGATAAAAGTAATGGTAAAAATATGGACTGTGAAGTAACTTTCTTTTAAAGGGAATGTGACTTTCATTACTTAATTAAAGAATTAAAGTAGTGGATGACTTCTTTCACTGGATTTTGTGATTCCTATGGCATATAAAAAAATATGGAGGGAGAGAAATTACAGTATTTAAATTGTGAGGAAGAAAATTGAGTATAGTTATGTTCTATTAAGAAATCTTCATATTGTGTCAAAAAGTTACCTATAATATTCCTTTTCCAAATCTTACTTTAAAAAACTCTATAAAGCATAAGCATAAGCAAAGGTGTTTGAATCACATGTCAAGTTTTTCTCAGCTTTGTCATATTTTTACATTTTATGGAGTTAGACTATATTTTCTGGTGTAATGCTGAGACCTTGATGTGCTAAAAATTGTTACATCTCACTAGAAAAAACAAGTTCATAGACTGAATTCACAAGTAAAGGATCCCAGTGCTTATGAATCTTTGAAAAAACACTTTTAGATGGACTTGTTATTGTTGGGTGCTGAGGGTTGTTTTGTTTTGGTTTTTTTTAAGTTCTAACAGTTAATTTGTGCAGTTTTTCCGATAACTTTAATGTTAAAATTTTCTAGTCTGTATTGTAGAACATTAAGAGATACATTTGGTAGTACCAAATTCATTAAAATTTAACAATAATTAATTGCAATGTAACTGAAACTTCAGACTGTGAAATCTGAGCTCATGCATTTCAAACCTGTCTTCCAATGAAGGCTATTGACTTTTTTGAACTCAGTGGAGTCTCATTTTATTGCAGAATTAGGATGTTGCTGTATCAGCAATTTTCTTTTAGTTTCATGTGAATTTGATAAGTCAGTATGATAATATTGAATCAATTTCACTGAATTTTACTTGAGGGAATTATAATAATGCTGTTCAGTATTAGGTAAGCAAGTTGTACTTAATGGCAACATGCATCACTGACTTTTTTCAAATTATAATATGGAGTATTTTATGATCAGTGGCACAGACTATGAGTGATGAATGTTTTATAAGAATTTTACCCTAGAGAGAAAGAATAACACTTATTTTTATCTTTCATGCTTCTTCCTTGATTTTTCCTTTCTTTTATAGAGCACAGGCATTGGGCATTTTATCTTACTTTGCATGCATTGCTGTTTTGTTCATAGAATATGTATATATATACCAGTATTACATTTATTACACACCTATGATTTATTATTTATATTTATCTTACGTCTATGGTTTATTAAATACTTTAATTAAAAGGTATTTAACATGATACAGGGGTGTCTGAAAGGCCTTAAACTGACAAGGTATTTTTCTTTTCCCTATTTATTTAAGATGTCAATTCTGGACTGCTTGAAAATTTTAAAATACATTTTATTTAATTATAATTACACTACAAAAAGGCTTAAAATCCTATTTTGAAGCTGTTTAAGGGAATTTGATTATTGTTGCTCTGGTTACTTGATAGAATCATGTTATTAAACTACTCTTCTGTCATGTAATGGTGTGAGAAAAACAATATTCTCTGTTGAAATATCTCAGTGGATAAGGTAAAGTATCCCTGCTAAAAAGTCATTAAATAGCAGGACAGGAGACCTTTAAAAAGATTCTAAAAGATATACATCCATACAGTATCTTCATTTTCTGGCTAAGTGTTGTTATTTTATTTTTTTAAATTTTTGAAGCATAATAAACATTCATATAACAGTGTGATGGTTCTGATGATGTTTTCAGATGGGTTTGATACTATTCTGACTTTTTCCTTCTATGTTGTAACCATACAGAAACAAATACAGCTTACTTAGGCCTGACTCGCATTATAATATCAGTATATTTACATTCTTGTGCTCTTAAATAATCTCTACCTTCTATAGATATTTCCAGAAGTTAAATTCAGAAAGTCCGTAATTTTTAATTATAGAAATAATTTTTAAACTGTTCTAAGTGATTTTTTTTTTTTATAGTACTCCTGAACCTTTGGTGACTTTCTGATGCTGCTGAAATAAACTAGAAAACTTCCCAGTACTCAAATTTTCATAATTTTGCAGCCAAAGGAGAATCAGTTTTTAATGAAATTCAGAACTGGAAGAGATTAGTACCAAGAAATAAAAATTGGAAAAATTATGCAGTAAAGCTCACATCTAAAAGTTTGTAAAAGATGGTGAAAAAAAACACTGTTACTCACTTTGAAATTATATAGCTTCATGGAATTCTGGATCTGAGACATAAGAATTATTTATTTTAACAAGAAACACCATTTGAAAATATAGTTAGAGATTGTAAATAGTAGATGATTTAATATGGTCTACATATTGAAATAGTTAGTGTATGAATATCAGGAAAAGTGTGATTTGCCAGAAGGTACCGAGTCATCCAGTGAATTCTCAACAGCATGAGTTGGAAAGTGAAATTCCATTTTTTCTCTAACACTATCATATCCCATTATCTTAGGTGCATTATTTACTCATGGACTGTCACTTTAATATTTTAGATAGTGTCTGTGAGCTGTTTAGCTATAAGGAAGAAAAACATTAGTAATGTCTCTGTAATGGCAAGATACTATTTATGTTGTTCTGACCTCCTGGCTTCTTCCCATTACCTCATGGAAGTCACATTTACAAAATCTGGAAACGCTAAGTAACAATTCACGTTTCCATAAATGTCCACAGGTTTGGTTGCTATTATATTGTCAATTTTAGAAAAAAATGCTGAACCGTATGGAAAGCTAAAATGCATAAACCATCCAGACTTAAGGAAAGCAAGGAATAAATCAGATATTGGAAGTATTTTTGTGCTCACATCAGGACTCATACATTTGCTGGTAACAATGACATGTAGAGAATCTATTCATATATTTATGAAATCAAGATTTAGCTTTAGACAGAAGGTTGACTGGAACATAATTTCTGAGTATGTTAAATTTAGAGTAGGTTTCATATCTACATCTCGGGAAAATTCTACTTCCTGCCAAGAGCAGTGTGCAGTAACTTTTAAGGGTAGCAGCTTATATTAAATGCTTAGTTGAATGTGCATTTTGCCCTTAAAAAGTTAAAAGCTTATAGTAAACATGCAGTTATATTTCAGAACTGGAAATGACTACAGTATCCTCTGTGACCACTGTGCATAAGTCTTGATAAAGAAGTGACTGGTATTTTTGTGGTTTAGTTTCTCCTAGTTGAATTTTCTTGTTTTGAATAAATGTGGGCTACAATATCAAATTCTTCACTTTCAAGCAGCAATTATAATGAAGTTTAAGGTTCTCATCATCCCTGTTACATGTATTGATTCATATATTTTCCCTGACACAACTTCATTTCAATATTTGTTTTCCAGATAAAGGCTTATATTCATATAATTCAGGTAAATTTTTTTTTCAGCATGGCAGAAATGCTTATTGCTTCCATATGTATGCAAATTGGAATTTGGTATTTTATTGGTGTGCTTTTGCTACCTATTGTGCAGATGCTTAATTGCTTAAATGTTCCTTGGCTTTTCTTGTCTGCTTTTCAGTCATAGGTCTTTTGTTGGCTTTTGCTGTCTATTAATATCTCAGTATTGATATTAAAGCAGTATTGCAACACTATACTTGCTTTGCCTGCCTTTATGTTAGGTAGGGCTTTGGTAGGAAAACTGTAGTGAGCTTTTTCAACTATACTAGGAAAATGCTATTTTGATCAAGCTATATCAGAAGAACCACAGTTATATTACTGCAGCTTGAGAACAAGTGTAAGTATTTTTAGAATACAGAAGTGAAGTACTGGCAATGTTGGTATTTATACTGATGCATAGTTTTACGATTTCTTTTTTATTTAAATACCCAGTTACAAATCTACTTGCTATAGCTGAGAAGTTTGCCTTAATTAAATATAAATAAATTAATAATGCACAGTTTTTACAAGCTTCAATTTTGTAGTGCCTTTCTTGTGGGACTTCTTGAAGTTCCTGCAATTTTTATTACAGGCATCACTTTGAGAATTGGTTCATCTAATAATCTTTTAGTTATATTTAAAAATAGAAGCACACATCGTTAAGAATATAGTTCCAATACAATGGTGGAGGGAAACAAAAAGACACGGGATGTTTGTTGAGAGGAGTACTAATAAAACGTGGTTTCCATTACATCTACCTTTAGTATCCCATGTTTCTTTTACTCCATTCTCTATTGAAATAATCCCACATTCTTTTCATGTTTTACAATATCTTCACATGGGAAGAGACCATGTGGACTGTGGTGACTCTGGGCTTGTGCATATGTGGATTAGCCAGAATTTTAGCTTGATAATGTTTCTTTTTCATTAGGATGTTCTGATTCTTCTCTCTTCTATCCAGCAACCATTTTCAAAGACCTGTAGGATTTGGTATTTATACTTCTCTGTCACTGTAGATGAAATTAGGCAAAGAACTTAAAAAACCCTCTATAAAGAAAAGGATGAAGTGATAGATTGACATGGAGATAGTGGGGCTGAATGATAAATTAGCTAACACAAAGAACTCTCAGGCACAGTCTGGATGAATATTCTTAAAACAGTTGTTGTGAGACTGATTTTAGGGTTGCTTATATGACGGCTTTGAACACAGAATAATTACAGTCTATGCTAAGTTACTTTAAGATGTTTTGAAGGTCTTCTGTGAGCTTCAGGCAAGGAGCTTATATGCATGCTTCACTACCCTTTGTTGTTTTAGTCCATTCTGATAATCATATTTGTTGGTCATATAGGCTTTATTAGAGTTTTGAACCTCGTATGTTGGTCTTCTCTAAGCCCACATCATAAATCTCAATGGGCATTATATAAAGCACAGAAAGTATTAATCTTACATTGTTTCTCCTGTATATTCATAATAGAGTGGAGCACAGCTCTGTGCCAGTTTTCAGCTGTCATGTAGAAGTAAGAAGATCTTTCAGAACTCTTCATAGTTCTTAGTTGCTTTGTAAGAAAATATTCATGTTTGCATGTTGTTTCATTAATTTGAAAGATTTCCAGTTATTTAGAATGTTGTTTTGGAAGGAGATGTGATTACGTTGAAATAGAATAGAACAGAACAGAATAGAACCACCTGACTGCTTCAGCGCTCACCAAAAGGTAAAGTATTTTATTAAATGCATTGTCCAAATGCATCTTAAACACTGACAGGCAAGGGACATCCAAATAAGGTTATCTGAAAATTTCTTCAGTGATTTCCAAATTCTTTTTATTCAGAAGTTGTTGGAACTTCCCGTGGCCACCAACACTGCAGCCCATGAATAGTTAACAATAAATAAGTATTTGATTCATAAAATGCAATAAAATAACTCACTTTTTTCTTCACATTTACTGATAGCCATGAAGATGAAAAACTGAAACATATTTTAGATTAAGAAACTATGGTATTTTAAATTTTTTTCTGCCTAATAGAAAATTGTAAATAGGAAAAATAGTAAAATACTAAAAATTAAAAATAATTTTACAATGAATGTTAAAAATAAAGGGCTTAATGGTTTTTAGGGGAGTGGGGGGGGGGGGAGGGGGGAGGGGTTCTTCAACCCTACAATAAAAGCTACAGTGCAAATGGTGTAAATTTCCAGCTCTAGTGTGTACATGCTTTTGCAGAATTGTCATGCCAGGTGTGATGGTAGCCTGTGCAGCAGCAGTGGGGAAGCAGTAGGTAGGTGCAGGAGAGACAGAGGATGCTGAGGGTTATCATGTTCTGATGGGGAGATTCTCCACTGTACCAAAGGTAAACTGTGCCAGGAAAACAGTTTTATTGATAGTTTAAGGCTATAAAACTAAAACCTGCTTAAGTGAATAAGAATATACGTTTTGATTTCACTGGGATTGAAGTTATGCTGAATTAAGGCAATTTTTTATGTGTCTTGCATAGCTAATCATACAGCATGGGGTCTAATACGTCTTCAGTCTGTAGCTGTAATAGCCATTAATTCTGGCGGGAGGCATTCAGAAGTCCATATTTACAATCTCTTACCAGGCAGAGACAAAATGGTGATAATATTCCTAAGAATGTTTCATTTATAAACTATATTCCAGTGAAATGGCAGTGAGACTTAATTAATGACATTTTTCATGTTCAAAATCCATCAAAGAAAAAGTTTACTACATGCAAACCATTGACACCGATGTGTTTATTGGATGCACCCAGTGGCCCGAGTGTTACTTTTTACTGAATGTTGAATTTTTATATATAACTTTCTTGCTCTCAAACTAAATACCATATTTTATAACACGTCACACAGTTTAAGCTATTAATTAAAATACTAGATAGCAGTATCATTAACAATATTAATTTGGAATTATTTGTGAGAAGCTTCATTGTCACTTTACATGGATCAGCTATGAATTGTTCTTTCTCTGCTTTATGAGTTGTGGTTCAAATTACTTTGATAATGAAGTGGTGTTTTGAAAGGTGGGACCAAAGCCTAAATTTTCAAATTTACCTTGTCAATAGTCTAAAAAGAAAATTACTATCTAAAATTAATATATAGCAGGTGAAATTACTCTTTCAAAAGTTATAAAAAATATTAAACTAAGCTGCCAGCAATTATAAAGGTATTTTGAACACTCATTTCAAGACAGGATTTTGAACTGTGCACTTTCAAGTTTGTTCCTGTCCTGATTTGACTCAGGTTGGGCAATTAAACCAGAGACAACAATGCTCTCGATCCCCTTCCCACCCAGGTAGGGAAGGAGAGAGAGAATGAGAGAGAGACTCTGGATTGAAAACTAAACTACACAGCTTTAATTAAACACTAATGATAAAAGAAAATATGTACAATGATTTACAAATATGTTCAGGTATGTACAAACCCCTGTTGCCTCCCCTCACCCCCAGCGACTCCCACAGCATCTCCTGAGCTTTGAACAGTCCTGAAAAGTTCCAGAGCTGCAGGAGAGAGAGCAGAGTGATGACAGTCAGGAGAGCTTGAGCCTGGGGGTCTATGGTGATGGATGGACGGAGTCCTCCCTGGACACAGGCCATGAATGGAAGAGAAGGGAAGGAGAAGCGGGAAGGAAGTTGTCTTCTGTGATCTCTGACCTTCCTCTGAGCTCACGTAGATATATGAAATGGAATATCTCTGGCCAATTCAGCCTCCTACGGGGGGGGGGTCATAGACCTCTCCGTAGTGTCTGAGCCAGCAGAGTAAAGGTACGACCTTGGAGTCCCGGCAATAACATAAACATTCTGGTGTTATCTGTCCCAGCTTACTGAAGGAAAAAAACCACAACCGGTAAAAGGAAAAGTGACTTCATCCTGGCTCAAACCAGGACAGTTCCATATCTGAAGTTAGTAGAAGACATTTTTCCTTTACGTATTACATATTTCAGGTGGAACTTCTTGACGTTATGTATTTAATTGACGTTTCCTTACTCCATTCTTCCTGAAAACATTGATTTCCAAAGATAAAACCAAGTAATTACTTCTGGTTTACATTTCTTGTGACTTCTTAACTGTCATTTAAATTTACATTTATAAGTAAATGTGAAATATTACTTAGATGTGATTATTTTTCAGTTTGTTGAAGTCTGTTTGTAGAGTTGGCTTAAAGGCAGCCTCTGCTTGAGGAGATAGAATAGATGAACTGATCTGAACAAGCTTCATATCTTGTCTTACAGATAGTTTTTGTATTTAAGGAATCTCAGCTGTTACAACAGCCTCTCCTTTTTGCAGTAACAAAGGCAATTGTTGAAAGCCCTGAAATCTGATTCTTCTCTTTACTCTACTCTTTCTTTACTTCCATCCTTAGGGCAGGTCTCGATCCTGGCCCCTTCACTTTTCGATACTCCCACACTTCCTTGCAGCTTGAATGGGAGTGAAGACAGAGGTCTGTGTACAAAAAGCAAAGACAAAGATAGCCTCTGTATCTCGGAAGGATGTATGGAGTCGAGGTGTTAGGAAATTCTGGAAAAGAGGGATGCAACTTGAGGGGACAGAGAGAGCAAGAGACCCCTGTCTTTTATACCTGTGGTCCATTGAAGCTTCTTAGTCTCTCTTTTCTACCAGATGTATCCTGTGACTACAACAATGTATAATTTTAGCTTTGAAACTGGGAAGTCTAGGGCCTACTGTGACAAAAGCTGGCTATTTTCATCCTCAAAGATGCAAATCTTTTCTCCAGAACACAGAAAATAGTATTCTAAAAACATGTAAAAGCAGATGTACTTAGCTGTAAATATAAACATACATAAATATCCATCTCAGTTTTAATTAATTAGATTCATTCATAAGGATGAATTAGAAGATCAGTAAATGACATTCATTTAAATGACAGTTGATTCAGCCCTCTTACATCTTGCATGATACAAACCCTTCCAAGCATCCATGTGATGAGCATCAGCAAACTGCTCATTTGCCCTCATACGCTCCCATTCCACAGTCCTCTCTCTCTGGTAGAGCCTGAGGGATGTTATTGGCATCTCCACACAGCAGCCACAGTTCCGCTGCCAGATCAGTACCAGGGTTACCAGAGGCCAGAACAGCACTCATCTGCACTTGTTTTTGGGGACTTCTGCCTTTTGGATCCCATCCAAATCCCAGCCAAACTAGTAGGATTCTCTTACTTTGTGTTTAGTCACAATTATTGCCCTTGGTTAATTATTTTGTTTAGTGGCTAAGGAGAATGGAGACTAATTCTTGTGCTCACTAGCATGTATATCATGCCACTAGAAGGCTCTGCTGAAATGGCAGGAGCAACAGTGTCACAGGTGGAATGGATGGTCTTTCTCTGGGAAGCAAGAGTGATTTCATTGGGCCTCTGTGATACTATAATTAAAATAATCAGATTGAATTTTGTATATGCCAGAGTTAATTGCTTTTAGAAATCCTGGTTCTCAGAAAGTCCATTAGGAGGCTGAAAACTTCTCCTTCACTCCTGCCCTCATTTTTCAGATTTTCTCAAGTGCTAATTGTGGTCACTTTCTTGCTATTTCTTGTTTTAGAGAAGGACTTCTTATTTCTTTCCTTTCTTCCACCCTTTTGCAGTATGGCTAAACTCTTAACAATAAATTGAACTAATAATTCTACTGTAAGAATTACAGTTTCCTTGTACTAATTTTAATTTCCGGTTTGCGAGGAAATCCCCAACCTTTACTGCAATTAAAAAACAATTATTAACATTGCTCTACTGGAAATCCATAATCTAATGGCAGGCTAGATTGTGTTTTCTAAGAATTGAGATATATTACACTTATACCATTTTCTAGTTGAATAATTTTAATTGAGAAATTTTTATGCCAAAATATATAGTCTGCAGTCTAATTTATAAATTCATACACTCGCATCTTGATTGCTGCAATCACTTCTGACTTCTCATAAAAGGCACAGTAGAGCTAGAAATCATGCAAATACAGCAGAAGCAATCAGAAATATGGAACAGTTTGCTAATACAGCTCAAAAAATGACAAGACTGCAGGAGAATACAGAATGTTTGTTCACATTTCTCAGAATGCAAATCTGGGAGGGCATTGTCTGAAATAATGTAATAGAAATAAACCAGAGGGAAGTCTCTTTCACACAATGCAAAATTAAACTGCAGGACTTACTGACATAGCATATAATAGAGAATACTGTGACTCAAAAATAAATTATATGAATTTGTGGAGAATGGGTTGATTGGTAGCTTGTGGTAAACAGGTTGACATAGTAGAAGTCTCAGTTGCCAGGACCCCAGCCTGCTGAAAGCTATAAAGATGCAACACAAAATTTTTTACATACAGATTTTGCAGGCACACTCTTTCTGCTAAAAAGGGAACTTCCACTATTCCCTAGTGGATAGACAGATGTTAAACAGTCTGACAAATGACAGCATTTCTTATGATTCAAATAATTTCTAAAATTTCTTCAAATTGAAATTTCTTTTTGTTCTCCCAGTTTTCTGTTGGGAAAAGAGGGTAGGGATCCTTCTGTGCCAGTCACCCAGATAGAATAATAATAATTCTGGCTTTTCCTGGGCTTATTTAGGTTTGCTCTCCATTTTTACTGGTATTTGTGTGTGTGTGTGTGTTTCAGAACGAGCAATCCTGTGGTAGGAATAAAAAAATCTTGCATAAGATTGAAGGTTCAGTGACAACTAGATTAAAGCCTCTATATTCCAGTTACATATTTTCAGATGGCCAGAGAATTAGAATAGCCACACCATCTTGCTGAAGAACAGGGATTTTCACATTTAAAATAAGTAAATTAATAATTATCACTCACATGCCAGTACTTAATCCTGATCTCAGCCATCGAATGCTGTTTAAAAGATACTGCGGAAGACAGAAGTACAACTGACCTAAACACAAACTGACACATCTATTTGTCCCTCAGGACCTACATTTTGGCTCAAATTGTGGATGTGGAGTCTGCTCTTGCCAACTAAGCTCTAGCTATTTTGACAGGTGTACTCTTGTGGAGTGTTTAATAGTTTTCTTCCCCTAGAGGATCACAGAGATACTTTGTTTTGCAGGACACATGATGTGTGAAGCTGCCTGTTCTGATAATGCTTACTAAAACCCTAAAGAAAGTCTCACATCCATTTAATATAATTGCTGTTATTCATTTTTCTCGTATTCCAAGATTTTAGTGAGGGATTGTGCCTTAACTGTGATGCCAGTTTCTATGTAGAATATGTCTAGACATGAAGTATATGAAAATACTTCATAAAAGCAATGTTGTGGAGCTTTATTTCAGCATTTCATTGTATGTATATGACATTAACATTTAGCTGAAAATAATACACTAATACATTTGCAATAACATTAATAATTTTCCGTATATATTTATATTAATGACTTATTGTCTAGTATGAAATCCTTACATTTATTTAGGTATTCTTAGTTGAGATTATTTTAAATTACAGGAAGATAAATTATAAATTTCTGATTTAATTTTATTTTTTAAATTTTTGCAGGGTCTAAAAGAATCAGTGACAGTGAAGTCTCTGATTACGACTGTGACGATGGAATTGGTGTTGTTTCAGGTATTACTGTCTAAATCTACTCTTCTATGTTCAGTAGAATGATTTCTTATTTTTAATTTATTATAATAATCGGTTTATTATGATATTTTATAACTTATTTTAATAATAATTTATAATGCATATTTAGCCACAAGATTACCAAGAGAAGGAAAAAAATAATGTGTGAGTTTCCTCAGTGATTTTATAAAATGATAAAAATAGCACCAAATAGTTGTGTTTTTTTTTTTTTTTAATTAAATGTGAAGAAGTGATTATTTTACTTTTTTTGACAGACAATTGGGTTTCATACATCCTTTAAGACTTCATGGTGGAATAATAACACTGCTAAAGATCTGAAAACTGAACATTTAAGGCAGAATGGGAGATATCTTAACAGATAATCTGTTTAATGTCAACTATTGGAATTGGGAGTTTGATGAATATTTGAGGTGAAAATTGTCAAAGAGTATTTCTCCTCCTCTTCTGAGAGAAAAGAAAATACTGTAGTCATAGCCAAAATCAGTGAAATAAGAGAATTATATCCTTTTCCTGACTAGAACAGAGAATATAATTAGAGTGTAGCCGTGTCACCTTTAAACCACTACAGGTGGCTGCTGGCACCAGCAGCGAAGGCTGCGCAGCTCAGCGTATACTCTGTTACCCTGCTGCTCTACTGAGATTTTTACCCTCCCCAGAGTAGTCTGCTTCCCTTGGTTGAGGTCTGGCTAAAATGTACACATACAGTGATTTTGTATCTCTTCCTCAGCAAAGATGGAGCAGTCTGTGCTGCCTGGTCTATGCAGCAGGTGTCCTGTCTTAAAAACTGTTGCCAGTCTGAGCTTGGATGCATTTCTGTGTTGTCTCATTGTCATCCTTGTATTTCCAGGTATTTCATGGTTATCTCTCCGGCCCTGCTAATTTTTTTACCCTGCACAAGTTACCCTTGTTCATGTTGGAACAATCTAACTTTGCAGATCCACAGTGAAACTTACTCTATCCCAAAGGAATATTTTTTATCTTTTTGGCATAAGCATTTAGATTTTTGTTAACTTCTGCTTAAAGATTTTGCTCTAAGATTTCAGCAACTTTACCAGAGACTGAATGAATGCTGTGTATGCAAGACCACTAAATTTTCTATCTTCCTTAAATAATTTATCTTCAAACAGTAATACTCTGAGTTTTCAGATTATTACCTTAAATAGAAAGATATTTAAGTCAAGCATTATTATATTCTCACTTCTGTGCTTTGTTACAAACAGAAGATATGAAGGATATGTGGCCAAAGTGGTGTGAAGTATGGGAAGCAGAGAGGCAGTGATCCTCAGAGTCCCATGTTCCTATTTACTGTACTTTCAGCCTTAGGCTAGTTTGCTTTCTTGATGTGCTTCGTAGTCACTAAGGCTTTCAGATTGCCTGTCTTCCCAAAGAGAAAGACTTTGACATTCCTGTTGGTTACTTAAATTAGAAATGTATCAAGCTAACTTTGGAGCTTAATAATAAAGGAGGAAGGAAGGGGGTTTGAAGAACATGTGTCTTGAGTGGCCAGTATGGCTCCATTTTGAAACTAAAATATTTTTGTTGTCCTGGAAAAGGTACAGAGTTTTGCAGAAGTTTTACCAGGTGCTTGAACATCAGCAAGATTCTTGTGAAAATCCTGGATTTACCATTTAATGATTTCATAAACTCCTATTTTGACAGCTTATAAAATTATGGTCTTTACAGTTCAGTGAATTAGTCTACATCCCTTACCTAAGTTTTTGATGTGCATTTAGTTCCTTTAGGATCTTTTAGCTTTTGGATTTCTGCTGACAGTTCTACACCTGAGTTGCATTTTAACTGAGACTGGCTGTGTGGGTGGAAAAGTTTTATTTTCTTTTGGTTTTGAAATATTTATTTATTGCCTTTTTTTTGTGTGCGGCTCTCACTATGTTTGCAAGTCTTTTGATTTATCCTTGTCTTGTTTTATCATCCATATCCTTCCCTTGTTTAAGATTCTTCTATTCATTTGCAGACTCATCACAATCTTGGCTTAAATATAAGCCTTCTTTGCATGAAGCCATTTGTCTTTCTTTGTTTTCTTTCTTTCTTACTACCCCAGTTCTTTCATTTTGTGTTTTCAGGTTTTATTTAACATGACACTTCACTTTGCTCTTTTTCCTTCTGCCATATAAATACTGTAATACATCAAGTATGTTTGCTAACATATGTCAGGCACTCTCAGTGATTCTTACCATAAAATTAATGCTTATTCAAACTATTTGACCTGCAAACTAAACTCCACAAACATATCAGAAGAGCAAGGATTCTTTCGATTCCTCTTTTATTTACTTGTATTCAAAACAGTGGACTCGATTACCTTTAAAAGTCACTTCTAACCCAGCTAATTCTATGATTCTGTGGTTCTGTGATTCTATGAAAACCACAGACCTTCTTTTATCTCATTTTGCGTTTCTTTATAGTTCACTGAAAGTTATATGCTGAGTTCGCCATGTTCCTGATCAAAGCTGGGATTTTCTCTTCTTCGCAACATATTTTTATATAGCTTCTCTGGTATTGGTCCCATAAGGTGAATTAATTTCATCTTTGGATAAGCTGGTGATAGGTAGAAGTACAACAATGAAAGATCTTTCTTGATGTACATTTGTAAGCAAGTTTGTGTTAGACTATACGTGCTGGAGCAGAAAGAGCTTTATAAGCTACAATTCCTTTAATTATTTTCTATGTTGAATATATCTGCAGTTGCTGTTTGTCACTGCTGTGGTACTTTTGATCTACTAATTTAATTTCCTGATGATAAAATGCTAATTCCCAGACTATTATTTTCTTTAATTTTACAAAACGTTCAAGCATCTCTTGGAAAAATGATTTATAAAAGCTTTCATTTCTGGTGGCTTGGATCTTATTCTGCTTAGATATACTTAATAAACTTCAGTCTTATGAAAGACTGAAGACTGTGTTGTTTCTGTTAATGGAAAAGGCATTTAAGAAAATGATAAACCAATTAAAAACCTTCAGTGTTTTGGTTTTTTTCTTGCTATATGGGTTGTCTACACCAGCTACTGTCAGGAAGGGTTATGATATGTTAAAAATTTAAACAAGTATGCAGAAGTGATTTTTGACCAGATTTTAAGATAACTTCTCTTCATATGCAACATACATTCATTTCATCTAGGGATCAAAATCAGTAAAGCAGAATCTCTGTTCTATTTAATCTCTGATGGATGTAATCTTAGCACAGGATCGAAGGAGAAGCACTAGCAGTTCTGGTTTTGTCTTTTAGATTGCTTGTATGTTGCCTTCAAAGCATTTAAAGCATTAATTTTACTGTCCTGAACAATAATCTTTGGCCCTCATCAGCAATTCTGTGTAGGAGCACATCAGCATCTTCACATGCCCCTTAGAATGCTCTTATCAGCTTATTGATAAAAACAATGCAGTATTTTCACATTGATTTTAGAAAAATTCCAGAGCACTTTACAAACCACTGTTACATTATCATAATGCTAACTACAATTCAGTGAAAAGCAAGGAGGTTGTTGCTTTTGCTTTTTTTATTTATTTGTTTCTATTGACCAAAGTCTAACAGGCATCACAGTTAACAAAGTTCAGTGAATACAAACTGTGATTTCTAAATAATTTTCTTCCCAGGTACTTCCTTATAATGTATGTTGAACCTGCTGTAACCTGCTGAGTACAAGTAACCTACTGAGTCTGACTTTATGAACAGAGACATGTACTGTCAAGACCATTTAATCACAAAAATCTCTCCATCTCTGTTCTAATACTTGAATATTAAGTGAGATTTTAAAGTTTAAAATTCATTTCTACACCAATATCTCATCAACGCTACATCATGTTATGAAACATTTGTAATCTGAGATCTGTTTCAACAGATGAATCCTGGAGGAATGTAAGGCAGTGAATTCTGCATAAACTCCATTACAAGTCTTTGTAGAGAAGAGTCTTCCAAGTAAAAGAATGCAATATTCAGCCTTGAGAAGGAAAGCATTTATAGTTTTTTCTCATTATGCTAAAGATAGCAAGATGTTTCAGGAGCAAGGAAGAATACAAATAAGATATTTTTTCAGAAGATGTTTAGAGCCAAGTTGATTAGAAAAAAATATAACAACCAGTAAATAAATGCTTACAGAACTTACAAAAATTATTCTGGTTTGAATAATGAGAAGGAATTATTCATTTTTTTTCTTCACTTCTCAAAACACTTGAGGACTCTTGTTCAAAAGAATTCTTCACTATCGTGTTGCAGCCTTCCCTGCAGAGGAAATAAAAGTCCTTCTCTCTAGTTGCTGATTACGTGAACTGAATTTTTATACCTGGATCTTGTTGATGATTGCTTCTCTAAAGTAGATACAGAACACACAAATACTTTGGCTACTGCTTGAAATCGACTGCCTATTGAAAGGCATCTTACAAGATTTGTACACAGAGTAGATTAAATAAAATCCTTCTAAATAAAGGATTTAACTCTAGACCTACAGCTGGCCATAAATGGGAGTCTGTAGTGCCCCAAAAGTTCAGTAACTACAGACATAAACATTGCCAAGCTTCTTCTTTTATTATATGTTGATACCCTTTACCCTGCTCTAAAATCTCTTCTTATTGGGTACTTCCTTAAGTAAAAAATTAGCTTAGTAACTATGTGTCTCAAAAATTCCCCCCAAAACTGGAAGTTAAATTCTAGCAATGTTAAAGTAGTCCTTCAGCTGACCCATTAGGTCAAGGAGTCTTTGGCCATTTTCCTTGTTTTTAAACTAATGAGGTTTATACTATTTATCATTTTAGGTCTACAGTTCTTAACACAGGAAGTTTTATCATTCTTTGAGCTTTTCCCTGTATTTTTAGTGTCACTTTTAATGTATCAATGGCAAAGTCTAGTAATACTTTTAAAATTAAAAAAACCCCAAACATTCTTTAGTAAAATTTCCTCTACTGACAAGCATCTTTTTCTTCAAACATCCAAATTCTCATAATGAATAGATTTTTTTTGATGAAAACTCGATTTATATTTTAAAAAATATGCTGTATCACTCCACTTTCAAAATAAAGGTGTCATTAAAGTCGAGGGTTTTGTTTTTTTTTCATATTGTCAGTAATTATCAGGAGCATTCTCTTCTTTGAGTAAAGTTAGGCAAATATGAACTCAGAGGGTTACTTCATGTTCTCCTACAATCCTAATATGCATAGAGTGTCAGAGGCATCAATTGATAATGGAAAGCTGAAAGGAAGTTGCATTCGTGTCAAAGACTCTCTTGATGAAGAGAGAGTACCTTCTCACATAAGGTAAAGCCTTCTTGGGATGAGTTGCAAACATGGTGAGGAGCACTTCTAAGAAGGAAATGCTCTGATAAATTCAAACTGACTATGTCAAGTGGAGGACGATTTGAGGGACTTGCTGGACAGCAGAGAACATACATGGATGAGTTCTTAAATAACAAAAAATATCTAAGTGTTTTTTTCAAGCTTTGTATGTAATTCTAGTTGTAGGGACAGTACTGAAAACTCAGCAAGCTCTGGTTTATTATTGTGTGGGAACGTTCTTCATAAACATTAACGATCAAAAGAATTGTTTCAAGTGTGATGGGACCATACATACCATTAGTGCAGTAGAGCTAAAAACACCTCTTGAGGAATTGAGTCACTATGCAGCAAGTAACCAATCGGTTCTATAGTGATGTTTCCTGGTTTCTTTCACTATGTATTAATTCTTCCCATATTTGTAGAATAAAATTTGATGCAGAAAAAATCCCCAAACCATGCATAAAGTATTTTCAGATATTAATAATTCAATGTATTTAGTCAGTTTCTGTCAGCATGTTTTCAGAGGACATCAAAACGCTGCATTTATATGTTCAAATCACCATAGTAGCAGAGCATATTTTATACAAGAACTGAATTGTCTCCAAAGTGCCCATGTGTGAAATCTTGGTGTGTTAAGCATTTCTGACAATTTGATTATGTAAGTGTTTTTAATTAGTGCTTTTTCTAAGATCAACCACAGTGAGTGTTAAAAATGAAATATCTTATGAAGAGAAAGGTTGATGCCTCAATCAAGTACAGATATTTAAGTGGAGAAAATGCTACTTAGAATCAGTAGCTGAAACAAGTCAATTGTTTTGTCTGTGATGAACAGCAATTCTAATATTGCTTTAGTAGAGCAATTTTCATACAAAGAGTTTCTCTCAAGCAAACCAAGCAGCAAGACATCTAAATTAAAAGCTTCATTAGTACTATTCAGTTGGGTTTTTTAGAGCTATTTTAGCATTGTTAATGTGAACCTCATCTTTAGAGGTTTGTGATTTTCTGTAATTTTTTTCCTGAAAGCTGCAGAATTTGATAGCAAGTTGTTAATATTCCTATTTACTGAACATGTACTCTGCAAGCAGTGTATTAGCACAGTACAGCCATACCGTGTGGATAAATGATTCAAATGTATAAATACTCTCTTAAAACAAAAAAAAATTAAAAACTTTAGCTCAGAGGAAGCTATATTTAGTGTACCTGGTAAAATCCCTCATTTGATGCGCATTATAATTTTTAATCAAATGCTCCCATGAAAAGAAGATGGTGACAGATATCTTTGTCACATGCCCATTTTTAAGGTGTCTGCAGCTCACAGGTTTTTATCACTGATTATCTCTATGCTGATTAACAATTTCTGTCTGCTCTGTCCATTGATTTATGAGGCTTGCTATAGTTATAGAGCCTTTGATTCTATGGTAATGACTTAATATTTATAGCTACAAACAGGTTCCAATGTTTATCCTGTTTTTACTACTGCTATAAATAACTATGTTTTGCTTAATAGCAGCTCCTTGGTCGGGTTGCATATACAACCTATTTTAACTGTCTATACTTTTGTTAAACAAGAAAATATTTTTATTTTCTTTCTCTAATCTTATTTCCGGGACATAGAATATTTTTGAAATTGGAAGTTAAATCATAGCTTTTTCAATCAAGAACCATAATTTTTGGAATGTCACCCATCTTGAGAAAGACACGAAAGTTTTGACTCCTGGGTAAGCAAAGCCAGCCACATTCTAGAGAGAATTATGTTCTCAAGTTAGGAGTATCAAAGTTACTACTTAATATCCCCTGGTCAATCAATCATCAATGGCAGATTTAAAGTCTGTTTAGGGTTTAGAAGAACTCCAGTGTTGATTGGTAAACATATTTATTAGAGCATTGGATGCTTCTGGGATGTACAGGTTGGTTCTAGGTGTGTTGTTAAGCTCAGTGTTACTGTCATCTTTTTGAACCTTTATAACTGAGCAACTGGCCCATTTCTCTCTCTGTGTGTCTTGTGGCTGCAGGGTAATCACAGATTGCTTGGGTTTCCTCTGAAGTTCATATGTCAATGAAAGGCACAAATTTCCTAGATACAGAAGTATTTTATTTGATGTATAGTAACTGCAACAAAAGCCTTTCAGTGAAAGAATAAACAAAGGAAAGATGATGGATGAATTCCTTCGTTATCAGCAGAGTCTCAACATAGTTAGTTCTTAAAAATTTCTTAGGTACTTTTAATATTCCTGCTGCATCCCACTGTATCCAAGGCCATTTCTTATACTTTCTAAATTTTGTGTTGGAATCCCATGCAAGTTGAAATCTAAAGGCAGAGTCTAGTATGTGCCATCTTTTTCATCTAATATGGAATGTGGCCATGGATGGCTATGTGCTTTTTAGGAAAGATCGGTCGGTGAAGCGAGGTGGTGGAGTTGCTCTTTATGTGAGAGAGCAACTAGAATGTATTGAGTTTTGTACAGGGGCTGATGAGGGGCAAGTTGAAATTCTGTGGGTAAGAATTAAAGGACAGGGTAGTATGGGTGACACAGTTGTGGGGGTCTACTATAGACCTCCTGATCAAGATGAGGAAGTTGATGAGGCTTTCTACAGGCAGCTGAAAGCAGCCTCACAACTACAGTCCTTGGTCCTCATGGGAGATTTTAACTATCCCGATATCTGCTGGAAGACTTATACAGCCAGCCTTTCACAGTCTAGGAGGTTCCTCCAATGCATTGATGACAACTTCTTAATGCAAATGGTGGATAAGCCGACTAGAAGAGGAGCGCTGCTGGATCTTGTGCTCACCAACAAGGAGGGCCTTATTGAAGCAGTGGTGGTCAATGGCAACCTTGGCTGCAGTGACCATGAGATGGTGGAGTTCAGGATCCTGTGTGGGAGGAACAGAATTTCCAGCAGGACCAGAACCCTGGACTTCTACAGAGCAAACTTCGACCTCCTCAACCAATTGTTAAGGGAAGTCCCATGGGACAGAGTGCTAGAAGGTAAAGGGGCTCAAGATAGCTGGACAATATTCAAGGACCACTTCTTGCAAGCACAGCATCAGTGTGTCCCAATGGGTAGAAAATCTAGTAAGGGAGCTAGGAGACCAGCGTGGTTAAAAAAGGAACTGCTGGGCAAACTCAAGTGGAAGAGGAAAATCTATAGATCATGGAAGGAGGGACTGGTCACTTGGGAGGAATATAGGAATGTTGTCAGGGAATGTAGGGAGGCAACTAGGAAAGCTAAGGCCTCCTTGGAACTTAACCTTGCAAGTCGGGTTAAGGACAGTAGAAAGGGCTTTTTCAAATACATAGCCAACAAAGCTAATACCAGAGGCAATATAGGCCCACTGCTGAATGAGGTGGGTGCCCTGGTGACAGAGGATATGAAGAAGGCAGAGGTGCTGAATGCCTTCTTTGCCTCTGTCTTTACTCCTGCAGGCTTTTCCCATGAGCCCCAGATTCATATAACCCCAGAAGTAGTCAAGATAGGTGAGGACATAGTAGATGAGGATTGGGTTAGGGATCAGTTGCATAATCTGGACATCCATAAATCGATGGGTCCGGATGAAATGCATCCAAGGGTGCTGAGGGAGCTGGCGGAGGTCATTGCTAGTCCACTCTCCATCATCTTCGGTAAGTCATGGGTAACTGGAGAGGTGCCTGAGGACTGGAGGATAGCAAACGTCACTCCAGTCTACAAGAAGGGCAAGAAGGAGGACCCGGGTAACTATAGACCGGTCAGCCTCACCTCCATCCCTGGAAAGATGATGGAACAACTTGTCCTTGGCACTATCTCTAGACATATCAAGGAGATGGGGGTCATCAAGAGCAGTCAACATGGTTTTACCAAGGGTAAGTCATGTTTGACTAACCTCATAGCCTTCTATGAGGAAATTACTAGGTGGATAGATGATGGTAGAGCGGTAGATGTGGTCTATCTTGATTTCAGTAAAGCATTTGACACCGTCTCCCACAGCATCCTTGTAGATAAGTTGATCAAGTATGGGTTTGATGATCAGGCAGTGAGGTGGATCAAGAACTGGTTGAAAGGAAGAAGTCAGAGAGTTGTAGTCAATGGGGCAGAATCTAGTTGGAGGCCTGTGACTAGTGGAGTCCCTCAGGGGTCGGTACTTGGACCGGTGTTGTTCAATATCTTCATCAACGACCTGGATGAGGGCACAGAATGTACCCTCAGCAAGTTTGCTGATGACACCAAGCTGGGAGGAGTGGCTGACACACCAGAAGGCTGTGCTGCCATTCAGAGAGACTTAGACAGGCTGGAGACTTGGGCGGGGAAAAACCTGATGAAGTTTAACAAGAGCAAGTGTAGAGTTTTGCATTTGGGGAAGAAAAACGCCATGCACCAGTACAGGTTGGGGGCTGACCTGCTGGAGAGCAGTGTAGGTGAAAGGGACCTGGGGGTCATGGTAGACAGGAGGATGACCATGAGTCAGCAGTGTGCCCTTGTGGCTAAGAAGGCCAATGGCATCCTGGGGTGTATTAGAAAGGGTGTGGTTAGTAGGTCAAGAGAGGTTCTCCTCCCCCTCTATTCTGCATTGGTGAGGCCACATCTGGAATATTGTGTCCAGTTCTGGGCCCCTCAGTTCAAGAAGGACAGGGAAGTGCTTGAAAGAGTCCAGCGCAGAGCCACAAGGATGATTAAGGGAATGGAACATCTCCCTTATGAGGAAAGGCTGAGGGAGCTGGGTCTCTTTAGTTTGGAGAAAAGGAGACTGAGGGGGGACCTCATCAATGTTTACAAATATGTAAAGGGTGAGTGTCAAGACGATGGAGTTAAGCTTTTTTCAGTGAAGACCAGTGATAGGACAAGGAGTAATGGATACAAGTTGGAGCATAGGAGGTTTAAGATGAATATCAGGAAAAATTTTTTTACTGTAAGAGTGACAGAGCACTGGAACAGGCTGCCCAGAGAGGTTGTGGAGTCTCCTTCGCTGGAGACATTCAAAACCCACCTGGACGCCTTCCTGTGTGATGTACTCTAGGTGACCCTGCTCTGGCAGGGGGGTTGGACTAGATGATCTTTCGAGGTCCCTTCCAACCCCTATGATTCTATGATTCTATGATTCTATGATCAGGTGGAGAAAAAATCAGTGTACAGGTGACAGAAAGACATGATGGATTCCACTGGCTGTCTCTGTGATTCAAGCACAGAAAACTGTTTCATTCTGGAACAGCAGTGGCCATGCTAAAAAGAGAAAATATAATTAACTATAATTTATAATTTTTTTAGCTATACTATTTTGATCTCTAGGTTTAGAAAGTAAAATAAATATTTTACTGGCTCTGAGGCTTGGAAATCAGCATTTAATGTAAAAATAAAGCAACAAACCAATGGAATTTTTAATTAAAAACTAAGACTTAAAAAAATTTCTCCATTCATACATAAGGAAAACTTTAAATAAATGTAGAGACTTGAGGGCAAATGAATCTTTAATCTATGATTCTGTGATTAATCTGTAATATACTTGGACCAGGTGCCTTCAAGACAGATAGTGTCAACCTGCACTCTTGGATCTGCCAAATCTGACTTCAGACAGACTTGCTTAAGTCCAAAACTGATCAGCTTGCCAAGCTCATACCTTTTGGATCTGAAAATTTTGTACCTGATTATACTTTTTTTTTTTTTTAATCTGAATGTTTTTCTTGGAATTGGCATAGTCTGAGTGATTAGTCAGCTAGCTCCTACACAAGCCTAGCAGTTTTCTGTGATTCCCAGGAAATGGAGAACAACACTTTTCATTGTAACCCTATCCAGTGATTTAAAAAAATACTCTAAGATACGTGTCAGAAGAAAATGCAGGGCTTTGGATTCCAAGTAGGTCGGAAGCATCCTCCTTACATCCTTGATTTTGATAACTGAGTTCAAAACATGGGATCTTCCATGGTCTGTAACTACATGGCTTTGTTACAGACATGATTTTTGTATAATTTTTCTGAAATACCTAATCTTCCTCATGCATGAATACAATTTAAATATTTTTCTTTACAACTTAGAATGATAAGTATACTGAAGAAACCTAAGAACCGTACTGGATCTATCCCTAAACTTCTTTCTCTCCACATTAAATACATGTTAATATTTTCTGGTATTACAATGATGAATGAAAGTAGTCAATTCTATGAGTGTTCACAGAAAGTTGTGTTTATAGTGACAGTTGTGTTCTGTGAAAATCCTATGTGGTCATTTTCAGTATGAAATAGCATACTCTGTGGCTTTGACTCCTAGTTAGTACTAATACATAACATGAAATAAGGCAGAGAGCTACATTAACTCTAGAAAAATGAAGGATTACTTTGGAAGTAGCTCATATTACTGGGCTGCCCTGCTGAAACTGCTGCTTTTCAATGTGTGACTGGTTGGCAAAAGAGGAATTTATAAATATAGTAGTGTTTTGTTTAAGTTAATTTAAAAAAATTAAGTTTATTTTCTGGAATCAAATCATAGAGCATATTAATCTTTTTTGTTTGAATGTAGCTTAACGTGAAATTTTGTTGATGCAAAATTATTAAGAGTGCTGATAGTTTCTGCCTTTTGAAATGTTATAAAGAAGTGTAGTGAAACTGTTATAAGGAAGTGTAACTAACACTACCACTGTTAGTTACCAGAAAGCATTGCTTATCTGCTTCCAGTTTAATGTAAATATTTTTATCAGTATTATACATAGTGATTTAATTCGATAGTCATAAATTTCAATTCATTGCAACAGTAATGTGCAAGTGATCAGCTACATAAATAAGTTACAGTAGGAGGAGCCTTTTTGTTTCAAAGTGATTAATTTGTTTATTTATACAGATTTTGTAAATGTAATTATTTTGATTTCCTAGTTAGCAGACAGAGTAGGGTTTTTCTTGTCTTTTGTTAATTGGTTTCCTTGCCATTCATTCAGGTAAAATACTTTATGCTATCACTCATTCCCCCTGTATTTTGGTGTCTGTACATAGCAATTATTGTATAAAACTGCTGATTTAAAGGTGAGATTTATTTATTTAAAGGATTTTCCGGTTTCTTTATATTACTGCTCTTCATTATGTTTTCATCTTAAAATGCTACAAATACTTCCTTTGTATGCAGAATACCAAGAACCATCTTTGCATTTTGTACCTACGTAGATATGGATTATTAGGATAATAACAGGCAATATTCTGTCACAGAGTAATTCATGTTTATTATTACATATATAAGTTCATAGTAACTTGCTTTTGATGTACGTGTGTGGTAGGTTGACCCAGGCTGAACACCAAAGCAGCTCTATCAAGTGGAGGGAAAATAAGAAAAAAGGCTCATGGGTGGAGATAAGGAGAGTGGGAGATCACTCACCATTTATAGTCACGGGCAAAACAGACTCACACGAAGTAGTTTAATTTATTAAAAATCAAATCAGGTAATGAGAAATAAAAAACAAATCTTAAAACACCTTTTCCCTACTCCTTCCTTCTTTCCTGGTCCAACTTCAGTCCCTATTGCTCTACATCCTCCCCCCCAGTGGCTCAGGCCATGGGAAATAGGAATTGTGGTCAATTCATCATATGTTATCTCTGTTGCTTCTTTCTCCTCAGGGGAAAGATTCTTCATGCTTTCCCCTGCTCCCGTATAGGAGTTAGTCCTCCATGCACTTCTCCAATGTGAGTCCTTCCCACAGGCTGCAGTTTTTCACAAACTGCTCCAGCATGGGTCCATTCCATGGGTCCATTCCATGGGTCCCCAGGTCCTGCCAGGACCCTGCTCCAGCACAGGCTTCCCACAGGGTGACACCCTCCTTTGGGCACCCATCTGCTTCCCATGTGGGGCCCTCCATGCACTGCAGGTGGATATCTGCTCCACTGTTAACCTCCATGGGCTGCAGAGGCATAGCCTGCATCACTATGGTCTTCTCCATGGGCTGCAGGGAAATCTATGCTCTAGCACCTTGTGTGCTAGGACCCATGCTCTGGAGCACCTCCTCCCCCTCCTTCTTCACTAACCTTGGTGTCTGCAGAGTTTTTGCTCTCATGTATTCTCACTCCTCTCTCCATCTGCTTTTCCACTGCAGTTTTGTTTTTCCCATCACCATTGCGGGCTGGCTCGGCCTTGGCCACTGGCAGGTCCATCTTTGGAGCAGGCTGGCATTGGCTCTATTGGACACGGGTGAAACTTCAGCCAGCTTCTCACAGAAGCCACCCCTGTAGCCCCTTCACTACCAAAACCTGGCCACACAAACCCAATACACAAACAATGTGTTTTCAGATTATGCCTTCCTGGAGGCAACTTTATATTTTCTCCAAATGTATCAACTTATCCTTTAAAGATTAAAATCTTTCATCCACTTCAAGACTATCTTTAGAAATCTGTTTATTTCTTGTTGCTATTTACAATAATTTTCTATTAATATTATCAGCAAAAAAATTAAAAATACTAACCATTGTCAGAATAAGTTGTTCACTGTGAGCTTAGAAAATATATGCATTGTAAGGATGCTGTTTGCAATTAATCACCTATTTTCATAGTAAAAAAATGAGCCTTTCTAAATTATCCCAATTTCTGTTGGTCTTTTTTGCAGAAAATATGGAGTATTGTTTTATTTCAGTGTATGGTAAGATAGCCTAATTACTACTGGTTGTGTTAGAAGATTTCTTACTCTGTACACAGTGCATTTTAATCAATTCAGTGAACCACATAGCTTTTTGTTTTAGGGATATATACCATAAATTAAAACCTGTAAATTATAAAAAATAACACTAAGAACAGGAAAATAACTTCTAGTCCATCAAAAAACAGTCTGCAGAGCTCTCACTTGTGGCCTTCACTCTCAAAATTAGTTACAGCCCTTTTGCTCTCTGGGGTAGCAGATTGAGGACTACAAAGCTCCTCGTGGGTCTCCTGTATTCCCTTAGTTTCCCATTTCCTACCTGTGCAGTTTTTCTTTTGGTGACATCTCGAACAGAGTCTTCAAAGAACCTGCAGAATGATCCTCTTCATTTTCCTGCTTCTCTGTGCTCTACAATGCATTTCATGTTCTTCCAGCTTCCAGACAAATTAAAATAAATATCTCATATGTTCTTCCACTGATTTCCCTAGAATTGCTGGCTTTATTCATAAGAAGCAGTTCTCTGTGCCTTATTTTTGTACTGAGAAAAATATTTGCTTAGTGTACAAACTGGCAAATAGCTCATGGTTTTGCTTAATTAAGACACATCTTCTTGCTTTGTTAAAATTTTTATTTTAACACTATTGAGCTTTCAGCTGTTACTTTAGCTTTTTCTTTTTTAGTTAAAGAATTGCAGATTGAATACCAGACTGACTTGCAAAAACTTCATTCAGACATCTTCTTTACTGGTTAGCAAACAACAACCTGTTTCAAACAGAGATAAAATTTCCCTTGTCACTCCCTTGGTGATATCAACCAGAGCTGTGTTTAACTGGTCCTTGTATGCTTAATCAGTGCATATGCTAACTAATAAGTATACTTCATACATGGTTGGAAAGATACTTAGTTACTATCTTCAGTGCAAAAAGTCAGTTGTATTAGTTGTCATAGCCACTAGGAGCTCTCTGAAGACCTAATTTTGCAAAACATTATAATCAGGTTAAGATTTGCAATTCTTCCGTTTCTTATCATTGTATATTAATTTGAACGTAACATATTTTATGGAAACTTCTTTGAAATTGCTGTATATCTGGCATCTTCTTTTCTCAGAGAGTATTGCACACTGGGACAGTGAATTCAGCTTTTTCAATTAGATGCAAACAGTTGTTTTTAATATACTCAGCTTTTACAAAAGATTTTTCTTAAAAGCCTGAGTAGCTTTTGAGCTATTGTAGCTGGTAAGGCTTTTGCTTAGACCATTTATACCTTCTATTATCCTAATTCAAGATTAGGTCCAGGATGTAAGCAGGTATCTGTGTGGCCTTAGCTCACATATTTATGGAGGAATAATATTGTTTAAGTTCAGAACTGTGAAAGAACTCTGATGTCATTAAGTCATTGTTTCTGAAATACAAATCTTTCTTGAAGACAAACTCTGTATGTGACCCCATATTCCCTATCCCAGTTTTTTTAACTGAACTTTGGATTAGTTTTGAATACTGGGTAAATATGTTTGAAGAATTATCCACGATCATTACAGTAACATTTCAATTAAAATGCAATAATAAATTCTGTGTGTTATTCTAAGGAAAAAAAAGGACAGTTTTATTATTAATGCATCATATTGACCACAAATAAATGGTACATTTGGATATTTTTATTATTATAAATCCCGAGTTTAGTGCATGACAATTTATTTCTAGACTTATAAAGTGTAACTATAGGAATGATAGTTGTGATTCAGTAGAACAACAAGAAACAGGTTTAGGTATTATTTTTAATAACAAAACCCAAGAAGACATGGTAGCATTCTTGGTCAAGTTTCATCTTTTTTCATGCTTCTATCTACTACAGATATGGTAGGAAATTAAAAAGTGCAATTTTAGATTCATTAAATATTTGCCTTTCTTTTTAGATTATCGACATAATGGGAGAGATCTTCAAAGTTCAACGCTATCAGTGCCAGAACAAGTCATGTCATCTAATCATTGCTCTCGATCAGGGTCCCCTCACCGTGGAGATAGTATAGGACGGACTAGATCGTGGTCTCCCAGTGTCCCTCCCCCACAAAGGTAAACTGTTACTTAACTATGCAGGTGTCTACAGCAGGTATATAAATTTAAGTGGTATTGATCCTGTAACAATACTGGAAGGAATCTCCAGAGTTTCAAAATGGCGATGAATTAGTTAGATCTTATGAAATTCTGTAAAGCCAGTAATGTTTCTTTTCTTACATTATACTGAAGTGCCAAAGCTCACCTGATTTTGTCTTATTTTTCATAAAAAATCAGTACATTCTAATCTAATGAAATAAAAATATTTCTCCAGATTTTAGCTATTTAGAAGGTGCTATGTGTTATAGCATGTGATGGTTTGACATTTTATTAGCATTCATTTGTCAGTGGCTGTTTTCAACCTTTTTGTCTGTGTAGAATTAAGTTCCAGGAGAGATATACTTCCTCCCCACAGGAGCTTTCTTTGTACTACTTTTTTTCAAACACTTGAAGAACCAAGAATGAATTGTCACACATACAGTTTTATACTGAAAAATGTCAACTCTTTATCTTAGAAGGCCTCTGACAACTATTTATCTTGTGAATCAAAGATCAGGACATTGCTTCCAAAACCTAGTTTGGATAATGACTACTACTTTATTGAATACACTGCTTAAGACAGGATTAATAATTTTACTGCATGGCTAAGATTTCTTAAGAGGAAGGAGGTTAGGTGTAAAGGGAAATGAAGTCTGTTTTGCGGCATTTTTGTCACTATGTATGGGTAGATTTCCAGCTGGTGTAATTCAGCTGGAATCTTCTTTGCCCGTAATGCTCACAATTACTATTTAGTACCAAAAATCTGGCATCCAGTATTTCCTGTCAGGTACATTTCTTCTACAGCAATTCTGATTCTCTTGTGTTCTGCTTTATTTTCTGTTATCCTTGTTGTTTTAGTTAACTTAAAATTCTCTTGGCTTCATATTCTGTTACTTACGTGTTTACTTACCATTTCCTCTAACAGATACAGACTAAATGATATCCTTTTGCAGTAGTGAGGTGTTAGGATCCCAAATTATTCCATATCATCACAGACAGCTAACAGGCAGAAGCTGTAAGTTTCTACTTAAAGTCTAAACCCCTGACTTTAAAAGAGATATAAATAGTAGACACAGAAGGATCTATTCTGATTTCTACTATACTGATTTCAGTCTAATTGCCTATGCTAAATCTCTTGGGATTACGTGTCTTGGACATAGACATAACCGTGAGAAAAATCTCTTTGTGTCTGTGTTTGTGCCTTCCTGTGTGTGTGCGTGCTGTGTGCAGTTTGGGCAGAACTTTTATCCAAGCTAAGTAACTGATAGTTGCTTAACACCATTGAAAAGCCTTATCTTAATTTTCTTGTAGTTTTGCATTTCTTTCCATATATGAAACGTTTTTACTTCCTGACTTCCCTAAAGCCAAATTTTTAACTATATTTCAGCTGTCTCCTACAGTGTAATAAGCAAATTTATGAAATATTCCCCTGCATTTATTTGAGGATTTTTCGAGTCCAGAGAATTGGGTTGCCAGAACTTGATAATTTGTAGAAAACCATAATCATTGTGTTGCAGAAATGTCTTTTTTAATTCTAATTAAAATCGAGGTATATTCGGCAAAGCATAAACATTATTAATCACATTTGCACCATGTTTAATTGAGTTTGTTACATATGTGCTGCTATAGACACGTTCTAACTGCAGTAAGCATGCTGAATGCCCAGAGATCTCCCAATTACTGGTTGATGCCTCAGTAGGCTGGAGCTTCTGGGCCATACAAGTGCTGTTGTATCTTAGAAGCCATTTTGTAGTCCTCAGTCATTCTCCTAGCTTTTGTTAATAAATTCCACTAAAGCCACTTTGCATAGTAGCTGACAATTTGCTACTACTGTTGTAATGTTTTCAGCTAATATAGTGAATGGACTGTTATCCTCTCAGTAGATAAGAATGGAGTTTAGACTATGGCGGGCACATAATGTTTGGCTTTTTCTAAGACCATGTATTTGAAAAAGCAAGATGAAGATAACTACAGAAAAAGGCCAAGCTGAAAGGGTGTGGTAGATTTAGTAGGATGCTCATTGCTCTTTACCACCTGTAATGACACCTTTTTGCCTGCTTGCCTGTTATCTTGCTGCACTGTTCGTGTTCCATGAACTGAAAGGAAGTTCCAAAGAAGTGAAGACATATGTTGTGAAAGCAACTTTTCTTATAGAACAGGCTCCATTGGAGAAAGAACGCCATTTTCTGTTAAATGGTAAATCTGGCTGGCAAAGATTTACATTCTTAGCAGAGTGAAACAGAGCTGAAATGGTAGTAACACTTGGAAGTAGAAGTATAGTTGTGCAGAAGTTAAAAGGCAGCATGAAGTCAGAATCTGATATAATACAGACATTTAAAGAAGAAATTATTTATTTAGAAGAGTAAGCCAATAACAATCTTATTGAAAGTTATTTAAGCAGACAGGAGGATACTGAGTTTTCAGGACAAAGGCATATAATCAGTTTTGTCAGGAATTTGATTGTGTGGGCTGACAGCAAAGGTCAGGAAGTTTTGCAAAGAAATGGCAGTTTGAAAAAGCTTAAATATTTAACTCCAAAAAGAGAGGTGAGTAGAATAAGACAATAATACTAAAAACAGAACAAAAACCCCAAGATTTTTTCTTTGGAACCTGAACAAAAAGAGAGATTCTGAAGAAAAGAGTCAGATAAAAACTAGAATTCAGAAAGGAGAAATGAGAATTGGTAGTTGAGAAAACTAAAAATATTAAGAAAGAACAGCAGAGGAGTCCTGTCTGTGTCCTTTTTAGAGTATGATTACACATGAAAAAGTTCAATGACAGGGTAAAAGCTATACTGGATTTTATATCATTTTTGGTATTAATAAGGGGGTTAAAGATGTATAGAGAAGTTGCAGGAAAGAGTTGTAGAGCAGAATGTAGAGTTACACTCACTTTTAATACATAATGTAAAGTTTACTAGCCAGAGTGTGACTCTGTAAAAGCCAGGGTAGAGAAATGCTTCAAGAGAAATGAAGTAGAGCTGAAGGCAAAAGATCATGTGCAGTGCCACATCTTGGTAACACTTATATGCAGAAATAAACAACAATACGGCAGCAGCACTGAAGGTTACACATACAGGTTAACACTAATTAGGAACTGGCAGATGACAGAGGATAAGGATGACATGTGCCAAAAGGGCAGACAGTGGCAAGGAAGGACACAGGAAATATATAGTAGAAAAGTGGTAAGAAAAAATGAGGCCCACATTAGGGAAGCCTGTGGAAATGACAGAAGGCAGAAGAATGTATTGGTCTAAAATCTAAATTTGTGTGGAGGAAAACATGCAAACTGTTATTTTCAAATCTATACAAAACAACTGTTTTAATTATCCAATAATCATTAACTCCTGTCAGTTAACATTAGTCTACAAAGACTAATGAAATTTTGTCTAAAATTAACTTTTTAATTAAACAAAAAAGTTACCCTCCTGTTTCCAGAGCAAACAAACATTGAAACAAAAGGAAAATGCCATAGCACAGATTTAGCCCATTTTTCTGTAGGAGAAAATTGTTTTACCATGGGATTTAAAATTATGTGTGAGTAAATGTATGCAAAAGATAGGTCAGTACCACCGTGTTCACTAATAATTGTACAAACCAGTGAGGGGATGTGATCCGGGCATACCCAGAACTCAGAATTTGATGTCTTTTATCCTTAGTCGGAATGTGGATCAGGGACCTCGAGGGACTCGATCTACTCCTGTGCATTACAATACCCTGAACCGAATGGACAGACATCGTGTTATAGATGACCACTACTCCCCGGACAGAGAGAGGTAAATATCTGACTGGAATTAGAAACAGCTGCACTCATCAACATGAATTACTTTAGCTTGGTAGCTCACTGAAGTAAATAGCAAAATTACTTACCTAATCCCACAGATGAACATCACTCATTTATCCGCTGGTTACATGATGTACATTATGAAACATAAAGTGCACGCAAGGCTGACAAATCTGTCAAGTTAGTATATCTTTGCCAAGAGGTAACCTGAAAAATCTGTAAGAAATTGTACCATATAAGAGACAAATATCTTAGTTAACTTTTAATAAAAATATTTTTATGTAGTATATTAACAAATTCTTTAACTGTTGAGTATCTTTTAAAAATCTAAAAGTAGATTTGATGTTTTTTGCTGCAGAATATAGAGGCATAAAAATGGATAATTTCAGTTCAGTATTAATATTTTAGTCCCACTAGTTACAGTGCAATTTGCAGACATAACAAAAGTATGTTGTAGCACTGTGTTTGTCTTTTCCCAACTTTGAGCTGTTTTTTTTGTGAAAAAACAAAACATGATGGTGGTGTGTTTTAGAATAAAGTTGGGGTCTTTGTGTTTAGAGGCACATCTTACCTAATGTTTTGCCTAATGGAGATTTCCAACGAGTGAGCACAGCTGTAGCAACCTCTATGAATTTTAATGACATAAAAGACTTGCAGGCAATATTTAGCTAATGTATTTAAATTTTCTAAATTAAATTGTGGTTGTGCCTTCGTGACATTAAAAAATATTGACAAGATCTTTCCTACCTCAATGTCTTCAGGTCAGAAAATCAAAAGGAAAAGTGGTTTATACCTTTAATTTTGAAAATATTCCAGCTTCTTATACACCAAGTTGAAAACCTGCACATTATAATTAGAGAGGCACGACTGCTGTTGTATTTCATAATTGGATATAGCAAAGAGTTATACAGATGTATTTTGTAACCTTACTGAATGTTATGGGGCTGGTACTTGGAGTTAATACTTTTACAGTTGATTATTACAGGTTATTCCTCAAGTGACATCAAACCACGTAATGGGTGCTGCTACCTGTAATGCAAACAATTTAAGAAATCAGTGGCATTTTGTTAGCAATATTGAATAGAAAAGGTAAATATGTGTTAAAAGAACATTAATGTAATGGTCAATGATTGCAAGGAACGTAAGATAAAGTTCTTCACAGGTAAAATTTTATTAATTGTTCCTAATTAGGTATATTAGAAAAAAGAATACCAAAAAAACCCACACCCAAAACAAAAAAAACAAAAACAAAAAACCACAAACAAACAAAAAACAAACAAACAAAACCAAACAAACAAAACCAACCACCCAACCAAACAAAACCAAAAAAACAAACCCCAGGGATATTTATTCAGGTGATTTGTAATTCAATGTGACCAAGAAAAGTCAAATGGTCAGAAAGGTAAGATACAGAAATGCAATCAAGTATTTATCACCCAGAATAATTGTATTCATTATAAGTTTAAGAGATCATAGCTCAACCTCTTTGAGCATTAAACTATTTAATGTTCTTATTTAAGTTACATAAAAGAAGAATTCTGTAGATTTGGCTCATAAGGCTATCTGATTTTCAAGCAGAGGGCAGTAAGTTAAGGGTTCTGAGCTGTTTCCTTAAAAGAAAATAACAGAATGTTTTTTTGGTATCATATTATGTTGATTTTTAGACCATTCATCCTTGAAATAGGATGTAAACTTATCCTTAGAGTCTTTATATGCCTTATGGAATACTCCTGCTTTGTTCACCATGCGCATTAACTTGCTGCCTCCAAGATAAACGCATAGCAGTGAAAGGTGGCTTGAGGTACAGCACTGTGATATTTCACTATCACTTCAGTGAAATAACCTATACTGGACTGCCTTGGTTTAGAGTAAGAAAATAGTTTTTTTTAGAATATGTCAGAAAAAGGATGAGAGAAAGTTGTTGGTAATGAGATACTGGCTTTTCACGCAACCATTCTAGATGAATAGGTGTTTGCTTGTTAGGTGTTCTCTGAATCTCTGAACACACGTTTATACTTTGTCTGTGTTTTCCAAAACATACACACAGATTCTCCAGTTCGTATATGATGAGTGGTTGCCTGTGTAATTAGGCTGTGGGCTCCTTGTGCCTCTATTGCAACATACAGTCTCTGAAGCATATTGTTTCTAGGCAACACTCGAGATAATAAAAAAAGTGAATATTTGCGGAACTGTCAGTGTTACATCATAAAAAACAATGGTGTGTAAACAAATCCCTAAAGTAACTCTTTAATGATACTGATTCTGAAAACTGCTTCAGCTGCAGGCACTTTGAAAAAGTGGAAAACCTAAACCTTTGTATAGCTTTATACTCTCTCTACTTGTCACCCTTGTTTTGTTCCACACTTACCTCTGCAAAAAAACCAACACCACACTTTGCTTTCCCACAGCTCTGGTGGTTTGTTCTTTCCATGATCCATATATCCCTTGGAGCTGTTTGCAAAAAAGGGACTTCGAAAAAGTACCTTCTTGTAGACATGGCTCAGTTGCTAGCTTAAAATGTAACTGAGAATATGAGTTACAAAATTATTTCCTTCCTTTTCTAGATAATTCCACATAAAGTTCTATAGAGTGTAAGGCACTAAGGAGTTAGTGGGAACAACATGCAAAAATGTCTAATGTCCTCAAGTCTAGTGGAAATGTAAACTTTCCTTCAAAACTAAATGCATAGTTAAAAATGAAATTCAAATTATCTTTCAAAAGGTTAAAGACATAATAATTCAAATTTGTTGTGAGGTAATTATAATTTCAAACACCAAGCATTTTAAATATATAAAATGCTGCTATCAGTCATATACTGATTTTAGTTGACAGCATGAAGTGACACTTAAAATTTGTATTTTGTGCTGTATTATAAAAAAATTCAGAATTGTACTGTGTATATTGGTGACTCAAAGTTTAACTTTCTTTGTTTCAGGCTGTTGAAAATGGTTGTGTTTTTTCAAACATTTCTCAAAGTAAATGCCAAAGTACATGCCAAAAATTGTGATTATTATAATTAAGCCAGTGAAGACCAAAATAATTTGCTGTTATCTAACTATACATATTAGATAACATATAATAAGCTGCTTCCATTATTTAATACCATATTAGATGTGACTGAGAGCAATATAAAAACTACATCTGTAAAAGGCATCTTACACTGGCAGTTGCTTTATCTATAAGGAGCAGGCTTCTCATTCAACATTCTTCATAGCTAGGTGCCAGATTATGTCAAACTAGAAGACGAGTTTTTTGAGACATTGCACTATAGTAAAATCCAGAAAAATCCACAGATTATTTTTTTTTTTACATTCTTTATTAAAGCTGAATAATATGTAACTAAACAGTCATTTTATTTTACAGTACAATAATTTAAGCCTATATTACAAATACAAAGACATCGCAGAGTGTACTAGGTACCTGATGCTTTATGTGGAAATTCTGGGATAATTTTTAGTTTTTGATTGTGTATGGCATATTGGTACATACCATGGATATGCAATGTCATTGTTTCTTTGCTTCTTCAAATATGCAGTAAAGTTAAATAAATGCATTGCCAAAAATTTGCTTATAGCTATGTTATAAAATGTATGCATCAACTTAAATCTCAGTAATTGCAGTGTTTCATACATTTTTTTCTCTCCTTCCAAAATTTTACTATGTTCTCTAATAGTATATTGCATTCCTAATTATTTTGTATATCTGTGCCTAAAATCACAACTAAAAAACATACTAGAGATTGTACTAGTAGGGATTCCTATAAGTAAGATTGTCCTACACTTTCCTTTGACAAATTCTGTTTTCAGTTATTTATGATGTTGGCACATGTGATTTCCTTTCCCAGGGCTCCCAGTCATGAACCCTAATGGATTAACTGCTGAAAGGATTGCAGCCTGAGCACACTGACATGGTTTAGCCTTGTAGTAAAGATGCTAGAGAGAGTTTTCTCTCTAGCTGCTGTTATTTCCAGTGGGCACATTACCTAACAGTGAAATCACTGTTAAATTGAACAATTATCTGCACCAGCCAGCTTGGTGCCTCCATACATCCACGGACCAATGGTACCTGCCAACAGAGGGATGGAGCAGGGAGGTGGCAAGAGAAGTGCAGTCCTGCAAATATAGCTACATCTCTAAGGGCTCACAATTCAGGATCTTGAAGCTGAATTAAAAACTAAACCATTGATGTGACATAAAGCATCCAGAACATAATTGCTGGAAAAACTATTGAATTTTATACATACAGAAATTTTGTTCCCTACTTTAAAAAATCTTAGCAATTAAATACATCTCTTCTGTCAATCTTTTCTATAAAATGTAATGGGAAATTATATAGCCAGTGTTTTATTCTTGAATGGCTTTTGCCACTTTCTAAGACTTGAGTGCTTGACTTCACATTTTGTTTATGTAGTTTTTATGTGGGGATTCCCAGGTGTTTATGAAGCAACATGGAAAACATTCTACCACAGAGCACATTAACTCCTGCTTTGTTCAGATGAGGGTCTACACTTTTAGAACCATATCATTGGCCCCGCTCGTTTGGAAAAAATAACTAATTGTAGTAGTTGCTTACTATCAGACAAGTAAGCTGCTAATTGGAAGTGTAGTACACTTGAAGTCACATCATTTTATTAGTTCCAGCCTTCTCATCCCTTGAGCAATTCTGCACTCAGTCTTACAGCCCTAACTGCTTCCCAGGCCCAGTTTTTTACTTAATTCCTTCCCACAACATTTACCATAAATTTCATATGCCAGTCCTCTCCTCTACCACTTTCAATGGCTCTTTTCCCCGTAACTTTCCAGCCAGTCGACCCAGGGAGGCACTGTTTCTTACTTTTCAGACTGATTAAGTTAATTAGTGTTTTTTCACATCACTAGATTTTCAGAAAATCATAACACGAAAAGTCTGTGAATATCTGGTTAAAGGCAAATTCATACCAGTAAAAAAAATTATCAGTTTTTTAGCAATTCTAATGACTTTGTACTTGTCATACATTTAATTTAAAATGGAGGATAGTATTATTGCCAATGATAAAATGTGTTATTTAAATTACAATCAGATAATACACTGGAAAAAGCTGACTATCAGAACAGATAAACTCAAATAGGATCACAAAAGTTTCTTGTGTCAACTGACTTTGATTAATGCAGGCTCTAAGAGTGGAACAAAAAGTCTTGCTTTGCATTTAGAAATATTTATGGGTGTTCCATAAACACAAGATTGTCAGGACATAATAGCACTCCAGTACTTCATCCTTTCAACAGAAATACTTGGTAGTCAACTTCCCACTCTAATATGGAAGCTGGAATGTTAAACAAATTGTGGGACCTGGTTGCAATGAAGGTTGGATTAGTTTATCTTCTAATACCTCATCTTTACTATTGAATAAATATCCCAAGCAGTAACAACTAGGTTAAACTACCCTTGCACAGTAAGAGCAGAGTAAGAAAGGTATGACATGGATGGCTCAAGTGAGGCACTTAATGTGTTTTTGCAAGAAATTTGAGGTGTTAATTCCAGGTTTGCATTTAAATAATTTAAAAGTGTATTCATGTGGATATAGCCTGGGAATGTCATCATGTCGTGGTGAGAATATGCTAGTATGCAGTTGCTTGCCATCATCATGCATAGCACAGCTGCTGTCAGGTAAACTACATTTTTTATTTAGTTGTTCTTCCTGTTGGTGGGCATATCAAATTTTAAGAACATGATGGAATTAGTTTTTAATGCTTCTTGGCAGTGTGCAGGTTGCCAGGCTGTTATGGGTAGACTGCTTTTGGTACTTAGGTCTGGGCATTAGTTTAAGAAGCCTAATACTTTTTGCAGCCTGCAATGTATCTCTATGAGTATTTTCTTAATAGCTTGTCCTTCTTAGGATCTCATCTTTGTATTTTCAGAATATGTGTCAAATTTGGCCCTGCTGAATTGTTTACAGCTCCTTATTCTTGTAATAAACTGCAAAGTTTAAATTGCATGATCAGGGACTGAAGTTAGAAGATTTTTATAGTGGTGACTATGATCTTGCATTTCTTGGACAAGAAGTGAGTGCAAAGATCTCTTGTACTATATATAATTAATGTAATGCATTTATAAGGGATATTTATGTGTGGCTGATGATAGAGTTTATCCGTATGCAAAAGAGGCAAAAATAATAAGTGTAGCTACCAGAAACAATGTATTTGACTACTTGAAACTCATTAGTTACAAGCAAATCAAGATAAAAGAAGCCAAAGTGGAGAATAAACATGAGTTTTTCCAAGTTTCTTGTAAAATATGTTTAGACCTGCAATGTGGACTTTTCTGACAGGACATTCCTTTAAAATACCCCAGAGCAGGGACTCCTTTGCATTCTAATAATTCCTTGTAAATTGGAAGCAAAACCTATTTTCAAAACTATTTTTTCTGTATTACATGGATATATTTACACTAAAAAAGAAGTAACTTCTTTCTGGTTTTGATAACTGGTAAATCTCTAGTACTGTAACAAATGGAACTATATTTAAAATATATACATTTTGAGATATTTTCAAAATACAAACAGAAGATAAATACCTTGGTTTTATTATTTTGAAATGCATGCATTTTATTTTTTGGCTTTTTCTGTTACAGATTTCATATTTCTTCATTAATTATTTAAATAATAGCAAGGCTTTAATCTAAAGTAACCTTTTATCACAATATGACAAGCATTAGGAAATGGGAAAGTTCTGGAGCTGGCTATGTGAGGACTGATTTCCCAATGGTGGTAGCCTTTCAGACAGACTAGGTAAACCTAGATAATAACCTGCCTTCAAGCAAGAGAACAGGAAGCCTGACTTCTTGAGATTGCTTTCAGACAAAGAGTTATATATTTTTTTCTCCTAAATGAAATAATATATGGCATACCAAAGCTATCTGTTTGATCCATAATCTCCTGCTGTCTTCTCAGAATAGATGTGCGAATCATCTAGATCATTTTACCTTTAGAATTTTATATCAGATTTCTAATTTTATTAGTAATTTCAGTGGTCTATACAATGCTTTTGTAGCTTTTGTATTCTCAGATTTTTGTCTTCTGTGCTGTGATGTGTCTCATTCCTTCTCCATCTTATTGTCTCATATTTGTATTTTTTTTTCTGTCATCTACTTAGTCATTATGTTACTTTACCTCGTTCCCGGTACACCGAGTCCACAGATCACCATTACAGAGATGCCAGGTATATGTTTTTCTGTGTGACTCTGTGTGGATAATGCATGTACTTCCATGTACCTACAAGTCCACTTTTGTTTTTTTTGTAGTCTGCGTATAGTGATAGCAAGCTTAGAAGTGTAGAGTTAATATCAGCATTAGCTTTCTTAAAATAGTATGTAGACAAACTCTAGATAATGCTTCATGTCGTTCACTTTTCAAACATTGTTTCACTGCCAGTAGATGGCACACATCCTTCTAATGTCTTTAAAAAGACAATAAAGAAAATTATTTAAATAGACAAACACAAATTCTTGCTAATACTGTTTTCCATGTACAGAATGTCATACATGTATGACTGTCAAGGGTTACAACAGATAAAACTGGAGTGTGATACCTTTCTCATAGTCTGAACTGCCAGCCAATACACCTTAATTTTTAAAAGTAGTTTTATGAAATTCACCAAAGTTCCATCTGAGTTTTGTTCCAATGTTTTGTTCTGTTGCTGACATTGCTTGCTTTTCATGTTGTTTTGTCCCCATTTCATCTTTGTGTTGCTTTTCACTGCATTGTGTTTTGGCAGCCAGGATCACGCAATGTATCCTCTGCTTTGTGAAGATGCAATCAGATTACTTCGCTCCCGTAAGATGTGCCGTACCTATTCTGAGGGTGCTTACTGTGATCTTGAGAGGTATAATTGTTGTGGAGCATAACATTAGCTCTGCCAGTTATCCTTTGACAGCACTGTTTGGTTTCCAAACATGCAATCTTTGTTTGAGTGATAAACACATACACTGGCAATGTTTTATAATACTCTTAGAGTATGTATGCATCCAAACCTGACTACTCAGAACTACGGGCAAATCCCAAGAGAAGCTCAATAGCTTCATAGAAGTAATTTTCATAACTTATATCGATGTTATATGTGTCTTTGTGTAATGTTTGGTTTTTTTCCGAAAATTTTCAAATTGCTTGTAGTACTTACTATTCTCTAAAACAATGAGGAAAAGTCTCTGTACTTCAAAGTACACAGAAATAGAGGCTTTCTGAAATCTTACACTTTTCATAACTGAAAAATAGAGTGAAAAGTAAAAGTAAAAATCTTATATTGTATATATTTTTAGAGTGCTTATTCTGTAGTTTATTCCTACTTTTATGCATTCACAATGCCTGCGTGTGATTACAGAACATCAGAGTTCCTATTTCTATATTAAATATATGGCAGAAAGAAGTTGAACCCATAATAATTTATATTAAATTATTATAGTTTAAATACAGTGGGTTTTAAGAGATGTAAAAAGACCTCCTGGTAGTGCTGTGATTATGGTATTTTCAGAAATATTGCAAAACAGTAAAAAGTCTACGTGGCTGCATACAAATAGGAATAAGGGTATAAATCTTATAAACTGTGAGCAAATAAGGAAGTGGTGGCTTCAGATCTCAAACAGCAGATATAATAGTTGGTTTGGCTATTCTTTTACAAGAGGGACCATGTAAAGTTTTCCATTGCAAGAATCAAAGATCTCTTGCTATATTAACTTCACAGGTTCCTCTGAGAAAGTCATTAAGGTTTGCTCTGGATTCAGATCATATAAAACTATATTTTTAGTAAGTGTAAAATGAATTTTGAATGCAGAAACAAAACAGAATCTGAAGCTTTTGTAGTACCATAGAAATATTCCTTCCAAAGAAATACTGCTTTATAAAAATTCTCCAAAGCTATAGTATAATAGACTTTACAACCTTTAGAACTCAGTTAAACGTTTGGTTTGAAATTATGTTCTTTAACAAGAAGCCTACTACAAAGAAAGTGTACAAATAGGTTGGTCCTTTTGTAGAAACTTAAGTAAGGAGAGGGAATTTGTGTTTGTTTGCTGAAAATATGTAATTATATGTGCTCATACATAAGTTAATTCAATAGTTCATTTTTATATACTGTTTCTTGCCTTAGTTATATACTCACATTTGCATTAGTTTATCTGAACCTATTTCAGATTACCAGTTGGTTATGTGACTACTCAGATATTGCTGCAAGTAGGAGCTAGAATCTAGAATCATAGAATCATGTCATGGAAGGGACCTCTAAAGGTCATCTAATCCAACCCCCCTACAATAAGCAGGGACATCTACTAAAGCAGATTGATCAGAGCCCCATCAAGTCTGGCCTAAATTGTCTTCAGGGAGGGGGCAACCTGTTCCAGGGATCCATCACTTTCATATTAAAGAACTTTTTCCTAATGTCCAACCTAAATCTACACTTTTCTAGCTTGAAACCATTCCCCTGTGTCCTATCATTACATGCCCTAGTGAACAGGTCTTCCCAGCATTCTTATAGGCCCCTTTCAGATATTGGAAGGTCACTATAAGGTCACCCCAGAGTCTTCTGTTCTTCAGGCTGAACAACCCGAACTCCCTTGGCCTGTCTTCATAAGAAAGGTGCTTCAGCACTCTGATAATTTTTGTTGCCTTCTGGACACACTAAAACAGGTCCATATTCTTCTTGTGTTGGGGGCTCCACATCTGAATACAGTACTCCAGGTGAGGTCTCACCTTGGCAGAGTAGAGGGGCAGAATCACCTCTCTCGATCTGCTGGCCACACTTCTTTTGATGCAGCCCAGGATGTGGTTGGCCTCCTGGGCTGCAATTGCACATTGGTAGATCATGTCCTGCTTCTCATCCTCAAGTACCCCTGGGTGTTTTTCCACAGGGTTGCTCTCTAGCATGTCTTCCCCCAGCCTGTATTCATATCTCTGGTTGCCCTGGCCCAGGTGCAGGACCCTGCACTTGGCCTTGTTGCACCTCATGAGATTCACCTGGGCCCACTTCTGCAGTTTGTCCAGGTCCCTCTGGATGGCATCCCATCTCTCTGGCATATTGACCACACCACCCAGGTTGGTGTCATCTGCAAACTTGCTGAGGGTGTTCTCAGTGCTGCTGTCAATATAGTTAATAAATATTAAACAACACTGGACCCAGTACGGAACCCTGAGGGACACCACTTGTCACTGTTTTCTGTCTGGACATCAAGCCATTGACCACTACCCTCTGGATGTGACCATCCAGCTAGTTCCTTATTCACTGAACAGTCCACCCATCAAACCCGTATCTCTCCAACTTAGAGAGAAGGATCTTGTGGGGGACCATGTCCAATAACACATCACCTTGGGTAGGGCTCTCAATTTCTTGTCCTAAGAAGTCGCTGAGGGACTCCAGGAGTCTCCTGGATTGCCTGCAGCTTGCCATGCTACTTTTCCAACAGATGTTGGGGTGGTTGAAATCCCCCAGCAGAATGAGAGCCTGTGATCGCAATGTCTTCTCAAGCTGGAGTGAGAAGGTTTCATTGATGGGCTCCACTTGATCAGGCAGCCTGTAATAGACTCCAACCAGAAGACTCCCTTTGTTGTACCAATTCCTAATTCCTGCCCATAAGCTTTTGACCTGCTCATGGCTATTCTTTAGGGAGGACTCTTCACACTCTATCCACTTCTCTACATAGAAGGCAACACCTCCACCCCTTCTTCCTCTCCCATCCCTTTTGAACAGCTTGTAGCCATCGATAGTGACACTCTAGTCACAGGATTCATCTCACCAAGTTTCCATAACTGCCACTGTGTCATAGCTTTCTGCAGCACAGTAGCTTCCAGCTTCTCCTGTTTGTTGCCCATGCTGTGTGCATTGGCATAGAGGCACTTCAGCTGGGCTGCTAGCCATGTCACCTTCTTAGAGAACTCCTTTATTCCTCAAATCGTTTCATGGATGCTATTCTGCTTTCTCTAATTACCTCAGGAGGCCCTGGCTTATCTCTGTAAGACTTTGCCTGTGCTGCAGTGTCCACAGAGTGCTTTGGGGCAACAGGTTGAAGGCCCTTACTATCACCCCATCCTTCCAACCCTGGCATATCTTCCTGCCGCTTGTCACAGACAATCTTGATATGATTATCCCCGTCCCGCTTCACATCTAGTTTAAAGCCCTGTCAATCAGCCCTGCAATCTCCTGTGCAAAGACCCTCTTCCCTCTTTGAGAAAGGTGTCTCCTGTTTGATGCCAGCATTCCTGGTGCCATGTAGGCCATCCCATTATAAAAAAAAAACAAACACAAAAATCTTGCCAGTGATACAAGCCATGGAGCCAGGTGTTGACAGACTGGATCTTCCTGTTCCTTCTAGTGTCACTGCTTTCAACTAGAAGGAGAGAAGAAAAACATAACCTGTGTCCCAAAGTCTCTCATTAATCAGCCCAATGCCCTTAAGTTTCTCTTGTTTGTAAACTACTATTTGCTACTTCCTCTCCATCCACATGGAAAATCAGTAGTGGGTAGTAATCTGTGGACCGCACTAATCTAGGAAGTTTTCTAGTAGTGTCCTTAATCTGGGCTCCAGGGAGACAGCAGACCTCCCCGTGAGGAGGGTCTATGTGGCATATCGGACCCTCTGTTTCCCTCAGAACAGAGTCGTCCACAAGCAGAAGCCTTCTTTTTTTCCTTTAGTATGTTGTGATGATGCCAGCAGTAGGCCTGCCTGCCTGTGTATGCAACTCTGGTGTAGCTTGCCTATTGCCCCCATCCTCATTCAGCTGTTTCTTCTCAACCAGAGCCTTGTACCTATTTCTCAGAGGCACCTGGGGGGGTGGTGAGGTGAGCAAGAGGGGATTTTGCCTGCTGCTCTTACCACGAACTTGCTTCCACTTGCTCTTTTCATTTAGGCTTCTGCCTTTGGCCTGACAGGAGCAGGATACAGAGGCCCCTTGATGCTGAGTGCTCTCTGATGGGTGCTCCCATCCCTGTTTAAAGGAGGGCAGAACCTGGCACCACCAGTCTATCTCCACTTCAGTGTCTCTAATGCTCCTCAACCTTTTGACCTCCTCGCGCAGCTCTGCCACCAGGCCGAGCAGATGGTCCACCTGTTCACAGTGGATGCAGTAATTCTCATTACTGCCACTTGTTGCCAGAGCAAGGCTCTGGCACTGCTTGCAGACTGTGACCTGGGCAGCTGCATGTTTCTGTGGGAGTTCTGTCTGGGTTGCTACATCCGTTCTGGTGAAAGTTGGAGCCACTGCCTTCCACCAGGTGGAGACCATGGTGGAGCTCTCCTACTGCCTTTCTTCTCACTCTTTGTTGTCTCAGTTAACGCTCATCTGAGAGAGCACCAAACACTAGCTAAGATACCTCTGGAGCCAAGAGGGGAGCTGTGTCCTCCCTGCACGCCCTGCTTGTGCAAACTGCTGCAAACATTTTTCTGCATGCTCCAGCATTTAGTGAGGAGTCTCAGCTGGGACGATGTGGGTGACCTGCAGGCAAATATGTTATACAGGCACATCAGTCAAAATGAGTTGCCTTCTTTGTTATCCATGGCTCTTTTCATTGTTTATCTTGTAGTCATGCACAGCCAGCCCATTATATCTTGTAGTCTCCTCTAGCAGTTTTTTTCTCTCCCCGGCTCCTCAGAGTGACTACATTTGTGTCAGTTACTGTTTATCACATTTGATGGTCTTTAGTTCATCAGTTCTAGGACACATTTACATTATCAAAACCCTTAATTTCTGAGTTCATTCTTGGGCTATGACGCTTGTAATTTTGTCTTCATGTGTAATTCTCCGTTCTTGAAGAAGTCTGTTTCCTTCCCAAAGGAAATGGAGACAGCATTGCCAAGTTACTTATTCCATCATATGCCTAAGAAAGACAACAGGCAAACATGCAGCTCCAGTGACTTCAGTGCCCTTTGGACCCTGGGCTTTGTCAAGAGCACCCTGCAGCTCAATACCCCACGCCGGTTTTCCTTGACTCTCTAATGTGGTAGTCGGCATGGTGGCACTAGTTGGTATCAATTCACACTGCTGTAGCTACTCAGATTGAACATCTAGAAGACATCATGGCTGGACACATAGGGCTTTGCTTACTCTTTTGTTTATATCCCCTGATTCGCAATCCTACAGAGTTATACAAGGTAGTTTAAAATTATATATTAATATGTATGTTCAGAATACACTGCTGAACTGTAGATAAATATGCTCTGTGTTAAACACTGTCTTAATAACACAGTGAGGGAAAACACAATTAAGAAAGCACTCTTTAAAATGTCTGAAATATCTGTGCTGTTTATTCCATATTCAGGAGGACTAGGCAGGAGAGAAGAGTGCCTAATTCATATTATGACGACACAACCTATACTCCTGAAAGGTATTTTAATTTATATAGTAAAAATAGATTAAGTTCAGTAATACTTTTTTTTTTTTCTGAACTGTAGTCTAAAATTTTTTATTGTCCTAGACTATTTATATTTAAATTTACAGTGCACTTCATGCAGTATTTCTCTAAATACAGAAAAACTAATTCTATAGATTAAAATACCTCATTTTCCTTTAGCCCTCCATTAACTTTGGAATTTTTTTTGAGCGTAGTTCTTAACTTGAAATTTTTTTATTCATTAGATGTGAGTACAAATCTGATTAGTGCAGAGGCGCTAAGTACAACTGAAAGTTTTTTCCCCGCTTAACTGCAGCATATTTCTAATGGCTAACCTTTTCAGTCACTAGGAGTAATTACAGGACAATTTCTTGCCCGTACTGACTTATAAAAGGACTAACTTAATGCCTTCAATTTTATTTTGGGTGCACACTGTGCTAGGACCAAAAGTATGATTGTCCTTCCTAAATATTAATACACATATAATGTATCACTGTGAACGTAACTACAATCTGAAGACTTTTGTAGTGTCTCTGGAAGTAGTTATTTGATAGCACCATTTCATGCTTAAAGAGCTAGGAAAAGCCCAAAAAGAAGGAAACTTGAAGAAAGAAGGAAATTGATGTTCCTTTGTTCCTTTTCATTTGTGCAATTAGATCTTTTATATTTCTCTGCCCATTTTTAAGTCAGTGATTTTTGCCTACAGTATGGGAGCAGGTAAAGGAGGCATTATTTTCTAAATTGTAACAATAATATTTGGATGTATTTTATTGCTACTAATAAATACGCTCATATTTAACAAAAACTAAAGTGCACTGCAATTTTAAAATAATGCTTATGTATTTATGGTGTCTATAATAAGGTACCTCCACAGATGGATTTTGCTTAAAGGACTGGATTCAATTTTAGGGTTATGGATTATCAAGGAGAGTGTAAAGTTATTCTCCAGCTGTATCCTAATTTAGATGGAACTAAATCTAAATATAATCTAAAAGTAAATTAGATTAAACTAAAGTAAATTTAATCCAGTCATTTATCTGTCTACACATTATGCAAAAAAGGGCCATTCTTTATACCATCCAATTTGGTAAAGGAGAAGGAAGAGCCCCTGAATGACATTAGCATATACAGCACCCTATACTGTCTTCCCTCAACATAATGACCAGTATATGTAGGGTTATTTATTTTGTAAACAAATTGCAAAACCACAGATTCTGAAATCTGAGACGTTTGGAAAAAAATAGAGTCAAGCAAAACGTACTGCTGTAATTCCCATGAGCGTAGTCATGAAAACCTTTGGATAAGTGCATTCGAGCCATTAAAAAGTTCATCCTGCAGACTTTGGCTAACATTTCCAGTACAGACAAAGGAATATTTATATCCAAGTTGGTAATATGGTGGTTCCTCAGTCTTTTCTGAAAATCCCTGCCTTGCTTCTCACTCACTGTCATGTGGAAAACATTGAATAGTGGGACTGTTGTGGTTCCAAGGCTTTACCCAAGCAAGATCCAGAAAAAAAAAACACTTCAGAGATCCAGTTGAAACTCATTAAAAAAAAATTGGGTGATTTGTATATATTCTTAGTATACCGGTGTAAGGGCACATACATGAATAGTGTATCCCTTACTTTCTGAAATGAAAGCAGCTTTTTCATCCTGTTAATTCTTTTCTCAGTGGTTCTACTTAAGATAAAATATTTCTACATGTATTTTAAGTTGTCTTCATGTGATTTGCAGTACCTGGAAGAATGCTACAGGTATAAAACGTAATTAGTTTTCATTTGATCTGGGTGAAGTGAGTTTTCTTCTGCTTCTTAAATAACTGTAAAAAACAACTACCCTATCAAATAGAAAAAAAACAGAACTTTGGAAAAGTTAGATATTTGAAGTTAAAAGAAGTATTTAAAATTATTGCTACATGGAGTTTTATTTTTATTAATGTTAAATCTACACAATTACTTTTTAATTATTCCACAAAATCAATAGCCATTGAAAATATGAAGACTTTTGTGTAAGAAAAGATAAGGGATCAGTTAGTCTTTATGGAACTGAAATTTATGGCTAAATTCTTGATGAAAATAAAGGGGAAATACACTGAAAATTATACAGGCAAAATTAAACATAGGGTTTTTTTTAATTAAAAAGATATGGGTGTCTTTATAGCTGAGAGAAACTAGGAAATATTCAAAATTATCTGGAAACATTTGGAAAACAACCCATTTTACTGAGAAGTGGTCATGTCGTATGAATTAGAATGTTATTAATAATGCGTATGATTCTTTATAACATTTCTTTATTTTAACTGCATTGTAAAGGTGGTACAATGGTGCAAGTTCATGGGCAGATCATGTAGTCAATGGTTCAGCTGAAAATTATGGGTAAGTAAAGAGTGTAGTGTTACAGATATAGCTAAATTATATTTATAATATTTATAATGATTTAATTTCCAATTGTACCAAAGTTATTTCTAATAAATGCATTTTTCTTGATGTCTTTTTTGACTCAGGACTAAAGCACATTAATGTGCTAGTCTTTTTTTCAAGATTAAGCTGTTTTATTCAGTTACAAATAGAAAAAGAACATTATATTTGTTTGAAGTATTTTTAAAACATATTCACACTGTTCAGGGCTGCTTTAATGAAAAAAGGGCTTTTTGACTGATAATACCCGCCTACATTCACAGTGTTGGGGAATGTGTCTTGGAAATCTAATACTTTTTTACTATTAGAAATAATTCCAGTCTAACCCGTCTTCCTGTGTGACTGATGCATAACCCATGCGCTGTGAACCTGCAACCTTCAGCTCTTCCCAGCTGGAGCTGGCTCCTGATCTAGGGAGCACCCAGATTTTCCTTGCTGTTAGTTCTTTGACTTTATTGTTTCTCCCTCATTTTCTTACTGCTTTTGCAACATTTTTCTTCTTTACTTTTACTTCCTTGGTAAACATGCATATGCTGTGGGTCCAAAATGCTGCTAAATCCTGAAGTTCTTAAGTGAAACTCCCACAGAGTTACTGGGAATTTTTTCCTTGATGAAGACTGAGTTGCAAAACTCTCTCTCAAAAGTATTTATTGTGAAAATATACAAAATAACACTAATATTGCTGTCTCAAATGCTGTAATTTTGTGCATACAAATCTTAACATGTAAATTGTGCATGAATACTACTTATTAGTAAATTAATCACTGACTATACTTTGAAATTTGTATATCTATTTCTTCTATTGTGGTTATACAAGTCCATATATCTCTCTGGAGAAGTAATTGTGTACCTAAAACAGTTTACTGGAAAGCTATTAGACTATAGTCAGTTCAGTATAACAAACCATAGAAAATCATACTATATATGTTGAAAACAGAGGATATGTATATAAAAGGGATTAATCACAGTTCACCTGAAGTCTTAAGGCTATTTAAATAAATCTGTGATTCATGTTTGTCCTGTATAAATTGGGTAACACAGAAATTCTATTTAAGGAATTCAGAGACTGAGGAGAACAGTGTAAGCAAAGCTTTTGGTTTCAGTTTTGATAGACACATTAAATAGTTGTGGTTTACTTCACTTGACATAGATTTACTACTGTATAGATACTAACATAGGTAAATATCAGGGGGAAAAAAACAGACTTGTAACTTGAAAAAAAAAAGTTACTTGTTAGTACTCTCTGTCTCCATTTAAATTTAGCTCCAGAAAGCTGTGGGAAAAGAAATAAAACATAAGAACGTTTGTTGTGAGCTATGTAGACCATAAGACGTAGAACATACTCTAATAGAATGAAGACTACTGAGGTGGATCAGATTCTGTTAAGATTTGGGTTTACAGTATGTCTTTAGCAGTAACAGTATGCTATTTCACTAATTCACAATTTAAAAGCTTAACAGATAACAAAGTCTTTCATGCCTCTTTATCTTGGAATGATCTGATACAAATCCTGACCTTATCAAGTGACAAAACCTTTATTAACTTCAGTGGGGTCAGAATTACAGGGTCTGTTGCCAAAAGGCAAGAAGATAGAGAAACACATATCTGCAGTATTGATCTCTGTTTCTGATCATTTACTAATTAAATGTCTGCTGTATTATTTATATTTTTAAATGTTACTGGGAAAAAAGAGGCCAACTAAATAAAGTGAGCCACATTTAAAAAAAAGTGATATTTAAGACCTCAGGAAAAAATCCCACGAAAACTCCAAGAACCAAGTACATTTAAAGCTTTGCAGTTAGTAATGCACTGTACAAAGGCATAATTTGGTACATGCTTTATTTAAGCCTACAACTGATTTACTTGATTCATCAATAGTCTTAGTGCTCTGCTGAGTGGCATTTGAATATTCAGGCTCTACTAGGAAATGCTTCTAATTGCTTCTCTCTTAAGCTTCTCCAGGCATTACCACTTACTCTTCCATCATGAAATGCATGTTCACTAAAGCCCATGAATGTTCCTGTCATTTATTACATTATGATACCATATTCAGTTTGAGTGGGTGAAATTTTGTGTTCTGAAACAGGGAAAAGATGTGTAATAAAGTTAAAATATAAAGCTGAAACTCATACTTTGGAAGATTTCTAATACTTTTATTAAAATTTAGATTATTTTATTGGAGATTATTGCAGCAGTATATTCAGTTACAAAACCGAGCTGAAGCGAGGGGTGGAGGTTTTCAGCTATCTTTGAGAATTTTGAGTTCCCAGCTTGTGGATGCTAATCAGTTTCATAGTGAACTTCAGTGAGTCACCTCATGAAGACAGAGAGATATGTTCTGGCAGTGTGATTCTTTAATATTTGTCAATTAAGGGTCTATATTAAAGGTGCTGAAAGTTGGAAGTGGTGAAATACAAAGTACTGTAAAAGGCGACAGGCTATATAAATCAAAACATATGTTACAAGTACCAGAAACAATAATGTAAAACCAAACACCTAGCATATTGCATTACAGCAAGAATCTGCCTAAGTTGCAGACTTTTAAGTGAGTAGTGAAGGAATACCTCTAAAAATTCCATCTTTTAGGCACAGAATAAAAAGGCTAGCACAAGCTAAATAAATTAAGACATTAAGGCAACAGCTATGTTGCTTGCATTTGTTGGTTCATCTCTGTGTAAGTAAGAGGTTACCTGCAAGGTTCATTTTTTGAGAAATCAGCTTTGAGTAAAATACTGGAAACTTATTCTTAAACTAGTTAAATTTAACTAGTAAAGTGAAATTAGTATTATTAGTAGCTCATTTGCTGTGTTTGCTTTCATTTGAATGCATTTACAAATACTGTTAACTGGAATCTAAGAATCATTTTTCACAAAAAAAAACATCTGCCACTTCTTTTTGTTTCATGTTGAGATATTTTTTGAAAAAGAGATTGCTTACATATTTTTGGTATTTTCCCTTCAAATGTACGAGTTGCTCTTCTGGTCCTCCAAAATGCAAAAAATTGAGTATGATTTTAGATATAAAGATATTAAATATTTCTTCACATCATCTCAGTCTTAATTGTTCCAGGATTGACAATACTTGTTGGTTTTATTGATACTTGATTGTAATATCTAGCATAAAGCTCTGACTGCATCCATAGAATGATAAACAAATTGGAAAGAACCTTGAAAAACAATCTGGTCAAACTCCCTACTTAAAGCAGGGCTTTGCTATTTTTCAGGAAATCTATCAATGATGAAACTTATTTTGGAGAGTAATTCTCTGGATATAGCTATGGAGAGTAATTCTCTCTCTCTATATATATATATATATATATGTGTGTGCTTTCTTTAAGCATTTTTGTAACTATACCATGCCATCGTGAGTTAGCACGATTAAATATGTATACAACAGATTCACCAAAGTGACTGCAATGCCATGTACAGATACCTAAGCAAGCTGTAAGCAACTGAGTTTCTGTAGCTGTAATAGTCTGAGCATAGCAGTGTGCAGCAAAATGTGCCTGGGATCATGACTGATTTTTCTGCTTTGTCTGCTTAGTTTGCTAGTAGAAAAGTAGTACAGATAGCGGCATGTTACAGTTTAGTCATGCCTGTGACTGTTGTGTAGTTGCCACATGCACCACCAGTGTAATGTGCATGTGGATTGACCAGATGAGTGTGTGCATGTATGTGCATAGATATATATAGTGCATATATATAAAGCATGATAGAATATTACTGCAGAAAAAAAATATTGTTTTGCTTCCTATTTTTTTGTTTTGCAAGCATACATAAAAGCATTATGTTCTTGGTTTTTTAAAACTATAGCAGCTTATAATTTTATATTACGTTTCTATATAGGAATAGATGAGTGATTTGGTGAGCTATCCAGTCACCAGTTTATCTAGATATTTGGCAGTACTGTGCTCCTTCCCATTTTCCATTACCCTATTTATGACTCAAATTTAAGTTTGCTTGGTACTAGAAATCTCAGTTGTTTGTAGACATGCTTATCTATGTTATGCTAACAGAGGATCTTGTGTCTGTGACTAAACAGCAAAGTTCCTATAGCTAGTAGAAGAATTACATGTCCAAGGATTGAAATCCAGCAGCCATCCACAGACACTGACAGGTATTGCCATTGTATATTAACAAGAGTTTGTAATGATGACAATTAGATAATGTATCACTGCATTTTTCTTGTTCTGTGCTCAGTGTTTCTAGATGGAAAAATATGTGCTAGGAGCTGAACTGTAGTGTTCTGTAATCCTACAGCAGTTCTATTTTTATTTCTTCAGTTTTTTGTTACAAGAACAAACTAGTACTAAAATTATGATTGGCATTATCTCATAGCTTGCATTTTTAGTCTTGCACACAATAAAAGAATTTAACATGAGCTTTCAAATAAATTATGTTCACTTGTTTTCAGGAGAAAAAAAATAATTATATCATAAACTGTTGTGATTACTTACTGTTTAAAAGTGTTCATCGTTTATAAGGCTTTATCCATACAGAACTCTGGATCAGTTAATGTATTCATTTTTTGAAAATTCTCCTTTTCATTTGTTAAGGAAAGTAACAAATCTGAAAAAAAAAGTTAGAAATGGTTATTTTCTGCACTGGGAAAAGAATTAGCTTTTCAAGTTTCCAGAGTATGAATTTAGAACAATGGAGCTAAAACAATAGTTAAAAAATTATGTTGTAGCACTTTTGGTTATATACTGTAGTTGCTAGAAGTTACAGTGATACCTACATAGTATGGGATTCTGATTCTAGTTTTTAATGGGTTTGGAATATAGAAATAGATCATTAATACTCTCAGAGCTTTCTGCATGGTGGCTTACAGAGAGCTCAGACAGTTTCAGTGTAATAGGTGTGCTTGGTTAAGAAGCAAAACAGTTGCTGCTGTACTCTTTCCTCAGCGTAGGGAGAGTTGTGCCCACAGTCTTCTGGATTTTGAGAGGGGAATAGGCAACCTACCCTGTATGTTATCCTTAGCAAAAACAGAAGGACTCCAAGATAGACAGTACTAAATGGAGGAAGTGACTATTTGACATTCCTTTAACTGTGTTTTTTATAATGAAAAGTCTGCCAGCAGAGATAAACAGTTCTAGCATGCATTAAAATATTAGTTGGATGTTGAATAATTAAACTTATTTCCTTCTTTAAAAATGAGTAATTCATATTATATGAATTATAATGAAAAAGGAGGAAACTTTCATCTAGAAAACTTAGGAGCATAATATCACAAGAACTGTGAACAATGAACTTCTGTTTTTAAGTTGTTGAAGTGTTTTAAAAACTTGCCCTCCATTCCTGAGTTGTGATTTTAATGTGTAGTGAGTGGTAGGTGAGGAGCTTCACTGTCCAAGCAGACTGCAAGAGTGATATTTTTTCTAGAAAAAAGACTGTTCATTTCTGAAGATCTGGATCATATAGCACATGTGGACCAAAAAAATGTAGAGGCAAAGAACAGACAGTAAAATTTCCTATGTATATGATCTAAAACCACACAGTTGAACTTTCAAGTGGAGGACTGTCAGTATGCTGGTATAGCCCTCCATTTGTTGCTGTGGGTACTAAGAGGTTTGTAGGATGTAGCCTCTATCTTGAGGGTAACAACTCAGTTTTCAAATCCTTTAGTCAACAACAAAAAAAAAAAGCCAAAAATTCATCTAAAAGCACAAGGTTAACTGCCAAAATCCATGTTTTCCTTCACTTCTGGGAACTGGTCGTTCTTCCACTTAAAGTAAATGCCAGCTGCAGATTTTGACAAACTGAATATTAACTATTTAATATTAAATTTCTGACCCCTTTATCTATTAGTGGTTATCTATAGTGGCTCCATGATGCTCTGCAGAATACAAAACCTGCCCACTAAGCCATTAGTATTGATCCTAATGGTCAAAATGCCTCCCTGCCTTCTAGTACAGGCAATAGGCCAAATCCCTAACATCCTAAAAAATACTTTTAATACTGCAGCTAAAGAGAATGAGGCCTTAAGAGTAACAAGTGACAGAGGCTAAGAGGCTTAACTTCTCATGAAGTATTTATAAGAATTATGTGGTTGCTACTTACCTGTTCCTCTGTATGTCCTACTGGCTGTTGTAAGGAGAGAGAAATAGAAAATTGGATGGTACCTCTCACCGTATTGCCCAGTTGCTGCTGCTCCAATAGTTCCCAAATCACTGGCAGGAGAAGTGTTGTTCTAGCTCACTGTGTGTGATAGACCCAAAGAAGCAGCTTTCTGTGGGCTCACTGATTTTCTTAAATATATGGGCTAAAAAGGTAGGGATGGGTTGTCTGGACCTTGATCATGTTCTCTTTTATAATTTGTTGAATATAGGAATATTTTTCTTGGAATTTAGTCCCATAGTCTATCCCTGTAGTAATTTTTTCAACCACCATGCAGATGGCTGACACCTTGCTCACATTCCTTAGCGCTGAAACCTCTCTTAAACAAATACCTAAACTAAACAACATTCATATCAAGGCTAAGGTTATGTTTCTTTGTCTATCCACAATGTAAAAGAAGCGAGACAGTGGATGTTTTTGCTGATGAAGCTTCCCATTCAGAAACAGAACTGATAGAAGAAGAAGTGAGGTAATTATGTTGTGGTTTTGTGCCAGGCTCATTGTACTTTTCCTCCAATCTTTAGTGCCTCAGCTTATAATTACTGTTGTGTGTCTCACTGTTTTGTGTTTGCTTGTTAGGAGCTTATATACATAGGCTCATGGTGAATGGTATTATTCTGAACCTGTCTGTAGCAACTGCTTCATATGTTCTAGGAGTCCAATTATTACCTCATGGAAGGCCTGAAGAAACATTAATTTTAATGAATCTTTTATCAAACTTTTCAGCAAAGTTATCCACCTTAGAGACAGCTATGCTCAGTCTCAGTATGGTTTTTAGACATAAAATGCTAGTAATAACGTAAGACTCTTCATAATGAGGCTGTGGTGTGTCTCTCTCTTTTTGATACTAATTAAATTTTGGATTCTTGTTACACTTAATTATCATCCAGTCACTCTTTGTATTACCAACTTAGTTGTAAAATGCATGACATAGCTCAAGGAAAAGTCCTGAAGGGTACACGTTCCCTATTTGTATTTTATAGCTGTTCAGTTACTCAAGATGAGGTACAGGGAGTGTGAATTTAATTAGTAGCTCCATCAGAGTATAGATTGTACTTTTTAAATTACCTTGATTTTATGTGGTTTAGGATATTACTAGCAAATATTACTCCTTGCAAACAGACCAATTACATTGTGAAAAAAGGTGGGGCTTGATAAATTTCTGAAAGTAATGGCGTTTTTAGCTGCCTAAGATAGTAGAAAACCAGACTGCTTGATCAAGAATTTCTCATTTACTCAGTCCAATTTCTCCCCACTGCATCTCTAATGGTAATTTTTTCCATTGTTGTTTTTGGCACAGTTCTTTTGGCTGTGGTTAAAATATTATTCTTTTGTATATTATTATGAATCAAACTTTGTCAAGTTGGTGGAACATCTGCAAGTACTAGTGATGTTATAGATTTTCATCTGACTACAGTTGGAGCACCATGTATGAATCCACCACTATAGCCTAGCCTGTATTTGGACAGATATCCTGAGTCTAATAATAGTTCAAATGCTATATGTTAATTAGAACATCTGGAACATGGACTTTCCTACAAACCAGAGTACTACCTCTAAAGATAATGCAGTCTGTAAAAATCCAGTCATGTGAGTAAAAATATTCAACTAAAATGCACAATTGAGTCCTTAGCTTTAGTGAGACTTCATATTATGTCAGCTATTCTTCTTCTCCAAGGTTGATGTATTAATTAATAAAATAATTGTCAGGAAACAGACTATTGCATGGATAGTCATTACTAAGACATTGGAAACATTTCAGCTCATTCGCCAAGAGGATGGAGCAAGCCAAATCATACATGTATAAAAAACCTGTATGTTATCAAGAAGCGAACTCAGAAAATTTACACTCCCAAAAAACGTACACCGTAAAGTGATTTGCTCCAAACCAGTATTATGCAACATATTTTATAATTAACAGAAAAGTCAAAGGTCAACTGAGCTGCTTTTTGACTAACATTACAGGAATTGTGAAGCAGCAGATAGACAGCCATATCAAAGATCCAGATCAACAGAGCAACGTCCTATGCTAGAGCGGACCAGCTCCCGCTCCCGATCCACAGAGCGTCCTGACTCAAACCTCATCAGGTCGATGCCTTCATTAATGACTGGAAGATCTGCCCCTCCTTCACCTGCCTTACCGAGGTGAAACAGACAAATCAATCAGACTAATCCCCTTCTGCCCCGCCAGTTCACCATTTTTTTTCCCAGTAGCTGATTGGTATCGCCTCATCCTTAGCCGATCACTAGTAGCAATAGATACTAACCCTTTCAGTGCCAATACACTATTTATATTCTACTCCGGATATAATGGTGTGGCTGCCATTGCAAATTGTTTGCTAACAGTACTTAACTACATTTGTTTGTGATTTCTCATTTATCAGGAATCCTGGATGGTTTCCCACATAAAGCACCTCATAACTTTCATATGCTTCTCTTACAGAATGAGAATTTTTTTGTGTTTATCAGACATCGCTTGTGGAACAACCATCATAACAACATCAAATGAAACTATTTTTTTTAATTGAAAAAAAAAAAGTTTCTTTAAATGGACTGTACTAACTTTGTCTACTAATTGCCATTGTAACCACCATTTGCTCTGACTGCATTTTACTGTGCCATAGTCTGTATTGTTCCTGTTTTAGTGCTATCCTTTACTGATTGACAGTTGGAAGATTTCAATACATTACTCTTAGCTTAAATAAACATAATACAGTAAAAAGATGAATACATTTTGGTCCAGCTGATGTTCACTAAAGCCTCTCCTTATTTTAGAGCTGCAGAATACATTCTTTTGTTTTCTGAGAGTTAGAGTTAGTAGCATCAAATCCCCAGTGAGAGAGTAAAATACCAGGGACTTTTCTCAGTTTATTACTTTCTTTAGACAAATCCCTGTAATTTCATTGCCCATTAACAGTAATTTAACCAAAACCAAGCTGAGTAAAGATTGTTGAATTTGACCTGTGGATAATTTTATGTGTATGTGGGTATGATATCCATACGCACATGACTATACACACAATACATTTTTCTGGCTTGACAGTGCAAACAAACATCTTATGGATGTTCAGCCTTAGTTTGGCTCTTCTTCCAAAGCCTACTTAGTCACGTTATCAGTTCTTGATGGTATTAAGGATGAATTTGTTGTTTAATGGCTGTGGTTTGTTTTGATATGTGTCTCATAGGTCACATCCTCGAACTGGGTCTGTTCAGACAAGTCCATCAAGCACTCCAGTAGTAGGGCGAAGGGGCAGGCAGTTACCGCAGCTCCCACCAAAGGGGACGTTGGAGAGAAGTAAGTTTATGGTTTTCTCCTTAACGACGTTGCAAAATTGCTGATGAAAGTAAATGACATTTATTATTTTCTTTTGGCATTACAGTTGAAATCTTGAGTGTTGTGTACAGTATTAGAATTCAACAGTAGTATTGCATTTTATACTGTATTTTCATCTGTTTTAATATCTATAATATTCTTGACTGAAATCAGCAGTGCAATATTCATCAACACTGCATTACACATGAAACAAGATGGAATAAATATTAGCATTATCCTGTTCCTTTTGAATTCAATAGGTGTTTTGTCACTGACTTCAACAGGCACAGGAAATGATTTTTTTTTAATGTTGTTTAGTGATAAAACTCTGGCTCTTTTGGAAGTTAGCAGCATAGCTAGTCACTTGGAGTGTATTACTGATTGCTAATATAAAACCTCTGCATTTTGAAGCAGGAAGAACCAGAGAGGTAATAATCTTTAAAACAGGAAATTTCAGCAAGGTATTTAATGATTTGTGTTTCACTGAGACTAATTTTGCTTATCTTTAATGTCTTACAAAAGCACTGGTAAACGGAGACATCTCTCCAAATGTTTAGAAACAGAGGTATATAAATACATTTTTGATAGCAAATACATTTTCACTCTTCCATTTCTGATAAATAGATGTGCTGTGCAAAATCAGTCTAAATGGCCATATACACTCCTTTTTTTCAATCCTTCTTAAGATGTATATTGTATCTTTTATAAAACTTCTGTTGTTTTTAACCCCTGTGCTTTGGTTCCTTTTTTTTTATTTTATTTGTTTGTTCTTTTGTGTTTTTGTCACCTTCCCTAGACAATGGAGACAAGGAGATAGAATCTTATGAAGGTCTGTACATAAAGGAGGGTTTGTTTTTCAACTGAAAGCCTTTTTGAAAGGCTGTATAGGGAAAAATAAACCCAACTGCAATTGATGTTACTTTATTGCACAGACATAGCCAGAATTATTGTCTTAATTATTTAGTCTTTTTTTATGTATTCAGATCTGTGGCTTACAAGTTGTAAAGGGTTCAGCATGAAAAAGACAGTATAAATAACACTATTTAAATATGATCATCATTAGAAAAGCACCCAGGCATGTACCCGTTTTAAAATACCTAGGATTTACGAATCAACAGTTAATGTATGTATGTATGTACTTTTCAGGATGAGCACTTCAGGCACATATTTAAATTTAGGCATCTGAGGCTGTTTAACATGTTTACTGTTAGCCATGCATTTAACAGAGCAATGTTTTTATTGCAAATACATTGTAATGTTACACAGTTGCTGAATTACTAGGTAATTTTCAAATAATATAGGAGAAAAAATTAATTCAATCGAGTTAATCTTTCAAAAAGTTGTAGTACTTTTGCTTAAAAATAAATCTTATTGTATTTTTTTACCAGTAAGATAATTTGATTTGTTTAATAGCAAGTCACAAGATATCAATTGCAGTCCTTGGTTATACCACTGAGGGTCTATCTGTAGTATTACTGTTTCTGTCTCATCAGACTTTTTAATTTAGTATTTACAATGTTTACAGTGTTTATTTCCATTTTGGAAACAAATCTTCATGAAAAGAAAACTCTTGTTTTCTCAGATCATCACCCTAGTATACTCATTTCTTTGTCGTCTTGTGTGTTGTGAAATGCTTATATGAAATACAGTCTAGACTTTCCAGGACATAGTCACAGCTGATCACATACTGTTTGCTGTCAGTGCTGTGTATACTTTCATGTTTTACCACTCTTCCCTGCTCTTTGCTTAGTATATCTATTTAGACTGTAAGCTCTTTAGGGCAGCAGTTGTGAGGTAGTGCATATTTCTGCTGTGTCTGATTAAGGAGGGTAGCAGTCTTCTATATAGAGAAAGATAATAAATACAATAACATAATTATTTTTATAGGAGTGCTAGAATTGTTTGCTCTGGTAAGTACTGCTGGGACTGAAGAAAGTCTATTTGTTTTTACTTGAAGCCTGAGTAATATTTTCCTTTACCTCTGTCTAAAGTAGTCCTTTGAAAAATCTGAGTTTATGGAATATTGTCAAATCCAGAGATACTGGAGTTTTAATATACAATCAAAGCATCATCAATGATTCAAATACAGTAACTAGACACATTTCATGTTGAACTTTACAGATATAAAGGTGGTAAACACAGTAGTTAATAGTGTAATCCATAGATACAGCTTTTACATAGTATTCTATATAATTTTCTGTCTTGAATTAAGAGTCCATATTCTAATAACTATGTAGTTCTATTTTGAGGCTTTTCCTAATTGTCTTTAGCATTTTCTAATACTTTTCTTTAAGGAGAATAATAGTTTTCTTTAGAAGTAATAATGCTGTACAAGAACAACAGATTACCTAACTTCTGTCAGTGACAGAACATGATTATGATTAATAGCAATTTTTTACTGTGGAGAATTTAATTTTACAAAAAGTTATTTTAAACAAAAGAAGTTCAGGAGAAGCAAAAATTCTTATTATAGTAGAATGGGTTTCTGTTACTATTTAACAAATAAAACAATAAGTAAAGCTGAAAAATTTATAGACATCTGAGTAGATTTTTGTATGTTGTTATGTGTCCTGGTGATAATAAAAACAGTTGTGTGTTGTTGGGAAGGTTATATGACCCCACTGGAGAATGTCATTGTCACAAAGCAGCCCTTTCTATTCGAAGAAAAGAGTTAGCAGAAGACAAAAAGGAACTGGAAGTCACCTCAGTTTTGTAAAAGAGAAAAACTTCTATGTTTGTAACTCCTACAGTAGTCTCATTTAGCCTGTATAGATTTGAATAATCTGTATTTGCTACAGAGTTAAAAATTTTTCCCATTTCTTAAAGTGTAGTAGAATTGCAGAGACTGAAGTAGCTATAAGGGTGTAATTGGCAGTTTGGGAGATTTTTTGCTCCAGTGCAACACAAGTATAATGATGAATGTGTTGGGCTTATGGTTGTATGACTACAACTGGACAGGAAGGAGTCTACAGGAAAAAAACCCTCTAGGTAACTGTTTTCAAAATTAGGAAAACTTAAAGGACATCGGTTTAGGATATATATACTTCAGTTTATGTTTGTTTCAAGAAATCTAGCTGTGAGTAGCTATGAAGGCCCATTCCTAACTGTAGTGTATTAACCTATATGTCTTTTTCTCAGAGTTGCACAAGCTCAGTAGGAGAATGTACAAATACCATTAGCTACGTTGCATTTACAAGTTTTTGTGGTCATGACATTCTGGCTAATTCCTTAGTGTCCTACAGCTGTGTTGCTGCCAGTATGAGATTTACATGTTCAGAAGAAAGACTGGGTATCTTGGACATGCATGTCATTATCTTACCTAGCCAGACTTTACTATAAATACACTAGAAAAATCTAAGCAGTTTGGGTTTAGCTTTAGACTTTGTTAGTTTAGCAAACTTTCATGTTAGATGGTTGTAAAGTGGTTCTGAAAAGAAGTCTGGAACCACTTACTGTTTTATCAGGTTTTTAGTACTGGAAAGTCACAAGACATTTTTTTACTTGTGTATTTCAAAATTATACTAAAGAAAGAGATATCTTGTTTCTAATGAACATGTATAGAAGAACAATAGCATAAAACTGCATTTGTTTTTTATGTACTCTTAAATTTTCTGTATTATTAGTGCTATAGACAAGAAGTGAATACTGGAATACTTTTATTTCCTAAGGGTTAGCAAGATTCATGCCATTTATATGTGGATATAATGCATTTCTTTGTTCTTTCTCACCTTGGTAGAAGGATGAACTCAATAACTATTTGCTACTAATTAAAATGGAACACCATCAAGTGTTCTTGAAAGTTTTCAGTATTAGCCCTTTCAGTTTGTTATTAATTACTAATCAGAGAAATTTTTCTTTTACTCTTAAAAATACACATAGCTCTTTTTTTTTTTCATCCCTACAAAAAAGCCCAAACTATCCATCTCACAATAAAAACTAGAAAATTATGTCAGATGAAAGAAACCAATGTAATAAAACCTTCAAGTATAATAATGAAGTGCTCAAAAATTTAGTGAATAGCAGAGTTCAGTGAGGATTTGCCCTTCTATTTATGCTCTATGGTACAGACTTTAATTACATGATCTCATAATAATCTTGTCTCTTGGCAAAGTTATTTCAGGGGCTGTTAAAGCTGACATTAACACTGATTAGCTGTCCCTTCTTAATTTCAGGTATGGGTGATCTTATTCGAGAATAAAATTATCTGTGGATCAAATTAACAGGGATAGTTGATTAGGTTTAATCAGGGATAGCTGCCAGCCATAACTCTAGTTTTTTTATCTCTCAGATACAATTTCTAATCTTGTTGCAACTCATAGAGTATGGAGTGCAAGTTACTGAGACACCCGATGGTTAGGAAAAAACACATACTATTGACAGAAGGACATGCTGCTTATTTTAGGGGGTTTTGTCTCAATCAGAACATAATTTCTCTGTTAAATGAGGCATAATTTTGCAAAATGAGAAGGAATTTCATTGTGTGTTTTCCAGTGCCCTATCATAGTTCGATGGGAGACAGAGAAAAACTATTATAATCTAATTGCAGAGAACCTGCATTCATGCTGGTCATAATTCTTTCAGACTGTATCAGCTGTGATTTCACAGGGTTTAAAAAATATATGTCATATGGGTAGTTTGTTTTGTAAAAGGTGATTGATTACATGTTAATAATGTAGGATAGGAATTTGGACTACATTCAGTTTGGCTAGGAACTTGACTGGTCAAAAAAAGCAGTCTGAAAGATTAAGGTGCATATCTTTGTGTGCACCCTCTTTTTGTGTGGATATTTCTGTGGAACTGTTAGACTCCTTTGTGCTTCCATGGGGTAACTTGCATTATGTGTGCTTGATAAGAAAGTAAAGACAATAGCTTAATTAACATAATTTATATAACTAGCAAAGGTGCCTTAGGATAAGGCGTGAATCTACAGTGTGTTTTTTTAATTTCAACTAGGAACTTGCAAAAAAATATATGTTTGGGTTTTACTTCTGGATGTTTCTTTCACTCTCCTGTGATGTGGCAGACTCCTCAGTCCCTGAAGAATGTGAAAATATATTTTTACATTTAGTAAAACTTTCATAGAAAAACAAATGTTGTCTGTAGCACAGGGCTAAGGGTGCTTACTTGAATGTTTCCGACTTTTCAAGGGAAGTAATTGTTCATGATATTTCAGGAATTAAACACCTCTTTCTTTATGCTGGTTGAAGGTCTGACCATCTAGGTCTGAGACTACAAAGGACATAAGTAAAACAGGGTAAAGAGTCATACAGCTGTGTCCAAAACAGCTGTTGTTCATTTATGTTCCAGGGTATCAACATGCCAAAAACATTTTAGTTCCATTTCAATGGAATTGATTGTTTAAAGGCTTTGGCACAACTTGTGCACATTCTATTCTATAAGTTTTACTGTATAGATGGTGTCCTTACTGAATATTTTAATTGGAATTTTCAAAGTTATAATTTCAATTGGAATTTAAGTGTCATGATTTTATCACAGAATTACACAGCACAAATCTATGTAGAGATTAGTTTCCATAGCACTGGCTTTGAGTATACCTGAAATCTCTCTCCCTGTTAACAATAACCTGTTGGAACAAGTAGTTTTTAGATTATTCTTACATGCTAGCTAGATCTGAAATAAAATAATCCAATGAGCTGTTTAGCTGCACATAAACCTATACACGTAGTGAGAGAACTGGAAAAAAATGGGGAACAGAGAACACAAAAAAATCAATAAGTAATCAAAATCTGAACCTTGAAAAGCTACAGTATATTGCATCACATCAAAGCAGTGTTCAACGAATAACTGGCTTTTAAATTAAAGCCAGGGATATGGTACACCCAGCTATTAGATGAGCTTTGACACAGAAGAAAGCTATGGTTCTTTATCAATAACATAAAATAAGTATATTTGTGTTGCTTATCATTAACCATGATAATCTCACCATTGTTTCTGACTATTTCAGTGTCCTCTAATATTTAGATGTGCTTTAGGCAACTGTAGTTACTTATAGAGAAGTGTCTTCTTTTCTGAATTCTAACTACTCTGAAATCCAGGTAAAAAGCATATTATCTGACAAATTCAGGACTTTTTTTTCCAAGAGGGAAAAACATTTGCATTACCTCTTCTGCACTTACTACAATACTGAGTATACCCACTTGTTTATGATTTATACATGATTTTGAATATGTTCATCTAGAATAGAGGCTTGGACTTTTATTTCTAGAAAAATTAAAGCAAAACCAAACAGGAGATGCTTTTAAACCAATTATATACCAACATATGTCTGCTTTCTCTGCTTTGGTACTTACTGTCTGCTTTCCATTGCTCCAATAATTTAATAACAAATCGGCAACAAGGGATATTAAGGGCTGCATATGACCATCATTACTTGCAAAAGAATCTCATTGGAATAAACCAGAGATATTAATGAAAAATAACACAAGGATTTATTTCATTTTTGATTCACTCAAAAAATTGCTTATGCCACAGACTGAGGGTTTGTATGCTACTGTGAATGTCTTTTGTTTGATGTTTGTCTTTTAATTTGAACAGCTTGTAACACAGCATGCATGTTTTTGTCTTGCTTTTTCCCCTCTGTCATACCTTGCTTATACAAATGCATCAGGAGATGAAGAAAATCAGCCTACTGGAGTTCAGGAATCAGAGGTCGAGGAAGGTCTGTCTGTCCACAAGTGCCTATCTCCTTTAGAAACATTTTCACTGACCCCATAGGGAATCTTGACCAGCCAGCCTAAAATTACATTAAAATTCAAAATCCAGTTAATAATTATATCATTTTCTGTCAGAACAAGAAAAAAAAATTCAATAAAGCATAGTTTATTTACCTATTTGTGGATGCTAAAAATAGCTCAACCCACAAAAATAATTAAACTTTATTTTTCTTTAAATCTCTCTTTATGAAAGTACTCTGTCACCGTGATCAAACTGCAACGTTAGCAGATCTCAGTGGACACCCCTTAGATGTGGTGCCCTTTACTTTGCGTTGATACTGTTTACAAAGAGAGAGGTAAACAGTACTATATCATGACACTTCTTTTTTTTTTTTTTTGCCTAGTTTGAGTAGGCAGAGTGATGATGCAGAACAAAACTGGTGGGAAACTGCGTTACTTGGAAATACATTACTATTTTGTATGATGTCCCTCATCCTGCTTGGGAGACAGTTCAGTTGAGAGAAGAAAGAAGTTAGTGTGATGAGAACTGATAGATGATGATCAAATCAAACAGATGGAAATATTTTTTCTACTCAAATGTCATGTGTTTATAATATAAAACTTGAGCTTCTAATGTCAGAAAACACATAATCACAGAAATACAGAATGTTAGGGGTTGGAAGGGACCTAGAAAGATCATCTAGTCCAACCCCCCTGCCAGAGTAGGATCACCTAGAGGAAGTCACACATGGAGAGATCTAAAGATTTTTTTAACCATAATTTTTTCTCCTCTTCACTTTCTTTCTCAAAGGAAAAATCATAAAAGCATAAATGTGCATTTACATGCACTGTTAATAGGTTACATTCTGTTATCTCTCTTAATAATTGTCTGTGACAACACAGACCATTTCTGCTTCTGTGGTAGGTGTGGAAAAGCAGCACAGATAAACTTTTCTGGTTATAAATATTTTGGGGCTAGACCAATGCTAAACTTCATTGCCTAAAAGGAGGCAGTGCTTTACGTATCTTAAGGCCTGTGGAATGAAGCGCAGAGAAGGATCATGCACTGAGTGTATTAGTACAGTTATGTGGAAGGAATTAAGTACTCCAGAAGGGTGGCCCAAAAAAATCACAAGCTGAGCAAAACTCCTTTAGTACTAGCTGGTAGGAAAAATTACTAGCTAAATATAAGTATGCCATTCCTGCTTAAAAGTGTAAGTGCCTGAATCCCAGTTTGTTTGCAATCTTATGCCTTGGACCTTACTCCCATTATTTAAGAGAAAAAGAAAATATTTTCTTCTTAAAGTCAGAAATACCTACTGTGATAGGGCTCTGTACTTGTTCAGAAATCTGGATGCTAGAGTAATTTCAAGATTTGGGATCTGGAAAGCAGTGTTTGTCTTTATTTTTAATTGCAGTTTTCACTTAAGCATCCAAAGTGTCCTTCAAGACCTTTGCCATCCTATTTTTCATTATAGTACAGTTTGTATTTTTCTAGCTTTTGTTATGCTTCTGTCTCTTAAGTGTGTGTTGTTCATTGGTGTGTACTGTGCACTCCCTGTTCACTCTGTGTGTGTTTTGTGGTAACTCAAGCATTGTGCATGGAATTGTGCTAACATAGTTTGCAAAATATTTGTGTGTGCTATAGTTACGTTGTTCATCATAGTAGCTGTTCCAGTTATTAATCATCCTTGTCTGTTTTTAATGTTATAAAGATAATGAGGAAAAACATCAAAACCCACCTGTTAATGGGCGAAAAGGCAAGTTGACGATGCTCTTGGTAGTGAATTCTGGATGTTTGAAAAATGTTACTTATTTTTTGCTGCATGTGTGTGTATTGCTTAGTCCTTTTAGTTCAAAATTAGAAGATTCATGAATGTTCAATTTAATGTGTTTTTTTTACTTCCTACATGTTAAAAGTAATTTTCAACTGTGGTTTTAAAATCTTTCTTGGGATCAAAAGTTCTAGATTTTGGGTTTTTTTTACAGCTAACAGTATTACTGAAGACATAGTTTACATCACCTAGATGTGTGATCATGTTGCTTATTTAGAACTCGTGGGTTAGTTTCTGTACTTTTTTGCTCATATAGGAATTCCTGGTCTGCCTTGCCCTAAGAGACCAAGTACAGTTTGCAGAAATCTACAAAACTGTGCAATGTCTCCTACTTTTTACCAGGCCTGTATACTTTTACGTCACTTGGCTGTGTATTTTACAAGTTGGTACATTTTTGCTAGTCACAGGAGAAATGGACCATTTCCATTAGCATATACTGCTAGGCTTATGTTATTAGCAATCATCTCTATTGTCTAGTTCTTGTTATGTTTAATATTATTTTCTATTTAAAATGCTGTAGAAATAGGCTTAGTTCAGAGCATTGAAATGTTAACATGGAGATTTATATTTGTTATCTAAAAAAAGAACAGGAGAGTTGCAATGACCAACCACAGCTTACATTGATGTTTTATTTGAGTTCATGCTTCTAATTTTTAAGAAATCGAGTATTATTTTTCCATGTATTTCTAAAGCCATATTACATTTAGACTTTGTCTCATCAATATCTTCTGCCAGTGAATGAAATATCATCTGGATAGTGTCTTGGCTTTATTAAAACTTCTATCTCTACCAGGAGCCCACCTGGTGACTAGCCCCAGTTACAGTATTGCAGGCTATTCCTAGCTCTCTTCCCTAGAATAACTTAGCAAAGGGAATACAAGTAGCAGGAGAGCAGAGTTTCAGATTTGCCTACGCTAGTTCATTTTGTTGCAGGGAAAACCACACTGGTTTTAATATGCCACTTATAATCCATTGTAAACAGACTGGATGAGGTGCCTTTGCAGAGAGTGCTGTCTGTCAGCAGCCCAGCAGCGCAATGCTTGGGGTCGCCTGCCGTGCTAGTGGCTGTGCCAGGATAGTCCTGAGTTAATTCAACGGCTGGGAGTCTGGTGCTGGGACTGTAATGCATGCTAATTACCAGATAGTTCAGTATCTTATACTTTTAAGATCCAAATTCCAGTCCTAGTAAAGTTGGAGGCTTTTGCCACTGACTTGATTAAGGTTGACAAACCACTTACCAGCAATAAAGTCAGGTAAAGGCTGGCTTAGTTCTCACTTTGTCTTCCACACCTTCAACAAAAACAAAAAGCAAATATTATATACTCCATTAACAAATTTATATACTTAATTATAGAGCCTCAAAGATGTACTTTGCACAATACCTGTATTTAAGATAGTTTGTTTTCATGTATTTCTTTAAGGTGTCCATTTTATGTTTTAGAAGTTTCTTCTAGATCTTTTACTCCAAAAGACTGTTATGTCTCTAATATTCATTTTCAAATATTTATTTCCAAAACCCCTGTCCCTTTCAATTTTTCCTCACGTCTTTTCTATTTCTTTTTCATCTATTTTGTATGACATATTTTGATCATTTGAGGCTCCAGTTTACTCTGTCCTTGACTGTCTTAATTTAGGGTGCATGAAAGAAGATATGGTTACCAAAGCAAACTTTAAAGCCTTTCAGCCTATCAGTTCCCCCTATCAGTTCCCCCTCTCCTTAGAGTATTTTACCTAATTACACAAGAGTTTGTCTATATTATGGGAATCAGGAATGCTTTCCAATTCTCATCTCCCAAATTGAAAAGTGTACGGAGCCTATTTGTATCTCCAGTCTATACCAAGACAAGACCCAAGTCTCTGAGTCTTCTTTCTATACACTCTGGTTTCTGCATGTATGGGAGCCCCACCACTCTGTGAGTAGTCAGGATGCCTGGAGGTCTAAAACTACAAATATGCTGTATTCTGGACTTGCTGACAGATTAGACAGAATCTAAAGAATTTTGGTGACTGAAGTGAAAACTAGACAGAATAAAGGGCCCCAGCCAAAGAAGTGGTGACAGATGGACCTGCTTAACTGACTTGCAGAAAGAGCGTATACCTGTGCTTTTTTGAAAAACAGCCATGTGACTGCTAGGTCAGAGGCAACTCTTATCTGCTGGCTTACCTGAGCATCTTCTTCCATCTGAAATTGTTAGGGATTTCTGGAAATGGGTCCTATGCTTTGCCTGAAATACTAAACCTGACTGCCATGAGTCTCTTGTGTGCTAACTACTCCCCTGGCCTACTGACTCTAGGCTTCATTAAGAGATTATGACAGCATCTGAATTTTGCATGAAAAATGATGCTGAATATGTGTTTTACATGTACTGTGAAAACACTTACATTCCTATGTGTTATGAGCACCTAGGGTAATACTACATTTTAATTAAATTTTAGTTTAAGTAAAGTGAGGTTTAAGTAAGGTATAAACATGTAGAGACTGTGGTGGTTGTAGGCAGACACAAAACTGCAATCTGCATGCTAGGGAAAGGATGCTATTCTGAAGAACCTAGAGGTTTCTGAAGAAACAAATCTATATTTTTCTTCTTTCTGTAAGCCATTTATTTTATTTTATTTGGTACCGGTGCTTAAAACTACTGGCTAATTTTCAGAATTTTTTTTTTTGAATGGAATGATTTTTTTAACATTTTAAAATTGTGCCATAAACTTCAGGCTTAACTGCACTTAAAAAAACCACCTCTGCTTGCAAACCTTTTGTGTGTGTGTGAGAGAGAGAGTGAGAGTGATGTATGGTCATATGATGATAAATTACCTTTCTGCATAGACAATGTTTGAAGACTTCCTTTCAGTAAAGAATAAAAATAACCTGAAAAAACCCCAAACCTATACCAAGCTAAACCTTACATCCTGCATTCTTCAGAGTACATTTGTAGAGTGTTCACATTTCCTTGCACATACTGAGCACTCGCTGACACACAGGCAATGGGAATGCAAACTGAGCAGAGAATGTGGGGGAGAGGTGCAGAGCAGATCTTACATTTTGCTCCACATTCATGTTTGCTATTACTTGTAAGTTGCCTTATTGACATTCATTAGTCATTAGACACTGGAGAAATGTTTACTTTCCTAGTGCTTACCTTTCATAGCAGCATGAGCGTAGCCATTCTGGCTCTGACTGAAAATCCATCTAGCCCAGTGTCTGCTCCTCAGCAGACCAGGCGTGGATGCTGAGGGAAAGTACAGACGAGTGTGTAGTAGTGCTTATCCAGGTTACTGGATACCCCATCTCCCAGGACTTGTGCCTTAGGAATCTATGGAAACATCAGTGGTATTTTTATGTGATGTCTCTGTCTCCCTTGTAGGCTCTCTGCACCCATTGTCCCGCCTTAAATCACTCTTGCCAACATAAACCTGCAGCACTTATCCAAACATCTGACTCAGTAGAGCTATTCCTCAGAGATACTCAAAACACACCTATTAATAATCAGCCACCAGAGTGGCTCGATTGCATTTGTTTCCAACATGTTACAGGGATATAACCAGAAGAGGGAGCAAAACTTCCATAATTTACAAACACGTAAGAAGATACTAAACAAATAAATCCATCCCCTGTCCCAAACAGTCCTGGAAAGAAAGCCTTGATGGTGGCCTAAAACCAAGATATTTTTTTGGTGGTATTTAAATATACTTTGCTAAATATTAATGTGCACATATTTAATGTACAACTAATTTACTATTTTTTTTTTCTGACTAATCTTCTGTTTTTTTGTGTGTGTTTCTTCATGTTTTACAACTCTATTATGTTTATAAAAGTGGAAATATGATACTTTGATACTTAGCTAAAGGTGGACTAAGTGATATTGTAGCAAGTAGTTTCTGTGACCTTGCTTGAGTACATTTTCTTAAAATAAGCAATAGAAGATTCAAAACAATTTATTCCCCATACAGATGGATCCTCAAGTAAAACTTTTAAAAAATAAGCTTAGAACAGAGTTGATGGGATTTGCGGCAAAGGAATATGATGAGACTGTACTGGACTAGACTTTTTACAGCTACAAATAATTAATGTAGCCTTGAAGTCCATTGGAAGAAAACATTTCTGGAGTGAAGAAATAACCTACAGTGCACTATTGTCTTGGTTACACTAGTAATTATAATATTAAATGTAAATACATGACAATACTTTTTTATTGCCTACCTAATAACTCCCACTAAAATTATTTTAAAGTATTCCCACTCCAGCCCCAGGGAATGAAGCCCAGAGTGGCTTGTTTTGGTTTGGTTTTTTTTTTTCAGAATGTGTAGTTCAGTAAGGAAAATGAAATCAGAGCAATAAATAATTAAGATATGTCCAAATTTTTATTGGCATGCTGTATAAGTTAAAACCACAATATAAGTGATGCTTACATAGCCCTGAATGAGTAAGCATTTGTTTATTTTAAAATGTTATTAGTATATCCCAGGATTAATTTGGTGATTTGTCATAAATTTGCTGAATATTTTTATGTGCAGAGGGGTGTGTATGTGTGGGGGTGTGAGTGGGTGTGTGTCTGCTTGTGCTGTTTGCCTGGCTGATACAATACACAAGGGAGAGGTTCTGTCCCTGCCTTTGTAATGTCCACACTTGACTAGCATTCAGGACAATGCTCTAAAATGCAAGATCCAAATTCATTTCACTCTTTGGAGGAAACACGGATCATCACGTCTCCATAACTGCCTTGAGCTCTAATGTATAGAATTATTCATTAAAGTACTCTTCCGGTGTGTGAAGGAAAAAATGTAGATCAGCTGCCAGTGTGTCAAAAGAGGAAGCTAAAAAATGTTTTCCTCAGATTTGCTGTAGGATGTTACCTGGACAGAGAGGAGGTCTTGCTCTGAATTTGTCAGAAGAAGACTATGTGTGTTGTTATTTGTCTTCAGGTATTGGAGGAGTCTAGTTCCTGTTGCAGCAGGGTAGGGGAGCATCAGCACTGTTTTACTGAGGCATCAGAAGGTTTCTCTTACTACAGAGCAGCAGCAGTCTGGCATAAAGCCTTCAGTGCTGACTTTGTGTCAACTGGAGCTGGCCTTGATGCCATTAGCAGCATGCTGCTGGTGCAAGGTGGGACTGGATTAATACCAGATATAATGTAGTACATCTGGGACAACTAATATATCATAACTTGAAGCTATTTGCTTTTGCCCAGTAGAGGTTCCACAGAACTGTGAATATTTCTCTCTGTGTGACCTCTTGAGACTGATGGCTTTTTAGAATTTTCCCAGGGACTTAGTTTAGTACATTAAAACTTGCGTAACATGAATTTATCCTTTTCTATGTCTTTAATTCTTCTTCTCCTTGCACTCTCATTGCATGAGTTAAAGATCTTGAGTATCTGGTTCAAAACATATTTTCTCAGCTTTTGACAGTTTATCCTGCAGTTCTAATGGCTCTTTATTGTGTTGCTTTGTTTTTAAGAAGTACCAGCCAAATCCACTTTTGACTCATTTTTACAGTAGTTGTCACCATACATTATTAAGAACATAATTCCTTTCTCAGCATTTATCTTATAAAATTAAAAATAGAAAGAATTTCTGAGGATTTTTCATTTGCAGGAAAGATGACTAAATTAAGTATGTCCTAATGAAAAAGTGAAGACTTTATGATAACCTAATTAAAATCTAAAACTAGAAATGCACTGATAAAAATGTTTCACAGAAACTTTAGGGGCTAAAAAGGATATAAAAGCTGAGTAGATTTAATAAAAAAAGACAAATTCATGTAAAAGAGAAAGTATATTAAAATGTTTCAAGCAAAGAGTAATTATGAAAAGGGCTATTACTGTCTATAGTATGGAGAAAAGAAATAAGGAGTTAGTATTTGCATAAGAAAACTCCTCTTCATTAGCATCTGGTATTTTGCTGCATCATCTTGTACTTCTAAATTTTGCTGCAGTTCAATTGCAACATACCTGGTATTAAGTTGATATGTTTGAAGTTCAGAAAAGCTGGAGATACGCAACTATTCTTATATTTTTTTTATTTTTCTTTTTTCACATTTAATATTCTAAAAATAGATGTAAGAAAAGCTGAGGTTGCACTTAACACTGGAAAGACAGGAGTGTACCAGGCCTCTCTCTCTCTCTCCCAGGCAGTGATTTGAGTATCATTGTCAAGAGGGGCTGGCCCACAACCAAGTGCCATCCTGATGTGCAGTGTGGAGAGCTTGGCTACATAAATCACTGTGGTGGGCAGTGTCTGGAAGGAAGGCGCAACCACTGCTTCTAATGAAACAACTGCATCTAAAGATTGTACCTTTCAAACTGACTGGAAAAATCTGAATTAATGCATACGTCAAATCCTTATAGCCCCAAAGGTGCATCAGATAACTAAAATACTCTGACTCAAGAATCTCATATTTTTACATCATCTATATGAGGTCTTTTATTAAAAGTATTGATATTTTTACACCTTTCTTTGTACATAAAACTGATAATCGCAACAGAAGACAGACTGAAGTTCATTTGTATGGGAAGTGAGAGTGACTAAAGGTGAATGATAAACTAGAAAAGCTTATGGTTTCTTTCCAAATGTTTACATTTTGACCAAAGCTGGCTTGGTTAAAACAAGGGGATAGATGGTGGCTCTTTGCCTTGGGGGGAAAATATGTTAGAAACTACAACACTTATTTATCTAATCAGAGAGGATATGGGCAGCACAGACATTTAGCATTTTGCCTATTCATCAGCATCTCTTACTAGTTTTCAAACAGAAAGCTCTCATTTAACAACATTTTCTTAGCTTTGTAGAGCACGGAGATGGAAATAGAATTAGAAAATGGTGAATAAAAGGTTAAATGTTAGAGTAAATCTAATGGAGAGATCTATTTTTATTTCTCAGCTGCAATTATAACCATTACTAGCCAAACTCTTTCAGTGTTCTAGAAGTCAATGAAGCTTTCCACCTGATCTGGAGTACCTTCAGTCTGCATATACTCAATCTAAGAGTTCTACTTAACTGCTGATAACATTAGGCAGCCATTTGAATTTAATGGTGACATGCTTTAAGAATAACTAAAGCAATAGGACAGTAATTGGAAACTTTTCTTGTAGTGTTTACATGCTCAAACTATCACTTTTAGTATAAACATCAAAGAGTAGCCTGCCTTGATTGTATGATGGGGGTGGGGGGGGTTGTGTGTTTTTTTAAGGTTAACACAAGGCAATAATATTTATTGAGTTGTATTTTTTATATTTATTTCATCATGCTTGTCAATTCAAGTGTCATTATAGAAGTACTTAGTGCTTCTAAGTGGGTTAACTGTTTTCTAGATACTTAGCTTTCTTTAGCAAGGCTTAGACAAGCTTTTCTTTTGGTAGGAATCTTTAGTATGATAAGTGATTTTGGTGGCTGAGAAAACTACAGTTTTAAGGTTCAGAACTGAATCAGGAGTTCTGAGAAAGAATGCTGACCAAGAAGTCCTGTCTTTTAAAACTGCCATAAAGCTAGCATGGATACCACTTGGCTTCCTGACATTCTGCAGTACTTAGACTATTCATTAGATATCCTGACAAAAACCCCTGTTTGGGATTTCTCTCTCCCTACTTTTTATCGTATTCTAAATATCTCCACTGTTTGACCTAAACGGTTGTCTAATGTTGTTTTTCCCTAGCAGTACCTCTTCCTTAAGCTCAAATACAGTTTTACTAAGGTCATTGAATATTTTTTTGAGTTAGTTAAGAAGACACTTCTGAACTAACCCAAGAAGGACGAAGCATAGATGGCATCAGTAAATATTTATTAATAAATGTGTATTTTCATAGAGAAAAACCAAGAATCACATTTTTGTTAGGAAGAAACATAATAAGTGGGGTTTTTTTCCACAGTTTGGAAACAAGAATGTTCCTTTTGAAATTTCTTATGTAGTACTTACTACACATGGTACTTTAAAAATTACAATTTCTGTTTCTGCATGCATATCTGGGGTCATGAAATCATTATATTGACAATTTGATTGTTATATTATTTGAAACCTACAACTCCATAATTTTAAAAAATCAAAGCTAACTTTTATAGGACCGCACCCTGTCATGGAACAATCACAGACAGGAAAGCAGCAGGATGCCTACAGATAACATTTTTATATGTTCACATTTTGAATGATAGATATGCATCAGTCTCATTTAAAACAAACAAACAAAACAAAAACAAGAAAAAAAAAACCCAAACACCAAAAAACTCCCAAATCCAAAAAAGTAGTCAGAGATTAATATCATTTTGTATGTCTATTTATTTTGAATTTATAAGATGGAAAATTTGTTCCAGATCTATAGTATTCTTCTCCATCACTGGCTATTTCTGTGACCATAAATGTAGATATATCTGTGGGCAATGACTGTCAGGAATTTTGACCTTTGTGAGATCAGCAACATAAGCAGATTCTTAACAGCTCAAAGCAAAAATGGAGTTTAGGATATTGAATCTTTCTAGTTAATAGTTCTAGATTTGATTTTGGCACAAGATACCAAGAGATTTTAAATCTATAGTATTTTTCTAACCAGCTAGTTTAATTGTCAGAAGATGGAGAATTAAAGAGTAGACTGAAAATATCTGACAACCTCAGAAAGACTTAATCTCTTGCGAGTCTAGAGAATGGAGGCCCTGTCTGGAGGAGAGTGTATGTGCTGCTATTCACAGCTCTTTTTTTCTGAGTCGTTAGTTTGGAAATGCTGGTTTCAGGGTACAGGATCCATAACTAACAAGAGAGTTTTCATTGAGTAACTTGATCTGTCTAAAAAACCTCTGAATTTAAATAAAATTCCAGATATATTGAGTAAGTCCAACCTGGTTTTGACTTAACAATTTGTTGTTAAAAATACTTTATCAATTTAAAGTACAGATACATGATTGCTGGTTCCATTTTGGTTTGTAAATTTGGGTTTTTTTAAATTGTATCTTTGTAAAGACATTTTACAAAACTATTTTAAACTTCTATTTAATTTTCAGAAACACATATATATCGTAAGAAGGTATAGAATATAGAGTACTAGTAAAAATTGAATAAATTACTGTGTGAATAACCTCCTGGGTTTTTATTCCAATTGTTAAATATCAAAGAGAGCTGCATATTTGTCAAATTACATAGATACTAACTGCCATAGTATGTTGTGTTCCATGTTTAAGATGTTTACTTGTTCTCTCCACCACAGACCCCTAAATTAAATATTTAATCTAAATTTTGCCATGTTATTGATAGTACATTTGTTTAGATCAAGTTGTCCCAAATGATAATAGGTGTCTTATAATGAAAGTTACATAATATTTCTGATTTTTTTTTTTTGGTTTATACTAGAAGTTACATGGGAGGACCAGCAGAAAAAGGTGAATGGTACAATAAGTGATGACAAACCATTGCCGAAAAAGAAACACCATTCTGAGACAGGTTTGTCAGGGTTTGGAAAACCACATGAAAGCATGAGACTATAAAAACACATTTCATGCTTTTGTAATGCGTGTGTGCTTGATGTACCTTATTATTTTTCACTTTGGTGTGAAATCTTTATTATGTAGAGACCATTTAGATTACATAGTTCTGTTTTAGAATAGCCAAAATAGATCTGCTTTTGTAAAGAATTGTGTTAGAATGCACATGCATTAGAAGTGTTCTGGCACAATATTAGACTTAGCTTGCTTTTTAGTTTTGAATTTTGTTATGATTTATCTATCTGTGCAAACCTCAGAAATCCAAGTATGAGTTCTGCTGATTCTTATTTAGTTGATAAAACCAAGGTATCTACTGCACATATGGTGGGAAATTCATCTTCTAGACTTGAATCTGAAACCTTCTTACACCATCACATGTCAGAAACATAATTCTGATGTAATTTTTTATAACACTGTATTTTATAACTCCATATGAATGGGTTTCTGAAATGTAAGAAAACTTTTTCATCCTCTGTCCTGTACTTGAACGGATTTCTTCTGAAACTAAAAACTATCACAAACTTTCTTCTACACCAAACATAACGTTTAATTCTTTGACTTTATCTTTGCTCCTACAAATGCATAGTACTGAAAAGTACACCTATAAATAATCATAATGATTATGGAAATGGTAGTATTGTTCTCTCATTTGAATCAGACAATAAGAGGTTCTAATCACATTAATTTATGCACTTGCAAAAGACAGTGTGATATTATGGTGATAAAGACACTGTAAAAATAAGAGAAGGAAAGGAGAAGAGAATGAAAGGAAAAAAAGAAAAGGGAAAGGGGGAAAGCAAAATAAATCCTTAGATTTTAGGTTTAGGTTTCATTGTGTATTTAAAGTTTGATTCACATCTACTCAAGTGAATGGGAATTTGTCAGTTTGAAGAATACTTAGGTTCAGTTTTGGGCTGCAAATCTCTCTCTATTTAGCATATTAGTTGTCTCAATTACTCTAATGGCAACACTTTTCCCAATCACACAAGTCAAAGTTTACAAGATTGGGCAATTATGCCAGCTCCCAGATTAATGCTGTAATTTCAGTTTTAGGCTCACCTACATGCTGATAATTTCCAGGTTTTTTCTTGAGGCTCAACTATTCTACAGCTGAAAATGCAAGAGTCAGAACTGAAGGAGAGGAGCAAGGTCTGCATTGGCTCTCTAGCCTAGGAATTAGAGAACCTAACTGCAGAAGGCCAGACCTGCAGTTGCATTACCTGTTTCCTGACTTTTTAATACATCAGAGGAAGCTACAGTTGAAAAAAGTACTGCTCAATAAGATTCAGGATCAAAATGTAATATGTCTTCTTTTCCAGCAGAGTGTTTTAACTATTGCTTGGCAAACCAAAATACAATGTCTAGAGTTCTTCGGTGTTGCCTTTCCAGGGAAAATTCTACAGAATATTGACTCTGCCCAGACTTTTGCTTTACCTAGTAGCTAGGTGAGAACATTATCTCCATCTTCCAGCTGAAGTGGGCTTAGAACTGTGGTCTAGGCAGATGGCACATTCATAGTTATTAGCAATGCTTCTTTAGAACCACCCTCCCCAGTTTTTAGCAATAGGAGCCATATTTTGTTGGATGGTTGCTCTTGGGGCTGTCTAGATTTTTTGAACATGGGTGAAATTTTGTAATTGTAAGTAAAAAAAACCAGAATAATTGAAATCAGAAACAAATACGATCATGCAAATGTTGCCACTTCAGAAGTGTTTTACTTATTTATAAAAATATTTATCTGATTTTAATATTATTTTTTTTATCCCCTCTGGAGCAGTACTACTGATCTCCAGTGCTGCAGGGGATACACAGAATTTGTACAGAAAGCCACAGTGGCAATTGTCAAAGTCTAGAATATATACAAAATTGAGTAAAAAATGTGTTCTGCACTCTACAGTCCTAGATTCTTCTGTGAGGGCTGATTCCTGAGAGAGCATACATTCTGCTCAGTTTTATGTTATCAGTTATGTCTTCCATGGTGCATTCACATTGGACAATGAAACGTGAAGCAGAAATATCTCAGGTGGTTCTGAACACTCTACAACGGGTGCCAAATAATGCATAGTTATATTCCTAGAATACTTTTCCAAACTGTTTCTCTGTGTCTGGAAGCCGTGTGCGCTAAAGCGGTGGCAGTGGAGGAGCACCAGTGGAATCAATCACTGCAGCTTCCAGGAGTTGTGCTACCCCTGTGCACAGCACACTGCTCTCCCCTGTACACATCCCTGCCTCATGACAGTTCATTTTCAAGGCACAGCAGCCAGGACACATGGAAGGAGGTGCAATAACCCTGTACTCACCCCTGGATGCTGAGATATATTGGTTCTGACACCATGATCTGCCAGTGATGTAGCCTGACGGAATCTACCAAAGTAAGCTTCAAATTCCTTGAAGCTTTCCAATATGGGTTTTACCCTCTGCACAGGGCTGGGCTTACTTTAATCTGATAAAGCTTTAAATGATCTCTTCACACAGAAAACAGCAAGGTGATATTAATAAACTTAGTCCCTGGCTGCATCTGGCAGTCTGCAGAGAGAAGCAAGGAGGAATACAGGCACCTCATACTGCTGTTGCCCTGTTTTGGTTGCCTTTTCATACAAAGGTTTTATCTGCTGTGGCCTGTTCCAGGAGCTTGTCCTGTTTTCAGGTTCAGTTTGTCTGTTAAAAATTTAATCTAACCAGTCACATGGTAATAGCCATAGCATTATTATAGCTAAGAAAATCTGTGATTAAAAATATTTATTACATAAATATCTTGAGTAAGAACTAAGACTGAGCCAGTTGTAGGTAAAAACATATATAGAGAACTCCAAATAATAGAAAAGAAAAGAAAAAAAAACAGTAATACTGTGTCGTGTAAAACATTAATAATCAAGAAATATACATGAGTAGAACTGAGCGAGCAATTTTTTTGGAAGACAATTTAAGGTCATTTAATAAACTAGTAAAATAGTTCTTATGTTTCAAGCTTTTCAATAGAATATGCTGGTAAAATTCTTTTTCCTGAATATTAGAAATCAACATGTTTTCTTACCAGTGTTTGTAGTGTCTTGAGTTCTGAGGCAATTTGCAAAACTATTGTTCCATGTATTGCAAAGAGTCCATTTTATTTATGCAAAGATTTTGAAGGACTGCAAGTGGAAAACTGCAGCATTGTAGGTAAGCACAGCATCAAAATTCAAGCCATGTCTTGAATATGCATGCCCTTCCTTTAGCTGGTGTCAGCACTGCCAGAGAGTGCTACATTCTCAAGGTGCCACCAAATCAGAAAGCATGTGGAACAGTTATTTGTTCCTTTCTAATATTATTAAGCATTTCTGCTTTCAGCACTCCTGTCACTCAGCCGTAATAGATGACATATGAAAGAAAGTGAATAAAGCTGTAGTCTCCAATCACATTTCCTTGGTCAGTGAATTAAAAATAAATAAAATAAAAAAAATGTTTGCATGCAAACATTTTAACATGGTTTTGCATCTTTATATGTGAGGTGTTAATAGCTAGAAATAAGCAGGCTATGGGTAGGAATGTTTCTTGTACTGATAGAGATAAGGTTAGGCAAGATACCATTTCTCTTAAAAATCAATTATTTAAAACTAGTATCATAACTGGTCTCTCTTGAACTCATCAGGGTTATTTAAAGGGAAAAGCACATAGTTCATGGCAACCTTGGCAGTAGAACCGATTTCTGATCTGTGTCAATTGTTTTTGAAGTGTTCAATCAATCTCGCTATCCAAAGTTTTGAAAGCTGAACACAGTCTAGCAAACTGTGTCTTCATCCAGAGATGGCAATGCAGAAACTACCTTCATGAAATAGCGAATGGAACACTATTGTTTTTCCCCTGTCTTTCCTACTTGGAGACAGTAGATTTGGTGGTTATTATCTGGAAACCATCCTGCAATGGTTTCATTATCATTGCCTATTGCGAAGATTGCAGTGTTATCCAAATGCCATAGACTATTATAATTTCTAAGCAACAGTGGAAGAACAGAGCCATGGGAAGTGCTGACATATTTTAGTAGGACTGACCAAAAAGAGACAGAATAGTTGAAACATTAATATATCTCAGAATGGAAGTAAAAATGGAGTGTTCTTGTAATTATCTGGGGGAAAAATAATTATTTAATATAGTACTAAAATTTTAGAGGAATTGTAACAATGGTAGGTTAAAAACATCAGAACATACAAAGATAATGTGTACTTACAAAGGTTAAGTCTCTCTATATATAGATTGGCTTTCAATTTGAAGTGAATCATGGCTTGTTTTATCCAAGAAACATTTCTATCAGTCTCCTGGATGGAAATACTCCTTGCCTGTGTAAGAAAAAGCCTTTAAGAAATAATTGTAATGCAACAGTAATTTTGTAGTTTACCTATTGCCATAGAATCAGTTGACGTAGACAAAGAGTAGACAAAAATAATTCAAAACAAAGTGGTGATTATTTTAAAAGAATTCAGTAGTCAGAATTGAGAGTATAATAGATTGAAAACTATAAAATGGGAGATTTGGTTAGAAATGGGGAATGAAACAGGCTGGAAAAGACAAAGTAATGACAAGACACATAGAAGGACTCTAGTAATGACATCGTGAGCATTAGATAAATCAAAAATTATATTTAAAGGAGAAGGCTGGTCTAAAATAACCAGAAGAGGAGCAGAGTGGCGTCATGGACTAGTTTATGATTGCTGAAGAGGAAAGAGATTGGGCAGCAGAGCAGTTTTCAAAAGAAATTGATTAGGAAGGGAAGAAGAAAATGTCCATGGCTCTGATGGAAGTTTCAGTATACTGTGGAAGAGCTGGGGAAGAGGGCACAAAATAAGATCTTATGAGGATGTTGTGGAATCTGAAAAAAAGTGAAGTGGGTAAAATTTACAAAAATAGCTTCATGTTGAATCTGTGAGGATCTTTTAACCTGTGACAAAAGAGAATGTAGATTGAATATATGGCATGACTAATTGTGTTCTTGAAAAAAAAATGAGTATGCACTTTTCAGGATCTCTTCTTGCAACTGATAAATGATGTATTTAAAACAGATAATTCTCTCATATCTGCTTTAAAAAAACATATATTAAAAAAATTAATTTTGTTCCTATACCACTTTAAAAGTAAACATGCCTAGTCTATAGCAAAGTAACAACAAATTGGATTAAAGAGAGAAAAGGGAACTCTGTGGATGGGAATTGCAGTCCCTGTGTGAGACACAGGTGTAATCAAATATTACACTTCAGTGTTGTAGCCAAATTGCATTAATTCATGGTATAATTGTAGTTTAGGATGGATCACAAGTATGAGGTGGCCTGAAAATGTCTAAGAAACCACACACCTATTTGTATATATGCTTTTACTGCTTTTTTGTGTTTTAGAAACCAGTCCTGCGGTCTTAACTATGTGATCTCCTGGACAATATGATTCTGTAGGTGGTGAAAATTTAGAACAGGGAGAGATCTGTTTTCAAATAGCTCATCTATCCTGTACTGACAATAGTGGGTGTATTTGTATCTGTGGTAACTTTTTGGAAATAGTTTTGATACATGACTATCTAAATCACCTAACTTATTAGTGAGATTTGTTATCTTTTCTGGATTTATGATGTTTAAAATCCAATGTGCAATGCATTAATATTTTGAAATGTTACTAGTTTTTTGTTACTAGTCTTTTTTCCCTTATAAAATCATAGAAGCTCTCTCTCTGAATTCCTCATTTAGTTCCTCTTTTGTGAGTTATGAAAGAGTAATGCAGTCTACATGGTTTTGTTTGATTTAGAGAGTTCATATATTGTATGTTGTTTTCTAACTTCTTCTTATCTTTGGGTAGGAATAACCCACATTTTCTATATTCTTTCTGTCTTTACCTAGCCTGTATTATACACAGTGTATATTATATATAGTGTATATTATGTATTTGCAAAATTAAATGTATTGCTCCTCTTTTCCCTGCATTTTCTTTAGTCTAGTTAGTCCTCTGCTTGTATTTTTGAGGAAAAATGTCAGTATCTGTCCAGTGTACAGCTATGACTTTGAGTGTATGGGTTTAGACTTTAAAATAAAGAACTCATCTTTAGTAGACAAATACCTTATTAACAAAAAATCAGAAGTGTGGAACAGGCTCTATATCTGCAGGAAGGTTAACTAGAAGATGTGACTTAGCACTATTAAAGAAGATTAAGGAAAACTATTTTTATTCACACGTCAATGTAGTTAAATGCACTTTCATTCTAAATCTTCTTTTAACAAATATTTCTACTCTTAGCTATAGTGTTATCTACTCTTCCTCTTTTATCTGTATCATTAGCATTGCAGAGTTTGAATGGTGTCAGGGACACCTTTCCTGAGTTAGCTACACTATGCCATTCATCAAGTCTAATCACATCCAGACTAAGTACCTATAATTATGAAATGCACAGACTTCATGGAACATTTTCATTTTAAAATCTCATCTATGTTTTAAGTTTATGCCTATTTGTCTGTGCTGCTGCACATATTATTTTGTGAAGAGTATCCAGAAATGGGGCTTTGCAAGTTCTGTGACTGCTGGAAGTCAAAGGAATTTCTGAGACTCTTTATGCACTGAAAGGTGTTTGTTTTTAAGAAGAAAACTGAAATTAAGAAGACTTGGGGTGGGGGTGCAAGGGGACTAGTTAGTTTGCATCACTTTGCCCTGTGCTGCTTTTAGAATTTCAGATAAGCACATTTCCTATGTAAGGTTTCAAGCATGTTTTTTTGAACACTAAGTACTTAAATACTTGTCTTTAATAAGTGACATTATTGACAATGAAAAGTTCTGCATCAAAGCGTGATAAAATAGATGGTACGTATTTTGTTTTATTCAGGATTGCAGTACAATACCTAGTTTTCATTTACTTTATAAATTTTTCATTGAGAGTCTCATTTGTTTCTGAATCTGTGTATAATAGCCTTATACATACCACTCTCGTACGTCAAGATGAACAATTGATCCAAATAAATGCTAGTTCCACAACAAAGCAATAACTGTGCAAATGAAGACTGTCTATTGACAAGATGTAAATGTAACAGAATTTTATTCCATTATTTTGTTCTCAGATTTGAATGTGTTTCTATCAACAAAGATCTATTTTAGTGGATTACAAGCTACAGAGCCAGAGAATTTTCAGTCTATTGTTTGGGATTTATGGCATGGCTTCTTAATCAGGAGAAGACTGGTTCTCATAAGTGTTTTTGTGTCTCAATTAATTGGTTTATTAGTACTTCCCTCTTGTAATTGTTAATTGAAAAAAGTTGGTGCATTACCATGCCACAGCTTCTACTAATTCATTAATATTTGCATGAATTAATAAAAAATATTATAAGACATTTATCTCAAGAGATATCAGCTGCTCAACAGGTATCTCAAGTGAGAAGATACCTCTTTTCTTTTCCTCTGGGTGATATTAAAATTATTAATCTAATATATTTGATCGGTAAAACCTTTAAATACTTGTAATTAAAAATTAATTTTGCTTGCCTCTTTGATGTGTAAAAAAATTTTTAATAACAAATACTTGCATGAGGACTACAGGCCTGTCAGCCTGACCTTGGTACCAGGGAAGATTATGGAGCAGTTCATCTTGTGTGCATGCACATGGCAAGTGCAGGATAATGGTGAGATCAGGCCCAGCCAGCATGGATTCATGAAAGGCAGGTCCTGCTTGGCCAACTTAATCTCCTTGTATGACCAGGTGACCCAGCTATTGGATGAGGGGAAGGCTGTGGACATTGTCTACCTGGACTTTAGTAAGGTCTTTGACAAAAACAGTGTGTCCAGCAGTGGTAGAGAAGTGATCATGCCCCTGTATTAAGCACTGGTGAGGCTACAGCTTGAGTACTGTGTTCAATTCTGGATGCCACAGTATAAGAAAGACACAGGTCCTGGAGCATATCCAGAGAAAAGCGGCAATGCTGGTGAGAGGCTTGGAGGACATGTCATACAAGGAGCAGCTGAGGGAACTGGGGCTGTTTAGTCTGAAGAAAAAATTATTTACTGAAAGAGTGGTGAGGCATTGGAATGGGCTGCCGAGGGAGGTGGTTCAAGAAGTGTTTAGATGTAGTGCTTCAGGATATAGTTCAGCAGTTGTGGTATTTAGATTACGGTTGGACTCGATGATCTTGAAGGTCTCTTCCAACCTTAATGATTCTATGATTCTATGTGGCTGATACAGCCACACTGGTAATTTATTTCTAAAATCTTCCAAGGGAACTTCCCTAGTATTCAGTTCCATGCTGAGCCTCGCTGACACTACTAGAATGTCCTTCAGTACCATAGCAGGTTTATTCCTAATTTGCAAGTAATGTGATTCCAAACATTCTTTGAAATTTTATTGAAAATGGTTTATTCTAATGCAGTATATCTCTCAAAGCTATGCATTCTTATGGATAATAAAAGTAATAAAAGAAGCAATAAAGAGGTCATGATAGACACTTTCAAATAACTGTTTTTAATATAGTAGAAGTGCTCACTTCAGGGCTATAGCTACATAATAGGAAACATTTTCAAAAAATTAAAAGTACTTCAGCGTATTTTGGTGATAATACTACTGATTTATCTATTTAACAGTCAGAGCAATTATAGCTACACTATATTAATAGAGCTGTAGTGTACCAGGGAGTATTAGAACCTTGCAGTCACTTATTTATATTTCATCCTATGAATTCATTGTACTTGCCCAGATACAAAAAATATTTATATGCCATTACTTTTTTAACATGTGAATACATAGCATCCTCTGTCAAAACTGTCAGCTGCTATGCTTTTATATTCCATATATCATATATAGCAGTTAAGTGTATTCTTTCTGTAAGCAAATTTATTTGCCTAAAAATGTATTCTAAATATATATTTTACAAGCTGCTTGTGTTTACAATGAAGTTTTGTTGCAGTCTTGCCATTTGATAGTAGATGGAAATTATAATCTGCCAGCTATAGAATAAATCTTTTAACTATAGAACACAGTGGTTATCAGATGAAATTCATTGTTGTCTTTAATTTAATTGTATTGATTTATATTGCTTATCTTATTTTTACATTTTTTAATGGTATCTTGATATTGACTTTGAAATGTTAAGATTATAGCATATTCTTGTGGTGTATGAACTTTTCTGGAATTCTTAATCTAACATCAGCAGTATTAATGAATTATGAGCAATGTTTTGTGACTCATTAACAAACTGCAAGTGGAAGTTATATCAGGGCTTATATGTATATTTCTGATAATTTCTGGAAGAATGCATTTGTTCTGCTCATGATGGTAGCTTCACAGTTCATTGTAATTATTACTTTTCAAGATTAATTCCTGCCATTCTTTTGTTACAAATAGATTTTCAGTACAGAGAACGACACTGTCCCTCAGATTTTCTCCATGTCTGAAATGGCAGTGTGTTTTTGAATGTGAAGTAATGAAGTAAGTAAAGAGATAGTTGCTTTGGCATTTAACTTGCATGCACTAACTTAGATTTATGTGAGATGAGAATACCATTTGATTCTGAAAAATTACCTGTTGCATTGACCACGAGAGTTAAAAGCTATACGTTCTTTTTTCTCACGTTCTGTATTTTGGTGTTGATAATATTGCCTTTGTCAGATTGTCACAATAATGCAGTCCTTTCCAGAGTGTGTTATGTGGATTCTGAAATTCCTGAGGTTGTATATCCTTTTGAACAAAAAATCAGAAATGGAAATGTGGAGTTTGTTTCAGCATAAATTATAAGAATTCAATAACTGAAAAATCTAATAATAGACTTCCCATTGGTGACATTAAACTGAATGTTCAACACTTGAAAGAGAAAAATCATACTTACATCCAGGTAGACAACACGCCAAAAACTTGAACAAAAATGTTTATGCTAGTTAACATACCTTTTACTATTCAGCTTTTTTTCTGCTTCATTTCAAGGATTGACTTTGCTGTCAGTTGTAACTGTTGTTATTTCCTCAGCTTCTATACTAACCCTGTCTTTACAGTTTTTCAACAGTAGTTTAACCATTTCTTCTTCAGCTTTCTTTCTCCTTCTGGTGTCTCTGTTATTTTTTCCCATTTACTAACTCTGCTCTGCAGACTTCTCTCTAAAACAATTTTTGACCCTTTCCCTCAGTGTCAGTTTTAACCTTCTGAATACATCCTCTCACGCCCATCTCCTTTGTCTATGTCTGTACATTACACGATGTGATCACAGAAGAAGCGGAATCATCAAGGAGAAGAAACTCAGGTCTGTCTCTTCTACTGCTTTTCTCTGTGTTATTTTTTTCATTTTACCTTTTCTATAGATTCTATCACAGCTCACCTCACATGCTTTTCACTCTCTTCCCCCTCTATATATTTCAATATTGGCACACTGTAAGAATTTAAGTTTAAGATGCTTGTGTAATTTTTATTACCTATAAACTATGTACAGTACAAAGAAGTTTTAAAACGTAACTGATGACACATGTGATATACCTTAAGATTTTAAACTGATTTGATTTCTCTCATATCAGTTCTTACTTCCCATCTCCATTAACTGCAAATTAGCCTTTCAGCATCCAACTAGCACATGAAACAATTTATAATTTATTTTATCTTTGCATTTGAAAACATACAAAAATTGCGGAAACTCTGATAGAATTTTTTACCCTGGGGAGGATATAATTTGAGAACGGAGTGATTTTAGTAAGTTAAATTTCATGCACCTGAATTTCAAACTTAGCTTAATTGAATAAAAACTATTTTGGTTATAAGTAGAGTTACTAATGATCAAAAGCTATTATCTCATGCCAAAAATTTTAGACTAAGCATAAGATTATGATAACAACAGAGGGAGCAAGAAGTCAATATCATAATCAGCAGTGCAGTTACAAGTTATTATTACTGCCCTTAAAGTCAGGAGCAATTATTTGATTTTATGCATAGTAACATATTTTCAGATGTCCATTTGAAGTGGATACTCTTTCACGTTTTACCTCAATAATGCTTACACATTTCAGTACAAGGCACTTTGAGCAGCTGTGCATGCAGATAAAAGCAAGGGTGACACTTAAAGGCATTGCTTCAGAAGGAGATGTTTCCCCATTGTTTTAGAATTTGCTTTAAAAAGTGTGGAACTAGGATTATGTATTGACAAGTTCCATTAGGAACTGTTTTTCACAGTATTTACCACGCTACCAAACATTCAGATGAATGAAAGGATTTGCTATTGATTTTAGGTGTTATTAGACTGAGACATGTTGAGAAAGCTACATATATGAATTTGTGAACATTGAATTGAAATAAATATATTGCCATTTCCTCTCTGGATATTATAATCTTTAATTGCAAAAATGAGATTATTTTATTCCTTGAAAAAATTTAGATTTTTATTAATTAATAAATCCCGTGAGAGTGCATGCAAATCTTATGCTGTATATTTCAAGCACAAAAACAAGTTCAGAAAGCTAACAAGCAATAATATTTTATATATGTTCTTTTATCTGACAGCAGTACAGCTTGATAGCTTTCTTAATCCTAAACCCTGCTTTCCTTGGGTGAAGGAGGAGCATTGTGATGCAGATTTTTCACAATTTGCTTCTAAACTCATATTGTGGAAAGAATTTAATATGTTTCATAGGTTTTAAGTACTTTGAAAGATGTTAGGGTGGCACAGCAGTTCACCTGCATGTGTATTCAGTATGAGCAATGGCAGTAAGTCCCTGCCTGCCAAAGAACCCTAGGGATGCAGCAGACGTCTTTCTTTTTATCACTAAGTTGGTTCAAACTAATCAGTTACTGTTGTGCCAACAAGTACTTGCAGGTAATACTGTGGTCTTCAAACATAGGAGATAAAGAAAACATTCTTGAGCCTTGCAAAATCAATCTAGGCCTAGATGTGATCTGACTCAAGTAACTGTACCCAAAAATCGATCACCCAAACTCTGGAAAGGATGATCCATGACAGTTTAAAGGCAGTCTGTGTACGTGTAGTAGAAGTGTTGCTGGCTAATTAATTTAAGGGTTATTCCAGGATGCAAAGGGGTGGAGTAGCGATGCCCAGTCATTGCTACTTTCTGAGGAGGTAGGTGGAAGTGAGAAGATGGAGTACTGGGGACATCTCCATTTTAAAGAGCGATGAAAGGCAGGGAAATAGAGATTCCAGTTCTTTTCTGCAACATCTGGAACAAAACTCTCATTTTAAGAACTTATGAAAGTCTGATTAGACTTTTTCCTTTTGAGAATGAAATTCAAATAGAAAAGAATTTTGAAATGTTTTTCTGTGCTTTATTATTTTTATGGAAAATTATGTTGGTAGTAACATTATTGCTGGGCCTGAAGCCTATCAAAACTAAAAAGCTCAGTTAAGGATGGGTGACCAAAATGGAAATGCTCATAGCCTTGGTCAGTGGAGGGCCAAACAGTAAAAGGGTAAATAAACTTTTGGAGAAACCAAGGGCAAGAAATTAGTATGATTGAGAGTTTGAGAGATCAACTGTAGTGGACAACAAAGAGCACAGATATTTATATTTCTTCTTAACTTACAGTATCATGACAGGCTTTTCAAGCCTTCCAAGATGAACCTACTGTAATATTCTTACCCTTTATAAACCGAACATGACACCCCTCTATTTTTGAGTTATTGTTATAGTCAGTATTCAGTGATAACACTTTCCTTTAAAGACTGGATGGTGTTTTGTTTTGTTTCCATCTTTCTAATGTTGAAAATAAATTTCTCAGTGGAATTTGTAACATTTTAGGACAAATGTGATTAAATGACTTGTTCATCTCTGAAGGCTTCTGTGATATTTAGTTTGACAGGCATGTTTAAAATCTGATGCCTTAGTCTGTGACTGAGGCATTTAAAGAGGAGAGGAGAGGTAAGCTCCAAATTCAGTTTAAATGTACTTAGCACGCTAATAGTTGTATCCTGTTGGATGACTGGGAAGCTCCTTGTCCTTCTAAAAAATTATTTTTATTAAAATTAAAACCGGAAAAAAAAGACCTCAAAACCCAACCTCCAAAATAGCCCTCTGTATTGACCCACATAAATAAAGGCTGTTCTTCAGTGTGCTAAAGAAAAAATAGTAAAAATATCATTTAACTAAAACTGAGACCACAACTGCACAAAAGAGAGCATAGGGTCAGGTATATATTTTTTTATCAGTAGACATTTGCTGGATTAATTTGTAAACCTCCTGAGTCTTACGTGCAGGTGAATGCACCACTAGTTTTGTATTCTTTGGTTAAACCGTATTTATGGTTGTTGAGATGCTAATGAAGATGTCTTGCATTCTTAGGATGGCTGAAGATTCTCTGTTAATAGTTGTTTGCTTTCCTGGAAGCAGAGGCATAGTTATCATCAAGTGTTTCTGCCTATGATTTGAAGTGGCTATATCAGAATGTGAAATATTCTGTGGTTATACTGTGGAGTTTACCAGTGGTGGGAGCTCTGAGGAGCTCACATACTTGGCAAACAGGGTGTTGGAGTATTTAACAATAAGACTGTGCTCAGACTTTCATGAAGACAATGCAGAGTTTATAGCATGGCTGATCTGAATGGATTTTTATTAGTACAGAATGTAAGAGCCTACTGATCCTCAGATACTTTTCTTTTACATTTTCAAAATTCTACTGCATATTATTTATAGGGACAATGTGCAGGAATTCTTTGGAGAAGTGAAATGGGGTGTTTTAGCTAATATTCATCTTACTGCTTCTGTCTTCCTTATTCCATTTGAGCACTCAGTATTTTTCAAAGGCCACCAAAATGTATGTACACCTTTGTATGAGGCAGCAAGGACAAACATCACAGAGTACCCTGCAAAAATAACTTCAGAAAAGGAGCCACACACGATTAAGAAGACCTAGTCATTACTTTATTAAACATGCAAAATAACATTTCCTAACTAGCTTTCAAGACCTGTCTGGATTGCCTTTCTGAGTGGTCTGCTCTAGTTGGTGTTTTTGTGATCTTGTTTGTTGTCCTGCTCTGGTAAGGGGGCTGGACTTGATCTTTGGAGGTCCCTTCCAACCCCTAATATTCTGTGATTCTGTGATGTGAAAGACCATTGTCCTGCAGAGATCTGTTCCTAGTGATTAAGACCTGAGCTGACCCTGCCAATTTATGAACTTGTGATTCCAGAGTGTCTTTAACACTCTAACTTAGATCACCACGCCATCTTCTTCAGTTCTTTTGCTAAGCAATGCCATGTATTCTGCAAAAAAAAAAATCTAAAGTAACATTGTTAACATGGTTTAAACATTGTGATAAAAAATTTGTTTAATTGGTGAAAAATGTGCCCTGGGTTTCAGTCTTTGTTTAGTTTGTCAAGTTTAAAGCCAAGAAGAAAAAAAAAACACAACAAAACCATCAAGCAATTGTCAAATAGAACACAGGAATGCAAAAGCTTCCTCCCCCACAAGGAAGCTGGCTGACTGATATTGTCTTCACTCTAGCCTTCCCTTTTATGGACAGTTATTGACACTTCAATCTCATTAATCAGTAATCTAAAAACACTGAATCTTTTAATATTTTTTTTTCTTCTTCGACATTTATGTAGATGTCATTCATATTATTTTCATTCAGATTGTGATGTTGATCCCAGGCACTTTGGAAAGACCTTCCTTGCTGCAACAATAACTTTTTTATATTTGGCACATATTGGACATAAAGCTCTGGAGTGAAGTTCAGCAACCATTTATATCATACATCACCTGATGTTCTGCTAGACCCGTAGCATTTAGGCAGTTATATATTCACACTGTAGACAGCCAGAAAGACAAAATGTAGAGATAATTTCCTAGAGGTAGATTTGGAATTGAATGGCTCTGGAAATATGAGGAACAGTAATCCTTTGAGTGCAAGAACTTTAACTGACAAGTTTTTATGTTAAAAGCAAAGAACTTTTAGAGTTTGCTTTTAGGAGACAATCTGGGTTAATTTGCCAGTTTAGATAAGAATATTGCTTCTTCTGGATCTCAGGTGAAAATACTAACCTGCTGAACTGATCCCTGCACAGCTAAAGACCATTGCAGGAGAGAGCTCAAGAGAGAACCAGACTCTAAACTCAAGTGTGGGGCAATCAGCTCTGCAAGAAGGAAGAAAACCTGGGAGAAAGGCTACTAAGCTCAGCATCTCCCACTTATAACCTTAACGCTGCAGACTCAAGCTCCCGTTGATGCCCCAAGGAAGCCAGCAATTTTTTAGCAATTTTTTAGCAGTATCCATGGTTAGGGAGAAGTCTGCTATCCTGCTTTTTCAGTGGAACTGTTATTCTAATTGGTTATGTATGAAGACAGTCATGTTCTGCTGCAAGGGACTTGGGGTCCCTGCTTCATGGGACTTCTCTGGGAGAGGTGGGTGAAGCCTGCTGGGGTTCTTTGGCTGTGGCACCATCCCATTAGGAGAACAGAGCTCATAGAATTGAGGCATTTCCAAGAAAATATAGCTGATCAAGGCCATTTTAGAACAGTTTTACTTCATGCTAAGTCCACTCATATTTGAGTCTCTTGATTAGAATTCTGTTCTGTTCGTTATATCATCTAGATGCATGTTAGATGATTAGATATCTATTAGATATATTGGTACCTCTTAGAAAGAATAAACCCTTACAAGACCAGGGGAATATGACTGTGCACACTTTTTCATGAAATATCAGCAGTCATTGTAATAGCAATGTCAACTGTGATGGTGGAAGAAGGTTTTGAGAGAGTATTTTTCAGCATTTCAACCTCTCTGTCCCTATAGTTCACCTATATATTTCATCAACATAGTTCAATATATCTGTGTTCTGATTAAGCTGAAAACACATGGTTATTTTCTGTAATGTACAGAAATGTCTTCTTCATGAAAGCATGGATTATTATTTTTTTTTCCCCGAATTAATTCTGAAAAACTTTAGTTAATAAATTGACATAATTACACCACAGGATACATTATACATTTTTCAAGTGATGCAGAATAATATAGACTAATATAATGATATTGAAGAAATCATGTAAATAGGAATACACAAAGATTTTAGGAATGACTAGTGATTTTGTCATGTTATATTATTCAGTTTGAGACATTTTAATATCATAGGGTTTTTTGGTTTTCATAATCTTCAAGACATTAAAGCTCTTCATATTTTTTTTTTCAATTTGAGCACTTAATAACTGGGAAAACCAAAGGCATTTATTAATTTAATATCAACATTCTGAACTGCTATGACTTACTTTAAGAGGTGATGACCAGGCCCATAGCTTCTGTGAAGATCTTTGCTGTCGAGGTAGGTGGCGTTGTTTCATTTGGTCACTGGACAATCCAGGTAGCATTCAGTTCTGCTGCTTCCCATCCGAGTGAGATCTTTCTCAATTCAGTTCAATCATCTGTTCCTTCTAGTACATCTTCAGCCAGCACTTTACAGTGCAACTGCAATGTCGATTTGGAGACTAGGATCCACTGTGCTGAGCTTTCTTGTAAAAACCTAAAAGATTAATTTATTTATTGGAGAGAATTGTAATAAATGTCACAGCACTTCAATTACACTTTTAAAATTAAAGAATGTACTGATACTCTGGTATTATTTTTTACAAGTCAATTTGGAAATAATTTTCAATCTGCTTTTCAACCATGGAGCAAGAGTAAGTGAAAGTTGGACAGGTTTCAATTTTTCCTTATATGACAGTCTTTATTTAAAGACTCATGGTTGATAGACATCCACATATATGGATTAGTGGACTTCTAGGCATTTTTACAGAGGAATTATCCTATATGGTATTAGGATATTTCAAGCAAAGTAAAGATTTCTTTTCACTGTAGGTATGAAATAATGTAGAAATGTCTTCATTCTGTCTGAGCTCAAACTCAAGGGTATTTTCATGACTTTTACTTCACTTGTATCTATTTTGCATTATTCTGAATGAGTGGTATTGCTATCAAATTACATTTTGCTTTAGAAAATAATGAGGAAGTAGAAGACTGTTATATTTCTAACCTTTATATTGGTGAAAGGAATTAAAAGATAAAATTTTTAAATAAATAAATAAATAAATAAATAAAATTTAATAAAATTTTAAAAAATAAAAATAAAAAAAAATAAAAGCTTGAAAAGCAAACACAACTATCTCTTTCTGCTGTTTCCACACCCTACATAGGTAATAGCGGTATCCACATCCTACATAGGTAATATAGGCCAGGCTACCCAAAAGACCAAAGCAGAAGAATGCAAAAGGCCTTATTTATGAGCTGTGTGCAGTACAGGGCAGGAAAGACAGGGAATGGGAGGAGTTTCAAGATTATTTGACATCCACTGATGTCCAAAAGCATAGCCTTATGACTTGCAGTATCTGTTTCCCACTAATTTGCCTTACAGTTCCACTAGGAATTGTCAGCAGAACAACCTTGATCCCACACATGATTGGATGGCAGATTCTATCCAAGTGTGGTACATTATTTTTCCTCTCTGCAGGAACATATTTTTCTTTCTTGCACTCCACCTTGTCTCAGTATAATTTCTCTTTAAGTGTGACTTCATCCTTGATATCCATCTGAAAAATGGTATTTTATTAAATATTAAATATTTTATTAAATATATATTTTATTAAATATAACAGCTCTGTTTCCTTCTTCAGTCTGTGTACTATAAAGTAGATCATGATATTGTGAGCAACTCTCAATAACCAACAATTCTGGAAAAATATTTAATTCTAATAATACCTGCTATTTTTGGTTTGTAGCTTGGGGCTTGTTGCTCCATATTCAATTGTTTTAATTGAATTTGTTATAATTTTGGCTCACAGTAAGAAAAAGAAATTGAGAGTCTGTTTAAAAGTTAATGCATTTCTAATTAAAGTAAATTTCATTTTACTTTTTTTTTTTTTTTTCCACATTAATTACCAAACTTGGATTTCGGAGTGCAGTATTTATGGGCTGCCAAGCTATTTGTTTGTGATCCAATATATTTTAATTTTACTGTGACAGAGTAATGCCCAAAGCCATTTACAATCTTTGATATGCATTCAAAATATTTCTTGGCATCAGTTAGCTGGATTTAGGTGCATGAACTGGGTTCTGAGTATTACTATTTGTGTCTTTTGTTATTCATATTTTTTTATCTCTAAGACAAGCTAGTGTAATATCATTGTTAAACCTTTTAACCTGTAGAGGCTATGAGAATTGATTAAACCAATGAAGCTTTGAAGTAATTACTGAAATCCGTTCTGACAAATTTGACTTCTGTGCTTAAATCGTTAGACTGCATACTGTGTGAGCACTGCATAAAACATAAAGCACTTTTTTTTTTTTTTTTTTTTTTTCTGTAACCCTATTAAAGGAAACTGTAATTATGTCTGATACTTACCTTGCTCTCTTTTGTGTTGAGTGTGTGAATGATTCTGGAAGTGCAAAATGCCAGTGGGTTCCCTCCACTAAGTCTTCACTAAGAGTGCACAAATATACACACTAGCATGCAGTGAATATGCCTCTGGATGCAGAGCACCATACTTGGTTGGTTGACTAAACTCATCAAATTAATTTAATTTGGTGGGTTTTATTATTTTTTTTATTTTTAATGCATGTTTTATGGTACTTTTATTATTATTATTTCTGCATTTTTTTCTCTCCCCCTCTTTTTGTTTTACGTATTGCTTTCATTTGTTTATAGAAGAAAAGAAAGCAGATCCAGAGAATGGGGATACAGGTAGGGTGACTTATTCGATACGTTTTCATGGTTTTGCCCTTAAGTTCATTGATCTATTATGTTTAAGCAAATGTGTACCATAGAGTTGGAGCACAATTTTGATGTATTTTAGTTATTTCAAAACAGATGCTAAGAAATGGAAATTAAGGAAAGGCTTTTCCAAATGTATTTCCTTCACTTTTGTAAGGGAGCCAAATTAGGGTAAGAAATGGGAAGAAAGACTAGAATCAGCTGAAGAAGGCTCTTTAAGACTTCCTTAGACTTAACCTTAAGACTTCTATCCTCCCCACTCCAGGCACAGTGTGCTCACCTGCACACTGCCTTTCTCTTCTCTGTTGCAGGTTTCTGACTTATGAAATCTGTGTTTCTATAGGCTATAGTTATCACTAGTTTTCCCCCATTCCTGAGCTGCAGTATCTTCCAAATTTTATGTCTCTCTTGCCCATGCCTATCTCAAACTAAATCTGTCCTAATATTTAACTAGTTTATTTAGTATTAACCACTAATTGCAGCCCCTTAAAACTTTTAGCATGAAACAAGCATTAAGTTTTCAGTTATGAGGAAAGCTTTAATGGTGAGGTAGCTGAATCTTACCTTATTTCAAGTTAAAACACAAAAATAATGATTTGCATTTTAAGCTGGAGTAGTGAATCTAGTGCATATCCTGAGTCCTGTTGTAGGAATTATGCAGCTGCCACCTAGACTGTGGTAGGAATTATATGGATGCCACCTCAACAGCGCTTGTCCCTAGGTTCCCCTCAGATAAAGCAGAGTTCCTTTTCTGTGATGTTTCATATGCAATAGTAGCTACAGTTACTGAAGAGGGGCTCTCCTGTCGGTTGCTACTGGATTTTACAGTCTCCAGAGGTAGCTTGGTTTCCTGATGGCACTTCTGCTCATCCAATCCTGTAAGTGGAGTTGGGGTCTTGTCTTCTGATTTGCTCCTGCAGCCTCCAGGCAGGCTTTTTGTCAATGTCTTGAGACAATGCCTTATCTTTTGTTACAGAATATCCCATAGTTCAAGTTTTACTTACACTTCCTTGTCTATTGATTATATTTCCACAGATAAAAACAAGGGTTAAAGTACAATCATGCTACCCAAGGCTTAATTTATTTAAGTCACTAATGCTAAGCTCTGGCAGAAATTAGTTTCTTTCTACAGTCCTCATGGATACAAGGGCAGGTTACAGGCTTGCTGTGCACAGTACTTGGGTGTCTTACTGTGGCATTTCAGGACTGTGTTTACACTGCAGTTGTGCTGCTTTTCCTCAGCACAGCCCCTTCAAAAGATATGTGAAAAGAGTATCTAGTATTCAATCAGCACCTGGCTCTTTTTGAGCCAGGAATTTCCTGGTGCTGATGAAAACTCCACTGAGCTACCCTTCAGGCCATGTTTTTTTTAACATTAGAGAGTTGTTAAAAATACACAATGCTGCCTAGACTATAATAATCCCAGATGTGTTTCGTGAGCAACATCTTATTTTTTTGTGTTGCTACAGCTGAAATTTAAGTGTCTCATTGGCTATGGGTCTTGTCTAGAAGAAAAATTCTGGAAGGAAGTTAAGGCAGAAGTGTACACATGAACTCACTTTGGCCTTGCCAAAATTTGCTTTGCGAACATTTCAGTACATCATGGCAGTACATGAAAATATATGAAAACCGTATTTAATTGTTCTAGTGTCAGTCTCTGAAGTCCTGAAAATTTGTTGTGCTGGGCTGTAACTAAAAACCTGAGTAACACTAAAGAGCCTTGTGCCGCCAGTGTGAAAGATTATGCACCTACATTTTCACCGCTATTGATAAGTAATAGATTAAGGTTAGTTCTGACTTGTCTACACACACTCCTTACACACCTCATGATTACACTAATGTTCAGCCTTCATTTCCAAAATCATGTTAGGAGCTGAAGCTTCCTAATGCACCAGGACAGTTGCTGACCTCTCTGGAAGTACTTTTTGCTAATACATGCAGGTTTCAGCTAAGTATAGATTTGCCATCAGAAGTGGAGATGGTGATAGCCCAGCATTTCCACCACTTGGTGTGACATGCATGCACGCTGGACCACGGGAGCGGGAGGTGTTCTGACACTCTCTCCACCTTTCCTACTCCCATCCAGATCGTGGCTGCATCTGGCTCTGGTTACACAGAGATTAGCCTGCAGCAGCCAGCAACCCAGCTCCACGCATAGTATAACCAAATACTTCTGCAAGACGAACTTCCTATTGCCCTCAGGATTCCCACATTTTTATATGTAACTGAATTTGCTTACTTGTTAAAGGCAGTTTCAGAAATACATAGCAAGTTAGATTTTATTTTAATAAGCTTTAATGGGAGATGATTTTTTTTTTTCTAAATTTTGCTATCTCTTTTTTTTTTTTTTTTCTCTTGAGACTGAAATATGGCACCAATTTTGCTTATTTTGGTAGAGGTCTTGCACTGAGGGCCTATGTGTTATATTTCCCTTTCAACAGCATATTCCTGAGGGCTTGGTTTTGCAGACCGTAAGAAATTGGAAACCTAACTTTCACTTTGCCACATGATCATAGATAAGAATGAATATTTTCACAAGTAATTGTGAAATTTTATATTTATGCTCAGTAAGTGTTATTTCATCACTTTTAATTTCCTGAAACTTAGTAGAATATCAGGGGAAAAAGAATATATGTGATGATTTCATAAGAAAACTTCATAAGAAAAATTGTCAAAATTTCTCTTTTAAAGACAAACATCTCCTTTGTTAGATTCTTCAGCAATGTAACACTGCATCTTAATGATTGACAATTTGCTTTCAGGCCTATAATGGCTGAGGAAAACTGTGATAGGAAAAACTAGCTATATTTTTTTAATTTTCATGTGCTCCTGTCTTTTTTCATTTTGTTTGTCCCTACAAAACAGCATTTTTTATTTTCCATTAATTTTGGTTGATTTTAATTTATTTTAAAAGTTTTGATGAAGTTGTGGATGCCCCTTCCCTGGAAGTGTTCATGTTGGATGGAGCTTTGAGCAACCTGGCCAGGTGGAAGGTGTCCATGCCCATGCAGGGGGGTTGGAAGTAGGTGATCTTTAAGGTCCCTTCCAACAAAAACTATTCTATGATTCTGTGTTGTTTGTAGAGAGCAAAGATGGAGAGTGTGCATACAATAATCAGAAGCCGGAGGATTTATAGATAACAATGCAGTTTAGCCTTATTCACTTCCTTCTTCCTCTCCCCGTCTTCCTTCCAGGTTTCCCACAAAGTGCCACAAGATTTGGCTGACAGTTCTGTCACATAGGATGTGCTACTACCATTACTCTTCTCAGTAAAGAAGAGCTTAAAGGCCCTGCGAGACCATGTGAAAAGCCCCACTTTAGTCTTCGATTAGGACTTAGAAATGAGGTTTACAGTTTAAATCAGATCTATTGCAGTCCAGAAAGCCCACCATGTCCTGGGCTGCATCAAAAGCATGGCCAGCAGGTCAAGGAGGGTGATTCTTACCCTCTGCCCCACTCTTGTGAGACCCCTCCTAGAGTACTGTGTCCAGTTCTGGAGCCCCCAACACATGAAGGGAATGCACTTGCTGGAGTGAGTCCAGAGGAAGGCCACAAAGATGATCAGAGGGCTGGAGCACCTCACCTATGAAGACAGGCTGAGAAAGTAGGGTTGTTCAGCCTGGAAAAGAGAAGGCTCCAGGGAGACCTCATATAGGCCTTCCAGAACCTGAAGGAACTACAAGAAAGCTGAGGAGAAACTTTTTACCGGGACTTCTAGTGAGACGACAAGGGCTAATGGATTAAAACTTGAGGGGAGATTTATGTAAGACACTAGGAGGAAATGCTTTCCTCTAAGGGTGGTGAGACACTGGGACAGGTTTCCCAGGGAAGTTGTAGAAGCCCCATCCCTGGAAGTGTTCAAGGGCAGGTTAGGTGGGGCTCTGAGCAACCTGATCTAATGGGAAGTGTCCCTGCCAATGAAGGGGGGTTGGATCTAGATGATCTTTAAGGTCCCTTCCAACCCAACCCATTTTTTGATTCTATGATTATATGAAACGTAATACACTGGAATCTAATATTCCTATCTTAGTTCCTTAAATGAAAGTCCAGATCATTCAATATATAATGTACAGAAACTTCTGTTTATGACTTGTGGGATTCTGAAATTTTTATCCTAGATAACACTTGTGTTAAAATTACAGAAAGTTTAAGACAAATGTCAGTCAAAATAAATGTTTTTAGCATTCAGAGGATAAGGATACTTGTGACTTATACCATATGAAAGTGGAAGAGAAGCAAACCTGTGTCTGTAAAATGACTGTATTTTTGTTTTTAAATATTTTTTTTGTTCTGAGCTGTTCTCTCTCTCACATGTTCTATTTCTCAGTCTTCCACCTCAGCTTTGATACTTACTTCCTTATTCACATAGTAAATTGTGGTGTTACAGTACCTGTTGGCTGAAACCAGCCTTTGCCTGAGTCATATAGTAAGAAGCCATCTCTAATTGAGACTAAACATGTATTTGATCCAAGAAGAGTGAATCCTGAAATAATTATTGAAGTTATGTGTCATTAGAATGTAATACAGTGATGCCACTGGGTGGCTCTTTAACATTCCTTTATACATATTTAAATCATTTTGAGCATATTAAGGATATGTCCAAAGGGTAAACAGAAGCTCTGACATCCTGTGGGTCTTACTTGATTAGCAATTCGGTATAGAAATGCTGGTATCACACTATAACAAATGTAGAGCTATGATCTCCACCCAAAATAAGCACGTTGTCTTTGCACTTCTTTATTAAAATGAAAGACTCAGCTTCTCTCGAATATTTTTTAAAGAGCAAAATTCTACTCTATGGAAACATTCTGTTCATTTACACTCATTACTTCCACAAAGCTGGCTTCATTTGAATTGTGTAGATAACACAACACTTGTGAAGATTCTGCTGAAACACTTATCTACTACTTTCCTCCTCTTTCAGTTTTTTGGTTATATGCAAAATTGAAACCCAGAAAATTATATACACTGTAATTTAAGTAAATAAGATTTGATCTCTTTCTGTTAAAACTTCTATGAGCATAGCTTTAAATTTGGAATTGAGGATGTGTATATTTATTCTCTCTCTCTTTTTTTTTTTTTTTTTTTTTTTTAAATTAACAGGTGCAATGGATGTAGAAGAGAGGAATCGACAAATGAAAATGAGCAAGTACAAACAGGTAGCAGGATCAGATTCCAGGCTGGAACAAGATTATCACTCTCAGGCAAGGGAGTTTTGTTTTGAAAAGCAACAAAATATGCTAAACTGAAATATCTAATATGCTTTTACAAAGTAATAGGTGACTGGAAGGTTGTTTCTTCAGTAAAAGTTTATTGTGTATCTATAATAAAAATATTGGAAACGTGCAGCAAAGTCCTTAACACAGGGTGTTCTTAGTTATTATAATTTCATAAGAATAAGTTAAATAAAAGTACCAGTAGGGCCATAATTTAAAACTCAAAGAGAAGGAAAAAAGAGGTTTATTGAGTGGCAGATGGAATGAGAGCTATTGAAACCTGTTCTTGAATTTCATATAGTTGAACAAAGGGTTAGTATGATCTACTGAAAACTGGAAGATACGGTGTTACTTAGTTTGATAGTAGTAGTTTAGCTTTTGGAAAAGAATTTTATACCTCAGCAGAGCTTCCACTCCTGATGTGGCAATTTGCCAAAAATGTACATTCTGAATTGTTTCATAGTAGTATAACCCCAAATATACCATGCAAAATTTCCTTGTATCTGGAACAGGGTCATGTCATATACAGTGTGTTAATTAAAATAATCAAGATACTTTCAATTTAAGCTTCTATTATACAAAAATAATTTAGTGTCCTCTAAAAAACTTAATTAATTTAGGTCAGATTGCAAATGGGAAGCACAAGACTTCTGACCTATAAAAGCTGACTGAGGAAGAGAAGTCTGGTTTAGACTTAGTTTTCAGGATGTAGTTCCTTGCTCCAAGGATCAGCAGTTACAGTAAACTGAGCCATTTAATGTTTGAAGACAAAGAAAGAATCAAATTTATGAAGTATTATTAGTTTTACATCACTAATATACTTCATACCATTACTTTCTAGAATGTACATTTCAATGTGCAGAAACAGAGGAAAAGTTTTAGCAAACCCTATAACAAAATCAAAAACACTATTAATGAAAACAGAATCAACAAAGCAACAAGAAAACTGAGAAAATGACTTAAAATAATTAAAAGCTCTGTGGATGTGCTGCGTGATTCTCTGGGTATTCTAAAAATGTAGTTTTTACTGCAGAAGGCACAGGAATTTTTATTAAGATGTAGGAAGGACTTGGTATACTGTCATGTTTAGATGCTTCTTTTATGTTGACACAGCAAAATTATTTAATGTGTGTCTATATTGTCGGCTTTGAAAGGTGTTGCCTTTTAGATATGAGCATAATAATGTGAGCAGACCTTCTGGCAAGTGTTATGATTATCTGTACTACAGAAATATTACTTCATGTATTGTATGTATTATCAGTCTTATTCTGCTGATTTTCCTGCTCCGTCAATACGTGATTGAAATTTGAGTCAAAAGTAGGACTGGCATGGAGTAAAAAGAATAAATGTTCTCTTATGTGAAGGAGCTGGATAGAACTACCTAAGGAAACATTTCCTACCCTTGTTTTTCCATTTTACACCCACCATATTATTGGGCCTCACTCTACATCTTTTATCTTTTTAATTGAAATTTTACCTTCAGTATTATTGAAATGTATTAAAGAGGAAAATTGCAAATGGAATTATTTTATGAAAATGGTGATTTATTTATTGCACACATCTAACCATTGTCTCCAGAAATAAACAGTTAATTTACTCTTCTGACAAAATGTAGTTTCAGTATTTGAAAATGAGGTATTTATTCAATCAATGAACTTGTGGAACTAGACACTGAAAATTCACGTATACGTATTAATTTGAAATGCATTCTTAAAATGGTGTCGTTTTAAAGCCATATGAAATACATAATTCTCATAAGCCCTGTGAGAGTTCTGTCACAAGTTTTTTACTACCATTGCTTCAATTCCCCTTAATTAAGCACTTATAGTATCTAGAGATGGAAAATCAGTAAGTACAATTTATCTAACTGGTTTCTACAAAATTCTTCTGGATTCACGAATTGAAACACATATGTCAAATGCTGACTGAAATCTCACATTCTGTATACTATAAAGTGACTTTGATGTTTTCAATCTGTCAGCTTGCAGGAGCAGGCAGACAAGCGTGCCATTCCTGAGACAAATGTCATTAAGTAGGCATTAAGCCATATTCAGGAAAACAAGCACATGGAGTGTTCTTTCATATTTCTCTTTAATTTCTTTCTCTAAATGGAAGTCAACAGCGAGTCTATGTCCCTCATGACTATTTTGAGTTAAGAAGAAAATATCCTTTCTTGCTAAGAAAGCAAAAGCTCTAACAGTAGATGTTATATTAAATATATATAAAAAAATTGTATCAGTACTAGAGGCTTTAGAGGAAGGTACATACACTTCTCTTGTGCATAGTCACATATTAAGAAACTTGTAGGAAAAGTTTACTTCCAGACAACTGTATTCTTAGAATCTGCTGAAATATGTTTTTCCCCTACATTTTCCCCTCATGACTGATAATATTGCAGTATGTATTTTTATCACCAAGATACGTGTCTCATTATTTTTTGAAAGCTAAGTATTCTGCTTCCATGATATTTTGTGTACGTGAGTTTGGCAGGTAATGCGTGAAAGAGTTTCTTCCATAAGTACAGAAGTTGCTTGAGTTTAGTTTCAGCACGAACACGAGGAAAGCAAGCAATATATTTGATTTTCAAATAAACAATTTTACAATTGGGAGGCATGACAGAAAAAACCTGTGGGCATTAAGGATTAGGTAAAAGTATTTCTGATATTGGAACAACTATTTCTGAATACTAGTAGAATGAGTATTAGTAGACTTGTACTAAATAGGGTATATACTGGTCTGAATTGCAGTGGTGGCAGAAGCTGGCATGCAGGAAAACCTTTCTGGTAATACAGAAAACAACACAGTAGCACAAGCATGTTGCACCAGAGGGGGGAAAAAAAAGAACATGTAATTTATCATATTGTGGCTTTGTAACACTACCCTGAGTTATGTAATTTTCCTCAAGAATATTTTTAGGACTAGTTTATTTTTTTTAGACGAAAAAAACTACCCAGTTTTACTAAACTACCCAGTGTTTAAGCAAGAAGTACTACAAAGAGGGAAGGGAGGAATTGTGCCATTCCTCTCTCGTTGCCCCAAGACTGGAATATGCCCAGTGGATTGACTGAGTGGAGTTGAAAAACTTGCTTTCTACTGAAAATAAAGGTATTTCTTTTATGTGGAGCCCTAAAAGTGTTCACAATCAGTGTGAACTCAAAGTAGAATCAAGAGAGAATTCCATCGACTCAGGCCATATTAGCCACTACAAAAGGATCTGAGTAACTAAAAGCATTGAGTGCCAAAGTAAAGGGGGCTGTATTTGTGTAGGAGTTGAAATAGTGGAAAGTGATTTTTTTCTTTAAGGAACAAAGGTAAAACAGAGACTGGCAACTAGATGACACACATTTAAACCTCAAAGTATCATGAGTCTCATTTTATTTGTTTTATTATGAGAAAATAATGACCTAGAAAAAGAGCTGAGAAATCCAGTTACATAATATAGCAATTAGGAATAGTCAGTAATGTAATAATTGGGAATGTAGTATATTAGTGCAACAAGGAACAAAGTTGGGGTAAAAGAGGTAAAAGACCGGATAAAAACTGAAATATTTACAGAACTGGTGACAAGATTATTTAGCCTATTGTAGAAATGGGTACACCAAATAGAGAATGATACAGAACACCAAAGAGGACTGTCCAACTCTATCTTTAATGATTCATATTGATGATAAAACTGAAACTATTTTATCATCAGATGTATGTAATGCTGCAGTTCCTTTTAATCAATAACCCAAATTCATGTTGTATATATGAGCATAATTCTGTTTGCTGTAGGAGACTAGTAGTGTTAGGCATTCTCCCATGCTACTTTGTGATCTTCGAACCTGTTAGTAAGACCGAGACAGATTAAGCTGTGGACAGTAAGAGCTAAGAATCTGCTTAGTTTATCTGAGTAGTGAAGATGCAGCTGAAAGGCTCTTGAAGCAGACACTGAAAACTGCAGTTCTTCAGACTGAGATGCTTTGATTCAGCAATGAATCAAGTACCACCTTATGGGTTACCTGGGTGAGAGAATGTGTGAAAGATAAGAGCTGTAATACTGGAGGTGGAAGAGCTTGACTCTGAATACATCAGAAGCAGATCTCCCTAACTCTCAGTCTTGCTTCAATGTGTAAAATTGCCCAAGAAATGCCCTTTTCCTCTGAAACCTTCAGGAAGTGGTTTATGTCATTAGTAGATCTCCATGCAGTATCCTTTAACTTCTGCTGCTGATCAAAACATTTGATTTAATGGTGTTTTGGGGATGCCTTTGTCTCCTCCTTAAAAACAAAAACAGAGCAGTACACAGAACAGCAAAGATTGCTAGCAGAAACACTCGTCACTTCTCTTCTTGAAACCCTTGTGGAGAAGGAGGTGAACAAACTTCTAATCTAAGAAGATTATGAGACCTTTGAAATTCTTACTGTATGTGAGCTGTAGTTTGTTTTGAACTGGCAATTGTTGGAGGCTAAAATGGATGGTAGGTTAAATATCCATATTCCCTCAAAACAGTGTAAAAATTGGAAATCTGTTTTCTATACATTTCTTCCTATCATACCAGTTTAAATTTTAAAATTTTATATATCTCAATAAAATTTGGAAAGAGAAAATACTTAGAATGGAGCTATGCTGAAGAATAATTAAGAAGGCAAAAATTAACCCAGCTAATACCATACACAAATAATCCATGCAATTAATTCTATAAAATACCTTTAAAACAAAGGGCCTAACCAGCAGAATTTTATAAGCTTATAAATGGGAATAGCTGATGTTACAGTTCTGGTTCCCATGAACACTGGATTTAAAGTTCAATTAAAAGACCTGAAAAATGTAGCTAGATTAAAAAATTCAGAATTCTACATTTGAGCTTTATATGCATGGTAATGTAGAAAACACTTCTTATTTCATTTCTATTTTTGTCAAACTATTTTTCTGCTGAGTTAAAAGTAATTTAGTGACTTGGGTACAGTTGTGGATTGATGTGATTTCTATTATTTTCTTCTTTAGTTAGTGGTATGTGAACTCTCAAAATATTTTTGTTGCTAAGATGTAATATTTCTTTTTCATTTAGTTCAAGCTCTCTTATTTTAGTTTTGATGCTTTTCTATTTATTTTTTTTTTAATATTGAGTGTCTATGTCTCTATTAGAGTTGTAGGGTACTCTTAAATGTGATTGTGTGGCTAACACAAACACTGCACTCGCACAGGATGGTCACTGAAGTCTAAACATCTGAAAGCAGACTGACACTGGCTGCCTTTATCTGTCAGCAGGTGCTTTCTGTCATCAGCCATTTTCCTAGGTTTGTGTAAGAGTCTATTGCCAATCATATATCTAGAAAGCAGGGGTTAATTACATTATAAAATATTCTTAAAGCACTTTATAATTTTAGGATTAATATTAAAGATAAAAGATTAAGCCTGAAAGTAAAAAATAAAATCATCAGTCTATTTTGGCTCTGAATATTCAATAGTTATTGGAGTGTATTGGAAAAAAAAAAGTGATTCAATAGCAGAAAATTACATTGTTCCCTTTAAAAAAAGCCCACAAAAATACTGTGTGTTGCACAAAGTCTTGAGATTTACTCTTACAGCAGTAAGTAAAATATTCTTCTGAAAAAAAAAAAATATTTCTAGACAAAAATTATTATATCAAACACATGTATATCAAATATATATATAAACATTTCTATCAAAGTCAGATTCACTTACTTAATGGTAAGCATTCCATCAATTTAAAAGTCACCTGGTTGCTGTTTTTACCAATTTCCAGCCAGAGTAATAATTACAATTTATCTTATCCTTTTTTTTTAGTAGATTTTCCTTACAGAACTACTTTGTATAGACATGTGAATTGCTAAACTGTTAGTCTATTCTGCTTCAGAGTGGCTGTCTTTCCATAGTGCACCCAATTATTTCTGTTTACAGTTCTTATCTGCATTGAGCTGTGAAGTTCCAAGATGCTATTGAACTGTGTAAAAATTAATGTATAAAATAGTGTGACTGTGCTTGAATTAATTATCTAAGTTGTACTGAAACTGATGTTATGCTGATAATCAATGATAAAATCTGCTGAAAACAAGAAAGAAAATTAACTGGGAAATATGTACTAAATATCTGGATGCCAAAATGTGACATTCAAAAATACAGAATATATTCAGTTAATTGAATTGCTGCACATTCAGGGAGCTCCAAGAGATGAGAATAATAACCTATGATAACACGTATCACGCCAGATTGCAGTTTGCGCTATTTAATTCTGTGGCAAGCAGCACAGGCGCAAAAAGGACATTATTCACATTTGAAAGATAACAAGGGTATAGCAGTGGCTGCAGCTAGATGGAAGCATGTTTGCTAGATCAATTTGCCAGACTATTGACCTTGAAAAATCAAGGAAAGTATGGCATGTAAGTAGAAAGGGTAGAGCTGAAGTCCCAGTGCAGCGCTCACGTGGAGCCTGCTTAAACATGTAGGATACAAAATGAAGAAACAGAACCTTTGTCTGACTTCTTCACCGGGGGTGGTTCAGAACCACCCAGCACTGTCAGGCTGGCAGGCAGGAGAGGTGCTGGCCCCTTGCCTCACCTGCCTCCTGCCCTGCCCGGCTGTCCTATGCCACAGCAGCTTGAGCAGAAGCCTCTGGGATGGCTGCCAGAGAGATGCTCCAGAGGTTCAGATGGGCATACCTTAGGTGGAGGGAGAATTTGCCCAGAGTTTGCTGTTATAGTTTGTAATTCCTCATTAAAAACAGCCAGGCTGTAACGATGAGGCCAATGAGATGGTTGTGGCACTAGAGATCTTTTCTTCAGTCCAGCCTCTGGGAGCCCTTCTGTTTATTAAATGGGTTTATTTTCTTTGATAGCAGCCCCAAAGTTATCAGTGGAAATTCATCCAGTTTATCAGCCTTTTTCCAAAAAGCGTATTTGTGGTTTTGAGGAATTTTTGCCATCTGTCTTGCAAGAAAAAAAGCTATATATCTCTATTAGATTTCCCCAAGGCATTGCATTTCTTTGTTTTGTTGTGTTGTTTTTTTTTTTAAGTATCTCAGCCACATAATCTCTTGCAGTTAATTTTAGTGAATATAACTGGGAGTTCAAGCATCCGTATTGTAAGAAGTGTTTGTGAACACAGTATAAGTAACACAGTGCCATTATTCTGTAAATCTGATTCTGCACAATGGAGCTAATCAAAGAGGTCTCTGTAAAGCCTTAATGCCTTTAGCAAAACTTCTAGTGAGAATGTTACGAAAACATGAAATTACCTCTATGGCTCTTCTAACCTACGGTATTTCTGACTGTCGTTTGTTGGAAGTAAAGTCTTTACTTACAAGAATTAATATTGATTTAGTGTTAGGCAATAGAATACTTTCTTTAGCAATACATCAGAAAGAATATTATCCTCCTCCTGCAGATGGAAATAGTTGTTTTACCAGAGCTGTCACTGACAGTCTGAATCAGCAAATAGTAACAGGAAAGAACAACAACAAAAAAAAGGTAAAAAACAGTTCTGAAAATTTAATCTTTACTTCTAGACAGTGTAAGGATATACCCCAAAAGTGCTAATCTTTGTACTGTACAGAGTAGAAAAATTAAATTATGGCAGCAAGTTTATTCTACTAGTAGCATTCCAAGATAATAGAAACTAAAATATTAGACAAAACTATCAAATGAAGTTAAAGTCTGCACAAAAAACCCTCTTCCCCCCTCCCCTCCAACAGCATTTTGATCTAAATATTTGCCTTGATGAAATACACACACACACACATATATATATATTTCATCTTAGAACCTTTAGTATTATGCTGAAAAGAAGTTTGGAAATTGTGTTTCTCCCAGCATTAGTTTATATTGAGAAAAAAAAATAATCTATCATACAGCCAAACATACTCAGTTTTGACATGAAGTTCAACTGGTGTTATCACAGCAAAATTGATCTGATACATCTTTTTTCTTCAAACTATGTAAAATCTTTAAAAGATGTTATATTCGTTTCCTTACATGGAGTATCTTAGATTCACTAAATAGCAGAGAATCAGAATGCATCGTCCCATTTCTTTTCTCTCTCGAGTAACACATGCCATCAGGTACAAAACAATCCTGGTGATTTGCATACTTCTGCAGTTTAATCTGAAGCAACTAACTAATTAATAATACCTGCACATTACTTAACCTGAATCTGATTTTCTAAAAACAAAATTCCAAATACTGTGACATAGTTTTCTGTATCTAAGAGATGATAATGTAAATTCACTTTTGATAAACAGGCTGACGTTCGGTTTCAAGAACTGTAAAGAAGTAAATTGGGTATTATTTAGGAGGCAATTAGAAATGCTTCCTTTCACACTTCTAAGCTAGTTTCTAGTCACATCAATTTAGGAAAGGCTATGCTAATGCTATGCTAAGGAAACATCTGTAAAATGAAAATAACTTTAAGAGTTCTAATAAGTCATAGATATTAAAGATCTTAAAAAAAGGTCACAGAAGTTTTTGACCTCAGAATAGTTCCAATGCAGATAATTCTCTTGTGAATTTTTTTACATTTCTTATATTGTTTCAACTGAATTATTTTATGTTTCTTTTCCAGAAATGTTGCGTATTGTTACTACTGTTCTGTTATTCTCCTACTGTTAAAGTGGTTTATGTGGTGAAATTTAAGTTATAAGTAATGTTAATGTGTTGCAAATTTTCTGTACAAGTGAATTCAAATTAACTCTACAAGCAAGTAAAGAGGTAAATTATTACAGTCTTTACAATGCAGTATGACAGATATAAGTAATAAAAGTTTTCTCGTTGCTCATTCTTTGAGAACTGAAACATAATGACTAAAGAGAGTTCAGTTTTTCTGTTCCCCAGGAGTGGTTTGAATGCTCAAGATCTCTCTGCAGCCTTTTTCCCCTAGTTGCAATGTAACGAGGGCTAAGGTGCTAGAGAAAATATATTTTAGGGAAAAGTAAAGTTTTCTAAGCATTTTCACTTGCCCATAGAGGGATAAGGAGATGGTGGTATCTACATCTTGCAGATATGTTTCCCCTTTAGCTAGAAATTAATCAGCAGGAAATTTGTAGACAGCTGAGCTCATATACTTATTATTGTACAGGGATTTTCCCAGATATATCCGAATAATCAGTGAAAAAAAAAGATTAAGAAAAAAGATTATGGGACATTCCCTCAAAGCATGCTTGATTTTGGAAGCTATTCTGTGGTATCTATGGATTTAGGGACTTACAAAGTGTAATGAAACAAAGGTATATTTATATCCTGTTCTTCAGCAATTGTGTTACTCATGGTCCTTAGGCACTTCTGCTTACAGATACAAAACCTCACCAGATGGCCTATGTGCCAATCCAGCTGCTCTTTTCAGCATTAATTCCTTTTAAGATGCTATATCCCTGGACAGATTTGGGCAAAGTCATAGTTAAATGCTAAATAGAGAAAGTAGGATTAACAGGGAAGTTAATATATTTTCTCTCAAGCCATCGGGTATGCTGAAATGCTTAACAGGCTTTTGGGGGTGAAATAAAGTGTAATGAAACAGAAATTCTGTTATGAGAAAGGATGGTTGCCTTCTATCTTTTTTTTCTGTATTTGTTTTTGTTTAAAATCCAGGTTAAATGAGAACTCTTTAGAATACATATTGTTTGACTTCCTATCTTGCATTTGCAAAGTAACATCTCAAAGAAGCCTATATTAGGTAGAGCAGAGAAAAAAACAGGATTTCTTAAACAGAAATCCGGTTTTGTTACCCACTTTAAAAAATAAGCTATTGCCTGCATGGCAGGACTGCATGAAGTGCAAGATATTTTGAGTGCAATGGTGATGGAAATGGCATGTGAACCACTTGAGGAACAGGAACAAATATAGGCAGCACACTTTTATTCTGTTTATCCAGTGTAAGTAGGATTCACTAGAGTTGGAAGACCAAAAAGGACAAGAAACAGAATTAAAATTTATCCCTGAAACTGGACCCCTTGAGCAATTGAGTTAACTGTAGGTAAGCTGACTAGTTTGTCCTAACAAATGTGCTGGAATTCACCAGGAGATAGAACACTGGAGATACCATTAAATGCAATTACACATCAGGTTGTGAAGCCCTGGACGCCTGCATTTCTGTAATCACCCTAACTTGAGCACCTCAGATTTTTACAGTTAGTGTTGACCATGATGATACATCTTCAGGAGGCTTGACAAAGTGTTCTGGAATGCTAAAGGATTGCTGATCTCTATTTTAAATAGATTTTCTTCCTTCTGTGTAAGACAGTAAAAAAGTTAATATGTGGCATTTAACAAAATACAGGGAATTTTGATTAGATCTGCATCAAGAGTCTATTATGCCGATAATCACAAAGACAGACCATGGATCTATTTTTGTAAAATAAAACTTGGTGATTGACTCTGCTGTGTTTTAAATAGCAGATAAAAGTCAGGAGAAGATCAGCAGTATGAAAGGGCAGTTAGATAGCAAATGTTTGGTTTATTTTGAGCTTTGCTTTATTTTGAACTTTGATATTTATTTTCTATTTTGCCTGCTTTCCTAAATTACTTTCCTGTCAGAAAAGGAAGACTTATTTTTTTATATCATTCAATCCTTAATTCTCATTAAAAAGTTCTTCTTTTGAAGTTCTTGTTTATTTGCCTTCGTGTTGCATAGACTCATATTTCCTCAAGAACTTCTGGGAATATTTTAGCTACATGAGAGCATTCTGTGGTTCACCTTTAACTTTTTAAGTCATGTTGGAATAAGAAGATCTTGTAATAAGGTGAAATCCATTCACAGGACTAATGAAATTTTCTATTAATTCCAATTTATATAGTCAATTATATCTGTTTCATTCCTAACTGTATGCTATACCCGAGTCTCTCTTCCACCTCAGTTAATATATCAGAATCAGCTACAGCCAGGGAAAAGATCTTAGTTTAATATCCAGACTCTGAAAACACTTCTTAAAAATCTCATTTGCTTTCCTTGACAGCTAATAGGAATTTGTTATCTTCATTGTCAAAGTAGATGTCTTAATTATATAGAATGTGAGACATACTACCAAGGGACACAGGCCAGTGGTGGTAGCTTCTTGTTATTCTGAAATGTGGTGTCTCAGAGTCCTGTTCCAATGACTAAAGGATTTGGAGTAGAAGCCTTCTCTATAAGGAATGACTTTAAAGTAGTTTTTGAATATATATTTTGAGACACCTGCTTGGCCATTATAAACCTTTAATTTTCACTCTAGTGGTAATACATCCTGGATTGACTTTTACAAATTTTGTCTTTTATATGATGCTGAGTATTGTTCCTCTGTTGTTTTATTTGACTTTTAATTTACCTAAGCCAGCAGGTTTTTAACCACTGTATTTTTCATAGGAGAGATGAGATTTTTAAATCCTTGTTGTTTTGAACACTGTAATAATATGGTAAATTTACATAACACAGAAGAAAGTTTGCAGTGCTCTCTCCTTTCAAACCTTGTAACATTTTGTTCTGACTCGAAGTAAAAGTAAATAAGAACACTTAGTTCCCTAGACTGGATGAAGCTACTTTTGTGAATTAACAGCTCCATTTCAGAATGGATATCAGTGCAGCTGAAATGAGAGGTTGTTGTGATCTTCTAAAAGTTGTATTGCATGAAGAGGAACATTAGAACAAGAGACTACTTGGTGTAGTAACCAACTGCAGGAACAGATTTGCTGTAGGAAGACAAACTTGTTGACAAGCTCACTAAAAGACCCAGGAGCTGCCTTACTGCTTTCTAATTTACCAAATATTTGCAGGTAATTTCCTTTAAGTTCCCCTTGATATAATTCCAGAACATTTTCTAGTGCTCTCTAATACTTATTTCATATTGTACACTTTAGGGAGTTCTTAAAAAAATTGCACCAATGCCAACATAGGTGAAGCAGATGATTTTTTGTCTTTTCATTTGGCTCTCCTCCAGACTGCCTCCTTCTGTATTTCCAGTTGTCCTTATACAGTGATCCATTGGTGGCTTCTGTATGACTGCTGCCTTTGCATTTTCTTGTCCAGCTCCTGGATCACCTTGATCCATAGGATGGCAGAGTAATTTGGCCTGGAGTGGACCTCAGAATCTGTCTAGTCCAACCTCTAGCTTAAAGGAGGGTCAGCTTTGACATCAGTACAGGTTGCTCAGGGCATTATCCTGTCAGGTCTTGAAAACATTCAAGGGTGAAACTGACACAGCTTCTCTGGGCAGTCTGATCCATTGCTTCTATGTAATTATGATAAAAACATGCCTTCTTATACCAGTCAGAGCTGCTGTGAACTGCTTGGCTCTGTCTTTTTGACATCCACCCTGTGTGACCTGGCAGGCTGCTGTTAGGTAATGCCAAAGTCATCACAAGCAGAAAAAGCTGGGCAGAACAAGCCCAGCTCCCTCAGCCTCTCCTCATAGGGCAAATGCTCTAACCCCAGCCACCTCAGTGGCCCTCCAGTAAACTCAATCTAGTTGATCAATATCATTGTACTTTGGGTCTCAAAACTGTTTACAATATTCTAGATGTGTTCTAATGGTTGCTGAATAAAAGGGAATAACCACACTACCTAATCTACTGGTTACGTTCCAGTCAGTACAGCCAAGGCTGCCTCCTTGCCTCCAGGGCCCACTGCTCACTTGCTTCATCTTTTTTGCTGTCAGTTTTCACTTAATAATGTATCTATAGGATGCTGTTTGCAATATGGCTTAGTCCCATACAGAAAATAGGTTTAAGGGTCTCCTTTGTACATCTGTATATGTGAGCACTGGTCAGTGAAACTGATAAATAAGTGGAATCAAACCACTAATAGAAAGATGTGAGAACTTTTAAAGTAGATTTTTTTCACATGTTCAATAGAAATATATATGTTCTTTTTTACCAACATGTTCCAATTGATGGCCTAATGTTATTGGAGATTAGGACCATTTAGAAAGTGGGTTTTGCAAATCAGGTTGCAGTCACTTATTTTTATTCAAGGTAGAAATAGATTGGAATGTTCTGAATAATGGGAAAAAATTGTGATGGATAAGGAATGGGAGTAAGGAATGGATGTGCAGGGAACTACAGCTAGATTTACTTGTTCAGGCACCACACCGCTCATGCACAAGAATGGCAGTAGGGCCAGGGTCAGGAGATCAAGGAGTGCCTAATGCTAAGCAAGAACTGACTGAAAGGAGAACAGTCATGAAACAGTGCCAACAGGATTTATCAGGAGCAAAATACAGGGCTAAGTAAGCAGAATCCATGAATTAGGAATCAAAAGGAGGAAGACAGGGTAACATCTAGGCCTACAAAGCAGAAGTCAGGATGAACAGCCAAGAATGAGTCTGAGCTAGGACTGGTTGCAGCTCCATATTGAGAAGCCCAAGGCAACTCTGAAGCTTACTATGTACCTAATACCAGAGCAGTGCAGAATTAATCTCCCTGGTCAGTCCTTAAATCTCCCAGGAGACTGATGGCTGCCGTATGCAGAGCTGGTAGCTAAAGCAGAGCTGGTTTTAGTTGCACTGTTTTTAGAGGCCATGAACTTGCACCGAAGGCTACAGTTGAAATCACAGAACACTTCATACCATTGCAATGCTCTGGCTACTCAAGAGTTTTTGTTAGTGAGGCAAAGAACTGTTGAAACAGTCCAGAATGGTGCTTTAATCTTCTTGCAGTAGCACAATGGACAATTGTCTGAAACATCTTCCGAACATTTAGATCAGTAAGAACACTGACCAGATTTGCATGTTCCTTTGTAATTGCTAGCAAATAAAAATTGATGAGTAGACTATAAAAAAAGAAAAAAAATTTAAATAAAAAGACTGTTGGAAATCACTGACAATTTCAATTGCCTGGACAACTGCATGACTGTATAGTCCAAGATGGAAGACTCATAACAATAGGTTTAGGCAATACAATACACTTTAAAACTCCCTTTGAATTAAAAGTTCCAAAACAGTTTCTTTCAAGAAATAAGTATCAGAGCAGTTGCACCTCTATGTGGCCTGTCAGTCATATAGTGGTAGTTCACAAAGAGGTCAGAATGTTTGCAGAGGTTGCTGTATTAGGAAGCACAGCAGATATTATTTTTTCAGCTTTAATAATCTTGAAGTCATTGCTTCAGGAAAGTAATCTATTGCAGTTGAAAGGTATTGGCACAAACACCTGTCACTTTGTTAGGGTCTTCAAGCTGGTTATTTTACTATTGCAGAGGAAAGGGCTTTTAGAAACTTTTAAACTTTTTTGCTGGAATCTGTGATCATGAAATCCCATTGTTCAGCACAGCAGAATAGGACATAATCATGTTACCATACAAACTGCAAAAGTGACTTCTGATCAACCCATCTGCTTGTAGCAGACTTCCTATTGTTTAAACAGCTTGAAGAGGTTGAGTACTTTTACTGCTTTATGGGTCATAAACTCTAGAATGCTGCCTATATTGTGTGAGTCTTGATTGCTTTGAAAATAAAAATTTAACCTCATTCCAATAAAATTTCCAGCATTGGGGAAGTCAGAAGATAATTTTTCTACTGCCATTGTTGTTATTTAAAAAAAAAATAAAATAAAAAAATTCCAGTATTCCCAGTATTTAATTAATCCATGTAGTAGGCAGGTACAATTCACTACAGCCTGGACCTCCTGATTGTGCAAACCAGGGCAGCTAGCAGTGCACATGAGGTACCCTCTCTGTCCTCTTGCCTGTGTTTTCTTCTGAGGGAAGTTGGAGCACAGAGAGTAGCTGCTGGATCTGATGATCCAAACCTGTGGCCATGCTGCAGCCAGGATCCGCACAGGGGAGCTGGATGTACCCAGGAAGGTGCATTCAGAAGGTGCAAACTACTACAGGGACAGCAAACTCCTACAGCACAGAACTTAGGGACAGCAGCAGAGAAGGATGGGAAATGGCAGCAGAATTTCAATTTATGAAACAAATGTAAAACTAAAATACCAGCATGACTTCTGTCAGACAAGGAGTATATTTCCTTTTGTCTACACTTCAGAAACTACTGAAACACTAACATGCAATACACTTACTGTTATAATCCACTTCCTAAGCAAAATTTTGTCAGATACAAGGTCAGAAACAGACCTTAGAAGCAGAATAAACAGCAATTTGGAGCAGAGTTAATGGATGAATGTGAGGCATCTGATCTTTATGCAGCAGGAAAGACAACTTAGTTTCTATATGTTACTTTGGTGGGCAGCTAGCAGATGTTAAGGCTGTAACTCGGATGATGTGTAAATAAAACTTTTAAAAACATATGTGGTATATTCAGACAATCAGATTTAATGCAAGGATCAATTAACTTTCCCAAATTCAAATAAAAAACATACTGATATAGTAAATCAAATAATACTTCTGTGCCATCTGAGCCAACTGAGAAAATTTGACGAGAAGTACCATAACATACAATCTAGAAAAAAAGAGACAAGGTAATGATCTGATGATTTTTTTTTCATATTATATTTCTAAAATTATTTACCTTTAAGTTGCTTTTCTTGCCATAGCAATTTTCAGTCTTCCCCATTTATCACTATATTATTACTTTGCATTAGCCTTAAAAAAATCCAATAAGGTTGATTTATTTATGAAAGGGTCTGATTGGTTATATACAGCACATTGGTATAAAAATGTATTTTAAGCACTGATGTTCTCCAGGTGTGGAAATGTAACAGACAAAATAAAAAAACATAGCTTTTATAAACTTCCAGTGTGCTGCAGAATGGCTCCTTAGAATAACTCTGCAAAGCTGGTGCCATTGGCAGCTTCATGTCTCTTGCACATATTTAATTCAGAGGGCTCTTTTCCATGGACTGCTTAGCAAGCTTAGTGTGGGATCTGCAGGTTGAGGTCTTGTATTCTGTGAATCACCACAAGTAATTATCTATTCCCTAATTGGAATGTAATTAACAATTCCCTCAATGATTTACAACTGCTGGTACAGTCTCCCTTGTCTCCCCAAAGGACGGCCACAGCAGGTCTGTGGTGCTGGTGGTGTGCTTGCCCCCAGGTCACCAGCCACTCTCAGTACAACAGCTCCTCGTGCAGGTGTAGGTGACCTGGCTGTACATCAGCTCTGTTGGGAGCCAGTCACAGCAGAGCCTTGGCAGCTTAGGGGTCAGCACAACAAATTCATCTGCTCGGGAGCCTCAGCTCAGGAGACCTGTGAGCAGCTCTGAGTTGCCTTTTCTACAGTGCATGGTGGCAGCCAAGTACACCAGGCTGTTCTTCCCAGTCTTGGTAGTTTTAGGCTAAATCAATACAAACTACACTTACAACTTTGTCTTCAATGCACAATTATTCTAGGGAGGGTTAGGTGGGTGGAACTGAATAAATAGGACTGAATATATACACTTTACGCTGCAGTAATTTTTTCCTTCTCTAAAGGGCTAAGTAGTTGCTCTTTTGAAAGGAGTTGCTACAGTAGAACAATACTTTTATTCTGGCATAAATGTCAAATTATCTCTGATGATCAGGACAGTTGTTTAATCATGGCTTTTATCTTCCCAAATAAATATCTCAATAATAATATGTACTGTCTTGTTTATCAAGCAAAAATATTAATGGCATAAATTAAAAAAAGAGTAAGTAAATATAACAACATTTAAACTTTGCAATCACAGAGATACTCTGTCAATTTATGGCTGGCTAAATGGCTTCTCACATTTAAAGGCTGGGGAGTGGTTTGCTGATGAACACAAATACTGTAAATTGGTGCAGATCAGGAAGCCAGCTGCAGCATGTGCAGCCATTCTTTTGTACGTGTGCAGTTCAAGCTGTGCTTGGGCACTGCGTGCAACAGTTGTTCAGGGTAACATGCATCAACAGATTTGTTTGGTCTTTATTTTATTTCCCTGTCTCAAAAGAGACAAAGTAACTTGCTATTTCTAATTGTAAAATTCATTTATGATAAATAGGCACTCAAATACAATAATAAAAAGCCATAATAATTGTTTTCAGATCTAACTTGAATACCTCTGCACAACACTCTTTTGTGTTGTATGAGCTTACTGCTGATCTCCAGTCACCTGCCTCTCTGCTTTGCTTTCCTACACTGGTGAAACTGTTGTGGTAAGAATATTCTATGATGGTTTAGATGACTTTGCTAAGGTTTGTGAAAACCTTTGAAAGAGCTGGAAATTCTGTACAAATCACTCTATCGGTGAAGCTGAGGAGCTAATTACTTGAATGGGATAGCAAAGCAGAGTAAAATTAATAAAAAACAAGGCATAATCTCTATTCTATATCAGTTAAAGACTTCATTATAAAAGTTCAGTCAGTCCGGTGACAAGGGCAGTTTAGATGGCATCAGGGACCAGTTCCGTAGCTAATTTGTGGTAATGTCACTGACAACAGCTGTGTCTTTGTCCCTTTCCTCTTACAGTATCGGTCAGGACGGGATCCTCAGCGAGGCTCAGACAATGTTTCCAATAAGTCTTCAGACAGTGATGTCAGTGATGTCTCCGCTGTGTCACGGACAAGCAGCGCTTCACGGTTCAGCAGCACAAGCTACATGTCTGTCCAGTCAGAGCGGCCAAGGGGAAACAAGAAAATAAGGTGAGGAGCTGTAGTGCTAGCCATGGCAGCATAACTTATGTAACTAAACTTCTGTCAATAATTGTATTTCAAATTAATACTTTGCCTAGGCTGAAATTTGCAGTCAATCTGCAAAATACTGATTTCTAATGCTATTTAAAGTCATCATGGTATTTGGTTTTAGTCAAGTTTTGTCATCTTGGGTTATCCTAACATGCTAAAAAAACGTGTTGTCAGCAAGCATTAGAGACACTTAAATTTGCACTTTCTGAAAACCATTTTGTAAAATACTTAATATGGCTGAAAAGACAGTTCAACTTGAAAATTAGTGCCAGCAATGTCAGAGGCATCTTAATTTCATTTTAAACTGGAGCTGCTGAACTTTTATGGGAGTCTTATTTAATACTTACACAGACCAATTAAATTTATTTAGTAGTTAAACTAGTCCAATTTAACTGTAGGCGTACAACCACTGAATTGCTCTTCGGCAAGGTGTACATAATGTATCTGTGAGCAAAACAAAGCATTTCTTTTGCCTGTACCCTGTGCACACTCAGAGGAGCTTTGGCTGTGGAAGGAATGGCAGATCATTTATCTTGCGAGGTGTAACTCACCTGTATCTCTTAGCAAAACTCAATGTCAGCCTGTATTAATTCTCAGAAACTTGTTCTGTTGAGAGAAATGTTGCTTTTGAAAAGACTGTTTAAACATCTGTTTATATGAGCACTGTTAGGACCACGTTGTTTCTGCCATGTAGTTACGTACGATTTCTAATTGTGATGTATTGCCATGCAAATTTTTATTCAAAGAGGGAGTTAGAGACTGTCCTAAGAAAACATCCCAAGGTACTCTAGTGTAGGCTGGAATCTTAGCCAGCATAGTTTAACTTATGACTGCTTCCATCTTTTAGTTTTTATTTAATTTATTTTGCATTTCCTTGCTTGTGAGTTCATGCATGCTCTTTTCCATGACCTTAACTTTAATTTATTCTTTCCTCTTTTTCTTTTTTGCATGCCTTTTTCAATTTTCATTGACTTCAGAAGGACAAGGGATGTTGAGGGAAAAAACGAGGGAGGGTTGGAAGGGGATGAACAAGATGAAGTATTTCGGGAGGATGAAGAAAAAGAGGAGGAGGAGGAAAGAGCAAAGGAGCAAGAAAATAATGAAAAAGGGGAAGGGCAAGAGGTGATAGAGAACTGTGATAAGGAAGAAATCAAAGAATCAGGGCATGATGAAAAAGCTCAAGAAGACCAAGCTGAGGAAGGGAAAGAGGATGACAGGTAAAATATACTTCTGTTTCTATAGACCTGTTCTTCTTCCTCCTATACCAAAACCCTATTCATCTTCCCTTTTTTTTCCCCTTTGCTTAGCTTAGTGTCTGTGTTCTCTGCAGCTTGTTTTGTTGGGGCTTTTTTTGCTTTCAGTCATGATGCTTTCATATTTAAGCAAGTTTCATTCTTGGCTCTAGTGAATTTTTTCTGCATACTGAATTACACAGCAGACTAACTTAACTAATTATTATGCATGCAACTGCAGCATATTCTTCTTTAAATTTTCTTTAATTAGAATAGAGTTATGGTTTGACTATAATGAACAATAGAAATTGTAAGATTCCTCATTATATTCCCTACTTGAATTATTACTTCAGGGAAAAATCTTTTGTTGAGTGATATCTCATTAATATCTAAAACATCTTTACTTTCTTTTGTGGCACTACTAAAGAAAATAATTTGGACTTTTTTTTTAAATCCCCTTTGTGTAGTCTGATAAATGTGCATATTGATCTACAATCTGTTCCATGTGAATAACAGTTGTGGGTTGCTGTATTGTGGAGGGTTCATGTACCTCTGCTGCTGTATTGTGTCCAGAAAGATTACAGCATAATTGACTCTGATTTTATCAGATAATATTTTAGAATTATACATTTTACCACAATTCCTTTGAACCATGGCTTTTAATATAAATGACATTTTGTGTTGTGAAATCTATGTAATTTGCATTATGAGAAATACAATATTCCTTCTTTGTTCGTTAACAAAAAATGAGTTTGAGATTTTCTCAGTATTCTTGAACTCTTTCTCACCTACACAAGAATGGCAGAAAATCTCAGAAAAAAAACCCCTTCTTTTAACTGTCTAATTCTGCACGAGCTATAGATAACTTGTGTCTGTAAAACCGTGATCATATGTATTAGGGTAAGCAAAGAGCACTCTGTGGCAGTCCACTTTCTTCCTTTGGTACAAACTTACGTATGTACATACATGCACATGCACAAACAGGTGTACATAGACAAAGCAAAGGTGTGAGAAAAAGAAAATAAAAATGCCTGGCGTTCAGTCTGGGGTTGGATGGGCCCATGTAGCCATATCACTGCTTTTGTATGTTAAGTGCCATCATTGCTTATCTCATGTGAGTGCATTTTGGAATTCAGCAAAAGCACTTGTTAAGCAACTGTCTTTAAGACTGCCTTGGTGCATGTGTCCCAGGAACAGCTAAATGGTGTGTGTGGTTTAGAGACCTTTTTCTCTCCTGGCTCCCACTAAGTTCCCAGTTTAATGGACCTGAAAGTCCTGCCTGGCAAAAAAAACGACTCTGTTCCCAGTTTCCAGCTGTCACTCAGGTTAATATTCAGCCAAATTGCTGTCCCTCACAAAAAAGTCCTCTTTGAGAAAGAACTTCTTGTTTCCTGTGCCAGTTTGTTCTTCTGCTTGTTAGCTGTTCTCTGCCTTCAGGGAGAAGCAGCACAAGTCAGGAGTCCCTGCTTGATAGAGAAACAAGATATTATTAAGTAACTGCTGTGCAGTGACTTTTGTTTGTGTTAGATCTTGGCTCCCAACATGGAAATCAGCCTCTAGTATTATTTGCCCACTTTGCCTGATTTGATCACTTTGAGTATGCAAGTTGTGAATAAAAAGGAAAGTTTCTTCCTTCCTTGCCATGGTACAATAAGTACTCATCTTTTTTAGTATTGTCTGAGCATTCCTCTAGGGCAAGAAGCAAACTGAAGCACCCAGACTGATTCCTATACACATACAGATATATGTATATATATAGATTTGTATGCAAACATAGTTACGTAGTCAAAATACAGTGACTTGTGTATTCAGTGGACAAATCCAAGGCAGGATCAATCCTAAGCATTGCTGTAAATTCAGTGCCTTCTGCTAGCTTGTTTGGCAATTTATATATTAATTTGCACCTGGCAATGTTGTAAGATAGAGTTAACAACTTCAGCTTTCTAAAAAATACTTTCTGTCCCACCACCAATGTTAAACGATCACCAGAGCATCACTTAATAACAAAACATATTAATAGGTGTTTGAGAAACCAAAGTGGACCAAAACAGTTAGTTCGTCCATCAGAGAATCATAGAATCATAGAATCATAGAATCATAGAATCATAGGAGGAAGGGACCTCGAAAGATCATCTAGCCCAACCCCCCCGCCACAGCAGGGTCACCTAGAGTACATCACACAGGAAGGCGTCCAGGCGGGTTTTGAATGTCTCCAGAGAAGGAGACTCCACAACCTCTCTGGGCAGCCTGTTCCAGTGCTCTGTCACTCTCACAGTAAAAAATTTTTTTCTGATATTCACCTTAAACCTCCTATGCTCCAATTTGTATCCATTACTCCTTGTTCTATCACTGGTCATCACTGAAAAAAGCTTAACTCCATCTCCCTGACACTCACCCCTTTACGTATTTGTAAACATTGATGAGGTCACCCCTCAGTCTCCTTTTCTCCAAACTAAAGAGACCCAGCTCCCTCAGCCTTTCCTCATAAGGGAGATGTTCCACTCCCTTAATCATCTTTGTGGCTCTGCGCTGGACTCTTTCCAGCAGTTGCCTGTCCTTCCTGAACTGAGGGGCCCAGAACTGGACACAATACTCCAGATGCGGCCTCACCAATGCAGAATAGAGGGGGAGGAGAACCTCTCTTGACCTACTAACCACACCCTTTCTAATACACCCCAGGATGCCATTGGCCTTCTTAGCCACAAGGGCACATTGCTGGCTCATGGTCATCCTCCTGTCTACCAGGACCCCCAGGTCCCTTTCACCTACACTGCTCTCCAGCAGGTCAGCCCCCAACCTGTACTGGTGCATGACATTTTTCTTCCCCAAATGCAAAACTCTACACTTGCCCTTGTTGAACTTCATCAGGTTTTTCCCCACCCAAGTCTCCAGCCTGTCTAAGTTTTTCTGAATGGCAGCACAGCCTTCTGGTGTGTCAGCCACTCCTCCCAGCTTGGTGTCATCAGAACAGTAGTAAATTACCATCTCATTCCTTAGACCTTGGGCATCAAGAAAAGCTATATTGCAGATGGGAATTTTAACATATATTTTTACTTCAGAGTTGCATCTTTAGTTGAACAGAAGTCACCTTTCCTCTGAGCAATCTGGAACACAGACCTGCTCTCAATTACTCCACCATCAAAAATTAGTTCTTTATGGATACATCATAAGTCAGTGTGCTTTTATACTTTATGGGTAATGGAAATAGTCACACTAAGGGCTTCAATCTGCTGAAATCATAAGTGGGTTCTGTGAAGCTTAAATGACCATGAAGACCAACATCCATCACGGATTCATCACATGCCTATATTAGAGAGTCCCTCAGGGCAATAAACTGCATTAGCTTTTGGAGCACTGGAGCACAATAAATCAATAAATCATTTTGGCAGAAATAGCTACACTATCAGATTTTGCCTTTATTAAACCCTGTAAAACTAAGCCTTGGCATCTGGTTGAACGATAGGGAAAACATAATTGTGTTCTTTTTTGGCAACATTTTAGTGAACAGAAAGTATGGATCAAGCTTCTTTGTTGTAATTTTTAAAGCTTCTTTATGCACGGTTATCTGACATCATTTCTTATTCCATCTCCCTGATAATTTCAGAAACAAAAAAACCCCTCTTAGGTCTAGTGTGTAAGCATTAATAACATTACATTAATAGCATTAACAATGTTTAAGACTGTTTGAAATCTTAACCTTCCTTAAAATTTTTCTAAATACCAATCCTAAACATTAGTTTTGATAGCGATGATAGTTTTGTTTTATTGTATGAATACACAGAAATTCTAATCACAGAGCAGGATTTCACTGTTCCACACGTCAGGAGTCAGTACTTGGGTGGGGATTTTTTGACAAAAGAAAGTAGTAAGGGGGAATTTGAAGAAAGAAAATAAGATAGATTTCTGAATGTTTCTGGAGAGCTGTTTTCAGGCATTTGTGGCAATGGGATAAAAATATGAAGTGGTTACTAAAAATGTATCAAGTGGATGATGGGGCAAGTTTGATGAGCAGCAGGAACTGATCTTTCAGTCTTGAATGTGAGAAGATGCACATGATAATGAACAATTGCTAAAATACTAGAAAATAAAGATAACTGGATAAAAGAGAGTACAGCATTTTACTGATATGTGCAGAAAGATGACAAAGACAATTGAAATGCTATGATACTTCTCTTTACTACACTATCCTAGAAGGGGTTAGGGTAGGTAAATTATTAAGGCTGGAGAAAAGCACTGCAGTAGTTGGCATCTGAAACAATTAGCTGTGTGGGAGGACTGAGATGGTAGGGGATGTGAAATGGAAACCATGTGCAAGTCACAAAACAAGTGGATCTAATATGAACCCTGAATTAAAAGGCCTGTCCAAATAGCAGGCCTTAATGACATGCATGGTCCACATGGCTGGGAGAAGAAGCAGAAGGTCTTGATGGGAAATACTGAGTTTAATGATACTGAGTTGAGATAAGTGTTTCATTAGGAGGTGCCAAGGAAAGGGGTTTTAGTTTAGGCAGGAGGATACAGGGGAAATGAGATGGAGTTATTATTGCAGATGAGATAATGCTTTGAAGTGCTGTTGACCAAGGGATGATGTTTGAGGACAGTAATACCCAAACACAAATAGACAGTGTTACATCACAGTTAACTGGGTGGGCAGAAAATGAGAATCTACTACAGCACATTTTGAATGAAAGGTTAGAGAGAAAAAAAAAGTTGAGAGGGGGATAAACTGTGGCAACTAGGGGAAGTAACATATTAGGGCATGGTTAATTGTAGCATAGCAAATAAGAAAAGAGTATACTTTTGAAATCCTAAGCAATTATTGAGGACTTTGGGAGGAGCACATTGAAATGAATGGAAAAAAGGGAAAGAGAGATGTTTTGAAAGGTTTTGAAATGTAATTGGAAAACAAAACCCCAGTAAGTTCACTTAGAATAATATGGTAGGTTACTTCAGAGATGAAGAGGAAAAACGAGATGTGGCTGCAGTTGCCGAACTGATTTGAAGTACAGGATGTATAGACTCCTTTACAGCTAGTAAACTTATTTTGATCCACTGGGAAATAATAAAGTAATGAATTTGGAGGTACACATTATTAACAGGTGCAAAGTGAAAATATGTCATTTGAAACAGTCTGCAGCTTCGATATATTGTGCTCAGCAGGAAACTCAGGAGTTTTTTCTTTGACAGCAACAGAGTATTATTGAAACCACTTCGCTCTTCATGAATGCAGCCTGCACTTCAGCCTCTGTTGAGTCAGCTCTGACCTGTGATCCAGAAAGCATTGATGTACTCCTCTTACAATAGGTTGTTTAAAACCAGTGCGTTTGTAGTTTTAAAAAAATGAGGTGTGAAGAGGTGCAGATGAAAAGCCCTGCAGACATGCAGTGAAGTAGGGATGAAGGGGAAAATTAAAATGAGGATCTGAAGCAAATCTAAATGTTGAAATTAGTTTTTGCACTTTTATGTGTGTTAAAAAAAGACTAATTTTCTGAAGATATTTTAAACTGGATTGATTAATAAATTCTTCAATAGAATTTTTTATCTTTTGGTACAGGATTGAGCACAAAAGGTCTGTGGACAGGAATAGCAACATCAACAACTAAGTGTGGGGTAGAAACTTCCAAAAATAGGAACTGAGTGTTGAAACCCACCTGGCTTTTCTTTCTTTGATATTATGATTCTGAAGTTCTTTCTTAGTGCTGTATGTTTTTACTGATTTTACCTGAGTATTATTTTGATAGAAAAGTTCCTTTCCTGATTCCTTTAAATGTACTTCATTAAAAATAACTAATAAGCACATCACTTAGACTTCTAAGAAACAAACTCCTGTTACTTCATAAAATTATTTCTAAAACAGTTACTGGTTTTGAGCCAGTGCATTTGAAACATATTGTTAGAGCCACCTGGGAACTATGATATTTTAATGAAGGGTCAGGGGCCCAGTGCTGATCTTCCTATTGCTTTGTTTATTCCTAAGGTAAGATGATACCCCAGCAGTTTGCCAGTCTATCTGATTTTAATGTTACTTGACCAAGGAACCAAACATTTTGGTTCAGTACTATCACTGTACCTGCATGGTGTTTGTACTCACCTTAGTCTATAAAGTCTGTAAGGTGTTACTCAAAGAAGCTGGGAGATGCGCCATGAAGTGGCCCTTAGTAGGAAATAAGCCTATATATTTCCCTACCAATACCCCTAGGAGCCCAGCACTTCCCAGATTGTAGCCATAACATAAGCACGATTCCTTTGAAGGCCCAAAGTAAACAAGAGGAGCCTTTGCTCAAAATGTGCCTGGTGTGCAATTACACATTGCCTTAGCAGGGAATTCTGGGCATAGACCTGTCCTCCCCAGGTCAGAAAAACAAAGTTTGCAGACTTGTCCTCAGAAAGATGTAAGCCAAGTCTCCTCACAACATTTTCTTTTTATGATGGTCTTAAGTTTTCTGTGTGCTTTTCTAATTTCCCCTAGAGGCCCAAAGTGACTCAACATTCATTTTGTCAAAGTGACAGAAGTCAAGCAAGATCATGATGTCCCAGATAATGTTTCTTTGGTTGAGGTAATTATGGCCTCACATCTCTTGCTCATGTCCATTTAGCTCTCAGTCCCTAAAGATCAGTTAAGAGAGATGCTATGGGTTTGGTGGATGTTAGCAGTGCCTATTCTGACCCTGATTTTTTTGAATCCTCAGGCAACCTGAATTTATAAGGAATTAATCATTTACAAGGAAATGTCAGTGTTGCTTTATTCTTTAGACACCCACTGCCACACACATACACATAAGCAGTACAAGGAACATGAGCATATCCACAGTGTACAGTACTATTCAAAGCAATCCAGTCTTCTGTTAGGGAGATATAAATGCAGCTAAAGTGAAATCCATATTAACTACAGCAATTTATTTTAAAAAAAGCCCTTTATGGACATCTGGCTCTCCCTGTTTGCTCTGTGATTTTTCTCTAAATGCAGTCTCAGTAGCCCATCCTAGTCAGTTCCTGCATGTCTGTCTTTCAAAATTTTCTAGCTGTCAGTGTGCTTGCTAAATAAGAAATTTTTCTTTCCGGGTAAATTCAATTTAGCAACTAAAGATGCTAAATTGTAGTTCTTGTTACCTTGAGGTAATCAATGATGTCTCTTACACAGTTTTGAGAATTTCTGCCTTCAAGTCTGAAATTTTTCTGTTTCTAGACTTGATTTCATATTATAACTACTGGTTTTAGGTCTTCGACAGATAGCAGATTTAAAGTCTAGTTTATGAATTTGCTGCTTGATTTCATTTCTCTTCAGCCCTTTGAGTAGCAAATCTGAGTAGCCCTAAGCAAGCTTGTAAGTATAGCTTGTGACTTAGGCAGCAGTGTTAATATAGAAAACAGAATGATGCCTTAAACTTTCATATTAAGTACATGCAAGGTGAATTTCTGTAAGAGATTATCTCAACTAAATCTGGTTGCCCACTGTCAGTTTTAATTTGGCAATCTTGTTGTTAACCTGCATTTACAAATGCAACACTTCTTTAGCAGGGTGGGTTTAAGAAGGTTGTTAGTCAAAACTGACTCTATCTGTGCTTGGAATTTACCTTATGGCCAAGCCTTCAGGGTTCGTATGGACTACTTGTGTCTATAAATTAATACCAAATTAATGACAGCTGTCTAATACAAGACTTTTGGACCTCAGCTAGTGTTCTCAATAGCCTTCTTTTGAATTCACTCATAGTAAGTGTCTGGTTTTGTTCACTGTATCAAAGGAAAGGGTTTCTTCATAGATTCACAACTGTTAACAGGGTAATAAATCTTTTCTATAGCTTGGTAAAAAAAACAACTTTAAAGTTTATCAGCAGTAGATTAATGTGAATACAATAATTTTTATAACTTTAATTGAGGTACTGTAAGCCACTCAGAACTCTTGTAGTGCTTAATTGAAATTTAAAACCTGATATAAATTAAGGCAATGTTATAATTTGTATTTTTATATTAAAAATGGCTGATGATTCTCTCATAGAACTTCTATCAAAAATCTTGGATGCTCTGTGAAGAATTCAACTGCTAGTGTTTGGAAAGTGTTATCTGTTACAGTGTTTTTTCTGCTTCACTCATTTGTCGTGCTAGTGTTTGACAAGAAGTCCAATAGCCTGACCCCAAAAAATTTTTAAATTTGTTCCAATATAAAAAAATGTGCTAGTCGTAATATTGAAGAAGCTATATATTTATGAACTTATAATAATAAAGCAGTATGCTGGACTTGATAAACAACAGATTGGGGAAGATCCAGTTCAAGTCATCCTAGGTACTGTAACAGGTGAGGTATTGCTGCTTTGTAATGAAAGAAACCTTTGGAAGAGATACTTCATATAAAAATGTTGACACTTTGATTTTGAGATATGCACTAAAGTTTTCTTTGAGTAGTAATATACTTAAAAAAATACATTGTTTCCCACCAACTTTCTTGTTATTTCTTGTGATAATTATTTCAGTCCAGTAGTTCCTAGCGATTTATGTCACAAATTATTTAATAAGATTTTTTGACCTAGTGAATCTCAAGAGACTACATCACTACAATTTTCAACCTGCAGTGTCTTTCATGTGAATTGGCAGATGAATACTTGTATTGACTGCAAACATTGTTCCCATAGAAATGCTATTTCCTACATCACAGCTGTCCCCATAATGCTGTTTTTGTTAGATTTCTTCAGCAAATTAATGAAATTGAAGTCTCTACAAATGAGTTAAGAGGACTATTAAGTGGCATTAAAATTCCTGTCCTGCTGGTAAAAATCTAGAACTTAAATCTTCAGTGGGTCTTACAGTCTCTCACGACATGTATTATTGCTACAATTGAAAAATTCTCAAAATCCTTTTCATAAGACATCACAGAACACCACTGTACTCCATAATAGGTTAAGTGGGTTTTTGCTATTGCAGATACCTTTTTTTTGTTGGGGATCATTAGCAGAGAACTAAGCTAGATGACATGGAAGTAATGATATTGGCTTTGCATAGGGAAAAAAAGAAACCTGCAAGAGCCATCAAACTACTCAAGTGTAAATCTGATTCTGCAATAGGTACACTTTTGATAGAGCATCAAGATTATAAGTTTTCATTTCCAATTCTGGTGTAAAGACTGCTAAAATACAAACAAAATCCTCAAAAAAACCACTGACAATATACATGTAATAGAAGGTATTGATATATTCTCCTTTACATTGAATAATTTTAATAATCTTACAGATAGGAAAAATATCTGTGCTTCATAGTAATGGTTTTAGCATAGTGTGTTTGTTGGCAAGTGAAAAAAACCCCAACGTTATCTTTATCATCTATCAGTCATAATTAGAAATGGATAGAATAGCATTTTTATTTGTTCTTTGTAGAATAAATTACATTCTTTGTGATTTGTTAGTGGTCATAGACTCACCGAGTGTTAGGATTCAGTGCTGCTCACTGTGATTTTTTCTTCCATGGACTGTTCCATTTCAGGGCCAGGATCTGATTTCAAAGTCAGTTTTATATGATCTCAGCAGTACTTTACTCTTGAATAACCCCTCCTGGAATTATGTCAACTTACCAGAGTAGTAAGAAAGAAGGGAAGAAAAAGCTTTTCTACATCCACTACCACAAAATATCTGTCTTGTCAGTATCATAGTGAGTGAGAAGATTGAAAAGAAGAGCAGGAAGAGGAAGAGATGGGAAAAAAGTGACAAATAGTGAATAATGACAAAGGCTGATGAAAAGGCTGAGGTACTTCATGCCTTCTTTGCCTCAGTCTTAAGTAGCAAAACCAGTTTTTCTTCAGGTACCCAGGCTCCTGAACTGGATGACAAGAATAGGGAGCAGAATGGAGCCATGTTTGTGACCTGCTACACCACTTAGACACCCGCAAGTCTATGGGGCCAGATGGTATCTACCCAAGGGTACAGAGGGAGCTGGTGGAAGTGCTCACCAAGCCACCTTTCATAATCCAACAGCAGTCTTGGCTAACCTGTGGGGTCCGAGTTGACTGAAAGTTAGCGAACGTGATGCCCACCTACAGGAAGGGCCTGAAGGAGGAACTGAGGAACTACAGGCCTGTCAGTCTGACCTCGGTGTCAGGGAAAGCTATGGAGCAGATCATCTTGAGTGCCATCACATGGCACATACAGGATAATAAGGCTATCAGGCCCATACACCATGGGTTTATGAAAGTCAGATCCTGCTTGACTAACCTGATCTTCTTCTAGGACGAGGTGACCCACTTAGTGGATGAAGGAAAGCCTGTGGATGTTGTCTACCTATACTTTAATAGAGCCTTTGCTACTGTCTCCCACAGCATTCTTCTGGAGAAACTGGCTGCTCATGGCTTGGGTGGGTGTATGTTTCTCTGGGTAAAAAACTGGCTGGGTGGCTGGCCTAAAGCATTTGAATGGAGTAAAATCCAGTTGGTGGCTAGTCACAAGTGGTGTTCCCCAGGGCTCCCAGTTCTGTTTACTATTTTTGTCAATTATCTGGATGAGGGGATCAAGTGCACCCTCAGTAAGTGTGCAGATGAAATCAAGTTGTGTGAAGATGACACCAAATTGGGCAGGAGTGTTGATCTGCTAGAGGGTAGGAAGGCTTTACAGGAGGATCTGTAAAGAAGGGCAATGAAGCTGGTTGAGAGGACAGGTCCTACGAGGAGTGGCTGAGGGAACTGGAGTTCTTTAGTCTGGAGACATGATTTAGTGGAAAACATGGCAGAGCTAGGTTAATGGTTGGACTTAATGATCTTAAAGGTCTTTTACAACTAAAAAAAAATCTATTATTCTATTAATATACTAGGAAACTGTTATGGGAGATGACTGTTCAGTTTAGTGAGTCAGCTACAGGGCTGGGGTGCTTCAATTGGCAAATGGATTATGATACTATCTTACAAATGGACACAAGAAAAGAGAGGGGTTCACCTTACAAAAGTCTAATTATCATTTTAATAAAGAAAGGAGAAGAAAATGCTATGTTGGCAGAGAATATTTGTAAGGATATAATCCGTGGGGATTTTGTTACCTTGGTGTCCTAAGATTTAGGTTTGGGCTTGTTTCTTGTCTATGGAGAAAGACTGAGTTAGTGTATTTTCCTAGTTTAGCCTTTCTTTTTGCTGCCTGTTGGATTGCTTAATGTACAGAAAGAATGGGCACTACTGCCCTGTGGAACAGCATAGTATGCCAGCAGAAATCTTAATGACATTCCTTTACCTGTGGGACTTCATAATTGCTTTTTATAGCACTAACAGCTTTCAGGGGTGTCATTGTCTTTAATTCCTCCATCACAATTCTGGTTTGTTTGTCACATATGGCAGATCTCAACAGGCTTGACAAAGCATAAGGACTCCCAGGTGTCAGTGTTGGGTTTTTTTGTTTATGCTTTCTTTTCTTCTCTTTTTCTGGCATAGACAAAGGGTTCCTGAGGAAAATTGGCACTTACTGTACTAATCAGCCAGTTTCTATTAAAAGTTTCTGTTTCCATGAGCAAGAATCTGACCAACTACTGAGATGTTTTCCAACTCTGCAATTGGTTCAAAATCTGCAGCCAAAGACTGCAGGTTTTTAACTATGGAAATTTGGTACATATGAAACAGTGAGGATTCAGTGTGACTGCAACAGCTTTGTGGAAAATATAACAGAAGATATTATCAACTAGTTCTACAATTAAAATTTTCTTGTGAGAATATTAAACACCTTTACAGCACTAATAAGTCGGTCAGAAATTGGGATAAGTTGGATGAGGTTTCTGACTTGTTTTATACTTCTTAACATTCCAAAATGTTAATTAAACCAAGCTTGTTGTTTTGTTGTTTGTTTTGGGTTTTTTTTAATGGAACCTGTTTGTCTGTGATCTGGAGCATTTGCAGTCCATCTTACCTGGTACAAGACTCTTGTATATAAAGTGGCTTCAAATAATTTTCTCTGCATTTAGGACAGGATCCTTTTGCACTGTGAAATCTTTCCTGTCCTTGACCCAAGCCTCACAAACAGTTGCTTTCCTTCTTGATCAGATATTAAGGAAATTGCCCGTCTAAACCAGGAGATCTCAAGAATAAAGCAAAGAACTTATGGGACCTTTTTCTTTGCCTTCTTTCTATGGGGATTTCCTGAAGCACTTTACAGTATTCCTCTCTGGAAATGCACCAGTTCCAGAAGGGTTCATTTTCCAATTAGCCAGTCTTAGGTATTGTATTTTGGGATAGTTTCTCTGCCAGTGTTTTCTAATATTTCTGTAGTTCAGCACAGATATTGACAAACTGGGGAGAAAACAGGGTAGTTTCTGATTATCTGCTGTTGTAGGAGTCTGGAAAATGTTGACAGCAAACTTGATTCCAGATAATAATTGCACCTCCTGTTCTTGAAACAAGTGGGTCTCTGCAGCAAGGTCTTGAAGATTAATGCCTTTAAAAAACTCAAAAATAAAGCATTGTGTTTTCCAGAAGGCAGTGCTTGAATAGAAATTTGGTACTGGCTTACAATTTTTCTATAAAAGCATTTCTTTAAAATGCTTTCTTTAATAGCATTCAGAAAAAGCTTACAGGCTGCTGAACATCAGACTTTGGCAACAATCTGATGTTTGTAGTGTCATCAAGGAATTTAAAGCTATGTCTGTACCAGTAAGCTAGTCAGGGCCAGGACATAGTCTTGACCATTCATATTGTTTAAAGTTTGTGTCCTCCTTGGCATAGCTTAGTGCTGAACACACCAGTTAGGTGCCCCCGGTTCAGCCCAGGCACAGTTCAGGAGATAGCGCAGGTCAGGGTTTGTTTGCTCTAGGCACCAGGCCTAAGAAAACCCTGGTTTGGAAAGGATGTAAGCTAGCTGTGTGTATACAGGCTGTCAAGGTCAGAAAACAGGCCTGAAACATGTTATTAACTACTGTAGGTGTGCCACAGGATCTTCAATGACAATAAGGACATCCTGTCATAGGTATCTGCCAGTCTGACTCCCCTCAGTTGGCTAGTATGGTGTATTTCTAACAATAGTATCTGCTGCTTAGGGTTCTCATACTCCACTGTTGGCTTTAAAGTACAAATAAAGTACAAGGTTTCTTACTCTAATTTCTTTTCTAATGTCTTGTTTTTCTCTTGAGCGTTTCGAAGAAATTTCTGCTTTATCTTTGAGAATGTATTCCTCTAAAATTTATCCATAATGTAGGTGACCACGAACAGTTAAAGTTAAGAAAATGTACTGTGAAATACATAGGAAGCTGACATGCTCAACTTGATTCTGAGCTTCTGGAATCATTTTCACTTAGGAAAAAACAAAAATATGCTTGATACCTCTTTTGAGTTTGCTTTAAGTAGACTGTTTCTATTAATGATCCGATTTCAGAGCTTGATTTACACTTAGCTGTTATTAGTCATTTAACTTGCTTGAGTACTTCCTCTGATTGTTTCTGAAGAGACTGCAGAGGAATACTGTATTTTAGGAAGGGTGTATAAACACACTTCTCACAAATGAGAAAAACTAGAGAAGACAGTGATTGGAGCTGAAAGCAGAGTAGAGAAATATTTTCCTTTTTCTCTATTCACTCAAAAATTGAAGCATTTGATGAAAGTTTCTAGCCTAATAACACAAAAACCTGTCTGTGGTTCTTGGTGTCCTCAGGTACCTTCCTGAATTTAGGGGTAATGCAGGGATGAATATTCCTGTGTAATCTTTGCCCATCCCCCTACTGTTGTTGACTAGTTGATCCCCATAAGCCAAAGTCAGAGGCCTGGCTGTTACCTTCACTCTGCTGTTGCTGTAGGCTGTGGGCTGCCATGCACTGGGGTTGTGTGATGATTTTGTTCTTGTTTTGATTCTAGTAGGGATGACTATTACACCATTATGCACATGTGATTGGCACTAGCATAGTTAATTCTTTAATTTGGGGATTTTTTTCCCTATGTGGCTGCATATTCTTTTTTTGCAGACAGTATTTTAAGGATTAATATCTTCTAAGACACCTTGAGTAACCTGTTTTGATTACATATCTATTCATTGACTCTCACAAATTAATTTTATTTAATGTAATTTTAAAAATATAATTGTACATATTTAACTGGATATCTCTGTATGATTATGTTTGTATATATGTACATGTAAAGAATACTTAATGTAAAAGTGACTTCTGTTTCCTGTTAAAAGAGAAGGTTGTAGGATTTACTCACTTTTCATTTATTCTCTCCATTTTATAGTTCTGTTACCTCAGAAAGGAGCTAGCCCTCACATACAAAACCCTATTTTTCTGTTAATAATCTATTTCTGGCACTATCAGAAGACAGTCTGTGTAGAAAGATAGCTTCACTGGTGAGGATACTGAGCATGTACCGAGAATTATTAATGAGTTAGGAATTGGATGTCCAGAAAGGGTTCCAAGTGCTGATGAAGGACTTGGCTTTCTCATGATCTCTGTAGATTTACTATGAGGTACTAGAAGCCACTCAGAACTCTTGTGGTACTTATTTCTCAAAGCTTTTTTGGTGAGAGAGGAATGGAAAAAAACCAAAACTGTGATCGCTTTCTCCAGAAGCTGTTTGCTAGTTAGGAGCATAACAAAGATGTCTTCTCTGCTGCTTTAAAGAGGGGAAAAAAACAACAGCAAACTTTTAATTAAAGCAAACAATTTTAGAACTCTACAGGAAAAAAATTAGTTTTGTGAATGAATTTTCAATACTAGCCATTTGTAATAGTATGTGGTATATCCACACAAATCTAAACCCCTTTTTCCTTAGTTGAATTCTCTCTCCTACTTTTCTCAATCAAAAGAACCTGGTTCAATGAAGTCTATTGCATTGTTGGCAGGTGCACACAGCAAAGCTTCCTTTCGTGAGACAGCAGCCAAGGAGCAAATTCTTGTAGTGCACAGTGCTTTCACAGTTAACTGCCTACTGAAATTATAGCAACTTTGCAGGCCAACCTTTTTAAGCACATCAATTTCTTTAAAAAGGGTAATTATTGTAATCTATTGCACTTAAATAAAATTGTATATTTTGGGAAATGACACCTTAAAGGCACATCAGACTCAGGAAATGGCAACTTCTTCCTCAGTCTAAGTTTCATGAGAAAACAGTATTTCTGTTTGTGCTGCTATGACATAAGACCTGTCTTAAATGTTAATATCACTTTTAAAACAATGCCATAATTATAGTTTCCTATTAGTAAAGGACCCACTGATATTCTGGCTATCATTCCTGAAAAATGGATCACTGGAATAGATTGTGCTGCAAGCAGTAGAACGCTGTTCCCTCTGTTGATCTGTTGTATGAATGCAGCTCTGGGGAGAAGGACCTTGGCCTCGTGAACAACAGGCTGACCATGAGCCATCAATGTGCCCTTGTAGCCGAGAAGGCCAACGGCATCACAGGATGCATTGAGAAGAGTGTGGCCAGTAGGTCAAGGGCGGTTCTCCTCCCACTCTGTTCCACCCTGGTGAGGGCACATCTGGAATACTGCATCCAATTCTGGACTCCCCAGTTAATAAAGGATAAGGAACTACTGGAAAGAGTCCAGCTGAGGGCCACATAGATGATTAGAGGAATGGAATATCTGCCCTATGAGAAATGGCTGAGAGAGCTGGGTCTGTTTAGCCTGGAGGAGACTGGGGGGATGTCATAAATGTGTATAAATATCTGAAGGAGAGGTGTCAGGGGGATGGGTCCACTCTCTTTTCTGCAGTGCCCAGTGACAGGACAAGGGGCAATGGACACAAGCTGGAGCGTAGCAGGTTCAAGTTAAACACACGGAGAAACTTATTTACAGTGAGATTAACAGAGCACTGGAACAGGCTGCCCAGGGAAGTTGTAGAGTCTCCATCTCTGGAGACATTCAAAGCCCATCTGGACATGTTCCTGTGTGATGTACGGTAGGTGATCCTGCTCTAGAAAGGGGATTGGACTGGATGATCTTCAGAGGTCCCTTCCAACCATGACAACTCTGACTCCTCTATGAATGAGCTCCTACATGAAATAACAGGGAGTCAGTAATTAATTACTTATGCTACAGTCTTTCATCAAAGAGGCATTCATTCATAAGGTGTCTCTCCAGGAATCTATTTTCAAAACAGTTTTAGCAACTAAATAGCTCTACTTTTCTACTCCTGTGTCAAATTCAAACTGATTTTTATATATATATATGTATATTAAAAAGAGAGAGACTGGACAGACATCACAGTCACTTTTATGATCACTTAGAAAATGCAGGTTAGAAATAGCATTACCAGATAAGGGACTCTAATTTTCTGATTCCTAGAAGAATTTTGCTTGAGATCAAGTTAAAGATACTAGCTATTTCCCACACTGTGCATCATAGATCTCTCTAGTATTTCTTATACGCAAGATAGTGTTGAAATTGAGAACTAGTTTCTGTGTCATCTCCTTTCTGTAAAACGATCTCTAAAGGTGCTTGAAAGAAAATAAAGCATGTGACTTTATCATCTGACAAGTAAGTTATCATAGTGCTAAGAAGCCCCAGAAATACAGTTCCACTTTTTTATTATTTTTTTTTAATTCCCTGCTTTCCTTTTCGCCAGCATCCTATCCCACTCTTTGCTTAGTGTTAAATGCACCAGTGTGAATCTGTGTGTTCTGACATACAACAACAAAGAGAGTTAAAAAAGGATCTGAATTTTTTTTCAGGTTATCCCTGTGATCCAGTCTTTCCTTACTGCCTGTCCAGGCAAGGCCACTATGGCTCTCTCGGCTTTGTTTTGTGCCTCACCCTCTCTTGATCCAAAGTCTCATTAATATTTTCTCTTCTAATTTCCTTCAGAAGCAGACCAAATACTTTTTTTGACTTGATGGCAGAGGCCCACTTCTTCTATAAAATAGCTCTAATGTTTTTGTCTGTGCTGTGCCTTATCTCCAAGCATTTTGTGCCTTCAAGCACAAGCAGCTGTCAACTAAAGCAAGGAGCACTTTATGGGTACCTCTCAAATACCTTAAATAGTTGCAGTGTTTTTCCAAATCTGATGTTTCATTCCATCTCCCCTTGAGTCAGTGGGAAGAGACCCAGTGATCCCTTTGCTTTTGAGGGCACTGCATTAACTCCGTAGATAAGTTTTTTGTGACAGAACATGAATTACAGAAACTTAATAAAGACACAATACAACCATCCTTTTCTGAAATAGATTCAGGCCCTTATAAGTAGGGGGAAAGGGGTGTGGTTACACCCACTAAAATTTACTCTAGAGACATTTGCTGAGCAGTAAAGCTCTAGGAATAGCCTTTGAATGTTTTTGAAAATCTGTTTTAAAAAGCAAAAAATATTCTTTATTAGTCTTTACATACTGGTGATTCAACATATAAATAATTTCCCAATGTTTCCAGAAGTATTGCACTATTTTGTGGATTGTCTAAGACTCTATCTAGTGCAAATTTTTTAGTGGGATGCAGTGTATAGAACAGAATAATAAAGTCTAAGTTCTATGCAAGAACTTCACTGAAATAGAAATGTTCTCTACGTATTTTCAGGCCCGCATGTGCTCCAGAGTTTCCAGGTCTGGATGTTTGTCCAAACCCCTACCAATTATTTGTCAGGGCAAAATTTGGATAGGCACTGCTCTCATCACTATAGGTTGTAATTTCTGTGCAAAGGTCCCTTTGCCTGGACTCCTGGGACAACAGGTTCCCCTGGGGCATGTTGTGAAATGCTGCAGCAGATAATTTAGATACAACTGTGTAAAGCATGCTGAAGCAGTCTCTAAATGAGTACAAAAAGTATATTAAAATTAAATTCCATTTATCTGTAATGATGATCTGAGTGACGTAGCAACCAAGTTTTATGTGGAACACATATATAATACATGCTTTTTTTTGTTGAAGAGAGGGAACAAAAAAACTTACAGCTATTCATTACTGTGTAATTTCATCAAAATCATAGGATGACTGAGCTAACCCAGATTACTGAACCCATCCTAGAAATGCCTGGATGTTTAGAAACCAAAGCTAGACTTCAGACTTATGTCCTTTTATTCTATTCAGTAATTAATCACATATCTGTTTCCTGGAGCTATATACTTTATTTGTGTGTGTTTGTGTCAGAAGAATCAGAATAGTTTGTGTTGAAAAGGACCTTTAGAGGTCATGTAGTCCAACCTTCCTTCAGTGAGCAGGAACATCTTCAACTAGATCAGGTTACTTAGAGCCCAATCCAACCTGACTTGGAATGTTTCCAGGAACAGGGAGGGCATCTAACACCTTTCTGGACAACCTGTTCCAGTGTTTCACCACCATCGTTATAAAAAATTTCTTCCATATATCTAGTCTAAATACCCTCTCTTAGTTTAAAACCATTACCCTTGTTCTATCACGAGAGGCAGTACACTGACTAAAGAACTTAGATTTCCCTAGCAAAAAATGTGTGTATGGTATACTGATGTACATGCCTTTGCTGGTAATGTATTTTAAGACAATCAGTAAATAAGAGCTTATTATTTAAAACAAAATGTTGATGAGTCAAATATATTTACAGGACATCAAACAGTAACTAGAATTAAAATTGCTCCTTTTTACCTCTCAAAAACCAAACCCTACCTGTGTGAATTAGCTGCTTTTACCCTCTAGTCTCCCAAAACCTTCCATCTGAAACCTGTCCTTTTCTGTCTTCCCCTTTTTACTCTTTTTTTGTCCGCACTGTTTATCCATCCACTGGCTGACAGTGTCTTTACATCCAAAATGCAAAGCAGACAGATGGGAGCCTCAGGAAAGAACATGACCAAGAGCACCAGCATCAGTGGGGACATGTACACACTGGAGAAGAATGACGGCAGCCAGTCGGACACAGCAGTGGGCACTGTTGGTGGTGGCAGCAAAAAGAGACGTTCTAGCATCGGCGCGAAGATGGTCGCTATCGTGGGTCTCTCCCGAAAAAGCCGCAGCACCTCACAACTCAGCCAAACTGGTAGGAACTGGATTTTTTCCCCCCTCTCAAACTGTCATTTAAATGTACATAATGTGTATGTGTTATGGTTTAATATTTGGATATTCTGTTGAAGTTGCCTAATCAACAATATTCCACAGAAAGAAGAAAATGGTTTAACATCTTTTTTCTCTGGACATTTACTAAACTATTATTTTATTTTTTTAGCAAAGATCCTTTTCAGGTTCAACTGAAACTTTCATTTTCTGCTTATTTGAACCTGCTTAATGCACTAATTCCTTGCTTCTCAGGAGCCAACATGAGCTGCTGTACTTCTGTTTGGAGGGAATCCTCACTGCAAGTTTGTGAAGGGTCACTGAAATCTTAAAAAATTATTCTGATTTTGTCACAAATAGTCTTTGTATATTTATTTTTTTCCCCATATTTTAACAAGAAACCTTATTTTGAAATGAAAACATTTTCCTGAACAAACTGATATGCTAGATTTTACTACTTCAGTAGAACTGTTTAATAGCTTTCTAATTTAATTTAATTCTTTTCAGCCTACAAGTGTTCACCATCAGTATAAATCTTCCTCATTTCTCTTTATCTCAGTTAAAAAATAAATTGTACTGAAATAGTCTAGCTAAGAAAATTTGAGGTTTTCTGCCTTGATGCCTAAAGCATCTTAAACTTATGCATTTTTTATATTCCTCCTATTTCAGGGAAAATCCATATAATGCACTCTGAAAAGCTCTCATTGTCCATTAACAAAGCTGTATAGGACAAGTATATTTTACATGGAAAAAGGTTACTTGCATTTATATGACCTATATATTTTTTAAGTGTTTAAGCATTAATAGAGTTATACACATATATATTTGTGCATTTCAAGGTATATACTTAAGTTATTTTGTATGTTCATTATTTAAGCAAAACTGTTGTAATTTTGTCATGGCTCAACATAAATTGATGGTGTTCAGCTGTGTGTGGTCCATTCAAAGGTGTCCATTGTGCTAATCACCATTTTAACATTGACAAGAGATTTTTCAGTTCTTTGGAAAGTTTGCAGTTTATATTGTGAAGCTGAAGTAATAAGAATTTTAATGTACAAGTAAACAGAGCAAAACCATGATTTGCAATATCAGAGACTGTGGTACATTTTGTAAGTAAACATTGTGGAAAGGGTATTTAACATACCTGGAAAAAACAGAAGTAAAAATTCAGACAAAATGAAAGGTAGGCAAGAGAGGTAACAGTGTAGAAGAAGGAGGAGCACAGAAAGGGAGCAGGGAGCTTGATTGTGCTTCTTAATGTGAAGTGAGATAAGAGAGAATGAACAAGAATAGAAAGGATGTATATAGTGAAGGATGTGAATATCATGGAGACAGTGGTGACTCCATCAGTAGGCAAGTCTTTTCAGCAGTCTCATGCTTTACCAACTCACCTGTGGGTTATGGAAATGGCAGTTTTCATATATATTTCTAATTTCTCTGAGTTCAAATGAATGAGAGGCAAAATATAAAGTCATCTTTATACAGATCTGGAAAGTGTCTGTTGGGCAAGAAAAGAATTTACCCTCTTGCTAACTTAGAAATCTAAATTTTGCTCATGTGGTAGTACACACAAATATGTAACTGTTTTGATGTATTTGAATATCAAGTAAAATACTATGCATTGCATTACTAATTCTGATCTAATCTAGTCTCTCTTACTGCAAGAAATATTAAATGAGGGATATCAACTCTTTGTGTGCTGTTCAAGACTGTCAAGAGAATCTGTATTGTGTGGCTTGCCTAGATTTGGTTTATATACCACACTGTCTTAGTTAATCAGGACTTTTAATCTGAAGGTTTTACCTCTGTTATATCCAGTCATTTGCCCAGCAATTGATTAGATGCTCAAATCAGGGACAAATGTGAAATGTAATTCTTTCAAAAGTACTCAAGGTGTCTTAATCTGTTGACTGTGGATGGGGTGAATAAGGAGCTGCATTTCAGTGTTGTTAGAGGAGCAGCAGAAACCAGGGGAGCCTGTGTGGCTCTGGCTGGCAGCCCTTCTGCTTCAGCTGCTCTCTGGGAGAGGTCTGTGCTCAGGGCTGGCCTGTGCCTGGCCCCAAGGAGAGCAGCCAGTGCACCTCCTGTTGCCTTCTTCTGAAAAGATCCATGTATTGGTTGATATGGATTGTTTTGTAGAGCTGTTATCGCACACCAGCTCCTGCTGCGCTATTTAACAGTGCTCTGGAGAACCTTCCTCTGGTGACCACATATGATGGCACCTAACAGGACAAGCACACACATCATTTAAATAGTTGGGTCATACAAGCACACTGGTCATGGGATGAGGAAGCCTGTGGCCATATGTCAACCCCTGGATGAAATATGTGTATCATAGAATCATAGAATCATAGAATCATAGGGGTTGGAAGGGACCTCGAAAGATCATCTAGCCCAACCCCCCCGCCACAGCAGGGTCACCTAGAGTACATCACACAGGAATGCGTCCAGGTGGGTTTTGAACGTCTCCAGAGAAGGAGACTCCACAACCTCTCTGGGCAGCCTGTTCCAGTGCTCTGTCACTCTCACAGTAAAAAAAATTTTTCTGATATTGACCTTAAACCTCCTATGCTCCAATTTGTATCCATTACTCCTTGTTCTATCACTGGTCATCACTGAAAAAAGCTTAACTCCATCTTCTTGACACTCACCCTTTACGTATTTGTAAACATTGATGAGGTCACCCCTCAGTCTCCTTTTCTCCAAACTAAAGAGACCCAGCTCCCTCAGCCTTTCCTCATAAGGGAGATGTTCCACTCCCTTAACCATCTTTGTGGCTCTGCGCTGGACTCTTTCCAGCACTTCCCTGTCCTTCTTGAACTGAGGGGCCCAGAACTGGACACAATACTCCAGATGCAGCCTCACCAATGCACAATAGAGGGGGAGGAGAACCTCTCTTGACCTACTAACCAAACCATTTCTAATACATGTATGATGCTGTGTCTCCAGTGACACAAGGTGGTGGCCTTCTGGGTGGGTGAGGGTGAAGTCACACCACAAAGAGGTGTTTTGCATGTCTTAATCATACACCAGCACATCTTAAAGAAAATATTGGACACCTGTGTTATGCATGAAAGCCAAAGGTTTAAAACTTACAGTTAATACATTTAATTAATGTATAAATTTCCCGGGTTTCTTTCATGTTCCTGTTTCCAGATGGTGTCTGTGCAAGCAGCCATGTATTGGTACAAGCATTGATACAAGGGTTGGGATCAAAACACTAATGTGCTGTAGATATCCTGTAAGTACAGTTTTGTGGCACTGAGTAGCATGGGATACTCAGCTGGCAAAGCACTGGTACCTCACATAAACTGGTTGAAGTATAAAGGGTCCTTTAGGGACCTTTAGGGTAGTTGCTGGAGAAATTATATCGTTCAGTTGATCAGCTAAGTATCTCCTTACATATCAGGCTTGGAAAAGCATGCTGATATCATGAAGTCACAATACTAATTCTATAGAAAGTTGTGATCATATGTATAGCAACTAGGCTTTTATAAACTGTGTGCTCATATGGAAGTCAGTGAAGAGATGCCTGTCAGTATCTCTGAAGCTTTTTTGAAGTGTTTTGTAAAGAATAATTGTATTTCAGTGGTTTTCTTCATTCATATTTTATAACTAGATCTATACCAGAAGTTGTTTTGAAAGTAGGTCATCATAACTGCTTACAGGACCATGAATCAGGCTTACAACAAATGACTTGAGAGGTCCATTTTTACTGTCTTTCCAAATTAATTTTATGCTATTTCTTTTTATTTGACATAGCAATAAAAAAATTATACTCAAAATACACACAACAAAGTAGTTTTTATTCTGCTCTGTAATTATTTTAATGTATTCAGGAAGAAACAGTTTTTACAGGAAGAGGTTATGTTGATCTGTTGTTAAAGGTGGGTGGAAAAGGAGTAATTGTAATAACAGTAACAATAACAACAATAAGAATATATTGCCTAAGAACAGTATTTGGATTTCATTCCACTATCGCTAGTGTATATTCTGTATTGAAAGGCCTCCAGAGAGAGAAATTAATACATATGAAATAGGACAAAAACCTGGCAAAAGTCCTCTTTTCTCCTCAGACACATACAGCCTTATATGCCTAGAACATTGCTAATCCAGTAAATCTGCTGACCAAGCACATCAAGGATAATTTGTGAGAGCAAAATAATAATTCAAGAAGTTGAAAAGATCTGACCTCATGAACATAAGCACTAGGAACTGGTCTTTTCAGATTACCATAGCAAGAGAATCCAAGCGTGTTCTCATATCCACTACATGAAAATATCTTAAGTGGTGCTCTGTGGATCACTATTGTTATGAGAAAAGAAAGAGCAGAAAAAATGTCAGTATTAAGATCATGGGAATACAGAAAATATGAATACAAATAGAACAGAACCATTCCCTGGCTCTCATTTGGACTAAAAGGAGAGTTGTAAATTACTTTTTAAAATTTCATACTCCTTTCAACTATGAGTATCACTGCTGTGATATTTCTTTCCTATTATTTGATTTAATGAAATTTTAAGTGTGGAAGTATACAGGATCAGAATAATAATAATAATAATAATAATAATAATAATAATAATAATAATAATAATAATAATAATAATAATAATAATAATAATAATAAATGCCTGGAAATTCCTGCAATTTCTTTAAACTTGGAATCAAGCTAATGATTGGCTGACAAGGTAACTTTTACTTACGACTGTAGAAAAACTAAAGATACTATAGAGTGGCAAGGTAAATCAGAATTTATTTTGGTTGTGGATCCTGTACCTTTCAGTGCTACAATAAATAGCTAAAGGAGTACTCTCTATACTTGATCAAACAATCATTCCTAAAAGCTAGTATTTTGTGGTTTAGAAAGAGTTTGTCTTGTAACTTCAGGTCCTGATTCCATAGGAATTCTTCCTAGTGGAAAAGCTGGGTTTAGTATAGAGGAAAATGAAATACAAAATGCAAATCCCAAGCATGTTAACAGTGTTTGCTTAGCTATTCATATCTGGAACACAATCCTTTTCCTGCTGGACAGCCCTGAGGGAACTGGTGATCAGGCTTGCATACAAGTGCAGGCCTTTAACTCTCAGTTATATTTCATTAATGACTGAAGTCTTCTGATTGCACAGTCTTAGATCTCCTTTTCAACTTGCATGCACTGTCTCTGGCAGGTGACTTCCCCTGTTTAGCTGACATTTAGCTGACATTCCTCCTTTAGCTGGGATAATATCTTGTCTTTAGTTAGCTGAGACCTATTGTGTTTGTAGACTGTCTATTCAAAAACCTAAGCAGTTTGATTTCTGTTTTCAAGCCTTTTTTTTAGAATCTGGACCACGCCATGCAACATACATACTAAAACATTGCCTATGTGTATATGCATTCAGTCACATGTGCAGAATCCGGAGCTCTCTTAAAGACTGAATCCCGTGATACCGTTGGGTATATGATCACAATAGATGTGACAAAAAGCACGTAGCAGTACGACACAAGAGTGACCAGTGTGGTAATGCCTGCAGAGAGGTTTAACCATGTGTAAATTGCCCTTGTGTGTCTCTGTAGAGCGTTACTCCAAGGTACAGTGCCATGGAGGGTCCTGCACAAGTAAACCTGGCAGATGACCCTGGGGGTCAACTGACAAAGCTGCAGTATTTCTGTGGCAAAATATTGCTCCATGTCAGTGTATTACTCTTTTTATTAGGTGAATTCTTCCAAGATAAAAGTTCTAGGAAAGCATTGGAAAACTACCGGAAAACTATGCAAGGTCAACCAAGACATAGACAAGTACCGAAACTTGAAAAAAACTTTTAGGTTCTAATGAGTCTGTCCCTCCTTTACCAGGAAGACAAACTTTGGCAAGGTGACATATTGCATGAAGGTATAGGGCTGTAAAAGCAGAGATGTGGCACAGTGTGGCACAGTGTCCCAAATTTATCTTAATATCCTTTATAATTCTGGTGTAGTTAAACTATGGCATTATATTGTTCAAGTTACATTGCTCTGTAGAAAAAAAATGCAAAATCAGTTGACTCCATGCAAATGAAGTTATCAGTGCTCTTGAGAGAATTAAATAGTGTTCATCAAAAAGAAGTACTTCCGTTTTAATGAGTTCTGAAGAGGTTCAAAGGGTAATTCAAGTGAAACAAGGTTAAAGAATTTTAGAATATGGAAAGCAAACAATTTAGTGAACTGAAAGTGTCTTTGTTTTCATAATACCTTTTTATTTTCTACACCTATAAGTAAATTATGTGGCCAAAATAGCAACTGAAATTATCATTAACTACTCTTAATCTGGCCGTGTCTTTTAATTTTTTTAAATCACTGATATATCATTGAGGTTATTTGAAGCAAGCCATTTGTTTGGGGTTTTATTTCCTCTCCTAGTCCAGAGACAGATTGTTAATTTTAATAAATTGCTTTAATGTGTAGTATTATACTTGTATCAGTATTCTTGATGTGTAATCTGATTTAGCTTCAAAATAAACCCATATCACATTGATAGAAATATAGGATTAGCAGTTGACAAGAGATTAAGGCCAATTTGTCCTACTGATTAGCTGGGAATTGTGACCTGAATCCTTTACCAAAGAGAAAGTACCACTATAATAAATACATTACCAAAAGCATTAATCAGCTTTTACTAAATAAACTCTGGAGAGTAGGCTAATAAATAAATAGACTCTAATTGCAAAATAAAAAGGCTGACTACACAGGCTTTTAAATATATTTTACTAAGGTGATAGATTTTTGGTTTTAAATTTTCTTCCGTATGTAAGAAAAGTCTAGAAGAGAAGATGAGGCAGTACAAAATTGATGCAGCTCTCCTCAGATGATTTTCTGTAGAGGAGGTAGGTATATATTTGAGCCCTTGTATTTTCATAAAGCTCCTGTAAGAGATGGATGCAGTGAAACGAAATGTATCACTGTGTGAACTGAAGAACTGAAGTCCAAGCAGTGCTAGCAGTTACCTTACAGAAGCCTGCTGGAAGACACTGCTCACACACGAAGTGGGGAAAACACCTTGTGCCATATGTAAGTTCCAGACAGATGAAAAGGAAGTTCTGAGATGAGACTAGGAAGTAAGAATAAAAGACCTGACTTTGTGACAAAATGTGCAGATCATGCACACCAACTGAGCAATACTGCCTCAGTCACAGACTATTTATTGAACTTCCTCTCTGTAATTTGTAGTTGCCAGCTCAGTGAGATACACACCTGTCAGATTTCCAGCTGGCTGGGGCAGAAGGGAAACTAAATCCCTAGGCTGTAGGTATTTATATGATTCAAAACCTCTGTGTATTTTTTCATAAATTATTTTCTGTGTTGCCAAATCTTTCCTTAAAAAGCAATTTATTGGTATTATCACTTGATCTCATTAATAAGGGAAAAAAAGAAGAAAGCTGTGAGATCAGAACGTTTAGCTTGACCTTCTGCAAGATTTTTTTTCTTTCCATAATTAGAGGTAAAAATAGAGAGAGAAATGTAGGGTGATCTTTCTTGGTAAGAATTCTGCTAAGCCATCTTTTTTTATTCAGAGCAGAAGAATTCTCATAAGATCACTGCTAAAAAAAAAATACAACTCACAAAAAAACTTTAAAGCTGTTTTATTTCTGTTTTCACAGTAAACAAGATTAGTTCTTTCAGTTGTTACATAAGGAAAACCCATCACAGTCTTTCCTGAGTTAATTTGTCCTTCCTGAATTAATTCAATCTGCAGAGCATTTCTTTTTTTAGGCTGAGAGCTACCCAACAGAATAATTTAGGCTTTCCTTAAGAAAGTTTCACTTTGAAAACTCCTTTTGGGATTTGATAATCTCTTAGTTAACATGATAGAATACATGTGAATTTCTTGTTGGATATTCTGATAAATAAGGCTCTGACTTCATTCTATGGAATCTTGAGAGTGAAAACAACTTTACAGGGCAATTTCATACTTTAGCATTTATCCACTTTCCAGTTTGTCTGAAATGCCTCAAATACTTACCTGTAGTTACAGTATCATGTATTTATGTAGTTCATACTTTAGGGAAGAAAAATCAGTTTCATTTGTTTCTAATTTAAATTATTTTTCTAGTATTGTCAATTTTTTACATAGCCTCCTCAGTTACTACTGTTTGCATTCTTCCAGAAGGATAATACTCATCTACAAATTGCTCTGTAAACCATCTTTACTAAATAACAATATGCCATGAAGGGAGTTTAACTTCAGATCTCCAAAGGCCAGCAGGCAGAGAGCTTTTGTACTTTGCTTTCGGATAGTTATCAGAAGCATGGTTTTAACAAAATAAATAAATAAATATGACAATTTTTATTTACAGATATACAGACAATTTATATTTACAGATTCTCTAGAGCCGCTTTTTTTTGTTTGTTTGTTTAAGATTTATAATACAGGATTTCCTTCCTTGTACTTAAATGGAATGAAATATTAAAGGTCCTTTAGCAAGTCATATCTCAATGTTTGATTTATGTCTTTAACACTACCCATGCAATCAGTAATACCATTAATGCTAATTTTCTTTTTTTCCCCCCTCCCCCCCCCCCAAGGACAGAAGAGAATTTATTAAATAATTGCCTGAAAGTAAAAAATCATGAAAATAGCCCCAAAAGTAAAGGTGATAGTAAAAGCATGCTTTGCAGACTAATTCATGACAATTGTCTGGCCTCAATTGGTATGCAACTTATGTGAATGTGGCAGGAGAAGAAACAAATGAGGTTTACTGAACTCTCCTACTGCCCATTTCAGCTGGCTATCATATGTCTTATAAATAAGACTAATCTCTGCTTTCCATGGGATAAAATGGGGAGGTAAACATTATAGTACTTCTGCTTTTAAACAGTGCACATGGGAAATCCTGCAGATATTGAGAATACAGCTGGCTATTCCACATCCTTATACTTAGAATTTGCCAAATGCTTTGGCAATGGATAGCGAGGGTTTTGAAGACATCACAAATGCATCTAAATTCAGTGGAATCTAGTTCATGGGGTGCAGTGGAGAACTGTATATTTTTTCAACAGGTTTTTTTTATATTTCATCAGTTTACAACTGAGGAATTGCTCCAAGATTTTTCTTAAATGTCATTACAGGGTTTTTTTATTGCATTTTGATTACTACTTGGACAAAGTGATAGGATTTTCACTAATACTATGAGACATTCATGAGTTCAGTTCAACTCTTCCTGCTCAGGGAATATATAAAAAAGCAAAAAATTCTCATTGAGAACATGTCACAAAAGGAAGAAAATATGGCAGTTGTTCTGAAACCATTCCTAACGAAGCATGTTTAGGAAAAGGTGAATGATTCTTTAACAAAAGCAAAAACATTTTTTCCTCATTAGCTAAATAATTTGTCTATGGTTCTTTGTCTTTTGCATAAGATGAACAGATCCTTTGGGAGATACCTTCTTAGCAGTCCTGCCTTTTATTGTAAAGTGTCCTTAAACACTGGGAGAGGTGTTGCCTTTTTATGCCTGGTTTGGGGAATTTTTCTTATGTTTGCAAGTGCTTGAGTGAATGACATTGAATTATTTTACTGTCGTGATCTTTTCATTACAATATGAAATGTTAAATTATGTTACCTTAAATGAATTAAAACTCTGCTCGCAAAGTTGCATTCAGATTTTGTCCAGTTTTGTAACTATAGTACTCTAATATTTAGGTTTTCCCACTGTCTAGGTAGAATTTGGTGCTCAGTCTATGAAATATCATTGAGACTTAATTGAAAATATTCACAGTAGTAAGTACTCTTCTTGTTGCTATTTGCTGCAGTAAGACCTGCCAAGAACAAATTTGTACAGCGAAGGAAAAATTACATTACTTCCCTGTGATTAATTGAATTATTAAGTTACCAACATTTCTGAGTTTTTTTATAAGATGCATATCTTAAGTATTTTTGAAAATGTAAAATTGATGCAATATTCTGTGTGAATCCTGCAGTGTTAAGGCAGTGCCATATTTAACTAATAAATTAAGTGGAACAGATAACATATTAACACCTTGCAAAATAAAACTCATTTTTATAGAAACTCCGTATCTCAGATGTTAAAAAATACATAAATTACATGTTAAAGCAAAGCAATATTCTATTTTTATGTTAATACAGCATAAAATTATGCTAAGATACAGAAACATCAGGAAAAAAAAATAATCTCTTTTTATTTAATAGCTGATTTAATTTACTCATTAATTTCAGAATTTAATCATAGAATCATAGAATCATAGGGGTTGGAAGGGACCTCGAAAGATCATCTAGTCCAACCCCCCTGCCAGAGCAGGGTCACCCAGAGCACATCACACAGGAATGCGTCCAGACGGGTCTTGAATGTCTCCAGAGAAGGAGACTCCACAACCTCTCTGGGCAGCCTGTTCCAGTGCTCTGTCACTCTCACAGTAAAAAAATTTTTTCTGATATTGACCTTAAACCTCCTATGCTCCAATTTGTATCCATTACTCCTTGTCCTATCACTGGTCATCACTGAAAAAAGCTTAACTCCATCTTCTTGACACTCACCCTTTACGTATTTGTAGACATTGATGAGGTCACCCCTCAGTCTCCTTTTCTCCAACCTAAAGAGACCCAGCTCCCTCAACCTTTCCTCATAAGGGAGATGTTCCACTCCCTTAATCATCTTTGTGGCTCTGCGCTGGACTCTTTCCAGCAGTTGCCTGTCCTTCCTGAACTGAGGGGCCCAGAACTGGACACAGTACTCCAGATGCGGCCTCACCAATGCAGAATAGAGGGGGAGGAGAACCTCTCTTGACCTACTAACCACACCCTTTCTAATGCACCCCAGAATGCCATTGGCCTTCTTAGCCACAAGGGCACATTGCTGGCTCATGGTCATCCTGTCTACCAGGACCCCCAGGTCCCTTTCTCCTACACTGTTCTCCAGCAGGTCAGCCCCCAACCTGTACTGGTACATGGCATTTTTCTTCCCCAAATGCAAAACTCTACACTTGCCCTTGTTGAACTTCATCAGGTTTTTCCCCACCCAAGTCTCCAGCCTGTCTAGGTCTCTCTGAATGGCAGCACAGCCTTCTGGTGTGTCAGCCACTCCTCCCAGCTTGGTGTCATCAGCAAACTTGCTGAGGGTACATTCTGTACCCTCGTCCAGGTTGTTGATGAAGATGTTGAACAACACCGGTCCCAGTACCGACCCCTGAGGGACTCCACTAGTCACAGGCCTCAACTAGATTCTGCCCCATTGACTACAACTCTCTGACTTCTTCCTTTCAACCAGTTCTTGATCCACCTCAAGATCCAGCAGCGCTCCTCTTCTAGTCGGCTTGTCCACTATTTGCATTAAGAAGTTGTCGTCAATGCACTGGAGGAACCTCCTAGACTGTGAAAGGCTGGCTGTGTAAGTCTTCCAGCAGATATCGGGGTAGTTAAAATCTCCCATGAGGACCAAGGACTGTAATTGTGAGGCTGCTTTCAGCTGCCTGTAGAAAGCCTCATCAACTTCCTCATCTTGATCAGGAGGTCTGTAATAGACCCCCACAACTGTATCACCCATACCACCCTGCCCTTTAATTCTTACCTACAGACTTTCAACTTGCCCCTCATCAGCCCCTGCACAAAACTCGATACATTCTAGCTGCTCTCTCACATAAAGAGCAACTGCACCACCTCACTTCACTGACCGATCTTTCCTAAAAAGCACATAGCCATCCATGGCCACATTCCAGTCGTGTGAGCTGTCCCACCATGTCTCTGTTATTGCTACCAGATCATAATCCTTAGACCACAGTAACAAGTATTTTTTATTTGCAATAAACTTGATTAAATGTAAACATTTTATAATTTTGTCACCACATTTCTAATATTTTATATTATCAGTCATTTCAAGGGTATTCAAGATTAGGTAGTATTTCTGAAACCTGAAATTCACAGACTGAAATCATTATCTTGCGAAATTCAAGCATCCCAAAAGGGTCTTCAAAAAGAAAATAGGACCACTGTTGAATTTGAAGGTCCAGTTAGAAGCACTGCCTGTGTTTCACCAAAATGTGCTTTTTCTTGAATAGGGCAAAGAATCTCTTCTCCCTGCTACCAGCTGTATTTCCTTGTTATGTGACTCTTTCTCAGTTAGTTAGTTTCACAAGCAGTACCAAGCTCCCTGCTGTTCTTGGGCATATCTGCAGAGAAGCTATTTCAGTTGGTTCCTTGGTGGAGTTTGTAGGCAACAGAAAAATTGTTTCAATTTCTGATCTCTGTACACCACAAGTTGCCTTACTTGACTGAAAATTGAGCACCCATCCAAATGATGCAAAATAAAATAATATGTGTAACTTGGAAGAAGAAAAAAGTTTAGGCAGACTTTGTATTATTTCCCTGTTGTAAAGACAATCTGATTTTATTTTTGAGGTTGAATATTATTTATGAATCTTGGAAATTAGTTGAGTACATGTGTTTGCTATTAAGGATATGAGTAGTTCCACTGAAGTTAGTGGTACATTTAAGGGATACCAAGCCTCAAAACAGAAGACATGTAAATCCACTTTTCACACAAAAGCAATCCTGTTTTCTGCTTCAGCCTGTCTTTCTTTGCTAGGACCACTACAGGATGACAATGAAAGCTTCAGGTGTCTTGCTGCTGCTGCTACTACACTTTTTTGTTTAATGTCACCATCTTAACAATAGCTGGTCATGGGTGATTGTCATCAGTAAAGGGACAGAAATGCCAGGAAAAGCAGAATATAATTTGCAGTTAAATGGGTGAAATACTTACAAGTCTAGAGAACTGTTCACCATGCAGTTCCACCAGCTACCTGGTGGCTGAAGAGCATGCTGCTGTAGGAGTTACTGTTAAAAGCATCACTTCCCAGCCAGTGGGTGAGCTAAGAGACTCCTCATATTCCATAAATGTGCTGACAGAAGCTAGACTGCAGCAGCAGGCATCTGTTAGAGGTCAAGGTGCATGAAAATTAACAGATCAGTCAGTTCAGCAGAGGTTTGTAAGTGCTCAGTGTACAGTTGAAGTCATTAACTTGCATGACTTTTGCTATTCCACTTAAGCAAGTGCCTGCATGCAGCGTGTTGGCAGATTAGAGGAACTGTTGAACAGAACACCAGCGGGAAAAGGATTCTTTGCAATTTTGAAATTATTTTTCTCAGATGGTCCAAGCTGGATCTTGGCTTTTGCCACCATGCTTGTCTCTTCTCAGTGGGGAAATGAATCTAAACATGTGCCAGTTTTGTCCATGCTGCATGTTCTCAGCTTTCCTGTATTGAGGAAGAAACTTCCTGTAATTTTATTTTATCCCCGGTGCGATCCTACACTTACCTGGTTTTTGAAGAGACACAGTGTATATGGAAAGAAATCTGAAGCTCTCCTGCTGGAGAGACTCTAAAGCTCCCAGTGTTATGATCACTTAAGGTTACATGTACACAGATAAAGACCACGGTCTGTTTCTGGCTCTGAGAGCAAGATCTGGCTGATGTCCAGATAGCTAACCTATTGTATGCTTTCCTCAGAACAGGAGCACTTCACCCCTAAATTTTATTGGAATCTACCTATGCCCATGCTGTCTTCTGAACTGTATTTTGGGAAAGCTCTGCTGGCTTCGGTCTAAACAGCAGGAGGAAGTGGACAGAGAAATTGAGGATGGTTATAAGTCAGTACTCTGCCCCCATAGTCTTTGGTACTATGTATGGACCATGGGAAAATTAGTCTTATGCAGTCACTCCTCCGTGATGGAGGATTTATTTGTCTGTGTGCACTCTCCATAACACCTTGTAGTTTTATAATGACTTGGCTAACTTCATCTACATTTGAATGAGTAGACCACAAAGATCATGAAATTCAGGAGAATCAGGCAGATGCCAGAGCTGTGTGCTCATAACACGTACCTGCAAGTAAATGCTACTGCACTGTCTATCTACACATTAGTTATTCTGAGATTTATAGCTTTGTTTTTCATAATATTTTTTAATTATTTCTTAAATATGTATATAGAAGTACTCACAGGATAGAAGTGGCTGAAATCACAGTCAGCAAACACACAGGTAAATCTCATTAAAAACCCTGAACTTATTTTCCACTAACTTTTTTGGCATACCACCAAGAATTCTGTTCTCATCTGAAAATATTTTGTAGGTAGCTAATTAGCCATTTTTAGCTAATTTGCATTCCTTTAGCAAAGTTAACTGTGTTTTCCAGTTCCACCTTCAGCCCATCAGTTCCTGCCTTTTCTTCACCTCTCATTCTGAGTTATGTCATGTTTGTCCAGTGTCTAATTACCAAAGAACACATTTTGTTGTGGTTTTCTTGTTTGTTTGTTTTTGTCACAAAGAGAGTTTGGATCTCACTAACATTAAGTGGCCTTGACATGAAAATAGGTATGAAAGCAGTGACTTTCTAAGAATTTTTGAGATTCTAAGACTTGATAATTAAAAATATTAAGAAGAAACTGTTCTATCAGTTCTTATGAAAACAGAGGCCGGTGAGACACTGGTGTTAAATCAGTATGAAAGGAAGGTACTAATATCATAAGGTAATATTGATATCAAAGAAAGGTAGCAGGGTGTATCTGACTAGTAAGAATGTACAGATTCAGGATGAAGGGCTCAGTGTCTGCAGCTGGTAGCAGACAGCCTGCTGAGAGGATTTTTCATCAAACATGAACCAGAGCCTGAAAGCAGAAGTGATTGGTGAGGATGAGCAGCAGCAGGAGGCAGCAAGGCAGACATTAATGTGAGAGAAAGAGTCAAGAGGTGAGGGAAGTGGAGTATGGAGAAATTCAACAATTATGACAGTGAAAGAAGGAGAAGCAAGCACACACAGGAGAGGACTAAATGACTGCATGGGTGTGGCTGCAGGTTAGAGCATGGGAATCAGAACAAGGGAGTTAGAGGAAGAATAGCAGCTGGGGAAGAATACAGCAGGGGAGGACATCTTTTGTGAAGAGCTGTCTAAGACTGCTTGGAGTGACTAGGACAATCCTTCTGAGAAAGCAGACTATGTGAGCAACTCAGAAAATCCTTTTTTTATTAAGTGTCATGATTTCTTTTCCCCATTCCTTATAATCCAAATTAATTATTTTCTGCTACCATTTGGACTGAGTAATTATTTATTGTTAGTGTATCACCTGTTGGTTTTTAATATAGAACCATTATAAAAGTGTTGTCGTTTCTATTAAGAACAAATAGTAACTGAAAATCACTGATTTTTTTGGGAAAAAGAAATCATGTTACAGTTTCACAGGCCCATCCTCAATGCAATGAACAAAAATAAGCCAGCTGTCTATTTATTTTTAATTAAAATTTTGTCAGGATTTTTATGGTACCTTAAGATGCCTTTTTAAGTCTTTTTTCTAAGCCTCTCTTTTAATTTTGCAATCCAAAGTAGAGGAACAATGTCTGATACTTTGAAAAGAATCTTCTATAATTCTCCCAGTGAAAACTTATATTTTCTTTATGTATGATAGATACTATTCTGATTTAACTGCTTCATTGCTGTCCTCCAAACTGGTGAGACATGGTGAAAAATCACCATATAACAGTGCCTACTCTGATGCCTTCTCTGGCAGCCAAGCAACAGTTTGATTTCGGTGATTTTTCCGTGCAAGTTCTTCTGCATTGTGTTAGTTCTTCAGTTTGTTTTGTAAGAAACTTGCAGTAATAAAGGTATGGGACATCTTTCTTCTGGTCTGTCAAGAGACAGCTTCCAAGACAATCTACAAATCCTTCTCTGTATGCATATCATGTGGAAAATTTAATATATTTCAGGCATGAGTGAAGTGCTCCAGTAAAGAAGGGTGAAATTCATATGCAGGCGTGAAAATGATTTCTTAGTGATGACTATTACTCCCAACCCCTCTTTAGTGGGTTGAAAACACACTGAAGTTTTGCTATAAGCAAGCCAAAGCCCTAAGCTGGAAGATCGATTGAAAGAATTAAATTAATTTAAATTACTGAAATGAATTGAAATGAAATGAAATAATGAAACAAAGACTTCACCATTGATTATTCCTGGAGCTGTTCTTTCCTGTTACTTTTTTCAGCAGCTTATGATTGATCCTTGCTTAGGTTAATAAGTGTGGAGTACTGATTTTTACCAGACAGGAGTATGACACAGGAATTATGGGACTTTATATTGCTGCTCTCTGGGCTAAAAAAGATTAGTCTTGGCCTTCCCATAGAAAAAATTGTAAACAATGTGGGTTTAAGGCAAACGCTCTTTTATGGTAACACCCGTCCCCAAAGGTAGGCATGTCCTATTCTTATGCTGTAGAGTTCTCTGCTGTATACACATTTCTCTCCTGCAGCTGATGGTACCTTGGTTTCTCCTGTATGTAGGCATGCCCTCATGTACTCAGTAGTTAAAATAATCTTTCTTACCTACTTTACCAGTCTTTCTCCCTCCCATTTTATCTCCATAAATTTAACCTCATTGTCCTGAACTTCAACATCCTTCAGGATTCTTCCTTATCCTTACTCAGTTTTGTTTCTCATCAAGTTATTTCTGTTCATTTCACTCTGATGGCACAGCTAGATGTACAGATAGCATTTAGACTGCATAATAATTAGCAAATTATATTTGCTTACAACTATGAGTAGCCCATGGCAAGGAACTTATTATCAATACCTATTTAGACATCATTTATGAGTATATTCCTTTGCTTCATTACAAAATATAGTCTTGGAAACTTACAAATTAGGTACATAGTCTCTCTTTTACAACCTCAGGCTTGAGGTAAATGGTTGTTCAGTTAGTAGGAAATCAAATCAGGCATGTGAACAAAGTGTGTCCTCCCCATGAAAGGAGGGAGAGGAAATTAAGAATGTTTATTGTGGGACAAGAAAAGGACTTTTCTCTCACTCACTCTGTTAACATATACATATACACACTAGACTTAAAGGGAAAAAACACACACATTTAGATTATTATAATTCAACAAGGGAGATAAGATGAACATTCAGAAAATAAATTTTGGGTGGGATACTGTTCAGTGATGGAGAAATCAACAAAGGCTATAAGGCAGGGTAGAACTCAGTGGAAGTAACTTTCATTACAAGATTAGTCCTGTGCATTGCTGATGGGTAAAATGTGAATGCCTAGAAGGAATCTGCCCACTCTGCACCTCTGTTATGTCATCAGAGTTCTCTGACTCTTTTGACAGAAATGTGGTTTTCTCCACACTTTGTGATCTTGCTTTTCCCTCTTCCTGAAGACAGGCTGAGGGAGTTGGGGCTATTCACCCTGGAGAAGAAAATGCTTTGAGGAGACCTTATAGTGGCCTTCCAGTTCCTGAAGGGGCTACAGGAAATCTGAGGAGGGGCTCTTCACCAGAGAGGGCAGTGATAGGACAAGGGGTAATGGTTTTTAACTGAAAGAGGGCAGATTTAGGTTAGAAATCAGGAAGAAATTCTTCACCATGAGGGTAGTAAGGTGCTAGAATAGGTTGCCCAGGGAGGTTTATGCGCCCTCCCTGGAGGTGTTTAAGGCCAGGCTGGATGAGGCTTGTGCAGCCTGGTCTAGTGTGAGGTGTCCCTGCTCATAGCAGGGGGATTGGATCCTGATGATCTTTAAGGTCTCTTCCAACCTTAACCATTCTATTAATGTATGTTGAACCTTCATTCATATAATCTGATGGGCATGACAGTATGCCAGTAAGCTTCCTCATACACCTCTGCCTCCTGTTTTGTCTTACAGCACCAAAAAAAAAAATTACTAATTTGATGTTCTATTACTAATATGATGTTAATAATGTGGAGAAGAGCTACCACGCTTCCTTCTGTTTTGTAAAAGCAAACAATCATGTATTTGTTCATAAAAGTGATAACTTGCAGTAATAGAAATACAATATAGACCCACTACCGGAAAATTATATCGGCAAAGAAGCAGGCATAAGCTGACTGGAGACATTTCACAATACAAGTGTTTATGCCAGTGAATGCCATGTGATCCTTTTAAAACGTTTTTAATACAATAAGAAAACTGTTAGCATAGAAAGATAATTACCATGTTACTTCTATTTGTTCTGAAAGTAGATTGCCAGTACAGACAGACATTTGAGAATCATAAAAGGAACAGGAATGCAATTTCACTCCACTCTCATATTCATCACTTATCACATTATCTTTTGATTTTGCTTAAGTATTTAATACAATGTTAAATTATAAATGTGTGGTCTTGGGAGTGCAGCTTTTTTAAAGAAAAAGTCACTTAAAGTATCTCAGTCATGAGGAAAACATATGTGTTCCTTGCTATTGAACTCCAAAGCACTTTTCAAAATCTTTTAGCCTGATTTTCATATGACCATTTACCCAGATTCATCATATTCAGTAGTTATGATAATATTATTTTGTATCAGCATCATTATTTCTTACCCCAACTAATCTGCATTTAACTGTTTAGCTCCTTGATGACTGTAAATACTTTGCACTCAAATCCAGATATTCCCATTAGTTTTTCTTCCTAAACATGTCTGTTGCAAAGAATAAGATCCTGAGACCTAATGTGCCTTTGTCACTCATGTAGGAGCACAACCTAGCAGGGCAGTTGACACAAAGCATCTAATACCTCTTGATGAGAGACGTGAAAATTAAAGATGTTAGACTGGCCACCTGCAAATGCTAAGTCTCTTCAAACTTGATGGATACAAAAGTTCTGCAACAAGGGACTTGAAGCCTCAATGACCTAAGAAGTCCATTCCTTGTGTTCTGGACTGCCCTCTCCTATCAAAAGACTAGGTCAGATTTTTTATTCAAACTGAACCTGAAATAAACTGAGGCTAAAGAATCCTCTTTAATGAAACAGTTACTTTCTAGATACCATCAATTATTATGTATTTCACAGAGCAAATTTTATTTAGTATTCTAATTCTCAGCAAATATCTTTCCTGCTTTTGGTAGATAGAGGAATTTTTCATATAGTGCTGTTTTTAAAAATTAAAAGTTGTTTCATTCTATAAATTTCAATCATCCTATATTTTAGTTAATTAGTTAATTTTTTACAAAGTCTAAATTAAATTATTACTTTTACTTTGCATCCACTGGGATTAAAAACTACACTTTCTTCCCTTCTAGTTTCCCTTTCTCCTCTTCAAAATCCTAAGGAAGAAGAAAGAATCCACAGGTTCCCCTACAAGTCAGTGATTTCTAATGTCTGAGCAGAACTACATTTGAAAGTGAAGGATCACTTTCTAAAAATACCCAACTCACATCTTCTCTGTCTGATAGACTCATCTGATACTTGCTAGCAGAGTAATTACAAAAGGAAGAGGTAGTTCTTGAGGTAGCCATGACACAAAATGTGTAAGCCTTCTTAATTTAAAAGTGTCTAGGTAGCTTTTGCATGCTAATTGGTGTGTTTGAGCTAAAGCTGTGTATCAAAGATATGATATCCTCTCATAAGATATAAAACAAGCTTCATGTTTATATAAAACAATGTTCTAGAAGTAATCTTGGATGTAATGCCAAGATACAGGACCATAGTGAGAAAGCACAAGTAAACAAAATAAAATATTCGTCTGACTAACAGAAAATCATATAACCATAGAGTGTTAAAGAGGTTTGGATTGGAAGGGACCTTAAAAATAATCTAGTTTCAACTCCCCTGCCAAACCATTTTTTGATGACTGCTGGCATCCGATCTGCTAAAGCTTAGGTGATGAGCAATGACCACTTCTTTTTTGACCTTTTACTCCCTCATAGCAGCTGGAGGTCATGCTTTGCACTGTAGTTGTTGGGTCTCTGACCCATGAATGCAGCTCAGCTGGCCAGCAGATCTGGTCAGAGAGCAACATCTGAAAGGATCTGTCCCCCTGTATCTCAGGGAACACATGGTAGTCAGTGGGAAAGGGAGTAACCACATTACATGATGCTTTAGTCAGCTGAAAACCAAGTCAAATTTCCCATAATGTCAGTTATGTGTATTATCTGGGCATTTGGAAGGAGGCCAGAATATAACCAAAGCCTCTGCAATCTTTGTAATGGAATCACAGTAATAAAAATTTATGTATTTCTGTTTTAGTTTCACCTCTATCCAAATAAATTCATATTTATTCATATAAATTCAGTCTGTTCTGAACTCAACAGTGGCTCCTCAAATCTCAGGAGACAACACGCCCAGTGTAGTCTTCTGCAGCTGCCCCAGTCTGTCCTCTGTCTACTTTCCCCCTAAAATTTCAGTTCTCTCTCCAGGCCTGTTTGCCTTGTGGTGGATCTCATTACTTGTTTGCCAAAATCTTACCCACTAATTTACCTTAATCCTGTCACAAAATTTCACTGATCTTCAAAGACTTTCCTAGTTAGGAAATCTAAAAAAGTTTCTCATTTTTCACTATAGTTTCATTTTGTCATATGACAATTAAATGGTCCAGCTTTATACTTTTCTGTCTATGTCAACCACACACAAATTTGAAGTTTGATTATCTGATGTACCTCAGTCCTGCAGGATGCAACACAAAGCAAGCACAGAACCCGAGTCAAAATTTATGTACTGAAAGATGCATAGGTCCCTGAGTTCAAGCACCCATAGTTCATCACAACATTCTCAGACCACTGTCTGAACACAGATTTGTATGTGTTGAAACTTTCCAAAGCAGAAAGAAAATATTTTCAGCACTCTTCAAAGATTGGAAGTTATTAAAAAAATAAAAAGTGGGGGGTTTTTATTAAATAATCTCAAATTGAAAGTGTGGTTTAAAGTTTTCCTGCCTCTGTTTTGACTCCACAGTCAAAATCCTATGATTTTTTTTCCCCATATATGAAGTTACAATTATTAGGAAAATCTTACAGCAAAGTAGCACAGAAAATACCAATATTTTGTTGTATGTGTCTATAATCACCCCAAAGCACACAGAGCTTGAACAAGTAGGAAAAGATGCAACAAGGATGATGAAAAATATGTAACAGTATAAAAAAAAATGCCTGAAGGAGATGATTGAGGGCTGTAAAGTCAGAAAAACTGTGAAAAAGGTGACTACAGAATGATTTATTCATTTTTCTGTCAGTGCAAGAACTAGGGCATTTCAGGCAATTACCAGGCAAGGAAGCAGGAGCAAGTATTTCTGGGAAGTACAGAACAAATTTAAACTGTGGGACCAATTTGATAGGATACCATGTGGACCTGATGTATATACTGGCTCAAAAAGAGATGAGACAAATTAAGTTGGTTTGGACCTAGCAATGGCAATTGAACACAAAAGCCTCTAACTCAGAGAGCCTCTACACCAACAGTCAGTGAAACAGAGACTTTATCTCCTATACTTTTTTTTTTCCTGTTCCTGAAAACCTGTGCTTCTTAGGCATTGGTACTAGCCATGCTGAGAGAGAGGATATTTAATGATTGGACCTTTGTGTTTTTTTTCCTGATATTGCCTATTTTTTTCTTTGTATATATTTATCTCTGGTCTGGGACATGAGAAAAGCAGTCCAATTTTTAGACTATATGGATGCTGAAAACCAGAAGTTTGTATGATTTATCTGGTATGGCAGATTCAGCTCTTTAAAGAAACATCTCTTGTGTCTGCTACTCTGAAGACTTCATCCATTGTAATTTTTATTTGGCTTTTTGCAAAAGTCTGAGTAGCTCATATCAAAGCTGGTTTTCATTATCTCAGTTAAACAGCTTAACATTGCATTAAGCTATTTTTCTTTAATCCTGTTTGAGAATTCTTACCTTTCTCCTAATAGCAATATTCTAACCATGATCTTAGCTTAATTGTAAAAGATTTTAAAGCAAATAGGAGCATAACTCAGTTTACCTGACATACATCTATGAAACCTCAATTTTAATGTTAATCTTGAGAAGTTCATGGAGTAATTCCATATTTGCACAGGTGTAAGCAAGGCCAGGAGTCAGCTCAATCTCTTTAGTAGGTGGCACCAACAGTTTAACTATGCAGTCTGTACCCTTCTGTTGTGTATCACATTGCACAAAGTAAAATAAGGCTTAAATCAAAATTTAAAACATTATCTAATTATTTACAGGGGAAAAAAATGTTCTCGTATGGTCATTTGTCACATTTGTGCTTAAAGAACATATTTCCTTTTTTCACACATTCAGGACTGAACTCATCTATGTATTAAATGGCCCTGAATCTCAAACTAGTCTCCAAACTAAACTCAAAGACATTAAGATTATTAAGCATGATGGGACTGAGTGAGAGTAGCATATAGAGAAAACTAGAATAAGTTTATTAGCTAAACTATATGAAAACAATATAAAGGGCTATATTGTAAAATTAAGAGTCATCTATCTTTGACGCAATACACAATAGGCAGCCATAAAAGAACTGTACTCAAATAACTCATTTGCATTAGTGGGTTGCTTCTATTCTATTTGAATTTTGTAGAGCACTCTAAACAAGAATGCTGGTGCAGAATCCTGATGAAAGTCTGACATTTGTTAAATCCACAAAAGATTATTTTAGAAAGTAACAATAGCCAGTATTCATACAACTAAAAAAAAAAAAAAAAGGAATTTTAATTAACAAAATGTGTATCTTTTTTATTTTGTTTCAGAAACAAAAGGAGCAGGGTGGGGGGGGGGAAGAAATAAGCAAAGAATTACTGGCTTGACTTTTAGGGTTCTGAGAACCCAGAGTTCCTGACAGATCCCTCCAAAAGAAGTGGGAGGGAGACTTTCTCAATTCCTCTGCAAAACAGCTTATGTACCATTCAGCTGAAATTTATGGAGAAAGACTTAACAAACATATAATTTCTATAAAAACTTAGTTATATTGATTATTTGGGGGTTATTTTCATAATATAATTTATATATAACAATATTTTAACTTAAATATACATTATCTGTGAGATATGGCAAACAGATAGGCTGTCATCCTGACTGCTTTTTTCAGTCCACCAACTCCTACACTTTCTGCAGTATAAAACCATTAAAACATGATATAAACGCAAGTGTGTCTGAATACACACAAACCAGCATTTTCTAGAGATGTACGTGTGGTTTTATATACAAATATAAATAAATGTGCATATAGCCAGACACACAAGTGTGTACTACAAAGGAGCAGTCCACATGTAGTGAGGCAACTCCATCTGGACTGGGAGGGAGGAAGCAACCTGTCTATTTGATCTATCTGTGAATTATGCCATGGGCTTCTGGGTGTGTGAGTCTGGAGAAGTTGTGTGTTGTACCTCGTTGCACTCTGTTGAGTTCAAAACTTGATGCACCTTTACAAGACTAATCCAAAAAGGCTTGAGAACCTCCTTTCCACAGCTGACAGTCCCCAGTAGTACCGGTTATCTAGGATTCTGTCATCTTGTAGATTTGGTTGTATTATTTTTGAGGCTGTATGTAGTTCCTAATTGAGTTGACAGGTTTTCTGTTTTCAGTTAACGTTGGCCGTTAACTTGCGCAGGACTGAAAATTCATTCATTTGCCATAGTTGGTGCTCTGGCATTGCAATCTGCTACAATCAAATTGTTTCAAATGTTTGTGCATTGACTACAGAGGGAGCTTAGGCAGCTGGCTTAAACTAGACTGCTGTATTCTGCAAAGCTATTTAGCCTGGCCAAGCCCAGCACTGATGGACTTCCCAGTTCCCAGTCTGGGGCTAAAGAACCAGCTCTGTTGCGCTGGGTAAGTAAACACATTATGTCACATAGCAAGAACCATTCAGACCTCTTGCTTGCTTTGCTTTCTTTCCTTTTTTCTTTTTAGTTAGAGACTCTCTTTTCTTGTCTAACCCAGAGAAAGACCTGTGCACTTAAGTGAGTCACCACTGACGATGGGGACTGTTGTGACCCTTGAAAAATAATACAATTACTGCTTTTTATACCATTAAATGGGCCACTATTAGAATTATACCAGTGAGGTTTTCTATTTAAAATAGCTACTACAAGGAAATAAAGGAAAAGGCACACAATTCACTTACCTTTTCACTGAAGACATCATAGTCCTCACTTCAGTAAGTCAGTCTGAATTTACACTAGTGAAATGGAACTTAATGCAAACTGTCTCTTAATAGATATAGGTAGGCAAAGATTAGAAGAATATTATTTGCTAAGAAATTTGGAATGTTGTATGCTGATAGAGATCACCCAGATGGCAGGAAGTTTTCGCTGCTGACTTACTGAGGATGGTGTAAATTTGGTGCCATTTCTTTCTATTTTGCAGTCTGTGGTTTCTATCTGCCATGACTTTCAGACTGTAAGCTGTCTTGAGCAAAAATTCAAACTATGAGTTCATACAGTGTCTTCTGTTTTCAGGACCAAGCTTTCCTGGTCTTCTCGCATTATCATTATGCAAAAGTTGACTAAATATGTCAACAAGAAGTAGCCAGCTGAAGCTAAAAGACCAACATTTTGAAACACAAATAGCAAATATAGCATAGTCCTAGGAAAATTGATCACAATTGTGAACATCATTCACAGACCCAGTCTTATGGGTGGTTTTGCAGATGGACAAAAGTAGCTGAAGTTTGACAACGTCTCTCACACTTCTTTTATTTTCAGTGTTTTACACTTTATGTGACAGCCTAAATGATATCTGAAAGATATTGAACCACATATCTGAGGGACCTGTGGAAAGTATGGTATCAGGATGACCATGAGTCAGCAGTGTGCCCTTGTGGCTAAGAAGGCCAATGGCATCCTGGGGTGTATTAGAAAGGGTGTGGTTAGTAGGTCAAGAGAGGTTCTCCTCCCCCTCTATTCTGCATTGGTGAGGCCACATCTGGAATATTGTGTCCAGTTCTGGGCCCCTCAGTTCAAGAAGGACAGGGAAGTGCTTGAAAGAGTCCAGCGCAGAGCCACAAGGATGATTAAGGGAGTGGAACATCTCCCTTATGAGGAAAGGCTGAGGGAGCTGGGTCTCTTTAGCTTGGAGAAAAGGAGACTGAGGGGGGACCTCATCAATGTTTACAAATATGTAAAGGGTGAGTGTCAAGACGATGGAGTTAAGCTTTTTTCAGTGAAGACCAGTGATAGGACAAGGGGTAATGGATACAAGTTGGAGCATAGGAGGTTTAAGATGAATATCAGGAAAAATTTTTTTACTGTAAGAGTGACAGAGCACTGGAACAGGCTGCCCAGAGAGGTTGTGGAGTCTCCTTCGCTGGAGACATTCAAAACCCGCCTGGATGCCTTCCTGTGTGATGTACTCTAGGTGACCCTGCTCTGGCAGGGGGGTTGGACTAGATGATCTTTCGAGGTCCCTTCCAACCCCTAGGATTCTATGATTCTATGATTCTATGATTTAGATCATCTTGGATGTGACACCTCACTAGCTGGAGAATTAAATTTTATTTCTTAAAGGCCAAGGTAGCTAATGATGCTAAAGTTGTTCAGCAATTTGCAGGATCCAACACAGGCAATGTATGTAGCCAAATTTATATCAGCACATCTGGTATATAATAAATATTACCTAGTACTACTACTACTAGTAACAACAGTAATAGTAGTAATAGTGTACTAGTCTATGGAATTTTACTGCTCTCTGTCTGTTATTCTCAGTTCTTAAATATGAAATTGTGAAATTATGTCCAGGGAGGCCCTACATGTAATTCTATGTGAATGAAAAATTTCTAAGAGTACCAGGTTATATAAACCAATTAAAATTTCACATATGGTGTGTTGAATCACTTTTGAACTCATTATAGTGATTACGTGGATAACTGGCTTTCAAACAGCTAACTTCTTTCGTAAGTTATTTGTAGCATAGTGACTCTGAAGCCAAATACATTGTTTGGCAAGCTGACTACAGATTTTGTACCTGCAATCCGATTCCTGCCTCGCAGTTTTAAATCTGTACCAGTGTCATATCTGAGAGAATTAGGTTTCCTCTGTATTACAGCATAAAAACACACAATGTTCTCTGGCACTAAGTCCAGTTGGCACAGTTACTCAAATCCATATTGTGATACTCTTTTACCATCCAAAAAACCCTTTTGGAAGTGATTTCTGGCCCATTTTAACTTCTGAACCAGGACTTCATTGGAGACACTCTAGAACTTCAAGCTGCTAGAGACTCATTCAAAAAATGTAGAAGTAAAATGTAGTAAAATCTAGTTCCCATGCATCAGAATGTCTTGATATCATATTTACTCATGTAGACATAGCTGTGGATTACCAGAATGAAAACAAACGAAAGAGAAAAATTGTTTTTCATCAGGGATGGAATTTTGGTATTCATGTGATTGTGTGATCATGGCTGAAGAGACATTGGTATGACTCAAACACCATGGAAATGGGAACACTGTAATGACAACAGCACACATTCCTCTGCCAGAAATGCAAACAGTGTAAAAACTTAAAAAATAAAATTAAAGTTTATTATTTTGTCAGTTAAACATGGCATTGGTAGATAAAAGAATGTTTTTCCTCTCGGTCATTTAGACTTTGCTTGGAGAGTATTTTTTGTTGCTATTTCTGGATGGATCCCAGTGCCTGGAATCAGATTCTAGTCAATGATTTTAGAGCTGATCATTAAAATTAAGGTGTTTCATTAGTGAATGGAATTATCTAAATATGGTCCCCTTGTAAAATTCTTATTAAGAATGAAAGTATTCACACCACATATATTTGCATGTAAGAAGTGAAAATTCATGACCTTATTAAAATAGGGCGGCTTCCACTGACGTTCTGGCATTTTCAGGCATTTAGAGATTCCCACCTACCAGGCAATACTAACTATAGGGTTGTAAGTGGAAGCTAGGCTGGCTGACATCTGGAGATGGTCATCTGTGGACTACACAATGCAGGAAATTTGAAAGAGCTTGATTTAAAAAATAGATGCAGCAAGTGTCTGCAGGGCTTCACATAGCAAAAGTCATCTCAGAAAAGCAGTTTGGTTCTGCCCTGAAATAACATACAGGACTGTGGCATATAGTGTTTCTGATAAATGTAATCTGTGGTCTTGAGAAAAAACAGATAACTTAATAGGCGCAGAACTTTGCAAAATCATCCCCGCTTAATATACATTAACCTTCTAGAGGTTATGTGAAAATTACATTACAGACTTGCAAGACAAATATCATTTCACAATGCTGACATTTGTGCTCACTGGAGCTTTCACCACTTGATGATAATGTAATACTCTTACATGGCAAACATATTGATCCTGCATTGTAGCAGCAATGCCCTCAGCAAACTACTTACTCTCTAGACATTCCAGTCCTTGAGTGCTTGAGTGCAGAGAACAGTATGTGACAGGTACATACCTTGCTTTCCATCCTGTGTTTTCCATAGGTCATTTTCACATGTTGCTTGCAAAACACATTTCATTTCAGTAGGTTTTGTTGGTTGTTTTTTTTTGTACTTTTTGTCTGGAAAAATACGAGCATAAATATCATAGTGTGCTTTTGCACATTGTATCTTCTTAACTTGAGCAGACCACTGCAGCAACGCAGGTGTGCTGCTTGGGAGCATCCATGGTGCAGTACAGTGTGCTCCACAGACTGCTCAGCTGCCAGTAGATCTCTACTGGTTTTGACCCTTCTCTACTGAAGAATGAATTATTGAGAGAAACAAAATCATGCTTCATGAAGCTATGGTTTCACAAACGAATTACGTTGTCCTTGTCCAAGACATTTTGAAAACCTTCAGTGGAGTACACAGACACCTGAGATAATGAGATTTGAGAGCCTATGTGAATAACTGCACCTTGTTTCTAAGCTGATGAATTATAAAGCAGGTTACTTGCAGAGATGAAAAGTTGGATTAGGATCTAAATAGAAAGAGCAGTCAGCCTTCACATATACATTTAAACAAACCAACCAACCTTTTTTTACAGCTTGATGCTGTTTCCTGTGAGTTTCTCAAAACCACTTTTTCCTTAAAAGATATTTTAATTTCTGTTTTCTTTGTTTCTCACTCTGTTGAAGCTTTATGAAGTAATACTTTATGCTGGGATCTAAGACACCTTCAGGTTTGCAGATTGCCTTGTGATCACAAAGGTGTGAAATTATTTTAACCAAAATAGAAACACTCAGCTGCATAAAGGATTTCTGCTCCAATTTTGGCCTCTTGGTTACTTGTGAGCTAGCTACACTGCATTGCTTCATGCTAGCCCATTAACAACTCCCTTTGTTCCTTAGAACATTTATTGCTTTATTTTGGTTTTGTGGCTTTACTGTAAACATTGGAGGGGAAAGTTGAATATATTTTATTTAAATAAGAACAGACGGCTTTCACATGTGACTAATACTAGCATTAAAGCAAAAGAGAGACTTAATTTTACAGATTCATTAAAGAAGGCATAGTACAGAAGAGTCCCAACTGCAGGACAAGTAATTCTACTATGTTGTTTAAGAAAGTAAAACTGGTATTTCCACAGACTTGAAAGCATTCTATGCTTGTAGGAAGAAAAATCTTACTACTTTTCCATTCCTACATTTAAAATATTTTTTCTGTTGAAATTTCCCATTTCATTTTCAGAATTTGAAATAATGTGGTTTTAGAAGACAGATAATGAAAGCAATTTCTTTCAGTTCTTCAATCTGTATCGTATTAAAATGTGCAAGACTTTGAAATTATCCCAACAAGGTCTAAATTACTTGCAGGTGAAATTCCCCCGGCACAGAGGGTTAGGGTGATAGGAATAGCCAGAGTGCTTTTCCACTGTAGGAATATGGGAGTTGGGTCCCAGCAAATTAGTCTTACTGTTGGCATGCAAAACAAGCAGTTCTAGGAGAGTCCTGTTTCACTGATATAACCATACTTGCATGAACAACTAGGGAATTCTCCCAGAACAGCTGTGTCAGACAGCAAAGCTATTTTCGTAGATATTTCTACTGTGTACCTAGCTTGATATTTGGGGTGGAGTTGACCTTACAGCAGAATAATTGGGAGAATGAAACAATTTACTGTTACCATCTAAGCACATGGAAAAGTGTGGCTGCATTCTCCATTAAAACTTAACAGGGAATGCTCTGAAAACCCAGAATGTATTTATTAAAAAACCATAGAATTAATAAATTTTATATCTGATTGCTGGGTATAGAAACAATGTAGGAATGGTCATTATATCATGAGACTTCAAGAAGAGCAGGGTTGCTGCATGGACTGGGAGCCATTGCCCTGAGATAGAGTTCATCATCTTCATCATGTTAATGATGGATGATGAGAAACAGTAAAAACAGCCATTACTTTATGAAGGACCCTGTAGCTTTCTGGAATCTGCCCCTTCCAAGTGCTTGGCTGGCATTGGCACAGGCTCCTCTCTGTAAGCATGGGGACAGCCAGCACAGTCCCAACATTTAGCAAATTGCAGTCAGTAGCAGTTTGTTACTACATGTTACAAGTTTTCATACATAAAGCCTGTTTTACACTGGGCAGGACTTTTAATGATATTTTCAGTATATTGTTTTAGCTTTTCAAAAAGGGAAAAAAAAAAAATATTGGTAAAAACTGCAGTTTTATATCCTAGTGAAATCTGACCTGGACAAATTACTGGAAATTCTTTGAATAGTAACTTACTTGGACAACATTTCCCCTAACTAGTACTGGCATTTATTTTCCCAGTTCTTATCTTCCTAGAATTAGATAAATGCTGGGTTTTCAAACTGATTTATTTTTTGGAGGGGGAGATAATTCAGTTAACTCTTTTTCTGAGGCACTTGAAGTTTATCGAGCGTTTCTACTCTGCTGATGTGTTGTTGGCTTTCTCTGCTTAGTGAAGGCTAAGGGTATGAGAGGAGGCCAAAACTCAGTTAAATCAAAAACGGGCTGGATTGCACCTCAGTGGGATCTGTGGGGGACTGTTCCTCGCATTGCAAGAGAAAGCCACTTGCCCTTCCTGTAGTGACACGTTGTACAATGATTTCTCATAAGTGAAAAGTCATTAAAGAGTTTAAATGATACTTGTAACACATTATGCCTAGTAGTTGATATGTGTAGAGAAAGTTAAAGATAATTCTCTTGTGTAGAAAACTAGGCAGATGAATTTTCTCCTGTGAAGACAACCATGATCAAAATAAATCCCTTCTGTAGAAAACAGAATGGACAATGACTGACAAAAGAACAGAAAAGGTGACAAAGGGCAATAACTCCTTCCCAGTCCCATTCTAAGAACACCTTCCTTAATCATAGGTTTAAAAGGGGGTACTCAGAATCTTTAGATCACCTTTCCCTAGTGTCTGCACTAGATAATCCTCTACCAAATGTGCACAAAGCCTTAAGAACCCCTGTATGGCAATGTGTTGTCTTATCTTGTGTTGAGGAGCCAGAGCAGGCTTAGGAATTAAACCATAGTATAGGCAATAAAAAAAATTAATCTGCACAAATAACTTTTCATTTTTCAAGTCCAGGAAATTGTGACCTCTAGGTTCTGTACACAGAAGTAGCAAAAGGAAATAAAGAAACTATTTCCCACCCACCCAGGGGAAAAAGCATGTTTTCATGAAGAAATAGTCAAATCATTATTTTCCAAAGCATCCCCATTTAAAGTCTAATAATTTGTGTTTACCTGGAGCACACTTGCTGAAATACACCCAATTATAATCTATATATGGAAGAAGATGGAGAATACATCCATTTCCAATATTTTTTTTTTCAATTACCACATAGTATATCTGTATAAAAATAAAAAGATACATTTATTAAATTCAGAATTTAATTTAATCCCATTATTGGCTGGCTGTATTTAGAGCAGGTTGGCACTGAAGATCCAGTGCTACATATACATGTTACATGGTATTTTCTAATAATTTTCAGGGAATACAACTAGTAAGCAATTGCTTTTCTAGTTCAGTTGATGAGCCACCAAAATGTTTTATAATATATTCAACTCTACAAATAGAATTGCCTCAGGACAGTACATACATTTATAGCAGATGTTTGACCTTGTTCTGTTTGACCTGGATTCTTACAATGTACTGTTTTTCAGCAAACTATCAGAAAATGTTAAAGAAAGATGATACCTGGACTCTGATGCTTTATCTTGATATTTAGCATTGACATGGGAATTTGGATGCAGCTACTTCAACAGGAATTTAATTCTCTTGCAACTGGTGACACAAATCAATGAGTAGCAGTTAAAATTTTTAAAATCCACAAAATAACCAGGGGATGTTGTCAATGTCAGGTTGCAATATGTTTGCATCTGTCTGGATTGCCATCAGTTAGTTTATTTGTATAATGGAATCATTAGCAACTGTTCAAGGACAGCCTCCCCAAATCCCAGAATCCTGACAATTTATGGCTTTCTTGCCTCAGTTCTTTGTTTTCATTCTCCTCTTTAAACCTTTATGTTAAATAAAGGAAATCAGGAGAGAGAAGCATCTTGAGGAAGCTTGGACAGATTGTGATCCTGTGCTTTATCACAGATTTGCTGAATAGGTATCTCATACTGCAGCCTCTACTTGGGGTAATTTGGAATTGACTAGAGATTGTATAATATTTAAAGTGATTTTCTTGATAGAGACTGATTTTATCAGACAGAGATTTACACATTTTTCTATACTTTGCAATATTATAAAAACATCAACTTGTTATAATCACTGGAGCTGCTAGGTCTTGCTCAGTGCTGGGTGGCTGCAAGGTGTGGGGGCATTATAGCACAGCCTTCAGGGTGAAGCCAAATTCCCACCAAGGCCACACATCACCAATGAAGTGCCCCGCTAGTATCTTGTTTGGTGCAGCATGGCAACCCCCCTGAGCTGGCCATGTCACAGCAGGACATCAGATCTCTGTGTCTGAGGGAGACTCCCAGCAGAACTGCTGAAATCAGAGCTCGTGGGGAGGTGGCAGAGGTGCTCACCCTTATTTGGGAAGGAAAACAAGAGCAGGATGTATGAAAGCTTGCTAGGTCCTAATTAGGTGTTATTTTTCTATAAAGGATACTTCTACAGAGAGTACTTAAAACGAGTATTCATAAATGGGAGTGAAAGCAGATTAAACAGATGTTGCAAATCAGTTGCTTTTCTTTGAATATGTATTCTACAGTTTGCTTGTTGTTTTTTTTAAATCTCTCCAAACTGTTGTTTTGCCTTTCTCTGCATCCTTGTCATCATATTCAGCTTTACTGAGCTTTTATGAAAGTCTTCAGTAGTTCAGCTGAAACGTAATGAACATTAACTTTTTTTTTTGCATCCAACTTTTCAAAAGCAGTTGTGTATTATTATTAGTAAATCAAGCCACAGGCATTTACGTTTCTGCCATATCTTACACTGATAAAAATTTTGAAGGAAGTTATTTTGACTGCTTTAGTGTTTAAAGATAGAAAATTCTGTAGTCACCAAGTCTTTTAAATATATCTTTAGCAATTACTTCAGCATGTTTCATTTTTTTTGCCAATTACATTATAATTGAACGTTAGAGATTTATTGTTATTACTGTCATTATCATTATAATTTATTATAGAGCTGTTTTCTTTGTAGTCTTTTAGTTATATCTTTTTAGAATAATCTGTAAACAGAAGAACTTCACTTTGCAACTCAAATACACTTTGATGTGATGTAGCACTGGTACAAATACAAAGGGTGATTTTAGAGGGAGCGCTGGCAGTACTACAGGCTAACCAGGTGTCAAACTGAAATCTGAGCAGCAAGTTTCTGGGGTCCTGGTCTGCCCATGAGCCTGTCTGTGGCATACAGAGGAGATGTGTGTCTGTCTGTCTGGGCAGCTCACCTTCTTGATAATTAACAAAGAGTCAGATATGTTGAGAGATTAGAGCCTGTCGTGGTTTGGGCCCAACACGACAACAAAGAAACCAGACCCAATACTGCTCACTTAACTCCCCCCACACACACACACTCTGGGGTGAGGAGGACAAAGCTCATGGGTTGAGACAAAGGACAAGGAGGGTTCTTCACCAGTTAAGATCCCAGGCAAAACAGACTCAACTTGTGGAAAAATAATAATTTAATTTCACACTAATCAAACACACACAGGACACAGGCAACACACAGAGCAGGGCCTGCATATGTTACCCCACCCTCCCCTTCTTCCCGGGCCTTAGAGTCAGTTCACAGGCTGGTGGTTCTTGTCACTCTTGTGGGCTTCTCATAGAGTCACAGGCTGCTTCAGGAACAGTCAACTCCCCCGGCACTGGGGTCTTCCAAAGCTGCATAATCAGGGTCACAAAATCCAAGTCCACTGGCCAAGTTCACCCCTCCTGGTGCCCCCAGGGAATGTTCCACCACTTTCCTCCATGAGTGCAGGGGGACAGCCTGCCATCTTGCCATGAGTTGCAGGGAAACTTCTGCTTGGGCACCTACTTTTCCTTCTTCCTCACCAACCACCAGCTCTGCTTCCACAGCACAGCCTTTTTTTTTTTTTTTTTTTTTTTCTTCTTTAAGTGCTGGCTCTGCTCAGCTCTTATCTCGGTTCTTTCGTATGTTAATCACTGAAGCACATCTGTTGTCCCTCTAATGGCTCCTTGGCTGGTTTTGGAGCAGGGGGAGCTTCTCAGCTTCTTATTGGAGCCACTCCTGGGACCCTTCCTCTGCTACCAAAAAAAAAAACACCAAACCAAACCAGAATGGAGCCTTTGGCATGTGAACATAGAAACTTATGTAGAATGACCAAGTAAATACATATTTTGGAATATGGCCTGAATGAGACATCCTAAGAATGTCAAAGCCTAGGCAAGTTGACCTAGACATAATTTATTGCTGCTGCAGAGGAAAAGGGGATTTATCTTGTTCTAAAATAATTACCTATGGTGTCACATGAATCACAGAATCACAGAATGTCCCTGGCTGGAAGAGACCTCCAAGTTCATCCAGTCCAGCCTCAGACCCAACATCGCAAGCTCACCACTAAACCATGTCCCTCTGCACCGTGTCCACATGTCATTTAAAAAAAAAAAAAAAGTTTTATTAGGAATTCTAACTTAGAATTACCTAGAAATGAAAATATTGTGCACGTTGTAAAAATAGCTTTCAAAACTCAGTGTTTTCCTGTAGATTGAGTGATAATGGTTTCCATCCTTGAGTGCTAAAGTTCTGACTGGTTTTCATTTCTTAGCAAAGCATGACAGTAAGTGTTGGCTGTTTATGATCTCTTATTATTATGATTTCCTGTTCGGATCTCTTATTATTATGATCTCCTTATTCAGACACAAAAATTCCTTTCCAAACTTCAACTCCGTGAAATACACTCCAGGTATTCATACACTCTATACTTGTTTTTCATGAAGAGTTTCAGTTGGCTTCAAAGTGGCTTTCTGTCTGCAAAGGTTGCTACATCAAACTCTAAATATAGTTTACAATTATTTTAAGTTTTCTTTTGAAAGAAAACTGAAAACAACCCCAACATATACTATCATTAATGTTTAAAGGGCCAGTAAGAAAATAACAGCCCTCTGAAAGATTTGATACCACTTTGGCACTGTCATGAACTATAGTGAAATAAGTTACTGATACTGCAGAAGACTGCTACAGTAGCTTGTAAGTCTTTTTAACAATGTCCAGTGCTTTAGTTTCTTATGATTTTGGGGGGAAGGTTGCCAAATGCTATACACTCAATTAATATATTGGATAAACAGAAAAGAAAGGTCATGTCAAACAGAGGTAAGGAAAACATAGAAGTAAAATTAAATAATTATATGCTCAAAAATGAGCAAATTTTGTATTCAGAAAAGATATGTTTGCTAAGGAGGCAGGTGTGCTTTAGAGAAAAACAGCTTGCTTGAAGCAGAGCAAAAGGTGAAGGATTTGCCTGTGGCTTCTGGGTCTGATTCCTTGCCAGATGTTGGGCCATTGACAGGACAATGGGCGCACTCTGAAACACAGCAAGGTCCCTCTGAACTGCAAAGGAAAAACTTTTTCATTGTGGGGCTGACTGAACACTGGCACAGGCTGACCAGGGAGGCCGTGGAGTCTCCTTGAAGATACTCAAAGCTTTCTGGACACAGTCACAGAATCACAGGATGGTAGGGGTTAGAAGGGACCTCTGAGGATCATCTAGTCCAACACCCCCACTAAAGCAGGGTCAGCCAGAGCAGATTACACAGGAACACGTCCAGATGGGTTTTGAATGTCTCCAGGCACGGAGCCTTCACAACCTCTCTAGGCAGCCTGTTCTAGTACTCTGTTAATCTCACAGCAAATAAGTTTTTCTTTATGTTTAAGTTGAAACCCTGGGCAACTGGGTGTCCCTGCTTGAGCACGGGAGTTGGACCTCCAGCGGTTCCTTCCCACCTCAAGCCTCCTGTAATGCCGGGATTTGTTTCTTTTCCACACAAACACCACGGAGAGCAGAGACCTGCCCGTTGGCTGCAGGTGTGTGGTGCCAGCCAGGAGTGCTGGCAGCGGTCACTAGCCTGAGCATCTCCGGTGCCATCCAGGCGCTCCACAAATTGGCGAAGCAGGAGCCACCCCTCCCACGGCGCTTCCCGCCCTCCTCCTGCCGCGCTGGGGCCACCCGCGGGACAGCGAGAACCGGGCGGGGTGGAACAAAGTTTGCGGGCGGTGCCTGCGGGGCAGCCCGCCGCTATCGGCTGGCGCCGTCTCCCGGTCCTCCCTCCGAGGCGGTCGGTATTTACAGCCGCCGCGGCCGGGCCGCCGCGCCGGCGACGCTCGCACTACGGGCGCCGTGTCCCCCGCTCCCCCGGCTCCGCTCCTGCCCCGGTGACTTACGCGGGCGGCTGACAGCTCACCCCGCTGACAGGCGGCCCCGAGCTGGCTGCGGCGGCCCGCCCCGCCGGGAGCAGCGGCGCCGGCGGAGGCAGCGGGACCGAGCCGGGCACCGCGGGACAGAGCCGGACCGGAGCTCCGCGGCGCGCAGCCCGCCCAGGGCTCCCCGCCGCCCTCGGTCTCCCGCGGCACAGAACGCCCGCGGCGGGCTCCGCTCCCCGCTGCGCTGCTCCGCCGCTGTCCCCGCTCCGCGCCGCCCGCCGCCAAGACGCCGCGCTTCTTGTACCGCGCCAAAGGCGGGTGCCGCTCGGCCAAGATGGGCCGGCAGACCGCGGCCGGCGGGCGCAGCATGCAGCGGTCGCAGAGCCGGAGTAGCCTCTCCGCCTCCTTCGAGGCGCTGGCGGTCTACTTCCCCTGCATGAACTCCCTGGAGGAGGAGGACAGAGGTGAGGGGCCGTGTCGGGACGGGGCAGGCGGCGGGGCGGGGCGGAACGGAGCGGAGCGGAGCGGAGGGGCCTCGCCCGGGGTCCCGCGGGTCGCTGCGGGCACCTCCCGGCCGGGCAGCGGTGCTGAGCGCGGAGCTCGGAGCGGGGACGCGGCTCCTGGAGAGCTGCGTGTGATGAGAGAGGGTTGGTAACTCGATGCCTGTAACTGGAGAAGGAGGTGTGATTTACAAGATGGTGTTGATCATCGCTTTGGAAAGGAAGTTACTTGCTAAGCTTTGGTTGTGTTGGAAGAAAAAGTGGTAAGAGGGTCTTTTCGTTTTCTGCTCATTCATCATGAAAACAAACCACAGTTCCTCACGGGCTGTTTTCTGACAGTCCATGGACTTGCTCAAGTGTGCGTTGTCAGTTATTACAACATAATTTACAAAGAACGCCAGATTAGAACAATTAAATACCGGCTCTGGTCAACTTTTTCTCAGGAGCGGCAGCGTAGGTGCACGGCTGTGTGTGCAAGTAGACCTCTCACAGGTCTCTTGCACAGTTAATCTCTACTCATAAATTATAAGTACAGCCAGTAAAAGCACTTGTGTAATTTCTGTATATTTGTTGCAGGACCAGATCTTCACATAACGAAGAAGAGATATACAATGGATTTTCTGTATAACCGTGGCAAAAAAAAAAAAAAAAAAAGTATATATATATATATAAACAAAACAAAACCCACAAACAAAAAAAAACAACCAACAAACAAAACAAACAAACAAACAAAAACACCAAAAAAAACCCCCACACCAAATAAAAAGAAAATAACAAAACCTTAGCTAGCTGTCAAAAACCTTGAAAAACTTAGTTCCACTTACTATTTGGAATGTTTGTAACAAATGTGTATGTGTAGTTAAGCATGGCACCAAACCCTGCCCAGATCAGAACCTGAGTTTCATGAGATTGTTTTGAAAATATCAGTTTTGTAAAGAAAATTATCTGGTGTGTTTATGTTTACACAAAGAATGAACTTACGGTCTTCCTAGTGTTTATCAGAATTAATTTAAGATTTTAAATTTCATTAAACTTAATTAAGCATGTTGCACCTTCAGTAGATTTGAGCAATGTCAAATTAAGATCCTTGTATTTGTACAATGCCACTGGACAAATATTTATCAGCTATGTGTGCACACCATTCACAATCTGTATTTAAAATATCTGCACATGCTTTTATCACCTTCCACATCTTGGGCTGAGAGTTCAGTGGCGAATGTTTGTCCCCAGTCTGCACACATCTTGATGTATCTTTTAATGTGCAACAGTGCTTGAAGTCTTTTCTCCAAAGCTCCTTTCCTTTGCTGATGCCAATGCCAAGGTCCCTTGCCTCTCCCCTGGACCCTGTTCTGGGGCTGGTCACTTTCCATAGTGAAGAGACAGCTGCTCCATGAGGGGAAATGCCCTGAACAATGAAGTGAACTGCAAAATATTGGCAGTGGACTGCAGGGTGGGCTTCAGAGGGCACTTTTAATCTTTTGACATACTAATAAACACTAGGGCTGAAAACACACATTTTTAAAACACTGAAAGTACAATAAATTAGGCTAAAAGTGCTTATGTATTCTTTAAAAGTTTTTTTCTCTAGCATTCCAGAATAGTTGTCTTTTCAGTCCTGATTTTTGGTTACAATAACTGCATTAATCCTGTGTGAAATCAGTCTGTCTTTGTTTAGCTCTGCTCTGTTTACTTCTCTAGGGAACACTTAACTTATTCCTCAGTTGAAATCTGTGTATGTTTAAAAATGTTCACTGGTTCAAAGAAATACGAAGTATATGGAAGTCAGTAGGGAAATACCTGTTAATTTAAGTGTATTTTTTAATTATTTATTAAGTTTGTGCTGGAAAGTTATTTATTTTTAAAAGTACACTTTTTTTTTTTTTATATATGGTGTGTTGATTTATGTTATCTAATCCTATTTAGGTGTAGGCTATACTTGAAAATGCATTTAATATAACTCCAGTGAAAAAATAGAGATGTAATTGCTATGCCATTTTTACGGAGCTGAGTTTCTATTACCTGAGATGTGAGACATACCAGGTTACACAGGGAGTGACAGGCATGACAGCCAAACCTCTTTTCTCAAGTGCTGTCACTGGGATTAGAAAGAAAAAAATGTGTCAGGTTTTTAGTTGGCAAGTTACCTCTGCACTCAGTTTGGAATTTGTTTTCTTCTAAGTACTTCTATGTAATAACATTTATGTACCACTAGTGTCCTTAGGTGGGCGTGGTACATGCACTGCCATGTTCACATACTTCATGCTCTTTTACAGTTTAATCTGAAAAAGATAGATGTTAAACCCACTTGATAAGTTATCCATCCTTAAGATGTAGTTATTTCCGTGTACAATGGATAGGTTAAAAGAAGATAACCTACTACAGGGATGCTTTTACATTTCCCATTCAATCACATTTTTAATCCAAATAGAAAACCTGATTTATTGAGGCATTTATTAGTTATATTTTCTTGAAGACTTTGGTCATTAGGTGCTGAAAAGAAGACACTGGTCCATAGATACATCTTTGGGTATGAAGGAATATGAGTACTGACATGTCAGAAGTAACTGAATAGTAAGTAACTTGATACAATGTTTTAACAAGAAGAGTTTTAGAATCTACATTTGAACACAATGATTGAGAAGATCCATTTGAGTGTCAGTGGTTTAAAGAAAACAATTTATTTATTAAGCCCTGGAAGCCAAGCTGTAGTGTACTGAAGAAGTGGGCTGTGGAAAGGCTGCACTTTTCCGGTTGGGAACCATGAACTTGCTATGGGTAAGCCTGAACTTGCCATGGTTGGCCAGGGAACTGATACTCTAGCATTTCCGACTTGCTGATCACTTAGACTGAGTCCTTCAAGCTTATTCACGTTCATTATTTTTAAAGGAGTTAAGTATTCTTAGCTGTGTCTAGTAAAAGGTATTGAAAAATCAGTTTTTTCATCAACAGTTTATTACTAGCATATGTGCATATGCACACACAGAACTGATAGGAAGTTGAGAAGAGTTTTCAAAGTGTCAAGGTTATTAAAGGGTGTTTTTTGCATTTTTATTAGATTATTTGATGATACAGCATCCCAGCCTGCATAGTAAAGTGAGAATTGACATAGAATAATGCTGGGAACAGTTTAAATTACATGGAAGTTATTGAAGAAGTGTGGGAACAGAGGTCAAATGAGTACCTATCCGAATGCTCTTGAAGCATCTCAAGCCTCACATTTTGTCCAAAATCCTGTTGTTGAAATTAAAGGAAAGGTTGCCATTAAATTTGAAAGACCAAGGAATTTCCAAACTAAATGTGTGTGATGTCCTTTAAAGATGTCTGTGTAGTCATAATGCAAAATTTCATGCACATAATATATTTAAAAGTAGTAGATATGAGATGACTAACCTTTCCTGTGGAAAACTGGGAAATGGACTGGAGCAAGTGAATTCTTATGGGCAAGAAGGTTACTGGAGAAGAATTACAGCTATCCAACATGTACTGAGAAGGAAGAGAGAGTCTTAGATCGCATGTCGTCACTAGAAAGTCTACATCTATTTTTATGAGTGAGACTATTAATTTAGTTCTTCCTCTAATTACGCTGTGTGCATTGTTTGCTGTAATAAATTTGATCTACAGTTTCCTTTTTATACTTTATTTACATTCACTTCTGATTTGCATTTAGACTGAGATGTTGATATAAACCATTTAATATCAGGTTGCCAGTAGTGCAATTATGGAACTGCTAGTCATGGCAAGGTCTGTATGGAGAGCTAAGCCCTCCAAAAGGAGGCATAATTCAATTTAATGTCTTCTTTAGCCAAAGTTCTTGGGTGGTAGTGAAGCTAGGAGATTCAGGGGGAAAGTCAAATGCTTTGCAGGTGCTGAAGACAATTCAAGAGATGATTTATGATAATTTAAGACATAAATTAATTCAAAAAGAACTGGAAAGCATCTTGGTCTCCCAGTATGTTAGAAAAACAAAAGGCAATTGAAAAAAAAAAAAAAAAAAGCCACAGAATGTTCTTGAGTCCAAGACAATCATGCCAAAAATAGCAAGAATTAGTTGTGTTAGCTGAGGAGAGGATACATTACAGTTTTGCATATTGATGTCTACCAAAGTAAGTATCTCAGTGTTGCTGTAGTTCTGCAGGAACAGAAGCACGTTATATGCTCCTGTCACCTGGCTGATACTTATCTGAGAAAATTGCTCAAGGGGTTGTTCTATCCCACACAGATATTGGCAGGAGTGTTGCCACTGATGCTACTGAGTGATGGATCAGGAGTTATTTAAAGGTGAACTAAAGTGCTCAGTGGAACGCTATTATTGGCTTCAGTGGCATTTCTCACAGATTAATCATTTGCTCGTTAGTAGAGCTGGAATCAAGCTTGGCAGTTCCTGGATTCTGTTCCTGTGGTTAGGCCACCAAATCCCACTGTCCCTCTGGAGGTTTCAGTAGACAATAAAAAGCCAACAATAATCTAACCAGAAATAGAGCATGAGGGAAGTAGTAACAATAAATTCATTAGCACAGTAATTATTAAAGTGAAGAGAATCTTGCACACGGAGCAGTTACGCTTTAAAATTATCCTCTTAAAAAGAATAAAGTAATAGTAGGAGTATCAGACAATGAAGAAAATGAGAATAACTACATCTTATTGAGGGAGCTGGCCTACTTTATGGCCTTGGTGGTAAAGATGACCTTGTTTACGTGGAATGTTCGTAGGCAGAGCTAAGGTGGAATACGAAAGAAGGATATACTGCCCTGTGGCAGGATATTTGCTGTAAAGGGTGAAGCTTTAAAGACCTTGGCTTGATTGATGCTCACACGCCAGAGGTCGCTGTGTGTCTCGTGCAACAGTGGAGTGGCTCATCTTAGAGGATAAACATCACTCTGAATATGGAATAACAACAGTAATAATTCCATACAGCATCTGTATGACATTTAGGTTTATGACCAATATTTTATGTTTGCTGCTAGGAAGCTTCTCAGGGGCTGAGCTGGGGCAGCCTCTCCATCAGTCCAGTGAGGCAGGGTCTCTCCCACTCCTGCAGCTCCTCAGGCTGACTCCAGGGTGGAGGTAGAGCAGAAGTAATTTCCAGCAATTTGCATCTCTCTTTCCAGTCCCAAGTGTTTTTACCAATTACACTCAGGTACTATACTCATGAAGTAGTTGTAGATGCCACAGGGAGTAAGACCTTTTAGAAAAGAAGCACAGGAAAAGCTGTACTGCTGCTGGTAAAGAGTGTGACTTAAACAACACACGTATTCTGGTAAACTGCTGCAAAATCGACAGAGAAAAGTAGAAGAGACTGTAGGAGGATTGACATTCGAAGTACAACATACTTCAGCCTGACTATATGACAGAATGCCTAACAGAGTTTTAAAGCTGTATTTCTTGTATTTCTCTTCTGAGCTTCTACTTCCACTGCAGCCTGTACCTGAATAGCTACCAGATGACTCAGGTGTGGCTATAACAGCAGCAGTGAAGCTACAGTATATGACAGATTTCCTCTCTAGTGGTACCAAGATAAAACTGAAAAAACCTGTCTTCATTTATATCTACATGCTGTAATTGTCTTTTTTTCAATGGCAAGGTCAGCAGTGTAGTCAGAGCAGCGGCATGCTGTGTTGCTGTTGTTTCATTTGGAGAGGTAAATATTTAACAGCAGAAGCTTGAAAATGGGTAATTACAGTGTGAAATTTGCTCAGAGTTTTGGGAACCATGGTTATTTAAATAATTATATTTGCATAGTATCATTACTCATCTTAGACAAAGCTAGGAGGAAGAACTGTTTCTAATTTGTGTAATCTCAGTAGCCATCCAACTACTTGACACCATCTATCTCATTAAGCCCTAATAGAGGGTGTTGAATTGTTTGAACACACTTGCTACATCATTCAAAGATGCTGCATAGATCCGTCTGATAGTCTATGTAATGACCCTGGCTATGCTAAAAATAATCAAGGCTGGGTTAAAAAATGGTGTTGCTGTGATTATTGCATAATTAGAAAGTGTGTCTCAATTCATATAATAGAAAAAAAAAAGTTATTCTAAGTTTCTTAATATATACACTCTTAAATATTTAAAAACTTTAAATCTGCTCTTGGCATTGCATGGAATAATTGTTATTAATAATAGCACATGAATGCTGTATATCCAGAAAATTAAATATATGTATAAACATAAAACTTTATCACTTAAAACTACAGTGATTTTTTTTTATTTTTTTTTTACTTAAGTTGGTCATCCTTCATCATTGGCAAAATTGAAGACTGGGTTTAAAGATTCTTTGTGGTGAGGATGTGAGGATGTGCACCTATTTAGTGAGTCCTTATGTAAATGGTATATAAAATTAGAATGTAATTCCACAAAATTGCTTGCTCTGTTTTTCAAGATTTTAATAGCTTGGGGATGAGACTGATTTCCCACTGCCTTGTGCTTTTTGTAGTCATGTAGATTGTTGTACAGGATGTACAGACTGGATATAAAATGGTATCATTCTGCTTTGACACATGCATTAAATATGCACAGTCAGACCTGTTATATTCAAATGATAAGAACATCTGTCTATGTGCAGATGGTAACTGGTCTAAATGAGGGTTCCTGAAAAGCTGTTCATTCAGGAGACTTGGCACGTGGGACATGCAGCTGTGGACTGCAAAGCCACGTGCTTCTTCTTCGTCATATCTCTGTGTTCAGTTTTACAGCAATTGTGTGAGGCTTTTGGCAGGTACCTTCTCTGACTGCATTTAGAAAACTGGTGGCCCTATGAGTAACAGAAGCAGAAACTTCTGCAGGAGGACTGGAAAGGTCTGAGTGGGTGCATGCAGTTGTGCTCTGGTTTCACATCTTACTGTCAGATGTTGGGCATTTCTAAATAAAAGTAATTAGGATAACATATTAATTCTGCATTTGATGTCTGTTGTTTTTATATTGCATCACAACTAGTTGTTGTGGTTTTTTTTAATCCCCTAAATGAGACATTTAGTGTGCAACAGTACTTTTCTAAGTTAGATTCAAAACTTTAAAGATCTCCAGCTGAACTGGCTGGCCAAGGGGTAATTTACTAGTACAGTAAACCTCAGTATAAAAGCTGACTTGGAGATACATCTTATGCAAATCTGAAGAAAACGTTTCTCTAGCCCTGCAGTCATACATTTGAAAAATAGCAAACATAAAAGACATCCTGATCTCTCTTGGGCCAAATAGGTGACTAAAACTATGAAAAAAATATTTATTTTCTTAATGTCTATTACAATCAAGATCTGTAATCAACATCTTTAAAACAAAGGATCCAACCAGATCAGCACAGACAGTTTGTTGTTATATAGTGACAGCCAAGTAACCAAATGAAAAATGAAAATCTCGTCAGTTCTAACACATCCTTACAGCTGCAGTTACTTAGTTTTGATTCCCTGGGGAGCTTCTAGCCCATTGGTTGTCTGATATCAGGAGTAAATTCCTTGTCAAGGCCATGTCCAGTGGCAAAACTCTGTGCTGTGGTTCTTTATATACTTAATTGGGATTTCTGGGGAGTGCTACATAGCATAGGTATTGAAACCAAGCTCTAAACTGTCAGAGATGGGTATTTGTCCTTTTTATATGTAGCATGTTCAGCAGTGATTCTACATAATAATACAGGGGATACTGGAATTTTAGGAACATTGAGTAATTATCATGTATGTAGAAAAATAGATCTTTGTTAACACTTCAGTCTAGTAAAAATGTTTCAAAAACTTCTGGGACTCGAAGTGTTGAAAAACTTAAACTGATGGATGCCCCATGCAGACAAAAGCATTTCTGTTTCCTGATGCTCTTAAGAATGTGCTGAAGGGTCAGTTAGGACTGAAGAATGGACATTAGCACAGCAGTGAAATTAAGTGGCAAAATACAACTTTAAACACATTAAAAATGGGAGAGAACAAGGAGCAGGTGCCTGCCCTAAACCACAGCATTGCTTGTGAGCAGAGTGTGGTAAACTGACTTCACATCATGTGGCCACAACAAGACAGGTGATCTTTTCCAGACTGAACATACAACCAGCTTTGCTAGGAAAGGGAAATTAAATGCAGACAAAGCATGCTGCAATCTGGCCAGAGCTTTATATCCCTGGATGGCTGCCTCTTGGCTCCTGTATATGAGGACTCTCAAGACTAGGACCCAAAAGCTATATCAGCCTTTGACCAGAAGTCAAGCAAGAGTTTTGAAGCTGATTACTTCATTCATTTCTCTCTTCTTTAACTTTTTCTTAGGTGCTCTCTTGATTAACCTTAGTCTTAATTAACCATACTTCCAGTATGGCCAGAGGAAAGAAAGAGGAGGAAACAGAAAGGAATAAGACAAGAGTGAAGGAGTATTTCTTGACTGAAAATGATAAACCAGTGAGGCCTCCCAAGAAATGTAAAAATGCATAGTGCAAACTGAAGGCTGTCAGTCCAGGCCCTCTCAGACTTACCAAACCTGCCTGTTAGCCATACTGAAGCGCTTCCTTACTGAAAGCAGCTTGGCTTAAAGCTGTCAAGGCAGGCCATTCCCATCTCAGTCAGAATTTCTCAAGTGTTTTACATTCAGATATTCATAGGACCAGGAACCGGAACACAAGTCTTCCCTTCTTTCTTACATGTGCAAAGTAAGGGAAAGCCCCAGGTTAAAGTTTCTCCCTGGCCCTACAAATGCTCTTTGGGCTTCATAAATGCACTATGAAAAAAGTTCATCAGAAGGACTGTTACACAACACTTCCTAAGCTGGGGGTTAGCACTGGCCTCTGAGACTTGGTGAGGTGGGCTGAAAACTTCTCAAACTGAGGTGACAGTGGAATCTGGGTTTTCTAAATCCTGCTTAAATTAGTGGATCCTAATCCATATTTACTGCTTGAGGTCTGTGGGTCACACAAGGAAAGAAACAGCTCAGCTTTGGTTCCCCGCAGTGCTTCAAGGTGGTCAAAACCTGGGCTGTTCCAGGCACAGAACTGCAGGGGAGTTAGAGATCTACCCTGTCCCCCTTTTCTTAGGTAGGATCGAATGTTCTTAGCTTGTCTCTGATGATTTTATCTAGTCTGTTCTTAACATGCCCAGAGCAGATCTCTAGAAATGTAAAGAGCTTCAGTCTTGAAAAATGGTCACATAAAGGCAGTTTGTTCTCTTTATGGAAATAACTCCTGAGTTCAAATGAGAGTACTGAAGCAGCTTTAATGCAGCCTCTTTGGTGAGGTGGTGAGAGCAGAGAAGAGGCACCTGAAGAGCTTAAGTGTGTTTCCGAAGCAACAGCTCCTCTGTACACAGTGCAAGTCCTACCAAGAGGTCACATACCACCTGGGTGGGGACTGGCATAGCCAGCCTGCTTCTGCCTATGCCAGCAATGTCCCCTCAATGTCCCCTCTTGGGGTCTGTGAGCTGTTGTGGGAAGCTTTTGCTGAGAGCAAGCTGCAAGCTCTTCTTCGCTCCACCAGAGGCAGATTTTGTCACAGAAAGTCATCTGTTGCATTCACTGCAGTTTTTGACTTGTCCTGATATTGAAGATATGTGATACTGAAGATCATATGAGTAGTTTTGCACCCCTAATTTGCTAGTGATTTGCACTCCCAAGTTGTGGGAACAGATAATTCCATGTGTAATTAAAAAAATGTGGCCTGTGGAGTCTATTTGCAGTAACCATATTAGTTAAATTACCAGTGTGATTAACTGTAAGAATGAGTGTGCTTTCATAAATGCCAAAGCAATTATTTATGTTAATTTATTCCACTCCTTACAATATGGCTGCAAAAATCTGAACTAGTATTTTTCAGATAATATATTCCATATTTTGTGATGGGGACTTGAGAGAAGGTTCTTCTTTCTAGGGCAGTTAGATTACCCTAATTTGAATTGAGATTATTTTCAATGTTCTTTACTAGAGTTTAGGAAATTGTGAGTATAGGGATTTTCAGTGTAGGTGGTCAGCAACATATTTAGCAACAAAGGACAATACTAGACCATTGTTTCCACATCCTTTCATTTGGTAGGATTGAAAACAGTGTGCGTGAGTTGAGTGTGTACGAGCAGATACTTTGTGATTATCAAACCAACCTCCACTTCTACAGTGGCACCACTTACATCTTTATTTCTGTTTTAGTGGCAGATGCATTCCCAAATTACCCTGCTCTGCCAGGGGGGGTTGGACTTGATGATCGTCAGAGGTCCCTTCCAACCCCTAACTTTCTGTGATTCTGTGATCTAGCTAGAGATTAGCATCACCTCACCTTTGCTCATTCAACTATATTTTCACAAATGTTCTAGGAAATTATCTGTTGTAAAAGAACAACTTTAAAGCAAATTGTTGGTTTGTTCCTTTAGGGCTGGGTCCAGTACAGAGTGCAGCTACCCAACTAGTTAAATCCGCACAACTGAGGAGGTTTTCATTTCTAGGCAGGGATGAGGAAAAACAGTTCGGATTTACTGGACTGGTAAGACCTTCAGTCAGACCTTCCACCAGCTACAGCTCAAAAGTATGGCACTAAAGGGTATTTCTTCGAGCAACTACTTTGCGTTTTCATTGCTACTTACAACTTTTTAACTATTCAAATGCTGAATTTATTAAATAGAAATAATGGATTATATATACACTATCTTTGCTTTTGAGTAGTTTGAGGAATTGTGGGATTATGCTTTATGTATGATGTTTTTCCAGGAACCAATGAATTGCTAGGTTTGTGGGCAATCGAGTGTAGGTATTTCTTATGTGTATTATTACAGATTAGTTTAGCCAAGCTTAACTGGAAAGAATGTTCATCTCTAAGGCAGTGGCTCAGGTGTCATGTCTGTGAACTGGGGCTTCTGACTTCTATTCCAAATTGCCATTTTGCTGTTAAATCCTCAGTTCTTATTTCAAGAGGCATCAATATCAAGATTAGGAGCCTTCTTGCTGAAAGGCCAGACCTTTATCTTTTGGGACTATCAGAGAGCTCTGTTATTAAAATAGTTATAGCCTCCTTTCAGCCCTCCTTAAATTCAGTGTTAAGGTCAAAATAATCAGTTTATGACCACACTTACCCAAAAGTTGGATATACTATGCAGGCCTAACTTTGTGCTGTATCAAAGTTGTATCTTCTGAGCTGTCGGCCTTGTCATGTGAACCAAGCACTTATTTCAGTTAAAATAAATGTAGGAAAGTAAAACTCATACTTAACCCAAACCCCAATAGCTTTGAAAGGTATGATATTAAAAGATTAAAGAATCATGCATGATTTAACAGATGTTCTGTTAAATTTGAGTGAGAGGATTCATGTTTGCCACCGTGAACCAAGAATGACCACCATTCAACAAGGCTGAACACAAATGAATGCTTACTAATCAAAGGAGCTCTTACAACAGAAGAGCAATATCCTGTAACAATACTGTAATGGAAAAGCATGGAGCTTCAGGAGTTGTGTGCCTCTCACATGTAACTATGACACACTGTACCTCTTCTGCAAAACTATATCACTTTTTGTATTTTTTTCTGCTAATATTTCTTTGATATGGGTGACTGGATTTTAGAACAACTCTAGACCACTGTTGGAAATCAGCTGACAATGGTCATTAGTTTAATATAAATAATGAAACCAGCAGACTTAGAACACTACAACCCAATAGAAATGAAATTGTTGACTTCTGTCCTTCATTTTTCATATGTCATGTTAGCCTTGTATCTTTTTTGTTTGTATTTGTTGTACCAGATATTGATGGACATTTTGACAAGTAGTTTTGACATAGTAAAAAAATTATTTCAGTCTGTGGGGTACTAAATTCATATGGGTAGCTGAAGTTCTAGAGCAAAATTATGGCTTCTTTTATTTTTTTCGACTGATCAAAAGTTATGGTCTTAAGGAATGCAAAGAAGGCTTGTAATACGCAACAGTATTGGAACCATTCATGTTACTGCCGTAGAAATGTTTCACTACTGCTAAATATTGCAATGTTATTAAATCTTTCTTGACAACAGGCCAGTGGGTTTTCAAGATACCTATTTCCCACTTCACTAAAATTCCTGTTCTTTATCTGACCTGATATTCCCCCTGACTGGATGACCTGGAGTATGCTCCAGGGAGACTTCAACCCACACTGCAGCCTGTAGGACAGGGGAACACTGAGTGAGGACATTGAAATCAATGCCTCTCTCCTATTCCCTGTCTGAGGGTGCAGATCCTCTTACTCTAAGCCAGCCCTTGTGCTTAAATGTCCTCCTCAGAATGAGGGTCCTTATCCCAGGACAATCCCCTTCCTTGCTCATTTCCTTTCTCAAAGCCCTAGAGCTTCACCAACTCTACAGGTCCTGCAGTTCTTCTGCCTTCTGGTATGTGGTGAGCCAGAGGTGGTGAAAGGGTAGCAGAGACTAGAAGCAACATCAGAAGAGGGCCAAGCTGTATCAATTTTTAAGAATTTTGGTATCATTTGGTGTCATGTACATATAGAGTTTTTGCTCTTTTATATTATCAGTACATCACACGTCTCTGCTGAAGTCAAGGGGCTTTTATCCATTAAACAGATAAAGGAAATTGCAATGCAGAATTCCCTGCACCATTGCAGAGAACAGCATTTAAAATCAGAAATGACATGGAATGGCTGTCTTATTCATGAAAGAAAAGATGAGGATTTTTTTCCCACTCAGTTTTGTGGTTTGTGGGTTTTTTTGGTGGCACTTTCAATATATCTTCTAGCTTAGGTCTTGATCAAAATTCCTACACTAAAATGCTACTGTATTGACCTTTGAGTATTTATTTTCTTGTCTGATTCCCAGCTACTTGGGAATTTAATATTATTTGCAAATAATATTAAACTACACAAGAAGGTTCAAAAATTGGTACCCTTTGAGGTTGACATATAGTATATTTTTTAAATAACTCAGAGCAGCTAGTGAAATGAGTAGAGTATGAATAGGGAAGAAACAATAGGAACAGTTCTTGATTTGTTATTTACTGTCCTCACTAAAGGATATGTGTAACTTGATTTAGCAGATCATGACCAAATGTTTTTAAATCAAATAATTCATCGGAATTAGAACATTCCTCAAACGCGGTAGGTTTTGACATAATGGTAACATTTTAATTGAATTTCTAGGAGAGTTGCGTTCATCCAGAGAAAATGTATTTTAAACACACTAGTGTAGGATAGTGTAAATCTGCTTACCTCTGTCCTGAGTCATGCATATGCTGTCTGCCCTTGGAAAGCAGGTGGAGACAGAGCCAGGGTCCTGTAATGGAGATTTACGGTGCTGTTTGCCTATTACTAAAAAAAAACAGTAATTTTAAAATGGAAGATTTGGTACAGGTCAGTAATTTCTGGCTTGGAGTGTTTCTGCCATGGTGAGCAGTGGTGTGCCATGGGCAGCAGTGTCCCACAGGGCCACCCAGCTGCCACAGCACTCCTGGTGCCACGGGGGCTTCTCTTTTGTCTCCACAGAGGCAGGGGGCAAGAAGCTGCGGAGCACTGTCCAGAGGAGCACTGAGACAGGGCTGGCTGTGGAGATGAGGAACTGGATGACCCGTCAGGCCAGCCGGGAGTCGACAGATGGGAGCATGAACAGCTACAGCTCTGAGGGAAAGTAAGCAGCAGCTATTACTGTGGTTACCTGATGTTTCTCCATGAAAATGGTAGTTAGACAAAAGTGAGCTGAGCACTGTAGGTCCTGTTAGTCAGAATTCCCTTCACAAGGTAGTGTCATTGATGGACCAAGCCCATCTTCCTCTGCGACCAAAAGAGTCTCCCACTGTTAGTGCAGGGATGATGAGAATAATTTCTGCCGTGCTGCAATAAAGGCTCAGTGGGTGGTGTGGCAGGTGGGGAAGCAGGCACAGGGCACTGGGTTGAACACAGAAAAGGACAGTCTCCCTTCTGGAAACACCTCACATATGACTGTGCTTTGCAGTGCAAAGCATTTCCAGAGCTTTTCCAAGTGTCAATCACAGGGCTCAAGAATTTTTCAGAAACTCTGTTAATTAAACTTGAATAAATGATCTGGGCAGAAGTGTCATGTATCATGCTTTTCATAAAAGCCCAAATTAAAGACTTCTGAGTGGTATGTCCAAGACATTGCCCAGAAAATTTTTACTGTGAATAGATTCATTAGTGGTATTACCAATATGCCTATACTGGATAATGTATCTTACATGTCCAAATTGATGCACTATATGCCCTTGGGATAGACAGTTATTTATGGTTGATCATTACAAATGTCATTAGTTCTTGTTGCCTTGTTATGGGTCATAGATAATTTATGGCAAGAATTTGAATTTTATGTTACTTTGTTTGATTGCCACAATGAATAATAATGAATAATTCCATTATTGAATATATGCCATTCTCAAAGACATTTCTAGCAAAATGTTTATCATTAATGCTGATTTTTAAAGGTGCTTTTAAAAATAGTGACCAGTAATCAGTCTAATGTAATAATTTCACTGCATACATTTAACATTCTGACATTGAGTTAATGTTGACTAAGAAATGTGAGCAATTTGATCTTCATGTAACTAAATTACTGGTAAGGCCATGTAGTAAGTATCTACTGAACTGGTCTCATACGAATACTACAGTAATTAAGAGTGGTCTTTAATATATTGGGAAAAGAGCATGATGATAATACTGTGCATGTTAGGCCCAGTGAGGATTAGTGTTTCTATCACCTGTTTGTGTATATGGTGGACTCTGAATTGCTGCTTGTTGAACACTGAGAAATTTTTTAAATTACAGTAATTATTTCAACAGTGTCTTGTTAGTGTAAGTAAATTCCTTATGAGCACTAGTATCAAAAATATAAATGCTAAATGTGAAACATACAGAAAATGAAAAAAAAAAAGGGGGGGGGAGTGGAATTCAAGTGTATTTATTTATATTTTTTTTTCAATATTATTTTTAAGTTTGATTTTCCCTGGTGTGAGGTTGGCTGCAGACAGCCAGTTCAGTGATTTTCTGGATGGACTTGGTCCTGCACAGCTTGTAGGACGACAGACTTTGGCAACACCATCAATGGGTAAGGATTTTTGTCCTATAAATATGGTATAATCTACTGGGTCTGATAATTAGAACATAGACATTATCTAGAATCTAATTCTTTATATATGGATTTCCCATGTGATTTTGAACGACTCAGTTAAGACCAGAACTATAATCTCAGCCAAAGTTGAACTTAATTGTGGATGCTCACTATGATATTCAAAAGTAGAAATGTGCTTTGAAAAAATCAGTCTTTTTCATCTTCTTCCGTTTTCTGTCTTTAAAATGTAGCTGTTTAAGCCAATCCTTTTCTCTTGGATAGTATTGAATAAAAATGGAAATTCAGATGCAAATATTTTTTATTATTGTGCTTACAGACTTTTTTAATATTCACAAGTTACCTTTTCATATCTAGTCTTAAGCTAGAAGTATGGTGTAGAGATTTCAGACAGTTTTACAGAGCTGCTTTGTACTAATTATCTTACTGCCTTTTTTAATCTGAAATTCATTAGACAAAAAAAGATTTTATTTGAAGTGATAGGTGTATGGGAAATGGGAGACAAGATGTTACTGCAGGGGGATTAATTGTTTATTAATGTAAATACCTGTGAAGAGGATAACTATTAAATTGTCTAGTAGTTTTAAAATCCAGATCATACTTATTGGTGGAATGCAGACCATGCAAGTCATCACATACTCATCCTAGAAATTCCCATAGCTTTTAAGATATTTAGCTATTTCTGAATTACAATACCACGATTTCTTTTTGTTGTCTAGGAGATATACAGGTGGGAATGATGGACAAGAAAGGACAACTGGAAGTAGAAATAATCCGAGCCCGTGGCCTTGTTGTAAAACCAGGTTCAAAGACACTGCCAGGTAAGAAAGAGAATCTTAGCAACAAGAATACAGTTCTACCAAAAAAATGTAACAAACCCCTGACTTCTGAGGATTTACTGTTCTACTTAGGATAAACTCTTAGAAAATTCACATATCACTAAGTTATGGTATTGTACACTCCATGTAGCATTGAAATGGTAGAGAAAATACCAACCCTGCTTCAGGAGGAAAAGAAAAATCACACTGGGCCACCAGGAGACTCAAAAGTATTTAAGTAATAAAAAAAATACACGCTTGGTTATGGGGTAGAAAGAAAGGCATGTACTGAAGATGTGAGATAGGAATCTTAGGGATAAGAGTGAATATAGAGGTGTGGAATAGGTTGGTACCTACTTGAAAAGTAGACCAGTATTTGGTACTTACTCCTTATTTTATAATCTGATGTCCTATAACACTATGTGAAAAGGACAATATAATGATATTTTTAGCAAGCTCTTCTGCCAAAATAGAAATCGTGTCAGAGTCTTTTTTTTACTGATTTTCACCTTGTAGATAATTTAAAATTATTAACAATTTGGAGCATTGATCCAAATCTCACCAAAGTCAATGCAAGTAATTCATTTACTTAATAGGCCTATTTTGCATACTGTACAGTATAGGGACACTATATATAGGTATATCTGATTTTTCCAGGTCAAAATCTGAATTGTTTCATGGCAAAAGAAACATATAAAAAGAAGTAAAGAAAGAAGTATACCAGGGAGAAAAGTCAAGAAGATACATGGATGCTTTGCATGTGAATGTATGTTGCTTGTGGAGATTTGTTCATTTAAGAAAAGGCAGGTTTTATCATATGATGATGAAACAGTGCACCTGTTATGCAAAAAAAATTTACTTCTTTACTTACTGTTCCTTATTTTCTTTCTTCTAAGCACCATACGTAAAGGTGTATCTATTAGAAAATGGAGTCTGCATAGCCAAAAAGAAAACAAAGGTAGCAAGAAAAACGCTGGAACCACTTTATCAGCAACTTCTATCATTTGAAGAAAGTCCCCAAGGAAAAGTTTTACAGGTAATTCGCATCATTTTTCTTCTGACTCTGAAAACATCACTTGTATAGTTTCCACAGAATGAGTTTCAAACTTTCTTCCATGCTTCATTTGGCGAGTTCTGCTATTTGAAATACTTGTTGAACAGATAAATACTACAGTAGTAAGTGTTGATGCAAGCAGAAAGTTCTGAGTAAAAGCTAGCTGTAGATTATCTTGCCTCTACTGTATGTATGGGCTCCTTCTCTCACTGGGCTTTCTTTCACATCATGGATAATTGCTGTTACTGCCCAGTTCATTTTTGTCACTGTATCGTGATTAGTGTACACAGAAGCAAAGTATGTCATTAGTCAAATATCTAATTCCATATTATACTTAAATAGCAGGGACATTTGATGAATCAGATTGAAGCTGTCATAATTTTTGCTGACATTGTTGTGTTGTTTCCTTTGCTAACAGATAATTGTTTGGGGAGACTATGGACGTATGGATCACAAGTCCTTTATGGGAGTGGCACAGATACTTTTAGATGAACTGGACCTGTCCAACATGGTGATTGGGTGGTTCAAACTCTTCCCTCCTTCTTCCCTAGTAGACCCAACTTTAGCTCCTCTCACTAGAAGAGCTTCCCAATCATCTCTTGAAAGTTCAACAGGACCTTCGTATGCTCGTTCATAGCAGCTGTGAAACTGTTGTCATAGCAACCAGCGTTACAAAAAAAATAAAATTACAGGTCGCAAACCCTGGTAACACTGCATGCTTAATGTTGTGTCTTCTGAGCCTGTTTCTAGGGCTGCAACGCGATCCTGTGTTCTCAAGGAAGTTGCACACATTGTGCCCTATGGAAGGCCCTCAGGTGAAGGACTAAAGTCATGAAGAACTGATAGGTTTGGAGTTCAGGAACACTCCGTTTTGGTCCAATCTGAAGCCATGGACTAAACTAAAAGAATCAAATCTGTTTCATGCAACAAAAGTCCTTTTCAATGGCAAATCTGTTTTGTTGCTCCCATTTCTTTAGTTATCTGCCCTGCCCTCCTAAAGCTTGGTTATGCCACAGAAATGGAGTTACCCTCCCATGAAGCCATGTTACAAGTCACGGGATTAGCAGACATTGGAAGAAAAAGAAGAATGTAAGGATGCTGGGGAAGTCAACTGTTGTTTGAAACAGTTGCTTGAGATCTGAAAACTCTTCACACTGAAAAGGTTCAAGACAAAATGGTGGGCTTCATACCTCCAGCTATAGATACAGTGAAACCCCAGATGTGATGAACTCTCTGAAAAATAAAATTCTGTGGATATAATGTACTGTATGAAATTAAAAAAAACTTTTTTGCATGGACACAGATTTAGCTGAAAACTTAAATTATTTTCTTGGGGCTGCAACTTGCAAAAAAAAAAAAAAGAATAAATCAGCCATTTTCAACAATTTATATTATTTTTAAAAGTAAATTTCACTAGTGCATGGTTTTAAAGGAAGAGAATGCAACAGGGTGATACAAAGACACACCACGTTTATCATTCTTTAAACCAGTCATGGTCTGTATTTTTGCAGACATATATAAAAAATAAAAAATAATTTCTAGCAAATATTTAAAATTCTGTTTATGTGACAAGAAATAAGTGTAATATATTAAATTTATTTAAATGTAAAAGGTACAAGCCTTGTAAGGTTCGACATAATGTGCAAATTGTACACTTCTTTTACCTCCTCCTTCTCTGTCTCTTCTCCCAGTCTCCCTTCTTCCTTTTGCTCTTTTTCCCCCTCTACCTCCCAGGATGATCATCATATTCTGAAATGGCTACATTTTGACTTACTACTCTCTTATGCCCCATATTTGGTTCAGGGTTGCAGATTGTTCTGCATTTCTGAATTGTTTGAGAAAAATATTGTTTAAGAACTTACTTTTTTTCAAGCATGTTGAAAAGGATTTTGCAACATGGCTTGGGAGTACATTAATGTAATTCAGCATGTATTTGATAAAGAAGATATTTGAACTTTTTGCAATTTATTGTACAGTGCATGGTAACTTACTTTCATTTTTTTCTCACCTTCAAATTGAATTCTGCAGCAAAATACTGGAATCATGTGGCCATTGTAAGATGTCTTCAAAAAATTTGTTTTCAGCACCAGCATCTTTCATTCAAAGGTGGAAGTATCATTTATTGAAGGTTTTTGGAAAGAGTAAAAATTAAGTACCTCGTTCATTTTTAGAAAGTAAATTTAAATACTTTTATTTGCACTACACCATATTAATTGCTACATTTTTGAGATTACAAAAACATCAAAGGTTACTAATTCATACAGTTCTTCTGCTGTAAAGTTCAATTTTCGTAAGCTACATTTCTGTTGCAAAAGACAGAATTAAGTAATATCAGTCTGAAAAATGTCAATCTTTGTTCGTAAAATAGCCTTAAAGAAAGCTTATCAGTACCACTCTGACAGCTGTTTGGCACCATTACCAAAGCCCTCACTGCAGTAAATGGATCATCAAAAACCTGTTTTTTGTAGCACCGTTGGGTGGTGCTGCAAGTTCAAGCTTCTCATTAAATTACATTATTTAAAGGGAATGTAACTGGCTAACATTTAATAATAAAATATCCTTTTTTTTTTTCTGGGTCTTTGTATGCCTTTAATACCAATTTAAGGTTTAATATTGAAACGTTGCAATAACTTTTGAAATACACATTACATTTACCTTTAAGGCCACACAGAATTATTCTGATTTTATTTGAAAATCTCTGAAAGTTTCCCATTAAGAAATTGCAAATGCCTCATTAGAGGGCAAAAGTAATAACAGTATCACTTAAAATGCCTTTTACTTTGTGCAATATCATATAAATCAAGATTGTGTCTTGTCTTCAGAGTTTATATAATGGATTCTTGTTAAGTTAATGGACAGACTGGTAAAATTATATTTATTGAAATAACTTAAGACACCTGTCTACCAGCAGCAAATAAATGCTACTAACATGCAGTCTACAATATCCCCTAGGATATTAAAAAAAATGCATAACCATTTTCCTGACACTGTGAGATGTGCTCACACATTCTTGTTTGCATAGTCCTATATAAATTATTTCAAATTTTAAAATCAAGGACATGATGCATGGAAGGTTTGTACATACTTGTCATTATGCAGTATTTATTTTAAAAAAATTATTTTTTTTTTTATTTTCACACGTCTGCAACTCTACTTATGGTTTAGTCATGTAAATAGCACTATGCCAGTGATCACTGCTGTCTTGTACATAGTATGTTTTAAAAAGTTAAAAGGACTTACAGTTGGGAGAAAAAAAAGGGCAGGTTAAGCCTGTAATGAACACCAACTAATGTAAATCAAACTCATTCTGGTGATGGTATTTAACACTTTAAATAAAACATTTTCTTTACAGAACTTGGGTGCAGTGCTTTGTTGCTTTTCTCTGAGATGGTCAGCAGGACCTTTTAGTGGAGTTTGTGAGAAGCAGCACACTCAGCTGATGAAGCAGCAAGATTTTCTGCAGATGAAAGGCCATTTTTAAGATAAACACCTTCACTGCCAGAGGTTTCGGGACCATGTGTGCACAGAAGCAGGGGGAGGAGGGGGTCTGGGGCTGCCTCTCCCACAGCCCCGCATCTGGCTCCACACTCTGGTCCACTCCTGCTCTCACATGCCGAAACAGGTACATGGCTCCCGGGCTGGAGCTGGCTTTAAATGGCCTACCCCTGACTGCCAGGGTGTGCTCAGACTCGGATGTACCTGGCACACTAAGTGTGCTGGGACTGTGAAGTGCTACCACCAGCTGGTGTGGAGCAGCTGTGCTACCTGGTTAGACTTCCAGCATTTGGAATAGGTGGCAATGCTGACTGTGGCTGTTGGGGATAGTTGTGGATTGAACTCCTATCTTTGTCCCAAGTCTGTCGGGAGGACACTGCTCAGCCTCCCCAGAGCAATGCCTGGAATGGTCCCTGCCCAGGTATGCTTCCTGCCACCTCTTGTATCACTAGGAAATATGCAGCCTTGGATTTTCGGCTGTTGAACTACAACACTAAACAGGTTGGACTGTAAAAAGAGTAAGTTGTTGAACTTTCATCCTATCCCTAGGTATCACCTAATACTAGCTTTTACGAGCAGAGCGCAGAGGACTGCGTGCCCAGCCAGGAGTGGTGGCTGCTGGGCCTTGTGCAGCCCCTGCAGCAGGGAGCAGGCAGTGGTCCAGCACCTCTGTGGCTGTGTGAGTGGGTGGAGATGGGCATGGGGATGGAGATGGTGGTCTCTGCGAGACTCCTCAGAAGCAACATCAGCACAGGCAGTGGTGACTGGGCAAAATTCAAGTTCTGCTACTAAGTTTGGTACCTGTGCCTTGGAAATTTACTGAAGACTCAGAGGCTGGCCGGCAGTTGGCATAGAAAAATCTGTGCATTTGATCCCAAATATAAGGTGAAAGAAAAGCACTGCAGTACTGTCAGGAGATGGTAACTCCAAGAAAGCAAGTGTATTTTGGACAGAGTGCTGGTTGTAACTGTGAGGAGGGAGACTCCAACTGTTTGTTGTACTGCATCTGGAAGTGGAACACTTGGGAAACACCCAAACTTCTCATGTATTAACGTACTGATATCTCAGCAGGTCGTTCTCCTCTGCCAATGCTGACATTGCTGCTGCGAGGTGTCAGGGCAGGCAGATACTTGGATTAGAGCCGAGCTGTGACAGTGGCTGAGGCTGCCCTGTACCCTGGAGTTCATCACCACCAACCTGGCAGTGAAGTGGGCAGAAGGGCAGCAACCTCCTTCCTGCCACGGCTGGGCACCCCAGAGCTCATCTGCCTTTGGCATTCTTTAGAAATAAACACAATTACACTCTGCAAATGCTTGAGAAGGCCTGCTGGTATAGCTGTACAGGCCAAAACGAAAGCCACACTACTTTTCCAAAGTGTCCATTTCTTCCTTGAGACAGTTTCTCAGGATTACATGCTGTTTCCCCTCACCAATATCTTCTTGCCCAACTCCACTTAATTTAAAACAAAACAGAACTATAGATAATTTTAATCTTAGCACTCCCACTTTAATCATGACTACAAAACATTGGCTCTGATGGTTGATTGATGCCGTTATTCTGGGACGTGTTTGTGCCAATAAAAAATGCAGTAAAACACTGTCAGCCTAATTGTGAGGCTTTTCTGCTTCCATGTCATTACTGGAGGTCTTTAAGGCTTAAACAGTGAGGTATTACAGTAAGCGGTAATTAGGGTGCTCCAGTGGCCAGCACTTGCAAACCAGAACACCATTGCATCCTCATGGCCTCCTGTTACTATCAAATAGCCATCCACAGTTCTGTAACTAGTGAAAGTAGAACTTTTTATACAGAAGGTTAAATACTGTTGCTTAAATATGACATAAAAATTAACCAAGCATTAGATTTCACAGCTTCCTCATGAAGTTGATGTTTCATTCCTTAGCTCAAACACCTGTGCAATTCTCACCTCCCTGTCACCCAAGCAGCTAAGAGCAGACACCAGAGCTGTAGGTCTCATAACAATCTTCCGAGTGTGACTACCCACTCTGTCCCTTCCTTGGCAGATGTTTACAGTAAGCCTTTAACAGGAACTAGCAGATTGGAGAAAGAAGATGACCATTTTCCCAGGCAAGAACGGCCCACATTTATGACAGATTATAAGAATGAGCTGGAAAAAGTAAAGCTATATGCTACTAAAACCAAAGATAAATCAGCTTCTAGAATTCTTGGGCTAATACCTCCCTATTTTAGGTATCTCACTTAGGACAGGTTGAGTCACTCTGGGGAGATTAGATTCTCTCCCTCTCTCCCCATTGACCACAGACGCAGAAAGAGTAATTACTGGGTTGGGTTGAATGTCTAACTTCACAGAAGCTGAGCTGAGGAAAAGTGGTCCCAGCCTCAGCAGCCAGGAATAAGAATAAAGACTCCATGGTCCTTCATTAGCAAGTCCTATCTGAACTGCCTGCATAATTATGAGGTCTCAGGGCAGCAGGCAGCTGATGACTGATGAGGGAGGAAATTGCTGGGAATTCATTTCCCAGATCTTACACACTGCCCTGTCAGGTCACTCCCCAGCCCAGCCCCAGAAAAAAAGAGAAACAGCCATACTAATTAAACTATAGGGCATTAATGCCCCGAAATAAATTTGATAAGAGCTCACACAGAAAGAAAAGAGCATCCTAGAGCTGCACAAAGTGCATGACACAGGAATGAGGAAAAGTTTGTCATGAAATGTCTATCCTCTGCGATTGTTCCTTCGACCAAGAACAGTTTGTGAAGTGCCATCCAAAATGTATGTGTTGCTAAACTGATGTCGGCATGAAGACAGAAGGGGTGAGTGGCACTGCACACCATTGGCTTCATGGGAGTGGAGGTTTAGGATACCTCGGTAAGGTGGGAGTCGGTTTGGCACTTGTAGACTGTTTTGAGGGCAAGACTTAAGAACAATGGCTGAGATCAGTTGGTTTGTTCAGCTTGGGGAAGAGAAGGCTGAGGGGTGACCTCATTGCAGTCTACAACTGCCTCAAGGAGGGTAATAGAGGGGGAGGTGCTAATCTCCTCTCTGGTGACCAGCAATAGGACATGAGGAAACGGAATGAAGCCACATCAGGGGAAGTTCAGATTGGACATTAGGAAAAGCTTTGCTGAGAGGGCAGTTGGTCACTGGAACAGACTCCTGTGGGAAGTGGTAAGGGCACCAAGCCTGTCAGGGTTCAAGGAGCATCTGGACAACTCTTTTAGTCATATGGTTTAGTTTTGGGTAGTCCTGTGAGGAGCAGACAGTTGGAGTTGATCCTCCTTGTGAGTCCCTACCAACCCAAGATATTCTACGATGCTATGATGTCTCTGGACAGCTGGTAGCAGGACTAGTGTACAAGTTGTTAGCCAGAGTCCTGCCTAACTGCCATTTTGGTAAGGGAATGACCACTCCCTGAAATTAAAACAAACCAAAACAACAACACTTACTAGGCCAAAACTCAACCAGTGGATCCTATTATGCAAATAGTGCATCTGACACATGAAGAAAAGGCCAGTACTACACTTCCCAGTGCATGTCAACCTAGTTTGAATGCCCATAGTGGCAAAAATTATTATCCCCTTGATGACAATAAAAAGCAGATTTAGAGAAGGCTGAGGGATGAAGTAAGAATGTGAAATTATCAAAGAAACAATAAGCAGATATTTTTATTGATCCCCTGTTTTGTTTCTGGTTAATTAGCACTTCAGCTGCAGCATTGCAGAATAGTGGCAGACAGCTCCTTAAAGATGAGGAAGACTCATTTATATCAGGCACCATCTCCCAGGGACCAGCACACTGAAAGTGCTGCTGCATGGGAAGCAATGCAATTAACAAGCTTGGGGACGTTCCAAGTGCTTTCTTATAGTCTACAACACACTGGAAATGACACTAAGATTTTCCTTATTTAACAGTTTCTCAGACCATATTCTGATTCCATACAAACTTCCAAGTTGTGATGTTCTGTTTTGGTGTCCGAACTCAAGAGCTGCTTACTCTTAAATCTCCAAACTTGGACTTTCAGAAGCCTTAGCTACCACCTGCCATTTGCCTGAGGTGTCAGTGCACATATTTGCACAGTCTAATGCACAAACAAATGAGTCATGTCCTTGTTTGTGTTTCAGCTGTACAAGCCCAACTGCTTGGAAGCTAACAGCTCTGGCTCTCTAGGAATGGCTTTGGGGTTAATATGGCACTTCATCAACAGATAACTTTATTCTTCACTGGCAAAGATGCAAGTTGGATAAAAGACATTTTTTTAATATATCCTGATGCACTTTCTCCATTACAAAGTGAGAGCTTAGAATAGTAGGTCTCAGGGTGAGCCAAGAAGTGTTTGGGTCATCTGAAGGGAACCATGCCACCAAATCAGGTAAAAACCAAATGCATCTGTAATCTGTCCCCTAAACACCCAAGACAGGTGCTAGACAAGGAAATGTTAAGTGGAGACATAGAGGTGACATCTTCCTGCCAGCACCTTAAGAACCTTAAACCAAAACCCCCTGTTGTCACAGCTCTCAACTCTGAAAGTTTCAGTAAGATGAAAAATACAAAAAAATGAACATAAGAATCCAAATTTCAGATTTCTGTCAACTACATTCATTTCTAACACAGGATTTCTTGTTTTCAATTAGCATGCAGAATATCAGTAAAGATCACAGTGTCTGTAGAGCTAGTTTTCTTTAGTTACACACCTGTGTTTTGATCTCTGCTCTACAAAAAGGATGCAGACAGGCTGGAGAGGGTCCAGAAAAGGGCTACAAGGATGATCAGAGGAGTGGAGGACCTGCCATATGAGGAGAAGCTGAGAAAACTGGATTTGTTCAGCCTTGAGAAGAGAAGGCTTCAGGGAGACCTTATTACAATGTTCCAGTACTTAAAGGGTGGCTACCAAGAAGATAGAGACTCCCTATTTACAATGAGTCACACGCAAAAGACAAGGGGTAATGGGCACCATGAGGACAGTCAAACATTGAAACAGTCTCCCAAGGGAAGTGGTAGATTCCCCCATATTGGACAGTTTAAAGTCTCAGCTTGACAAGGTGCTGAACCACCTCATATAAACTATAGTATAGTAGGCTGGACCAGATGGTCCTTGAGGTCCCTTCCAACCTGGCATTCTATGATTCTATGATTGTTTTCTTTACCTGCTTAGGCATGGTTTACTTCCTTGATTTCTTTAAGAATGATCCATAAACTGAGAGCAGGACTGAGCTACTTCCCTCTGACCTTTCCACATCTAATATGTGTCTGTTTTATACTTAAAGTGTGAGCAGATGCCTCAGGCAACAGATTAAGAATAATCTGGCATCTCCTTCCCTCCCTCAGCAGCTTTGCTTTGCTAATCATTGTTGATAACAAACAAAATTGTGACAGCTGGATGTCAATGCAGTTCAGCAAGCCACACTTATAGCCCAAGATGGATACTCAGACTGTCTTCAGGCATCTAATTTAGGTGAAATTCAGAGGGCCAAAATGAAGGATCTATTTAATTGTATTCATTGGAAAGAGACAAGAGGCCCTTCAGGGTAATTCTAATTTAGGATCCTCTGAGAAGCCATTTTGAGTACCTTTCACTACCAGCTGCCTAGGAGGCCTAGGGCAGTTTAGCTTCCAAGGTAGGCCACACAAATAGCTCCTGAAACTACAATGCCACCCTCTGGATTATTCCCTTCAGTACTTTCTGCTCCTGGAAAAATTCTGAGAAAGTCTCTCTCCTGAGACCTAAATGAAAATTAATTTGAATGTTGTGAAGGCAAAAATGTGGGGAAGGGAAAATTGTACGCATTGAAGCTTTTCCACCCTCTCATGCAAACCTCAGAACTTTGAACTAACACTGTGACTGACCTTGGCTTCAATGACAAACTATTGCATGAGGCTTGGTCATACTTCTGCCCTCAAACAGCTACTTGAGTTTCATTTGCAGACAAGCAAGATGCCACCTGGCTGCTGGAACCTCACAACATTATCCTGGTGTCTCTGCCTTGCTCTGCCTCTGGACCTCATTCAGTTAGGTCATATCTGCACTGCTCAATAAAACATGCCAGCTCTAGTTCACAGGTACAGAGACTCAGTAGCACAGTTTGCTTTGCATCCATACATCCAAACACCCTTCCTTCCTCACTCCCTTCCCCTCCTCAAGTAAGATTGACTCTCCCAAACTTCTGGGAATAAGGGTTGGCTTGTGCTATCCTGAAGCATTTCCTGGGGGAGTGCTATCTGTCAGGGGCAAACCCTGGCTGGAGCCACGTCAGCTGTGACACAGTATGCATGGTGGAAGCCAGGGCTTTAAGGTATGATTTGTCCTTGCTTATAGATGCAGCCTGGCCACCTTTGCCTTTGGGGATGCAGAGCCAGATGGGAGTTCAAGTGCATGAGCAAAGGATAGATTGGTCCTTTCCAAACTGGGAACATAGCACTTTTCTTGCCTAATTTGAAGCCAGTTCCATGTGGTCTTAAATAAATGCTTAAATAAATAAATGGAAACAAAAAAAAAGGGGGGGGGGGAAGGGAGGCAGGCTGAAGTCAACAAGAATTAACAAGAATTTCAGGAGTAAAAAGCTGTTATAAGACAGCCAGGTTACTGGGCACTAGGAGGGGCAACATGTACCCTGCCCCCCAGCTGCAGAAGGGGTAAGAGGCAGTCAGCTTACTGAGGAACTTCTTCAGGAAAAGTAAGCAAAGTGATCCATTTTACATTTTCCCAGAAGTCTGCTGTTCTGCCTAAATATTTACTTTGCTCAAGCTGGTCCTGCTTGTGCACGTGTGTGAAAAGGGAAGAGACTCATGACCAATTAATCACAATTAACAAGGATAACATGAATGGACCAAGCAAAGTAATTAAATCCCAAGGAGAGGGGGAAAAAAATCACTAAAAAAAAACCCCACTAAGCAATTTAATTCATTCCTTTCCATCCCTTGACCTCAACCAAGGGGATGTTTTGTCTAGTTCAGCATTTGTGATATGGTCCCATAATTGTTTCCTGATGTCAATATCACAACGGCTCCTAACTGATCTTGGAAGGCATGCAATTACTTGACTTGCAGGGCTGAAGCTGATCTCCAAGCACAAGAGATAAGGATAAACTCTTTTAGTGGATCAGGTTATCCTGCTCCTATCTACCAAGGAAATTTTTGTACTTTGTTTTGAAACATTTAGCAGGGGTACTTGTCAAACAGAGGTGAAATGAGAGGATGGGATTGAGAATGGTGATTCCCCTGGTCTTTGAGGCTAGCCTTAATCTTGCTGCTCATCTGCAGTCTTTAAGGATAACAGTGAAATGAGATGGCATAAAGATTACATTTACAAGTCTCCAATTGACACCCTCTTTCTTTCTCAAGTTGCCTCACACCCAAATGTGGTTTTGGCTTTTATTTTACTATGCTGTTATTTACTGAGCACATGTATTCAGGTCATAACTGTTAATACAGCTTGAGTTGCTCAAGACAAATTCTTTGAAACAAACAAACAAACAAAGTGTTGTCTTGGGTAGACTCCAAGAAGAAAATTGCAAATTGGAAGGAAAGAGTTCACAATTCATGCAGAAAAGGAAAGTTAAGGAATAAGTGCCTGCCTTGCAAGGCTCCACAATGGGCTATTGTCAAATGATGCCAAATGCCATAAATCATCTCCACTGGAATTGATCAAAATGGAATTTGTTTTAAGAACTATTACCCAAAGCTCTGCAGGGGAAGAAGAAGCTGGAAGAAGCTGTGATGCAGTCATCTCCCACTGAGCCTTTGCAGGAACTTTCTTTTGTTGCAAGAGGAGCTCAAGTCAGCCTCAGAGGAACTGCTTACTGGGAATAAGAAACCACATAGATCCCTCAAGATCTTCAGAGGTGATGGGCACAAATCAGTTAGATGGTGATTGGCATGTAGCCAGAGCTGGCTTTTTTAGAAGTGCATAAATGTCTCAATGAAAATGAAAATACAGGTACCAATAATGACTAGTGAAATGGTGGTGAGGAGGAGCTGGAAGGACTCCTAGACTTGCAAGTGATATGGAAGCACCATGAGCTGTGGGAAAAGACATGCCCTCTAATTGTTTCTCCACTGAATTGTGTTACACCCAGCAAACCTTCTTAATGCAGTGTCTGAGGTGTCCTCTGATAAGTACTCCACTCCCCAGCAGACTGGGACTCCCCAGGGCAGGTAAATAAACTACTCATTTGTATCTGCATAAAAGGCACACACTATCTCCATCTGATGGGTGTTCCTGCCAGAAGGGACTGTTTCAGCTTTCACCTCTAATGACACTGGACAGATTTTGTGGCTGTTGATGACCAATAGAGGTTGGGTTTCCTCCTGCCCTGGCACCCGGCTCTATTCCCTGCTGCATTGGTTAGGTAAATGCCTAATCTGGGGTTATGCATGCTCCATGTGTTTCAACATTAACTTTACCGTCACCTGCCTTAGCTCCCTGTATGGAGTTTTACAGTGCCTTCACCTAGGTACTTAAAGCTCCCTTGGCACCAAAGCTTGAGGGTGCTCTGCCTTCTGGCAAGTCCCTAGGGACAGGACTCATCTCACCTAATTTCAGAGGTCAGCCAGCTGGATATGTGAATCTGAGTGGTTCATTCTGGTCTTCCTGTATAGACAGTGGAAGTGGTACTTTTAGAACCAAAATTATCTGACATTTTAGATGTGTTCTTTAAGCTGGAAATGCATCATAGCTTAGCTGTACCTATTCTCATCACTGGCTATAAAGAGAATAGCTCAGATGTACATCTAGTCAGCTGAATCCATTAATTGACTCTTGCTGTTGACTCAAATGGGCTTTTGACTGAAGCCTCCTACACGGCTCCAGCACAGAAGAGGCACCACTGCAGTATTCAGTCCAAGGCCTCTGGAGACACATCATGAGTGCTGCAGGATGGCAGCTGAAATAACCCTGGAGTTTCCCCTTGCTCCTGAAAGTCTTCACACCCAAGTCTCTTGCCAAGCAGGAAATGGCTCCCAAGAACCATCTCTGAGACATGGGATAGAAAAGGGACTTTCCCACCCTCTGTGAAACTACATGGATGGGTAGCCAAGGCAGAGACTGATGAATGTGTGGGAGTGTTGCTTGAGGTTAGAGGTTAGGCATGCCGGGGTTCTGGTCTGGCATCTAAGGAACCTCTCTGCGTTTTCGATTGTTGTGGTTTGGACCCAACAAGACAACAAAGGAACAGCCCTGCGGCCACTCACTCAACTCCCTCCCCACACACACACACACACACACACTGGGATGAGGAGGACAAAGCTCATGGGTTGAGACAAAGGACAAGGAGGGTTCTTCACTGCTTAAGATCCCAGGCAAAATACTCAACTTGGGGAAAAAAATAATAATTTAATTTCACACTAATCAAATACACACAGGACACAGACAACACAAAGAGCAAAGCTTGCATATGTTACCCCACCCCTCTGATCTTCCTGGGCCCAAATCACTTTGTTCCCAGTTTCTCTCCCTCCTTCCCCCCAGCGGCACAGGGGGACAGGGGACGGGGTTTAGAGTCAGTTCACAGGCTGGTGGTTCTTGCCACACCATCTTTCTCAGGAGGAAGGATTCCTTACAGTCCTTCCCTGCTTCCCCACAGGGTCCCTCCCATGTGAGAGAGTCTTCTCCTTCATGAGTCTTTCCCACAAGGTCCAGAGCTGCTCCAGCGTGGCCTTCTCACAGAGTCACGGGCTGCTTTGGGACCAGCCACCTCCCCTGGCTCTGGCATCTTCCAAAGCTGTGTAATCAGAGTCCACTGGCAGCAAAGCCAAGTCCACTGGCCAAGCTCACCCCTCCTGGTGCCCCCAGGGAATGTTCCACCACATTCCTTCATGAGTGCAGGGGGACAGCTGCCATCTCGCCATGGGTTGCAGGGAAACTTCTGCTTGGGCACCTTCTTCCTCTTCTTGCTCTCCTTCCCCGGCTCAGCTCTGCTTTTTTTTTTTTTTCTTTAGCTGCTCACTCTGCTCAGGTGTCGTCTCAGTTCTTTCTTAAGTTAATCGCTGAGGCACATCTATTGTCCCTCTAATGGCTCCTTGGCTGGTTTTGGAGCAGGGGGAGCTTCTCAGCTTCTTATTGGAGCCACTCCTGGGACCCTATCTGTATTTCCTAATGTTCTTTCTATATGCTACCAGTAGCTCTCATGTTTCCCTTCCAAAATTTCAGAGCTGGTCAACTCAGGAACAAAATGTCTGCTAGTAGGCAGGTCTCCAGACACACAGAAAAGGCTTAGCAAGACCAAAGGAAAAATGCTAGAGCATTTGACGCTTTCCAGTGATGAAATGGCACTCTATTTTTTTTCTTAAACACTGGAAAATTTTCAGTTAATGATGCAGCTAACCCACAGGCTCGGTGCTTTCAGCAACACTATGAGTCTTTCAAACCTGGATTTTGTATTAAAAGATATCCTTCAGCACAAGATTAAACAAGTGGCTTCATAAAAGAGTTCCAGAGGGGGATTCTCTGGCCTGAATATACCCATCCCTTCCCACATTTGGTTCTTTTCCCTTGTACTTAGAGGAAGAGGAAAAGGTCCCTGCATCCAAACCAGGTTTGTGCAGATATGTTGGTAAACAACAAAGATAATTGTTGCCTTGGAGAGCAGATTTGTGCAGGTTTATTCTTATTAATATGTATTATCTTTAAAGCTGCTGAAATTAAGCCATATGCCAGTATTTCTGCATGTGTTTGTCTGGCCATATTCTGTTACTGCTATTAACCTTCACTTGAACTGACTACTATTTCACTTGCACCTTATTTTCAACCCTATCTTGTAGGAAATATACTGTATAAATGAAGGAACTGGAACTTGCAAGTTAGCCTGTGCAATTTCAGCCCAAGCTGAGAACACAGAAAATAAGTTCAGGAATTGTACTCTCTTTTTAAAACAATTTATTGTTTAAACCTGAGGACCCCACCCAGAAGTGTCTGTCCCAGATCTTTATTTCATCAAAGTCAACATCAAAATTTCTGTTGACTGATTCAGTTAAAACTGTACCCAGTGGATTGCTGTCCACTGACTTATAAGGATTTTGTCACTTGGGAATGGAAAAAAGTATATGAAGTTGTTTTTTTATATAGTTTTCCCTCTAGTAAAATTCTCTTTTTTGTTAAAAATTATCTTTAAAGTTTAGCAGAGAAGAGTCAAACACAGTGCCAGTCAGGGTGACTAGAGGAGGAGCCAGAATCAGCAGTGGTGTAACATCAGTTTGCTGGCTCTGCTCCAGAGTTCAAAGATCAGCCCTTAAACAAGATTTCAGTTTAGCAGCAGGACACCATAGAGCACTTCCATAAAAGTTGTATCCTGTTAAATGAACTTTGACAATAGCTGGTGAGTGTAATATATTATTGAGACAGAAATGCTGGATTTCTCCAGAATTTAACAAAGGTAAACAAAGTGTTATGCTGAGAGGGGTAGACGATTTCCAGGCTGGCTGAAGATGAGGCCACCAAAGTAAGCAGTCAGCTGAGGGTGACTGATGGGAGGAAGATCTGCAGCCTCTGCTCTGAGTCACTGGAGGCCCTGCAGAGACCCAGGAAACCAGTGGGAGATAACAGGCTTGCCTTGTGCACTCAAGAGTGGCAGGAAACCAAGATGTAGAAGGGTTTATCTCCACTAAAGCCTCCCATTTCCTATGTTAAGAGGTTTGCTACCTACAATAAATTTCAATTTCAATGGTCTTCTGAATCTTTTTGCTTTCCCTGGCCCAGGAAACAGAAAGTGAAGAGTTATTAGTACAGTTTGTTCCCTGATAATTAGTTCTGAGGGCTCTGCCTTGCCTGTGGATAAAGAGTTTAGGTTCTCCTTCTCATCCTTGCAGCAAATAGTGTTTTTTTACTGGAGGATTAAATTATTCCACTGCAGGTCACAGCATACTCAAAGGAAAAATAAAAAGAAAAGAGATCTACAGTACATGCTTGTGCTAAGTGTTATTGGCACACAACAGGAGACTCACAGGCAGGCAGCAGCCTCTTCTGCCAGCATGTGGACTGCCCCTGCCTGCTTGGTTGCCTGTCCATGGCAGCCTGGGCAGTCACACTCCCAGGCACATGAGGCACAGGATGGACATGAACTTCAGGCTGGATTATTTTGCTCTTCAAGTGCAAGGCTCCATGGAAAGCGCAGCTGCAACCAGACACTCAGCCATCACAGTGTTTCTCTGAAAAGCCTTTTGCTGAGCCACACTACATGCAATGCTTTTTCCAACTAGAACCAGGCATGATTTAGAGGTGGGCTTTTATGGCCCTCTCCAAGATTTTTGTGTGTTTATACATAGACTGTATTTGAGAGACAGAAGTCAGACATGCACATACAGAGGCATAGTGAGGAGACCAGTGTATGAACAGGCCATGGAGGGTAATGAATCTCTTCAGTGGGGTCCTGAAACCCTTTCTTCCATCCTCCAACTCTGATGGCACTTTTCCCTTCTGTAGATATAAGTTGCATCTCTGTACCACTTAGCCTTGTTATGTGACCACTAAACTACATGGTTTTATATACTGACCTTTTTCTTGGAAGAGAATACCATATCAATATTTTTAAAAGAATCAATGCTTATAAATGAGGCCCATAAAATAATGAGAGTAAAAGAAGGAAAGAGAAATGAAACAAGATAAACTTTTTTTGATCTGCTCAGGCTGCATTACTTTCTGCTCAGTTATTCCTCTCACACACAGAGAAAGCTAAATCCTAAGATCTACAAACCACCAACCTTGAGATGGTGCAGTTGTTTCACAAGCACTAACCTCTGCTGGTTGCAGCAATCTATTTCATTTCTCAGCAGTGTTTCTCTGTGTACAACACATATGCAGTACTGGACTAGATTTCATTTCTGGTTTTAACTTCCAGGGGTTTGGGGATCAAAAACCTCAGAAATGCAGTCATAATATGGACAGTCAATGTTTAACATGTTTCGGACTGATAAACATCTGGGCTATAACATGAGTGGCTGCTTGGCTGAAATTGCCTCAAAGCTTTGCTCAGAAAGCAAATCCAAAATCATTGCTTTCATCACTGAAAATTTCATGAGTGTTTCTAACGACTGTGCAAGGGGTTTTTGTCTCTTTGTCATCTTGTTTAGGTAACTAAAGCTGATTTCACAAACTTCACTCAGCAAACACTGCACTGAAGCTGCTGGAGACACACTGCCTCCAGATGCTCATAGACTGCAAAGCACTTTCACAACTTCCAGAAAAGAACTCAGGAGCAGTCTTGCACTAAAACTTTGGCTCCAGACCTCACAAATACAGCAGAAATCAATCGGACTGTTTGTGCCTTTTGAGACCTTTTTAGAGACTGTATACATCCATTAATTGCTAAGCTGAGACATGAAACATGAGATTTCTAAATGCTATACAGTAGCCATGTGAAATATTGTCCACGTATTTCCTTAGTGCCAAGAGCATCTTTTATAATGTTAATAAAATTAATAGTGAGTAAGAATGTATAGACAGCCACTGAAGGAAACAAAGCTCTGTGTCAAGAGGGAGTTTTCTGTAAATAGAGAAGTAATTCTGTGCGCATAGACCATGAGAGGTTTCAAAGATTTCCAAAGGGATTGGGGTGGTGCCTGTAACTGGAAGGATTGGACTCAGTGAGCGTTTCTGGGATGCCTGCCTTTCACAGACTCCTTGTGAAATCATGGAACAGTCACTTAAGTCATAAGCAACTAAACACATTTCTATACACCTGCATTCCTGATTCAGAAAAATAAGTAGATAGATAGATAGATAGATAGATAGATAGATAGATAGATAGATAGATAGATAGATAGATAGATAGACAGACAGATAGATAGATAGATAGATAGATTAGACAGATTAGATAGATAATGAATAATGCTGTCACAACTCAGAGCACAGAGGTTCTTGTTCTTTGTTGCCCCTAACACTAGTGTTCTCCAGCTCCAGCTGTGTATTTCTTTGGCTCGCCATTAGGGAACTGTTTCCAGCTAGAGGGTCCCTGGAGACAGTCTGTGGCCCATCTCTTGCCACCCCTTGCCTGTGTTCCTCTGTGCTGCACCCTGTGTCCTTGCTTCTCAAGGTATCTGCTGTTGCACAAGGTCTGTATTTCTCTGCACTACATCCTTGTGTTGGAGTGGTCAATATCTCATTCAGTGCAGAGTAACTTCTTGTTACTGCCTGGTATCCACCTAAAACTAGGGCTATGGCACACAAAGTAAAATATATTAGCCATAGACATGTGAACAATCAGAGAACTTGCTGTCACAGCTAAACCAAGTAAACCAGAGCTGGGGGCAAGTCGAGGAGAGTTCAGACATGACAATCCTGACAGGCTTTGGTCCTGAAGCCTTGCAGACTTGTATCAAAGCTTATGGCCTGTTGCCAGTGTTACATGATTGAACAGTCTCCTCATGTTCCCTTGCTGTGGTCTGGGGACGTGCTGCCTGTCTCTTTGAAAGAGCAAAGCAAAAGCAACAGCAGAAGCAGATGTGATTTCTTTTCCTGTTGAGACAATATGTGACCAACATTTTGCACAGAAACTGGCTCTTGAAGACCAAAATAATGCTGGCAAAATGAATCACGTGAAGACTTGGGAAGGACTCCACAAAAGTGCGAATGCCTCCATAACCTGGAGGGAGCAGAGAACCTGGAAAAAAAGAAGTACCATATCCTACAAAGTCCTGAGGTGCCAGGCCTTCGGTTTAGAGGAGTTTACTCTGCAACCTTGCCTCCCATGTTTATAAATCATTATTTCCAGCTTTGCTCTGTCAGCTATGAAAACAAAAAACTCTATAAAACAAACTTCATGAGGTTCAACAAGGCCAAGTGCAAGGTCTTGCACCTGGTTCGAGGCAATCCCAAGCACAAATCCAGGCTGGGCAGAGAATGGATTGAGAAAAGTCCAGAGGAGAAGGATTTGTGGATGTTGGTTGATGAGAAGCTCAGCATGAGCCTGCAATGTGTTCTTGCAGCCCAGAAAGCCAACTGTGTACTAGGCTGCATAAAAAGAAGTGAGGCCAGCAGGTCAAGGAGGTGATTCTCCCCCTTTACTTGGCTCTCTTGAGACTCCATCAAGAGTACAGTGTCCAGTGTCTCTGGAACTCCCAACACAAGAAGGGCATGGACCTGCTGATGAGAGAGTCCAGAGGAAGGCCACAAAGATGATCTGAGGGCTGGAGCGCCTCTCCTACAAAGACAGATTAAGAGAGTTGGGGCTGTTTGACCTGTAGAACCTTATAGCAGCCTTCCAATAACTGAAGGAAGCCTACAGGAAAGGTGTGGAGGAACTTTTTACAAAAAGTAGTAGTAAGAGGACAAGGGGCTTTAAACTGTAAGAGGGGAGATTTATTTTAGACATTAGGAAGAAATTTTTCAGTGTGAGAATGGGGAGACACTAGACCAGGTTGCCTGGAGAAGTTGTGGAAGCCCCGTTCCTGAAAGTGTTCAAGGGCAGGTTGGATGGGGCTTTGAGCAGCCTGGTCTAGTGGGAGGTGTTCCTGCCCATGGCAGGGGGATTAAAACTAGGTGATCTTTCAGGTCCCTTCCAACACAAACCATGGTTGGACTTGATGATCTTGAAGGTCTTTTCCAACATAAGTGATTCTGTGATTCTGTGATTTTATGAAACTCAAGGAAAATGGTTCCTCCAAAACATAGCTCTGAGGATCCTAAAGCTATGGTTTATCTGTCACATCACATTTTATATAAAACATGTCTTTACTTTTGCCAGCCTCCCCCAGGGCTGTGAGAGCACTCTGTGCTCTGCACTGTGATGGTGGCAGACAGGTGCTGGCACACAAGAGGTTTCATGTGGCAGCAGAAGATGAGTGGTAGGGATGGAAGCTCTCTCTCCTCCATGCTGCTGGGAAGGTTTCTGAGAAACATGAAGTTTTGTGCTGTAGACTGGGGGCAGCCTCTTGTAATACAGAGTATTATACATTTACATAACAAAGACAAAGGAATGTAATAGCATAATACATGTTATCCTGGTTTTAATTGGAAGGAAAACCACAGCTATGTTGTGCAGCCAAAGATGTTCTTCAGGCAGACCAAAAATGTGAAGATTGCCTCTCTGAGCCAGCTATTGTGTTTTAAAGCAAGAGGATAAAGATTTACAATCCCCACACTGATCTGTGAAAGCTTGTCTTCCTGCAGTGTCGGGGTCAGATGAAATGCAACACTTCCATAACTGGTGTTTCTCCACAGACCATGAGAAACACTTGAAATCAAGTAATTGACACTGTAATGTTTGCCATACCCTACCTTTGACTCATCCAAGACAGATCTGTATCTCCAGCCACAATAGTCATAGCTATCAGCAGGGACATTTTTAAAGTTCCTTTCCTTGTGTTATTTGTCAGACACAACCATTAAGGGATCATTAACAGATAAATGCTACTCAAAATCATGTTCTGATGCCAGTAGAAGGGCTAACTTCAGCTTTTACCTAAACCATTGTATTTTTATGTTTACCTGGGGACTGGTGCTATACAGACATTACTCAGCTCCCTTTAAACTTAAAGCCAAGTTTTTCATATAAGTTAAAAAGCAAAAAATCAACCCAGAAGAGGCCTTAAAAAAACCTAAGCAGAGAACTGAGAAAAGGACTGTTTCATATGAGCAATCTGCAGGTTCCCTTCAGTAATTATTTTCATATCAGGAAAAGATGAGTCCACTTCTTGTTCAAGGAGTCAGCATGTGACCCTTTGGAATGATAACAGGCCATTTTTACCCACTCTATATTTAGTTTGATATTGGGTTTGAACAAGCCCTTGCTCCTCAAAATGAAGCACATAAATCTGTGTGAGATTTCAGGTCAATTTAGGCTCAGCTGTGTCACAGTGCCAAAAAAAGTAAGCTGTAGTATGCCCAAGATTAGATCTCATTAGTTCTTTGATCCAACAACCACGTAGTTGTGTCAGTCTGGGGCTGGCAGAAGGTGGAGTTAGAAATATATGAGCACAGGGTAAAGCAGGGAGGAATCACCTCCCCTAGCAGCTTGGACCCCAGCTGCAGAGCTGCACTTTAAGGGCAAGTTTGCCCTGGGCTTTCAATATCTTGCTAGGCACCTGCATTGGCTTCCAGCACCATGCTTCAAAGCTGCCCAGCTGGAGCCGCGCACATGGATCTCCTTAGCAGCACAGCAGAACCTTGGTGCACGTGTACACTTAGTTTCTGCTAAATGCCTCTATAATTGTCAAATTCCCTATCATGCAACTGCTGTTCTCCACACAGTCAGGTTTTAATCTCTAAAGTTGCACTGGCATTTGAAGATTTAATTAGGCATGACAGCTAGTGCCTAAGTCCTATCTGGATCTACAGACTGTCTACATTGGTAGAAGGGCACAAACTAAGAAGTGTTTTCAGGATATACTACCCATACTGTCAAGTGTCCTCTATTCTGTGTGCAACAATTAGGTATTAACTGGCTGGAGAGAGACACCAGGTCAGGGCGCTGTTACACAGCTGTGGATACCCATGCTCTAGGCACTGGAGTTACTTTTGCCTCTGTCTCTACACATATTTAATTGTTCCTCTTCACCAACTTCAGCCTCTTAACACACACAATTCCTTGTTCTGTGCTTTGTAACAACATGTGCTTACCTACACTGTAGGTCCTATTGCCTAGAGCTAAGACCAGAGAGCAGATGGTCTCCAGCTGTATCATTGAGTGTTCTGGTTTGATCCGTCTTTGCTGCCTGTTCCAATGGTGCAGCTCAAGGTAGGCAGGAGGCTGGTAAGAAAGCAGCACCAATGTAAGATACAGCCTTTTCTCACTGAGAACCTCTGCATTAATCCTAAGAATGGAGTTACACATAGCATTCCCCCATAGGGACGGATTTGGTTATTCTGGACACTGGGCTATATAAGAAACATGATGGCAAATGGATCTTCCTGGTAGAGGGGATCCCTGCAACCTTAGCTGGGAAGGGATCTTTGCATTGCTTGTCTCTGTATAAAGAGGTTGTTGTGATTAAGGAGTCATTTATGGGTCCTACTGAGCAACCTCACTGGTACATGGCTGATTTATGCCAATGTATCTACATTATATCACAAATAAAAAGCATGAGTTTAAGTACTTTAATAAGCTCTGTTACAAATTAGGCCATATTATCTGACCTGACTTGTCTATGGTTATTTTTTTCTACTTAGTCCTTATGTGAAATTCACTAATTATAGTAGACTTAGGATCAGGTACTGGGAAAGTGAAATCCACGCTGAATTTAGAAACTGATGGGCATGCTGCATTGATTTTGGTGACATTTGCTCTGATAGATTGCAATGTGTTCTCTGCTTGTAGTTGAAGAATGAAAAAACTGCCATGGTAATGCTCAGGAAGCATGTCAAGTGCACACTAGAAATTTTACCCACTCTCAGACAAGACCTGAAAAAAACCCAAACAAGCCACATAATCTCTGGCTTTGTCGTGGCATCACAGCAAACACAGCTTGGCATCCTTGATGGTTCAGAAGATAATTTTGGTTGACTCCTGGCCTGCTGCTATTATAACCTGCAATCTGAGTCATCAGAGCTTTTGCATGAGGAACTTCCACTTTCCAAGGGGGCATGCCATTGTCAGAGCCTTAGCCTGACCCTGAGGTTTTGCAATGCTCAGTGCCTCATGCATTTTCCAGGCAAAAATCCCCTCCAACCCATTGTCCTTGGTTTAGTAAGTTTAGTAATTCCTGTATGTACAGCTTCAGTACCACAAGTGCTTTTTTACAAGAATGGTCAGAATTTCAGATATTTTTCTTAGTAATAGAACAGAATGTGTATTTATAGGAGAAGGTAATGCAGCTTCAGTTAGCAATAACCATGTATGCAATTTATTTGTTCAAATTGCATAGAAAAACTGGAATTACTTCGCTTGTTGATGCTCCCAGACATGATAAGATGACACTGAAAGAAGACAGTGAAGGAAGCAAAAAGCATGACAAACTTATTAAAACTGTGCATTACAGACCTGGAAAACAGTATTTGGGCTGTAACTTCAAATGAACTAACTTGAACTATCCTTAAAACATCCAAACATCCTTACCTATGTCCTACAGAGGTGAAATCCCAGAGCCATCCCATTTGTCTTGAGAGGGTGCTGCCATCAGCACATCAAGCTGGGCTCCTGCTCGTGCAGCTGCTGGTTCCCACCCTCCCGAGTATGGATACAAGTGTTTGGGCAGAAACATAGCTTGGCTGTAAAAGAAACATTTGCCTTTATGTGCTGTTTTTAGCCCAAAACAGTTCCCTGTCCATGACCTGGATCCCCAAGTGTGGTGCACTTACTTGGAAGTGAAGGGTGTGAATCACAGGAAGAGGAAGGAACGAGCAGCGTCTTCTAGTGTCCTGCATTTTCCTGTGAAAACATGGAGACCAAAGGAGGGATTTGTTTGACCCAAGCAGCCATGTAGATTCCTGTTGCAGCACATGGAAGGACGCAAGCAGTTGCACCATATGATCCATTTAATTCTAAAGAAAGTCAGGACAAATTGTACCCTACATGTGCATATTGTCCATAAAGAGAATTTCAAGTGGTAAGCCCACATGTAGACATGTAAAAGCAGATAAGGTCAATTCCACTCCTAAAGCCTCTCAGGACCTGAAAGCAGTACTGGAAGGGCTTTTGGGATCACACGTATGTAAGATCCACCCATTTGTTTTGAAGTACAAAAGTAATTTTGAATGTAGTCCTTATTTTTTTCTTGACAGACTAGATTAAAACAATTTTCATTCACCACCACAGACTGCGGAGCCAACTGGCTGGGAAGCAACTTTGCAGAGAAAGTTCTGGGAGTGTGGACAAGAGGTAGACCATGACCCAGCAGTGTGGCCTTGCAGCAAGGAAGCCAGTGTATCCTGGTCTATATTAGGCTTAGTGTTACCAGCAGATTTAGGGAGGCCACTCTTCCACTCTGATCAGCACCAGTAAGGCCCATCTGGAGCTCTGAAGGCCAGTGCTGGGCTTTCCAGTACAAGAGAGGCAAGAACTTTCTGGAGCAAGCCCAGTGAAGGGTAACAAAGATAATTAAGGGACTGGAGCATATACCACACAAGGAGAGGCTGAGAGCTAGGGCTGTTTAGGCTGGAGAACGCATGGCTCAGAGGGATCTCATCAGTGCGTGCAAATACCTGATGTGGGGTGGGTGTAAAGAAGAGGAGCCAGATTCTTCTTAGTGGTGCCCAGTGCAGGGATAAGAGGCAATGATGACACCCTGAAATAAAGGAAATGCCATTTCGACAGAATAAAAAAATATATTTACTGTTTGTTTGGTCAAGCAGTGGTTGCCCAGAAAGGCTGTGAAGTCTGCATCCTTGGAGTTATTCAAAACCTGATTGTACATGGCCTTGAGCAATCTGCTGTAGCTGACCCTGCTCTGAGCAGGAGGTTGGACCAAGTGATCTCCAGAGATGTCTGCCCGCCTCAAGTACTCTTTGATTCTGTGATTTTTTAAAGACTTCATTTTAAAATATTTTTTTCTTCACATTGCCATAGTTGGCAAGCATTAAGCATTTGTGAACGTCTCAGTGATACATCAGTAACAGCCAACATGGTTCACTTCAGTAAGCTCAACTTTGAATTTTCTGGGCTCACAATAGGTGATTCAGGGTATGTGTTTCATTGTTACCCTTGTCTTGCTAATGAGAAACTTTATCTGCACTTAAGTAAACTTTTGGCCAGAAATATCTTTGGGCTTTAAAATTTAGCACTGAAATTTTAAACACTGAACAACATCCGTTGCTATTTTTAGGGTTTTGCTGTTATGGACTCTGGTGGTAAAACCACTCCAATTTTTTCAACTTTTAAGGAGAGATTCAGAACAGACCAAAGCAGTGAGAGCACACTGGCCAGCAAACCAACATTTGCATTGCAAGAGCAGCACAAAACCAGCCAAGCCTTACTTGTCTTTCATTCCCAAATGTCTTATTTCCTTGGCACACTCTGTTATAAAGACCAGTATTTTGTGAGGGGCAGAATAGTTCTAGCTCCTCTTGTTCACGTCTCTGATTGGTTATAGAAAATACAAGAATTACAGGTCAATGGTAACAGTCAGACAGGAGAAACCTCCCAGCTGTAACTACACTGTCATCCAAAATAATCAATGAAATAGAAATTGTTTAGGGTGTTTACAATGTAATGTGTTTCTAAACCTAGTTGATATGTAAGATTACTCTAATTTCAAACTCCAGCTGAAGTTTGGATGATCCGTGTTTTTGGACTATCAGACTCATTTGAGAGATATTCAAGACAAGGAAAGGATATGTGATGATGCTCTTAAAGGCTCTAGAGTTGACACAAAAAAATGGATGAAGAGATCCACATTGCAGTTCTTGAAAAGCTCAGGAAGTAAGAGCTGGCAGAGCATGTGTTCTGTTTTCTAAACATTAGGTCCTTTGGTTATCAAAGTTAGGATGTGACACTCTAAATGGACGGACAGCTAGATGAGGAGAAAACTGACAAGGTAGTCAGGCTCAGAGGTCAGTGGTTAATGGGCCGTAATCCACCCGGATGCTGCAGAAGTAGAGTGCAGGGGTTTATCCTGGGACCTTATCCAGCAGCCACTCTAAATAATCTGTTGGTGTTATTCCATGCTGACTGCTGATGGTAAATCAGCCAGAATTGCAGGATGGCAACAGAGCCGGCAGAAGAGGCAGCCCTGGCGTATCCAAGGGAGAAGTGGGGAGATGGAAACCACATGGAGAAGGAGCAGTAGCTTGGAGGGCATGGAGCTGGAGGATGACCAGGAGAGCTTTGTGAGTGTCTGTACTTATAGAGCCCCATGGGAGTTGGCCAACACAGTGTGAGCAGAGAGGCCATGTCCCTGTCTGTGTCTCAGCAAGGTGGTGGGAATCGAGGAGCACCTCGGGGCTCTGCAGCAACCATGGGCAGCTCTGCAGGCAGCTCCCTAGTGCTGGGTAGGTGTCACTGCCCAGAGTCCCACAGAATGGCTGTGATCCAGGTCTGTCCCACACTCTCCATGGACCCAAAGTGTGTAAACTGTCTGTACTGTAACTTTTACCTTCATAGGGACTCTCTGCAAATTGATGGACTTGGACTGACTTCAGAGTTTCTGTCTCAGATGAATGTGGCTTTTTCCACACCCACTTTCTCCCAGATCTTTGATTTGGTAGCCCATGAATGCCTGTGCCATGCTGTCCTACCCGTTGCATTTATGCTGTTGGAGGATCACTCAGTTATCTCCTCTCTGACAGCTGGTAGGTGTCACTCAGCATCACTGCTCATGTACTGCAGCCTTGTTGGCTCAGGGCAGAGCCTCAGCTACATTTCCTGACTGAGTTTGTGGTGGCTCCTTCAAATCCAAAGCAGGTAGCACCATGTATGTTCAGATAAAACCTAAACCCCTCTATTAGTTACAGTGTAAGCTGAGGGTAGCATCTGCATTGACTTCAAGGATAGCAGGACAGATTGAAAAGTCATCAAAATATAAGCATGTCCAGTGACAACTGTCAATTATTTATAAACCATTCTCCATACACACTGACAACTAGCACATGAATAATAAAGAATACACTTAAGACAAAACATTTTGTACAATTACTGTTTCCTCAGATGGCCATTTTAAGTTACTCAGAAATGTAGGCTATTCTGTTGCTCAACTCTGCTCTCCTTGTGTTAACACAAATGACTACTTTTGTCACCAGTTGGCTAAACTAATGCAGAGCTTGGAAAACAGATTTCCTGAGCTAATGGCAGGAACAAATAGCCACAAAAGAGTGAACTATTTACACGTTTCTCCTTTGGGATACAAAATTCAGAATAATTGCCACAAACACAAAAGATGCTGTACCAGAGTTTTAATTAAAAACAAAAACAAAATAAAATACACAAAATAATTTTGAGTTTGGGAAACAGAAACAAGTCCTATTCTTTTTTGCCAAACAGACTAGTGACTGGTTTAAATGTGATGTATTTTTATCAGTAAAGGCATGTACCTTTTTTTGGTAATGAACTTGAGCTTTGAGGGAAAAAGCCACAGGCCATTTTGTATGGTCTTCCAAGTATTGGTTAGCAGTTTAACGGGAGGGAAATCAATGAAGTACTTCTTCTTTAGATAAACAAAAATATAATATCTGCAAAAGCTATAGTTTTACAGCTGTGTTAAAAATATTATTTAAGCTTGGAGTGTGGGCAGAATACATCCTGGCCAACTGCATGATGTTACACCTGCAAAAAATTTTAACATCAGTTTAGTGCAGTTTGAGAGCATCTTTTCCAATCATGTTAGGGTGAAGGATCACCAGCAGGTCCTGAGGGTACACTGTGAATAACCCTGATTTTGGATAGGAAGTGCAGTGAGCTCTTTGGCCATTGGATACCCCAGGAAGCCCTTGCTGCCCCCCGGATGCACCTTAGGGCGCTGTCTGCACCCAGCACTGCTGGTGCTGTGTGTATCATTGGCATCTACCAATGCATGTGCACCATCAGCTGAGGAGATGCTTTGCTTTTAATAGTCTGAAAAGTGCAAAGAAGACATTTCAGTTGGGCTGTAAAAGGATCTTATGTTTCTACTGACACACACACACAGGCACACCCTGCTACTCTGAAACTGAAAAATATCCATCAAATGCAAAGATGTATGAGAAAGGGTCATTGAAGAGCCCTAAAGAGTATGTAAGTATTTTACTGACAAAAAGACAAGTGAACTTCAAATGTGCACAGTTATGACTCAGCTTTACACATTGGTGAGGCAAAATCCTCCAAACCAATCCCTTGGAAGCCAGCTCCTCTCTCCCAACACAAGCCCAGCTAGTGATAGCCAAGGCAACACAGACCACAGTCCTGAGTGTGCAGGACCATGTAAAGGTAAAGCAGGATAGAGGAACACCCCCCCTTTCTTCCTGCCCACCTCTTCTGTTGGGCTGCCTTGCCCCAGAACTACCTGGTCTGCCCTTCACAACATAAGGTTTGTTATTTTTTTTCTTGATGATACACAAAAAATCTAGGCTGGGAAGCCTGACTGCACATCTGAGAGTAGTTGTGGGGTTGCAGAGAGGGTAGAGCCCCCAGCCCTGTCTAAGGAGGGACCTATGTAGGTGAATGACTGTGGCATGAGAGTGGACCAGGGCTAGTGGCCAAGGTTAAGCCTCTCTTTCCTCCCACTTTGTTGCTTGAAAATAGCTACTTTAGATTTTCCTCAGTTCCTGCTATCTTCCCAACAAGTGTCTCCTCTCCCACTGCACAGGTGGAGCACAGGAGAGCACAGAGTGCTCTGGTTTGTTACTGGGGAGCTGCAGGGAGATGGTAGCACTGATTGCTGCAAGGGTTCTGCTGTCTGGGCTTTTGGCTGGAGGCAGAGAGGGCAATATCTGGGATGAAACTGAAATGCCAGATGGTCCTGTGATGGATATAACAGTTCTGACCCTCTTCAGGTTTCAAGGAAATCTGTCCACTGTGGCAGGTCTGACTGGCATGGTTTCATATGGACACTGAAGCAAGTCCATTTACAGACACTTTCTGATGTATCCAGGCTAAGGAGTACAAGCACCACCTCTGCATGGTAATTTTGTATCCTGTTTATGGTGACATTTCCAGCTGAGGTCATGGACTGCAAATCTTGTTTTAAGAGCATGTTTTCCAATCATGTTAGCATGAAGAATCACCAGCAAGTCCTGGGCATACACTCTGAATAGCCCTAATTTTGGACAAGAAGTGCAGTGAGCTCTTTGGCTATTGGATGCTCCAGGAAGACTAGCCAAATCTGCAATTCCTGGAAGTGGTGATACAGGACTAACAAACGATGTTTTTGAAACTGTAAATCACTTCTGTGCAAATCTCTGGGCAAGGGCATGGCCAGACCAAGAAAGTGCATGGGTTAGTTGGCAGCTAAGCATCAGGTCTGGTGGGGACAGTAACAACAGCCTGACAAGGGATTCATTCATGGCTTCATCTTAGTATGGAGTGTAAAGAATACAGAAAGGAGCTTTGGATGTTTTAGAAAGAAAGAAGGATATGATAGGATATGAGACGCCCTGGGATTTGAAGGACATGTGACATGGTATCTCCTTCTCTGGCAGAAAGGTAGAAGTCTGAAGCACAGTCATGAGTGGGGAAGCACAAAGGCTTTGGAAGGTGTATTTTATTGTATTGTCTGGACCTATGGTTTGTTTGGATTGCATAAAGGAAGGAATCACTAGCTTATTAAAAATGTTAACATAATTTGTGTGGCTATGAGACATCACGTGTCTTAATTGAAAAATGGATTTTCTGCTTGGATAGAGGTTGAGCTGTAGGAAAAGGTCAGGTAGAACTGCCCTAAAATTTTGCCAAAAAGAGGACAAACCAAACAGCTCAAACCAATTACCTTCTATGTAAATTCCACTGATGTAAAGAATTAGGACTTTTCTCTTGGTAGGAACATCAGGCCTGTGGCACTTCCACTGTGAAAGGAACCGAATGTATCATAAGAGAATTAATATTTAACAAGATACAGGAAATGAAGAGTTAATACATAACAGACTTCAATTGTTACACATTATACTGGAGCAAGATTAAACTCTCTATGGCATTGCCATTCTGAATAAATGGTATGACAATGTTTTTTTCTTTCCTAATTTGAGCCGTGCTGTCTATCTAATACTTAAGTAACTAAGATATAAATCTTAGGAAACTTCAGTGAAACAAAGAGAATGTTCACTGACTTTTACTGAGAAGGCCTGGTTACATTTCCTTTTACAGACATTTCACCTCAATAGTATTTAAACAATCTCCATAGAGAGGGGAAAGAAAATAGAATGAAAGCTTTCAGTATAATTGTGATGAGGGTAGAAGAGCCATTGAGAAATAGTAGATCAGGAAAAAGAAAAGGTAACTACAGTGTATTAAGCATCTTCTTTTATTCCCATCCAATTGACTCAAAGATTTACAGCATGCCAGAAACAAAGAAAAATGAAGTAATTCTGTCATAGCACTGATATTTCTTTGGGAAAGTTGAAGAGTACATAACAGGGCATTTGTCAGCTATCTGTTCAACACAAATGCATTCTCAAGACAGCTATCTTTCGTACAATCATGGAATCATAAGGGTTGGAAGGGACTTCTGGAGATCATTGAGTCCAACCCCCCTGCCAGAGCAGGATCACCTAGCGCAGGTCACACAGAAATGCATCCAGACCTCATGTTGAGGTGGAACTGCCTGTGTTCCAGCTTTTGTCCATTGGCCCTTGTCTTATCACAGAGCACCACTGAAAAGAGATTGACCCCTCCTTCTTGACACCCACCCTTCAGGTATCTGTAAACCTTAATGAGATTCCCTCTCAGTCTTCTCCAGACTAAACAGCCCCAGATCACTCAGTCTTTCCTCATAAGTCAGATGTTCCTATACACCTCTCAGTTAAAATCAGTTTTTAACTGTTTTTTTCCTGGTGCTGGCATTTGATCAGCATTGTTTGAGCACCTGTTTAATGCCTAGAGAATGGTTAATATTTTTGTACCTGAAATGGGCCTTGGCTGTCTGAGAAGGTAACATGTCCTTTAAAATTACAGGTGTGCTGGCTTGGTCTGCAGGAATTTTTGGTAGAGGGGGAAGGGCCCCAGGAATGGCTCCAGTAAGAATCTGAGAAGCTCCCCCCAAGGAGCCATCAGAGGGACAATAGATGCTCCTCAGCGATTAACATACAAAAGAAATGAGATAAAAGCAGAGCAGAGCGAGCACATAAAGAAGAAATGTGCTAGAGAGGCTGTGGTGTTGGTAGTTGGTAAGGAAGAAGAGGAAGAAGGTGCCCAAGCAGAAGTTTCCCTGCAACCCATGGTGAGATGGCAGCTGTCCCCCTGCACTCATGGAGGAACGTGGTGGAACATTTCTTGGGGGTGCCAGGAGGGGCGAACTTGGCCAGTGGACTTGGCTTTGCTGCCAGTGGACTCTGATTACACAGCTTTGGAAGACCCAAGTGCCAGGGGATGTGGCTGTTCCAAAAACAGCCCATGACTCTGTGAGAAGGCCACGCTGGAGCAGCTCCAGACCTCATGGGAAGGACTCATGAAGGAGAGGTTCACGGAAGACTCTCCCATGGGAGGGACCCCGTGGGGAAGCAGGGAAGGACTGTAAGGAATCCTGCTTCCTGAGGAGGATGGTGTGGCAAGAACCACCAGCCTGTGAACTGACTCTAAACCCCATCCCCTGTCCCCCTGTGCCGCTGGGGGGAAGGAGGGAGAGAAACCAGGAACAAAGTGATTTGGGTCCGGGAGGAAGGGAGGGGTGGGGTAACATATGCAAGCTTTGCTCTTTGTGTTGTCTGTGTCCTGTGTTTGTATGATTATTGTGAAATTAAATCATTTTTTTCCCCAAGTTTAGTCTGTTTTGCCCGGGACCTAAAATCAGTGAAGAACCCTCCTTGTCCCTTGTCTCTACCCATGAGCTTCAAGTTGGCCTTTGTCCTCCCCATCCCAGTGTGTGTGTGTTGGGGGGGGGAGGACGTTGAGCGAGCAGTATTGGGTCTGGTTTCTTTGTTGTCATGTTGGGCCTAAACCACGACAACAGGGCAGATGGGAAGCCATAACACTACATATTAGTGTCTAATGAAATTCTAACTATTTCTGTTTCCAGAACTTAACAAACTTTTATGTGTTGAGGTTTGTTTTTTAATGCTTTGTGGGTTTCATTCCGTGCTGTCCCCTTTGTTTTGCCAGTTCTTCTTCCTGAAAACATTCTATACTGGTTTTAGTATCATATACTCATTGTGCACAAGAACTAACTTTATAATTTTATTGCATGAATCACTTCCCCCTCCCTCCTTTCTTTTAATTTAAAGAAGTCATTTTCTAGCTAAACCATGTGAGAGTCAGAAAACAGAAGACACAGAACTCAACCTTTGTCTAGAAGTAAACAACACAAGGAAAGGCTTTGGAAAGAACTGTGTCAAGTATTGTCTTCTAAGCCTTGGGCTGCCTTACTTTTTCATTCTTTTATTTCCTTTTTTTTTTTTTTTTTTAAATCTATTTATTTATTTATTATTTTTAATTTTTGTCAGGAGGGGCTGTGGTATTAGTCACTAACAAAACCCAAACATTCAGGACTGGAAAATACTACTTCATTACAAGTTACAATCAAGTTAGCAAAGTTGTAAACTCCTTGAAAATAACGGAGGGGTAAAGATGGAAATGTCTGACCTCTTTTATAGAAACATTGCCAGATGCTTTGATAGATCTAGTATAAATTCTACTTGCATTATTCTAAGCAAAGATTGCTATCCAGTTGCTGTTTCTTGACTCCATTATTTCTTTCTTTATCTCACTGATTCTTTTCATAGCATATAGCAAGGAATTTATTAGTAATGTATCAGATTTACTGGTAAGATATGGTCCAACAAATGCTGTTATTTAGTTTCTCTCCTTTTTCCATATAACCTTTTTCCTTTATCACTTTGAAAGTCCTTGCTGCATAGATGCCTTCACTGGAGCAATGCTGACTTTACTTATGTGGAATAGCATATATTATGAAAAAATGAGATTGGAATAGTTGGTATTTCATTACAGTGTAAATCTCTGGGGCAAAACCTTTTTGTGGTGCAACCTATTTGGTTTGGGTTTTTTTATTTCCTTAGGGTAATTTAAAAAAGTCAGTTCTTATGTCTGGTGTATCTTTTGTCTCAGTGAAGAAGATAGCAGAGTACTGAGTGAACAACAGAATCAAAACACAAAGGAGAAAAAAGGAATGAAAAATCAGTTATCACTGTATTCATAGCTTGAGGTTTACTTTAGGCTGATGGAAATATTCTGGAACCCACTTCTGGAAAATGAACTTTGTGAGTATCCCCAGGTGTCCCCCAACTAGGCAGGACCTTACATAGCATGTTCAGCCTGACAACTTGCCTTGTCCTCCCTAACCCCTCCCCACCATTATGGCTCAGCAGAGATTAATTCCCCTCTCAGATTTTCTGGAATAACCTCTTATGCAATCTCTAATTATAACTTATTTTAATAACTTATTTCAGGTTTGTTTTTTTTAAATACACTTTTTCTAAGCAACATGATTTTGAAATGAGTTAAAGTGGTAATACATGAGCAGTTGGGCGTATGACGGTAAGGAAGGTGGGAATGCTCTGGCCAAGGACTCATATGAGTGCAAAGCAAGGTGCATGAATGCACCAGGAGATGCTTCAGCCCAAAAGCCTAGGTCCAGGAATCTGCCCAACAGTTTAGGCTGTGGAGTGAAGGACAGGAATCCCATTGGCAGCCATGAGCATTTATTTTCAGCAAGCACTTATTTCTAAATAAGGTTGTTATTACAGCCCCCTTAACCCAGGATCTCACAGAGGCTGCATCCTCCTTTTCAGTAGAGCTAGTTAGGCAGGTGCAGCTCCTCATTATGACTGTGAAACTGCTACCAGTGCTTTTTTAAATGTTGATTTTATGTTCCATTTTAAATGCCTATTCTCTCTGCAGTTGGAGGTAGCAGCTGTAGCTGGCTGCATAATTTGTTTGGAGTGACATCTCCAACATAGAAGAGGTTATGAAACATAAACAAATAAAGTAACTTACAACAGTGAAGAGGCATTTCCAGCTTTCATTTTCAAAGAAGGATGTGACAAATCTGTGCCTTGGGCACAGATACCACTTCTTGGTATTAGTTGGGCACTCAATCAAGACTCTGCAGAGAGATATCAAGATCTCATTTTCCTGGGACCAAGTCAGGAGCATTTATATGGCCATCAGTGATGATTATTCAGCTGAAAACTCTCTGGTAAACTGCTTTACTGGACACTGTTAGGAACCTTCCCCTGCTCAACTTAGAGGAATAGTTCCTTATAGCAAGCATCAAGTTAGTGTTTCCATAATAACTCAAACACTACCTTCATATCATGCAAATATTAGATTCAGCTCTCAGCATCAGATCCAACTTTACCCAAGCTCAGCAGTATTTGGATTGGGTTTTTCACTGAAGCAAGTTTCTGCCACCCTGATGCACTCTGAGAGCCTTTTACTCATAGCTGTTGTGCTGCTGGCTCCAGACATACTGCTCATCTGGTGGAGCTCTGCTCACTGTGAGTAATCACCCACTGCCATTATTTAATTTCCTCGGATATTTAGAAAATAAAATGTAATTGTCTTATTTTAATCTAAATTTCTGCTGTAGCTGTAAAAACAGAAACAGTAATTAAAAACATTACTTAAAAACAACAGCACAAATGTTTACAAATGCTGATCTTTGTTCTTTCCTGGCTCTCTGAAAGCCAGCCTCAAGGAAGGACTATTAGTTGCTAGCTGGTCTTCCTTAGACAGAAGCAGGCAGAGCAGAATATTGAGCTATTTCCATGCAACACGGTGTTCACAGCTCTGAACTTGCTTTGTTCTTGCAGCACACAGATGTGTCACAAAAGGAAGCAACATTCAGCATCCCAAAGACAAACCCAGAGAAACATGCATCCAGCTGGCACGCTACAACAGTTGAAACACAGAGTAACTAAAACTGTGTTAATCACAGCATCATTATCAGTTGAAATGCATTAAGGAACTGCCAGAACAGTAGGAGCTTAAGCAGTGACATTTGTAATACTTGTTATGTGCAAGCAGATTTTACCAGTCATTCTGCAGGGGTTAAGAAGAGACGAAGAAAAAGAGGGAAAAGAGGTCATAAATGAACCAGTTATGAAACCACCTTTGTTTTTTTAGTGCAAACAGAGGGATCTGTACTGCACTGGCAGAGAGAGCAGAAGTAAAAACCAAGAGCTATTACTGTACTCTTGTTCAAATTAGTAAACCGTCAGTTCTTCCCATTTTACAGTGGCCAGTACTGAACATCAATAGGGAAGTCCAGGAACCAGGCAGCCTCGGAAGCTGCTATTAGCTAGCAAAAATATTCCCCAAATAGAGGCTCATACTGTAGTTTGTGACCCAGTGGCCTTGGCCACCGCCAGCAAGCAGCATCCCCCTTCCTCCCCAAAAACATGATTGGCAGTTGTGTTAACACAGCAGATTGTGAGATTGTGCTGTGGGGGGTCACTAAAATATTCTGCTTTGAAAGAACTGCCAAAAAAAAACAGTGACACCAGCATATGTGAGAGTGTCCCTGGTTGCAACATGTGGATTGGGAAAGACCAGATGAGGATCTTTATATCAACGTGCTGTATCACTGAAGGGAGCTAAGACCTTAGGTATTTGAAATGTCAGGACACATTTCAGGCTGCAGAATAGATTTATGCATTGTCTGTATGTACTTTGCAGGTCTGTTTGGTTCTCTAGGAGAGGCTACGAGCACTGTGAGTCACTGCACAACTTGATTTAAATTGGCAAGTATGGGTAAATCCTGCCCACAACTCCTTGTTCTTGAAAATGTGAAGGGCAGAAAAAGTTATTCTACCCAGATGACTACAAACTGCTTTCTTTCTCATATAACGCCCCAGGGGATGAAAAAATTCCTTCCTCCTTCCTCTTCTTTGGGCCCAGTTCGACTAAAATCTGTTGACCTGGCCAGCATTTGGTTACTACAAATGCACTTCCAGTGCCGTAACTGGCTGGTTGTTGAAGAAAAGTCCTGTAGTACAGTGTCACTGCTTGTGATGGTGCTGTGGGAGTGTCTTTTATTCTTGGAGCCCCAGAGGGATTATGAAGTGTTGTAAAATTTCCATAGACAAGAAATAAAACCTGGGCCAGGTTCTATTTCACTGTATTAAAAATGACACACAGAGCATCCCAGGTGAGGAAAAAATGCCTTCTCTAGCCTGCATGCAGAGGTGAAGAAAGTGATTAGCAATGAACACTTGGTGGAAATTATTGAGAAAGACTTAGGTCTCTTCACAGATCTTGCAATAATACTATGGAATATGGTGCAGGACAGAAGAGGAGTCCAGGAAAGCTGGTTGATATTCAACAGTCACTTATTGCAAACTCAAGAATTATTCATCCCAACTAAATCAAGCAAAGTTGAGGTGGGTGTTGGTCTCTACTCCCAAGTAACTAGAAATAGAACAAGAGGAAATAGCCTCAAGTTGTGCCAGGGGAGGTTTAGATTCAATATTAGGAAAAATTTCTTCCCTGAAAGGGTTGTCAGGCACTGGAACAAGCTGCCCAGGGAAATGGTTGAGTTACCATCCCTGTAGGTATTTAAAAGATTTGTAGATGTGGTGCTAGGGACATGGTTTAATGGTGGACTCGGCACTGTGATGGGTTAATGGTTGGACTTGATGATCCTAAAGACCTCTTCCGACCAACCAAAACAATTATCTGATTTTATGAACTGCCAGGCTCAAGGGGTTTTGATTGGCAATACAAAGTCCAGCTGGACAACCCCTGTATCCCAGGGGTTGATACTGGGGCCAATACTGTATAATGTCTTCATTAATGACCTGGAAAGTGTTCACCCTCAGCAAGTTTGCAGGTGGTACAAAACTGAGAGGAGTGCCTGGTACACCAGGTGGTTGTGTTTTCAATCAAAGTGGCTTCAGAGTCTGGAGAAATGGACCAACAGAAATCTTGGCTATCACAGAATCATAGAATGGTTGAGGTTGGAAGGGACCTCTGGAGGTCTTCTGGTCCAAAACTCTCCCCCACTCAGGGAGGGTCACCTAGACCATGTACAGATGGTCCAGAGTCACCATTCTGTGACTCTGTAAACATCTTTTATATGCTGCTGTCAAGGCTGAGATTCTGGGCTCAATGGAGACTAGGTCTGACTCAATATGCACTTACATGGATCACTTTACAAAATTTTCCCCTATATAATATTATGAAGGACATGTTCTACTAAAAGATCATTTTATTAATTCACTCTATAATGAATAGAGACTTTTCTCCAGTTATAGATGGTTCACTGTATCTAATTATACCTTATATTATGCATAATTTAGATGCTACGAACATTATGCTATGTTCATCTAGCTTCTTGCCAGCTTTCTGAACTTGTTCAGTAGCTGCTGTTAAAACAGCAGGGGTATGGCTGCTCCATGGAGGGGAAACCTGGTCTTACAGTGAGCCAGGGAGACCTGCTATCAGTACCTGCTGGAAAACCAGCTGTCTGGAAAATTACATGCAGGGACATTTCAAGGAAGGGCAAATAGATAATCTACATTCCAGCACTTCAGTAGTTGCAGATTGGTCTGGACGCTACAAAGAGCCCAAGGACAGAACTGAGCCAGGTGCACAGCTCTGGATCCTTGAAATCAGAGTTTAAATGGGAGTTAATCTCCAATTTAGAATTCCTTATGTGTAGTAGGTAACATCTCTGAAATGGACCTAACCACACATGACACTTCTTAGAAAAGGCATGGATACATTTTATTAAAAAAAAACAACTATCTGGAAGTTTAAACATAAACAGTAAAACCATAATTGCAAGTTAGTTCTGAAAATGTCTGGAATGGGAAGGCATCATAGGTGCTTAGTAGCTCACATGTAGGACTCCTCTTTCTCTTGCTTCTCCTTGTAAAGCAGTGAATCAACCTTTTTTTTTTTTCCTTTAAAGTAACTCTGTAGTCCTCTTTATCAAATGGCTCCCATGACACTTAAATGAAAGGACTGACTAGTTCAATGGATGAGTCCAAGAACTGGTAGGATCTGTGTGACCCATTTCAAGTGGAGAGGATGAGTGTCCAGAATTATCTTCTCTTCCATACACACAAATATGCATATGTAGTGTCTTCAGAAAATTTAGTGCCACAGTTAAAGCAAAGACTCATATGCATTTTCCAGAAAGTTATAAGAAATATAATTTTATTTGGCTACTAAATGAATCAGAGTTTGTCAAATCTCTGCTGTGTGTTGTGTTCCCATATCACTGTGATAATGAAACCTCTCACAGATTTTCAACTCTTTTCTTGTTTGAACACAAATTAGCACTTCTCAGCATTTTTTTTCTCAGTGCCATGAGCTAGAAGCAAATACATTTGTCATGTCCAACAAATTAACTTTTCATTTCTCTACAGGAAAACTACTGTGTCACAAAGTAAGAGTTCATACCCTGCTCTGGCAGGGGGGGTTGGACTAGATGATCTTTCGAGGTCCCTTCCAACCCCTAGGATTCTATTATTCTATGATATGTCCCCTTATTCACGTTACAAAAGTTGTAGGGTATTTAAGATGCTATCATCAATTCCTAAGTTACTCTGCAGTCCTTTACGCTGATAAGCGTCCTGGTAGATGGCCTGATTTCACCCTTTAAGACCTCAAAGCTACTAAAGTAATACGATTTTTTTGTGATTTTTTTTTAATAATGTGCAATATTAATTTAACTTATCAAGAGCAAATGTAGAAAATGAAGATGGCACAAATACACAGTACTGTGCCAGTAGAGATCAGAAGCAAGTTTAAATGGATTTGATATCTTATTCTTGACTGGTAATGCATCTGGTAAGGAATAAAATAATCTAGGCTGGAAGAGACTCCTAGAAGTCATCTAGTTCAATTCCCCACTCAATAGCAGGTCCAACTAGATCATGTTAAACATTTGTACTCGGATTTCTTCACTGGACACAGTGGTGTCAGCAGTGCTGGACTGTGAGGAAGAATCCCTTTCCCTGACTTCAGAGAATCACAGAATCACAGAATCCTAGGGGTTGGAAGGGACTTTGAAAGATCATCTAGTCCAACCCCCCTGCCAGAGCAGGATCACCTAGAGCACATCACACAGGAATGCGTCCAGGCAGGTTTTGAATGTCTCCAGCAAAGGAGACTCCACAACCTCTCTGAGCAGCCTGTCCCAGTGCTTTGTCACTCTCACAGGAAAGAAGTTTTTTCTGATGTTTATGTGGAACCTCCTATGCTCCAGTTTGCACCCATTGCCCCTTGTCCTATCACTAGACATCACTGAAAAGAGCCTGGCTCTGTCCTCCATACACTCACCCTTAACATATTTGTAAACATTGATGAGGTTCCCTGTCAGTCTCCTCTTTTCCAAGCCAAAGAGACCCAGCTCCCTCAGCCTTTCCTCATAAGGGAGATGTTCCACTCCCTTCAACATTTTTGTGGCTCTGCGCTGGACTCTCTCAAGCAGTTCCCTGTCTTTCTTGAACTAAGGGGCCCAGAACTGGACAAAATATTCCAGATGTGGCCTCACCAAAGCAGGATAGAGGGGGAGGAGAATCTCCCTTGGCCTACTAACCACACCCCCTCTAATGCACCCCAAGATGCCATTGGCCTTCTTGGCTACAAAGGCACATTGCTGGCTCATTGTCATCCTCCTGTCCACCAGGACCCCAAGTCCCTTTCTTCTTGACTTGAGGGCAAGACTCTTGCTAATAAGCTCAGAATGCCGTTAGCCTCCTTTGCCATGATGGTGCATTACTGTTTTATGTTCAACCTGTTTTCCACAAAGACATCCAGATCTTTTCCAGCAAAACTTCTCAGTCAGTCAGCTCCAGCCTGTCCTGGTGCCTAGAGTTATTCTTTCCCAGGGGGCAGCACTTTGCATTTTCCTCAGGTGAACTTCATGATCCTGTCAATCCATTTCTCCAGCCTGTCAAAAGTCCTATGAATAGCAGCTCTACCCTCCTGCATATCAAGTACCTTTATTAACCAAGGACTTGTTGTACATAATTTTAGTGTCTTTGTTGGATATTTAAGGTGAGTACCATTCTAAAAGCCATATTCTGACAGACTGTCTACAGAAATACTTACACAAATCTCAGTAGGAACATCTGTAGGGTAAAAACTTCGAGCTTCAAAGTTATTTGGGCACTGAATTGCTGCTAGCTTCAATGGGAAGCACCAAAATAGCATAAAATGTTCTAGACCTAAGGCATTATTCAACATTAAATTATGTCTTTGCAATCTGGGCCCAGAACTCATTTGCTGATATCAATGACTGCCAGAAAAAAGGTGGAAAGTGGCACTTGCAAATGATATACTATTTTGGTCTTGTGCACAAGTTACTTCCTCATTAATCTTTGTCAAAAGAGGAATGATTTCAAAATTGTAGTGTGCCTGACTCATTCAGGGAGGGTATGAGAAACAAATTACTCATGTGAAATTTTTTACTAGTGTCCATCTCTGTTCCTCACCAATATCAAGAGACACACAGCAGTGTGAAGATCCTTCATCAGCCTTACAGGAGGGCTTGTAAGTAATGTTTTAGGGTTTAATATCAAGGAATTGGATAGCAGTTGTGGAATGAGTTAGTTTTTCTAAGGTAAGAGGTTTTGTTTTAAGTTAATTGTTGTCACTTTCTTGATTGGAAAGTCTTTTCCTAAAGTTCATTAAACAATTTAGTCCTAAGATCTCCCCAAACTACATATAGTAACATTATGTGTAGAAGAAGGGATTACATAACCTCTCACATTCCCTTCCATCCCTCATACATGAATTTTCCGTGTTTTGTAGTGTTATTTTTCTCAATAGGCAAACTACCACTTGGGTTTCCCAAACTGTGTCTCCACTCATGTGCGCTTTAAGGAAAGAGGATGTCATGGTTCTGCTGCATCAGAGCTTCCAAATGTAATGTGGACCTTAGTGGTATAAGTGAGAAAATTTGATTTCTTTTTCCATGTTCCTGTCACAGCTGTCCATTTTCTACAGCTGCCCACGACATCTTTTCTGTTTCTTGCTCTGACTGCCCAGCTCAGTCAAATATATCTTGTGCTTGCAATGGAGAAACACTGGGAGAGGTTCATCTCACCTGGCTTTGGGTAGATCTATCTGAGTAACCCAGATTATTTTCATAGTTGAGATAGAGCTCTCATAGAATGCAATCCATCTCATGAGAGGGTGGACTTCTAAAACAGGTCTGAATATAGCTCTCAGTAACTGCCCTTTACTCCTCATAGGCATAAAGACGAATGGCTCGGATGTGGAAGTTGTGCTAGAAACATGAGGTATTAGATGACATTTAACCTATTAGTGGCATCCTAAGACCTGATGATATCTTGCAGTGTTCTGAATTTTCCTAAGCCATCTATTCTAAATACATGAAGAAAAAGAGATCTTGATGAGTTGGTTTTGTTTGGTTGTTTTTACTTATGTAAAAATGGTTGCTTTATTTGAATTGCTGCATTGCTTAGCATTTCTATGTGCACATATTTTATTAGATATTTTAGTCCTCGCTTGTGTTTTTTGTGTTTAGTACCATTTACTCTCCTCCCACCTGCAGTTAAAAGCAAATAATCTGAACATGAGAAATGACAGAATTTTCAATGAAGCCCAGAGGATAGTTACAGCAATGTTTCTGGATTTTGCCTGGCTTTTATTTCTTTGCTGAATGCTCTGCATTGACCAAAGGAAATAATGTGAAACTCCATGTTGTGTTTTTGCTCCTTACTAAACCATAGTTCAGCATTGTATTTTTTTATAGTATCCAAAAAAGGGAAGTAATTCTCTTACTCTTCAATGTAACTGATCCAGGCTAGGAGAGAAGGCTGCTGAAACTGCCAAAAAAGGAAAGTTTTGGCTTTATATTCTTATTGTGTGCTTGCTCTTTCTTAATTCCTGTATAAAATCCAAACAGAATATATGAGGCAAAGATAGCCTGCATATGCTGTGCAGCTGAAGCTTTATCATCGAGGGGATATAAGCTCCCCATTTAGTCTAATGTCTGTTTTAATAGGACTATATTATTATGTATGAGGATCCTGTGTATTGTAGGGGTCGAAGGGCCTGCCAAACAGCCATGCTCCTCCTGAGGTCAGCACAAGCAACCATGCTGTGCAGAGAAAAATCCTGGCAGACTTTGTGTGAGGGCACAAAAACTGCATGCTGCTAACCAGTCTTGACTCAATAGGACCTGTAATCCCCAGGCTTTGTCTGAGTTAGGTATGTGTCAAAAAAGAAAGTAAAGATCTGACCCTGTTTAACATACTTTGCCAAATCAGCTGTCTCTCTCTTAAAAAGGTTAATTATTTAGTAAATCCCATTATTTTTCTCAATACACATTTTTAGGAGACATCTGCTTCTTATGTGGCATTAAAAATTGGCAGAATTTGCATGGGTGGCTAATCCATATACTAGAAACACAGGCCTGCTAATCACCTTGAAGCAAGTAGCCACCTAGGTAGAGAAGGTTTCAGAAATACTCCCTGCAAATATAAAGAGTTTAAATCTGTCACTGTTGGACTAGATGTAGGTCCCTTCCAACTGAACCATTCTAATTCTAATTCTAATTTAACTGTAGCAAGCCATCATCAGATGCAGGATGAGCAAGACAATAGGGCAGGACCAAAGTGGTAGTGAAGGTGGTGTCGCGTAAAAAGGCAACATTTGCCTCTCTCGGAGTCCCAAAGAGGACTTTCACCGAGACAGCTTTGAAAAGCTGCCACCTCAGAATCCCACCAAAAGGACTTTGACTGAAGCACTTTGCCCACCTTAGAGCCTTAACAAGGACTTTCACTGAGACAGATTACAAGCAATGTTAAGATGATTTATTGATGCAACAGTTGTAACAAGTTCTGGATAGCCATTGATAAATTCACTAGCTGCATAGATTTGAGATGAAGATAGTTAAGACAAAATAAAAACATCAGAGTCAAAAGAACAAGTCTTAACAAAAGGCATCCCCTTTTGGGGGAGAAGAGAGGATTCAGACCCATCCAGATAGCTGTTGATTTCTTCCTCCAGAGAAACAGGATTCTAAGACTAATTGATACAAATGGATGTGATAGGACTAGGTCACAGGTAGTTTTATGACTGGTATGTTCGCAGGCTCTTACTACTTATTAATTAAGGGAGGGGAGGGGAAAAGGACCAGTGTCACTCTTGATGCAGATTTCTCAGATGTAATCGTTTCCATTGTTTTGGTTTATCACTACAACCCCAGGCCACAGAATCTTCATCCTGTTCCAGGCAGACTGGCAGGACTGCATTCTGTTAAATGCAGTTAAATGTAACAAAAGGGTCTGTCCTGTTGTGCCCTGGATGGCCAAAACTTCTGAGACAGTTAATATGGAAGAGTCTTTATAGCAGGCAGGAGGGAAAGCATACACAGTGTGAAGATGTACCATATAAAACCAACATAGCTCTAGTACATGGGCTCATGGCTGAGCTGGAAAGATATTCTAGGGACTCTTGATGCATGTACTCATCCTCTGCTTACTTAAAAATATAGCCAAGATCTGAAATATAATAAGCATAACCTTAAAAATTCTTTAAACTGTTCCTCTTTTATTTTAAAATGAAACTAGAAAAATGCCACCTAATTATATTGCATTAATTTCTGTACATCACAAGCCTTAAAAAGTATAGCCAAACTCCTTGCTGGAGAGACTCCTTTTGAGAACTTGTTCTTATGATTACTCCTGCCAGCATGCCATATGGTAGATGAATATCACACTTCCAGATCTGAGTAAGTATTTCCTAGAGAGTGAAATTAAGGCACAGAGAGGTTCCTCTCGGACCCTACAGAAAAATCAGTTTCAAAGACAGAGTTAGAGCACAAGAGTTTCCAGCTCCCCTCTGTGGTGTACATCATGAGAAACTATGGTGGAAAGAAATTGGCACTTAAGAACAAGAAACTGCTTTCCAAGAATAATTCTTTCCTTACGTTACATAAATATTGGTAGCAGCTCCCACATTAGTTCATTTTACAGAACAGTAGAAAAAATACATAGCTTCAGACTACAATTGAAATGAAGGTTTTGTTCCTGTCAGCCTTCTGTTAGAGTTTGTACCTGCACTGAACAGCTGCAGGAGAGCTTTTGTGATTTATGTTTGCAACAGGAATCATTCCAGAAAGCTCTCAAGGTTTACTATTTCTTTAAACTGTGAATTAGCCTCTTTAGTCAAGCCAAAGGTTTATTTCTACTTCTGAGCCAGAGTGTTGTTTTCCTTTCCCAAGCATTCACAGCTGTTCAAGTGCCTGCTGATGCAATAAATTTTTTACATATATTTTAGGTTTAGAGTTCTCATTCTTTGTATGATTCTCCTGTGCTGATTATTATTAGAAAACAGAGGCATTAGATAAGCCACAGAGATGCACACTGTGAGCCTGACTGAGCCTGGCAGTGGCTGAGCTCAGAGATGGGCTCTGCAGGGAACAGGAATGCCCACTTCCCAACCTTCAGCGGTCACGCAGAGACGCCTGGGCATCTGTGCCACAGGCTCCAAAATTCTGTGGCACCTTATGACACCTTTCTTGCCTTAAAGCTCTGGGTTCATGGAGGTTAGGGACAAACCTTTCATGTGTGTGCTGAGTGGTGCAATGATGTCATGATTCTGCCCAGTAAAGGAGACTTCGATTATTTTCAACTTCTGTCCATGCTTTGCAGATTTCCAGCCTCCTGCTCCAGAGCTATGGCTTCTGTTAACTCTAAGGCTTCATTCCTGACTCTCACTCCAGTTCTTAGATGCAGCCATGCCAAGCTCCCACTCCCACATTACAGTCATTTACCAAATGCTTAGAAACATTAATGGGAATATGTGAAAACACCATACCCATACAGACAAACACACAAACCCATGTGGAAGCTACATTTGGGAACAGCTGTGAAATCCATGCTGCAAAAGAAAATTCAAAATGTATGATTTTCTCATACAGAGGTTTTTGCATCATATTACATAAAAGTTAGCTTTTCTACATTTGATTTTTCTATGGCTTTTTAAATCAAGAACAGAACTCCAGATCTATTCAGTGTACAGGGCAATTTTTCTTAGATTTAGAATGAAGATGTGGCAGCATGTACTGTTTAAGGATCTGATCTAGGAATTTCAGGATTTGCTGGCAGGTTTTGCTGGCTGTTAGATCTGGTTCTGTTTGACTCCAGGATTATGAACATCTCCTTTTTAATTATATTTTCTAAAAATGCCTCATTAATTTCTAGTTCAGTAGGAAGAGGGTAAAGCACACATCCACCTAAGCAGAGGACGGCTCTGCTCATGGCAAATCTGGAATCCGATGGTTTGTGTGCTGCTACTTCTCCCCATTTTGCTTGTACCACTTTCCCAAACACATGGCAACTTCTACATACTTCACGGACATTAATTAACTAATTTCACTCCTATGAAGGAGCTGCTAATTGCTGTTATGCTCTGTTTACAGCTGAGTTCACTGAGGCCCTGGAGGGAAAGTGATTTCCTCAACTTTCCCAAGCAGAGTGGTAGTGCCAGGGATTGAGCCCACCCTGAGAGCTATTGCCCACTGTTAATCCCTGCTGAAGCAGTTAAGCATCAAAAATGCTCAGTCCCTTTCAGGATATTTTTCAACACTAGAAAGGATCAGGCCCAAGTGAGTCCAAGAAAAAGCAGTCAACTGAAGCTCCAGGAGATCCCACCTGGAGTCAAATGCATTCTCCAGTCACCCTCAGCTCCTGTTGCATGCAAAAATGATAATGATATAACTAATAACTAATTACAGTGGGAGAAAGGAAAAAATGGTGCAGTGAATGCTAGAAGAATTCATAAAGTCAGGTGGCAGCAAAATACAGTATACGAACAATATAATAGTTTAGTTCCTGGCTACCTGCTGTGCTCAAGCTAAACAAAAGACAAAGTAATATATTCAGGATGCATTTGTGAAGCAACTGTTGCCTATTATAAGATAATATTTCAACAGTTTATTTCATTAGTATATCATTTATTCTGGTATGTTAAAAGGCTGATACACATCTACATTGATCTTGTATCTTTGGACAAGTTGCGTTATAAATATTATATTGTAGAAAAAGGAAAGTTGTGAACACTGGACTGTCTCCCATCATACTGAATTGAATCTCACAGAAATACTCTCTAATTTACAGTAAAGGCATGCTGGCAGGCAGGAGAGACAGTGTCAAGTATAAGCAATTAGGGTTAAAAGTATATATGGACCAATTTGCAGCTGTGCTATCCTAGGAGAGACCTAAAGAAGGAATGATACCTCTGAGACACTCTTTACTCTTCCCTCTCTACTGACCTACCTTCAGCTGAGAAAGGAGAGCTGCATTCCCCATCCCTGGGCAGCATGCACATGCTGCTCCACCCCTTCCTCCCTCCCTGGCATCAGCTCTGGCTGCTCCCCACTCATCCTGCCGTGATCCCCTGCTTTGGGGCAACAATGAGAAGTTTCCATGCTCCCCTCCTTGAGTTCCCAGTGGGGAAACACTGGGTGCTCAGGGAGGCTTGTGTCCCTCATACACACACACGGTTATGTGCATTTGAACTGCTGTGTGTACACAGCAAATGAGAAATCAAAATGTACAAAAAGTAGAAGGATAAAAAACTTTTGGGGGAAAAAAAAAAAAAGGAAGGAAGGAAAAAAAAAGACGTAATATCTTTTGGAATAATCTCTTCCATCTTTGTATATGTGATATTGAGGACAAAGATTTGGGTCTCTCACAGGGCAGTTCAGCACCCATGTAAGTCAGACCTGCCTCTTTTGCAGTGTGAAGTATTGATCAGTCAGTTAAAAGCAGTTTATTGCCAGTGGTGTGACTCTATGACTAACCATATTTTTATTTTCCTTTCCTTTTAGTTTGAACCATCACAGTGTCAGCAACAATCAGAAGAAAATGCAAACATTTGTTTCAGTAGCCTGGAGTGCATGGGGAATTTTTATATCTGAAAGGAAGCCCGGCTGGAAGTATCTGATGCAGCTTTTTGCAGTTTGTTCTGCAGTTGCCTTCTTCTCAAGCTTTCTCTTATTCCTTGGCATGCACTTCTCCCTGACACACCACCCTTTGGGTCCCTTACTGATTTCTGGCTTCATCTGGATCTCTCTTTCTATCGCACTCTGCTGTTTCAAGCACCTGCGCTGTTTTTGTGTCCTGTTCGTTCTTTCTTGCGGGCTGCAAAATGGCAGGAATGCTCTTATTACTGCTGGCACAGGTGTCGTGGTGGCTGGCAACATCCAAAATATTTTTCACAACCTAAAGGTGCTGGCAGACAGTATAACTTGTCATTTAGAGTATGAGCAATTTGACTTGATTAAACATTACGTTGAAGTAGTAAAATGGATTTACAAGGTGGTCAAGCTTTCCACTGAACTACCTAAAGATTTTGTGTGGCTAAAGCATGAATTCACACCATCTTATTCCATTTCAGATCATGCACTGAAACAAGAGCTAAATGACACAAAGCAAGAAATCCAGAGAGTTGCTAACCAGATATCTTTTATGCTGACTATACTGCCCTGTATTGGCCAGAAAGTGTTGCCTATAGTGGGGATTTTTCTAGCTTCTTTTGGAACTGGCCACTTTATAAAAAAATTCGTGGGCTCTCACAGTGCAAAATTTAAGAATAGTTATATTACAAAAAAATTCATCGCTTTTGATGAGCACCAAAAGCAACAGCAAAGACCCTGTCTTCTGCCACTTAACAGAAAAGAAAGAAAAGAGTATGTGACAATCCCATCTTTCTTCCTCACAAAGAAGGAGAGAAAAAACATGCAGTATTTTTTTCTCCCTGTAACTTTCCATCTTTGCACCTGGCTTCTACTTGCTGCAGCAGATTATTTGTTTTATTGGTTAATTACTTCTGTGAATAAATATCTCCAAGAAGTACCAGATCTAGAGATTCAGCTCAGACTCTCTCAGAAAGTAAGTACTTACCAGTATTTCTGTTTCTTAGTTTAGTGTTGAAAAATTTCTCTTCAGCAGCTGCCAAAGGCAGCAGAGCAGACACACAGCCAATAAGCCATTGATTCTTTCATGGCATTGTCATTCATTCATTTCAAAAAGGGCCACTGCCTTTACAGATGCATATGTTGGATAGAACCAGACAGTTCTTAGCACTTTCCAAAGTGTCATCATATTTCTAGAGAACAGTAAAAATAGGGAAAAGTACCTTAATTTCTCTATTTATATATGTGGAGAAGACCAGAATCTTTAAACTGGACACTCACAATGCTAACCACTTTTATAGTAAAAATGCCACTGTGACACTGATGTAAGAGATGCTTACCTTTCTTTAGCTGCATAGTGTGTGGAGTTCATAATTTTAAAAAGAGTATCTTAGAATATATTTCACTTCAAGAGATCAAACACTGCAACAGGTTTCTGAGACAGGTTTTGGAGTCTCCATCCCTGGAGACATTAAAAACCTAACTGAGCACAATCCTAAGCAACCTGCTGTAGCCTCAGATATTCTCTGTGTTCTGCTGTGTGCAGTGTTGCCATTGCTTCTATCCTTTGCACCTTGAGGACAGCCCCTTGCCATGACATGCCTTGGGTGTAACCTAAGTCAGTGCAAAGGAGCTTAGTCCCACCATCATGAACAGAGAACATGAGCCTTACCCCGTGTGGCTCATTCATGAGTCCTCTACTATGAATTTGTTTTCTTTACATGTAGTGTTAACTCCTGTGGAAAGCTAGTCGACTCTTCCAAAACAGAAAATGATGCCATCAGATTGTTTCTAGTTCCCCCAGGAAGGCTAGTCACATTAAAATGTAAAATTTAATCTCAACAGATTTGTCGTAACAAGCCCCAGGGCTGCTGATCTCAGGGAGTCTAGAAAGCTGGCTGGGTGAGCAGGACAGACTCAGCAACTTCTTGAGATGTTTATTCTTGATATGAACAGTAAAGTTCTTCATGCACTTCTACTCCTGTTTTATATTGAGTTCCTAATGAAGTTTTTCCTTGCTTATACATTGGTTCAGTGAAGGGATAAAATGTACTAAGATAGATGGGACTGGGATAACATCAAGGAAGGCACCTGATTCTTCCAATGAGCATGTAACAGAACTGCCTGACCTATGTAGGTGGTTAGAAGAGCCACAAGAAAGAGCTACATATTCCCCTGACATGGTCAGAAGAGAGGGCTGGGTGATTCAGTGTCCCTACTACAATGCTCCTACACACAGAGCGGAAGGTTGCCTGCCAGGATGGAATACTGGCTCCAGCAGCATGTCTACTTTAGTCCCTCTCATTCAGCATTTCAGTCAATAAGCAGTGCAAGGCATCAGCTCTGCTAAGCAAAGGCAGGAGAAGGAGAGGTGGCTTTGTGTGTGTGATAAACTTGTAGTCAGAGTACCTGCCTAGGTAGGCATGGAAACATTGATGAGCACGTACTGAGCCACAACTGAAGGGATGGACACACTCCACTCAGCTCTTTTACTCTGAAGGAAGGACCAACAGAGGATCTGAGAAGATTCGTGGTAGTGGGAATATTTTAAATCATTATAGCCAGATTAGCTAAATATTTGTCTATCAGAGCCAAAGATAAGGTAAGTTCTTAACAGTCCAAATTGTGGAACAGTGTCCCCTGGGAAATGGTGAAAATGCAGTCTGAAACTTTTATAAATAGCCAATAAACATATTATTATGAGCATATGGAGACAATGGATGGATTAGATGATTTATAGGCCTTTTTAAACCTGAACGTCCAATGGAAGAGGTATACTAAGAAAGGAGCAAATCAGTGCTATAATCAACTCTTTTTCCCCTTTTCTTGCACAGAGAAATGACAAAAGCTTTATCATTCCTATTGGAGAACGTATTGCAAAGACTGACCCTTTCAAGATCACTTTGTTTAAGCATGAGTGCATCCCGCAGCCAGAGCTCGCTCCCTCCACGACGTGGATCCAGCTTGGAGTCATCATCTTCTTCTTAATCGTTTTTGGGATATTCTCTGGGCTCCTGACTCAACTTAAAATAGTCGTGTTAACTTCATTTTATCCTGACACTGAGATGAAACGGATACATTATTTACATGCAAAACTACTCAAGAAAAGATCAAAATTACAAGAGAAAACTGGAAAGAATGTGTTTGCTAGAACGGTAAGCCATCAGCTCCAGGGGGAAAAAAAAATCTTCCTCTCTCTGGTGGTAACCAGATGCAGGAAATACTTAAACATTTGCTAACTTCAATTATGTGCTAATAGACTTTCCCCAGTGCTCTCCTGCACAGGGGCCAGAGACAAGTGTCTGTTGGTAAGATTAGATCATATAATTGTTTTATTCTGTCCTTCAACACAAACGTATCAGATCTGACATGGGTACACCCAAATGACTACGTGCTGATAAGAAAATATTCCTCAGACATAGAGCTCTCCAGAGAAGAATCTTGGTTTTAATGGACATATAAAAAGCACCTCCAGCACAAAGAGTATTCCTGCAATCTAGACAGCAAACAATAGGCATTTGTGAGCAGCCTCTTGATGTTGAGAAAGTTGTTCATTTGTTGCTTAGCAAAATGAAAGGTGATATATTTCTATGAAGCACAGTAGGAGTGCAACTGCAAGTACCATTGGAAACCAGAACTTTTTGCATGCAAAAATATTTGGCCTGTACATATATGTATATATACACTAATGGAAATAACAAACACAAATGCATATATTTATGGCAACTCCAGATCACTTCAGACAGAGACAGGGGTTTGTTTGCTTGTTTGGTTTTTTTAATAGCCTTCCATACTGACTATACAGGATGTTAGTGGCTGAGCAATGTCTAACAAAGTAGTACTAGGATCATGGTGTCATATTTCTGTCTTTTCAGGTCAACTTTTGGTTTCCAGTACTCCAGGTGAGAAAGGCAGTAAGGAGGAAAGGACGGACTGTGGCAAATGACAACACTGTGCGAGAGAGACCAGCTGAATTTTTGGATGCTCTAGTTCTGTAGCAACTTGTATTTTGCACCCATATTTCTTATGGAATGTCAGTTTTAAAATGTAAAAAATAGGCTCAGAGGCTAATCATCAGTGTTTTGGAAGAGTGTGGAAAAGAAGCCACAGGAGATAATGTGCTCTCCATCACAGAGAGCTCTGGGTTGCATTAACACTAATTTTTCAACTTGGGGTCTGCATTGTCTGGTACTTTAGAAATCTGTGGAGGGTCTCTTCTGTGTAAAAGCAAACAGCTTGGAGCTTTTTAGGACTACAGCGCAAACCTCTTTGAGCTGAGCTAACGGAGGACATAAGGGCAGCAACAGGTTTGTCTTCATATTTGCGAGACACTGAAGATAGAAGACATAGCAGAGGCTGTCTAGGCTGGCCAAGAACCTTACTAGAGGGCAAAGATGTTTCTAGACAGTTCAACCTATTTCTTGACTCTCAACTGCCCCAAACCCTTCTTTCCCATCCCATGCTTCTTTCCCATCCCTGGCTCCATACATCTGCTCCTGCATCTGTAGCCATCTCTTCTGCAGGGCACTATATGCTCTTTCAACCTTCCCCAGCTGAACTCTCCCTCAAACCTCAGACTGGCCACTTACTTTTGCTAATTCATCTTTAAGAAGTTTCTAACTCTAGCCTCCCACCTGGAATTCCTCGCTTGGTCTTAGTCTCCCATTTTCACATATCCATAGACTGTGTTGCTAGTGCAGATTGTCCCATGTCTTTGATGATTGTGAGAGAGGTAATGTAGCATGCTCAGAAGTGAGCATATTCATGTGAGCTAGAACACAGAGCGATCAGGTGCTGTGGGTGCAAACAAGCTGGTTTTGAGATGTAGGGACATACAAGCAGAGATGAACAATGCTTCTAATCTTGCAGTCCAAGGGAGCTTGCAGAAGTGGCAAAAAGGGGCTTAATTATGCTGCTAAAGCCACCACTGACTTCAATGAAACTAAATTAAACTAATAGTAAATGCTTCACCTATTTGGCTAACATTGGTGCTGTGACTTTCACACAATACATGAACTACTGAAAGCAGGAAGTCATAGGAGTGGCTTGACTGATGTGGCACTAGAGGTTTAGTGTAGAGCTAAAAATCCACCCAACAGGCAGTGTACTTCAGATTTTCAGCCACAGCCAACGTCTTTCTTTAGGTTGCATAATAGCAAACTTTAGCCTGTTCCCCTATAATATGTGCATGGGCCCAGGACAGACATTGATCGATGTCTCTGTTATCTGAATGAATAAAAGCTTATTTAAAACTTTCCAGTAGCAAGTGTCAGAAACTACATTTTACCTGAAACAGTGAAAAACATCAAGTCTTTTTCTGTCTTCTAAATGAACCCTCACTCCTCCAAAGGTGGTTCAGGTTTGCTGGTGTACCAACAATTTGTCCCTAGAAAATGAGATGTTAGGTTGAAGCCATGGAGTACTGAGGGTAGTGCTGAATGGCCTGACTATATCCTCTTTTGCTAAAGTGGGATAGCCCTGGATAACAGTAGAATTCATTTGTATCCCAGGTACTACTGTCAAGGACCAGTAGCAAGAAGCATTCTGATGAAAAAACAGCAAAATTAAGGTGGCTCTAAATCTGCTTCCACAAAATAGACTAGCTGTCCAGGTGCTATTGACAAGAGGATATATTCATTCACTTTTGTTATCATTTCAGATGAAAGAGGAAGAGTAAAATGTCAGAAAGAGCTGATAGTTTTGGCTGAGTTCCGACAACTTCATTGCTGGTAGGAGCTGGATGTGCTCCTTTCAGTCCCAAAGGGTGGACTGGTGAGAAACCCTGATCTCCTACTGATTACAATGCCCAAAAGCAGGGTCAGGTCTGATTGACAGCACTACCACAAAACACTAGCCACTTCACTTGGCATCAGGAGGCAAAATTTGTTTTGGAGTTTCGTACATTTCCTCTTTGATGGTGTGTTGCCACCCAGCATACCTTGTGTCTCTGTTCTGCAAGCAGCAAGAAAAAGTTTTGCAGCACATGGGAATGGTTCATCAAAATGACTCAGAAAAGGGTCAGTGGTTGGGAGAGGTACCTAAATCTTAGGATTTTGAGCTCTGGAGCACGCTCTCAGGACCCTATCATATACTTTGTATTTACTTAAGGCAACTAAGTCTAGTGGGAATGATTGATTATGAAAAAGAGCCATTGATTTTGGTTAGGATAGGTGAGACCTTGCAGAATTTACAGAGCAGTGTTGTACCTGAATGCTAGGGTTCCCAGCTCCAACCAGTAGAGCACCTTACAGAGTATTGCTTAGCTTTTCTACCCTAATTGGCAAGTCATGACAGTGATAAAAGCCAGTCCATCTTGGGAAGCTAACTGTAATTCTGTACAAAATGTTCAGCTCTGGTAAATATTTTGCCTAGATGCTAGACCCCACTACTGGTGACAAAAGACAGGGCCCAAGGAACTACTTTGTCTTGGTCTTTACAGGTAAGAGTGATTTCAGCCATACCAGGCCCCTCAGACCAGAGGGAAGGTCTGGAGCAAGGAAGACTTAACCCCTCATGAAGGATGACATGGTTAGAGAGCACTCAAACACACCGGACATATTTAAGTCCATAGGACATAATGGGAGGCACTGATAGGTGCTGAGGGTGCTGGTTGATGTCATTGTGAGGCAACTCTTCATTAACTTTGAAATGTCATGGTGATCAGGTGCTACTGAGGAGTGGAAGAAAATTAATACCACTCCCAAAGGCAAGAAGGAGCATCTGTGAAACTACACATTTGTGAGCCTCACCTCAATCTGTGGGAAGGTGATAGAGCAACTTTCCCCACAAGTCACTTCCAAACATAAATGTAAGAAAAACTTTTGAACAGTGATGGTGGTCAAACACTGGAACAGGATGCCCGGAGAGGTTGTGGAGTCTCCATTCTTGGAGATGCTATAAACCCAACTAAGACATGGCTCTGACCCACTCAGAGGAGCAGGGCTGGCATAGATATCCCTAGAGGCATCTGCCAGCCCCAGCCATTCTGTGATTTGGCCACTTTTACACAAAGCATTGCAGAAAATATATTAGACATGCACACCAAAAGCTTGTGTTAATTTGTGAATGCACTGTGCCAGCACCAGGGTGCCACCTGAGAAATAATGTTGTCATGACACTCGTACTTGAGTGGAGTAATGTATTGTTTGCTTCAGTGACCATATGCATGCACACACGTGTGCTGAAGATGAGCTGAATGGCACACAAAGGAGATAAGTTTACTCTTTCCCATCCCCCTAAACCTGGGTTACCAGGGAAAATGGCCTATTCTGCACATTTTTTAAAAATTCTAAAACACACCTTTGGTGCCTCGAAGACACCGGATTATGTCAGTAGTAGGACAGTTCTTACCCCTTTAGATGTACAGATGAAAGGACAGGTCTGTCTGTCCCAGCATTACACAGAGACATGCCTCTCATTCTTTGCAGACCTTAGTTGGTTTCTGTTTTCTCCCATTTATTTCTGTCCTGTGAGCTGGAGAAGTCCAGGGCTTTGTTTATCTTCAGCTGTCTCCTCTGCAAGCAGCTCAGTTATTGCCTTGGCCTCTCTGTTTACCATAACCCTGAACCACGTTATTACATTGTTCTTTTTGCCTTTTTTTTTTTTTTGGCTTTTTTTTTAAAAAAAGAAAAACAAGTCTACAATTTACAATGAAAAGTATTCCATCCACAATTATTTTTGTTCCTCTTCTTGTCTGCCCTCTCCTCACATTTTCTGCATTTTATTTTGGCTCTTTTCCCCTGTATTTGTCATTCAAAATCTTCTTTCCACTTTTGGTATGTTTTGTTCTGCTCCAATTGATCATTCTCCCTCATACATAAAAGCATCTATTCTTTTCGCTCTGCTGAGCATAAGTAAACTACAGGTACAGCTGAAATTAAGGATTTTATGTATTCTTATAGTTGCTTAATGGAGATTTTTAGTATCTTTCAAATTACTGGGCATTGTCTCAAACTGATTCTCCCTGGGGTTTGTCAGAAATGTACTCATAAGCCACCAGTACTCAAAACAAGAGTGAGAAGAAGTCTGGCTTTGGCTTTTGACTCATTCATCCTTTCCTTCCCCCAGCTTACAAGAGCTCAACTTCCTTTTTTAAACGTCCTTCACTAGTGTAGAGGCTGTTTGATTTACTGTGAAATATCCCCCAGTTGGATAAAACCTGGTTTGTAAAATTAATGAAAGGCTTCCCTGATCGGCTTGTGAAGATAATTCAGAGAGACATGCTAGTGCTCCTGACCCTCTGAAGCACAATACAATCAAGGATATTTCCTTACAACAACCGTGTTTATGGAATTCTCCTTATCACCACACTTAACTTGGCTGCATAGCTAAGCTAAGGGCTTGTTTTCCTCAGTGATAGCTCTGTTGCAGCATTTGTGGGTTCCCCCCCCCCCCCCCGCCCCCCCCCCCCCCCCCCCCCCCCCGATCCCTGCTCTATCAGTATTGTCACAATGACTCACTGTGTTTTCACAGTTTAAATAGCCCGGAGGCTCTTGCAATTGAAGACGAAATGAACAGGCAAAGCCTTTCCTCTATATCTGTTCACGTGGCAAAAGTGGAAAGTGAGGATCAAAAGATCACTCCCTGCTGCTGCTGAAATAAAGCCTGAAAATGGGGATGTTCTTGTCGACTTTATGGGCACAGACTTCAAAACATGTGAACATGCTTCATGGGTGCTGCTGAGCATGAGAGTAACTTCCCCCTCATCTCATCCCTGATCCATCAGACCAGCGCTGCCCTCCAGTGGCCCAGTGACGCCACATGCCCCAGTGTTGCTCTGCAGAAATCCCCTGGTATTTCAGGCTGAAGAGAGAAGCACTGCAGGTGTGGGTGCTTGCACCGCAGCCATGAGCTCTCCGCAGGCAGTAAATGAGAGCCAACAGGCAACCGGGCAACAAACACCTTCTGGCTACGAGGACTTTTCTGCACATGATGGGGATGAAAGCAATACTAGGTATGCTAGGATCAGATCTCCCAAATCCCCTCTCTGCTCCTGGGCCTGGGATCTATGTCACCAGGGAGAATGGAGTACTGAAGATCTCAAATTTCTATCTGGCTAGGAAGCATGATAAAAATAGGTTTAACAGAGATTTTTTTCCATACTTTAACAGTGCATTTAAGCCTTCAACCTTACCATACAAGAGAGAGGTGAAACCAACAGAATTCCAAAGGGAAGTGCTAAGCAAGAAAAGGCTGTTTTGTGTTTCAGCCTTGACAAGACAGATCCTCAGCTCCTCTGTACTGAGATGTAGTGCTTCAGATAAAAACGGTTTTAATGCAGCAACGCCTCCTGTCAGAGCAATCAGATCTAGCTACTCTACCGTGTGTCCAATGGACAGAAGGAAGAATCAAAGAAGTCAAACACTTTTCTCAGTAGGCCCCAGAGAAGCCTCAGGATTGTGGATAAGGGAGGTAGGATTCTGAGAAATCTGGGAAATAAATTGTTGTCTTCCATGTGAAAGGCTCAAGGGAACAGTGTGGGCTTCGGAAGTCATCTCTAAACCAGTCTTACAACTTAGTGTGGGGCATCTGTTGCTCTAGGACAACAGGGAAAGCACAGCCCCAGCTAAAACTTTGTAAGAATGAGCAAGCAAGAGCTGGGATGAGGTTGTAGGACAAGCGCAGAAGTCTTGTCAGGGTCTAGAGACTGAGGTAGGACTGAGAGATGAATCAGTGATCCTTCCAGTGCTCCAGTTCAGGACCTGTGCTGACATAAATGCATTTTACAATCTCATTGCATCCCAAATGAACAATTCAAGTAAATTAAAAAAAAAAAAAATCCCACTGTATTTGGCTCTGCTGTCACTCAGTACTAGTGTTTGGAACAGGGACGTGGACAGTTTCAAAATTCTATCCCTGTAAAGATCCTGCCATTATAGTGTACCCCACGTAAGTGGAAAAAGATCTGCAGAGATTTGGAGCCTGAGAGTCTCAACTTTAGTAGTAGCACCTGAATAGCACAGCTGAAATTCTGTTGATGTCACCTAGTTTCTCAAGAGCTATTACTTGGCACCCTGTGGCTAGAGGCAAGATTCAGGGCCAGCATGTGTCATGGGAAAACAAGTAGTCATAAATATCACAAACCTGACAGGCTCCAGAACTTGTTGCATTCAAAGATGTAAAAATACAGCAGATGCTTTGGTATAAATCCCAGTTCACAATATGCAGGTAATTTATTTATTTTTTTGTGACCTCTGCACAATAGTTAAAACAGTCATTGGAATTAAAAAGTAGGTATTTGATAAGAACAAAATCCAAAGGTGACCTCCTATGATGAGAATAATAAATGGTACAGAGCAATACATTCCAACACAGGGATAAGGAACTCTAGTAATTGTACAGGGAGAAGCTTCTTCATTTCTAATCTAATAAAAATTTGTAAGAAACCTATAAACTTTATACATTTTTCCACAGATATTACACTTCCATGGTTTGGAGAGCTCAGTTTACAAAATGGGTGTTTATGTAACTCATAAAACTACTTGCTGTTATCACATTGTGAAAACATCTGTTTTTAGAAAAATCACTTTGTTCCTTTGGGCTTTCATGATCTGCAGTCTTTTGTGTCACTTTGATCCCAGTTGCTGTCCCAGGAGCTGAAAGGACATCTGAAAGTCCTGGGTACATCCACAGTATCCAAAGGACTGGCGACCTCCATTCCTGGGTTTCATTTTGATCATAATTGAGTCGTTTTGGCCTTGAGCAACTCACGTAAACCAACACTTGATGTTAAACATAAGGCAACTACATGTATTCAATCACTTGAGTGATTTCAAAGCTTTGAGCATCCATAGTTCTCATAACTGTAAACTTACTCTAATTACATTTTCTTGTCTCACAGGCATATCATGCAATTGCAAGGCTCTAATAATTGTTAAAACCTGAAGCTTTAAAGACTCCACACAAATATCAGTTCTTGTTAAAAGTAGAAATAGGTCTTTGTCCCTCATGCTTTTTCCCTTCCTCTACCCAAATTTCTCTTCTTCTTCCAAGGTAGCAAAAGATTAATTAAAAATAATGGATTCATAGTTGACATGCATTTTTGATGAGACAAAACATAAAAAAAGACAGGCATCCTTCACACCAGAAAGTTCCAGTTCTGAAAGGCAAAGATGGGCTGGGTCAAAGGTGGCTGCAGAGTAGGCACCTGCACCATAGTTAGACACACTGTATTCTCTTTGTAGTTAATTGAGAGAAACTGGCATTGCAAGAAAACTCTTCATCTCATCCAAAATAACAACGCTGAACAGGTTCGTCTAAGCCCATTTTTGAACTTGATGCAGAGACAAATACTGTTCCAGAAGCACCTTTCTCTGTGTTGATTATAGAGGGAGATTAGACAACAAACTCAGATGCAGACCATGGCAGTACATACGTCTAAACTGAACAGTGAACCCCACTCCATTGCAATAGTCATTGTAATAGTGCTGGATACCTGGTTCTGCTGTTTTGCCATCCTGAAGACAACCTGAGAAATGGGAACTTAAGCTAGCTCTTCCTGAACATTCCTGTGATTATCCTCCACCATCTTACAAAGAAAATTCTTCTTTGTTCTTCAGAGACACAAGAACTACCAACCTAGTAGTTTTGTTTCTCATACAAGCTCATCCATCACCATATACCTACAAATATAGCAGGAACTATAAGTCTGCTTTCCATGGTCAACTTAAAAAGAATGGTAATTTTCATATGCTTCTGTGCTTGTCTTAAAATATGAACATTTTTATATGTCTGTTAGGCCCATGAGTTGCATGGCAGGTACAGGTTATACTGTTTCTACACATAGGACAATAAACTCACTGTGCAGGTTTTTGTGTTTGCATAATTTCTCTCTTAAATATTCCCCAGTGACAGCTGCTTGAAAAGCTGTTACATGTGAAAATGCAATTTTAAACAACATTCTAGGTTTCTGAGATAAAACCTGTCTAGACATGGTAACAAAATCATGCTTCTAAGAATACAGTTACCTCTCAAATGGGGAACAGATTAATTGAGCAAATGAGATTTTATTTTTTTAAATTAGGAATCCTATCCTACAAAACCCAAAATATTAGTGACATTGGGGAAAAAATCACATTTTTAGTAAAAAGTTTTTGTAATTGAATGCATCATGCTTTTGCTCTGGTGATCCCACTTCACAAGCTTTACAGTTACAGCTGTGTGTCTCTCCATAAAACCTGAACAAAAAACAGTTTTGTAGGTGAGTTCACCAAAATGGTTAGCACAGGTTTGCCTAGAGTGTAACAAAGGAAACACTGGAACACACCAATAAACACGTGGCCTTGTAGCTGGCAGGGACAAAATGTATAAACTCCTTTAAAGACAGGAACAGGGAGATGTAGCAGCAGCTCTAAAATACTCACAGTTCCCCTGAATCAGCGTTTTTCTGTACCTGACCTGTCAAAAAAATCAAATTCAGCACCTACTATCAAAATCCTCTATATCCTTAAGCACAACAGAGATCTTCCTAACATACTAAATTAGAGAATCAGGATTAATCTCTTGTGACCTAACAGAGAAAGAATGTAGAAAATGTGCTTAAAGGCCATTGCTCATGGCCTACTTTATGTTAGCTGATATCTTCTAAAGGTAAATATTAAGAAATACTATCCCCAAACTTACCAACTTTTAAGAACCTACAGAGCTGCTGCCCCATTGTAACTGTAGTTATTATTTTACTACTACTCTATTTTCTAAACATTATTTTCCAGTTCTTTAAATTTCTTTTAAAGATAAATTGCAATGACAACATTTATGCAGGAAGCTCAGTATAATGTTTATTGGTTACTGTTGTTTCATGTTGGCTCTTGAGAAGATGACTGTTGATTGATTGTTGGATCCAGAATGCACTGCTTTGGTGGGGACAGCAGGGTCATTTTCATTTGCTTTTATCTACAGAGAAGAAAAAGACAATATGCTGTAATCTTTCAAAAGAAAATGTCTGCTTTGTAATTTGTCGCTCAGAGAGGTAATAATGGAGAAAGAGTGCTAGGAGCTAGAAAGAATTGTTATTGCTCCCTCACTCTATTGCAGCTTTAGCCTTTAGTCCTCTCTATTACAAAAGCCTTCTCCCTTATGACAGAGGAAAACAAATAGGATGCTGCGCTGTGTCGCTGCTACATATGCTCAGGATGAGGGTCACTGTAAGGTAGCTTTAAAGGAATGGTACAATGAAATGTGGAAAACCTAACTTCTCACTCCCACTACTGCAGGTTTGTTCCTGTCCTCATATTAATTAGCACTAAAACCAGACCCAATTTATGTGAAGTGTGAATTGGGGCTTTACACCATCTATTGGGAAATAATTTCTCAAGCTAGCTGATCTCATTGTTGGTACACATATGCACCCAAAAATTCAGCCTGGACTTTGTCATGTTTACTGCCACCCACTGTCCCCCCAACCCATATTAATCAACTACCCTGCTGTTGTAGACAACATGTCAGCTGCAGTTAGCATACAGCAGCATCGTGGTTCAGTTGTGCTTGTTGAAGGTCTTAACTAGTTCTTTTATTTTTTTCCTGAAGCCTTTCTTCTCCTTATTAAACAGTGAGGTGGCTTTGCCTAGTCCTTCTCCCCAGCTGCCTTATCCCACTTTTATGTTGCAATGCACTGATCCTTGTTAGGTTCTTCTGGAGACAGTTCAACTCACTGAACCAACAGAAAACTAACCCAGAAAAAGGAAGCTAATTGTTTCCTGCTGGCTTAGCATGTAAATCAGCTCATAGAAGAAACTACAGTTGGTTTTAACTGCAGCACCTCTACTTGCATGAAGACAGCTGTTGCGCATGCAAACCAGATCTATTAGCTTAACCCAAATAGTACAACTGGTGGAGAGATATTGTCTGTAACACAGGGACAGTAAAGAATTTAATCTTTCACATCAAGCTTTCTTCTTTTTTTTTTTTTTTTTCCCCCTCTAAATTTTTAAGCCAAACCTTTATGCTTTGGTTTTACTCTGGGAGCTAAGTGAACTCAGGTTTCTATGGACTTTCATATCCATGTGTCAGTCCAGCAGTTAAACGCTAATTTACCCCTCTCAGCTGAACTTTTAAAATGAGGCTCCAGTCAGAAAGAGGGCCTCTATACCTGGGCTGCCACACATTCTCATCAAATTTAAAGATAACAAGACAACTTACCTTCTGAGAGGGTTTATTTTAGACAAGGCTATTATAAGCTAGAAGGTCTGCTACACTTCTGTTTTCCTGAAGTTTCAGAGAAGTATTGAGTAGTTTTCACTAATCAAAAGAGACAGTTACCTGCAAGAGCCAGAACTGGGGAATGAGCCTATTATTTTGGTGTAACAGATGTTTCCTCAACCACGCCTGTATATGGTGCTCTCTTAACAGGAACAGGCTGACAGACCTGTAATGAAATATTTGAAATATTTCATTTATTAACTGTCTTCCCCTTGTAATTGCTAATTGCACCCAATGAAACTACCAGTTATATGATAACTCAGCTTTGTATGTTATGCACCCCAACACTTTCATCAAACCTTGTTCTTGAAAAGATCCCTTACACTGGGATTAAACTGTTCCGTTCTCAACTTTCGTCAGGAGCATGTGGCCCAATCTGCAATTTCAGACCCATTTTTTAAAGAAGCAACTGACCATGGTCCAACTAATTTTATGGATGCTTCTTCCTTTTTTATTACAAACAGATCTTGGAGTGGCAAAACCCCAGGGATTATGGCACATAAATAATTAGAATACCCTAAAGCACAATGATAAATCAATTAATCTGTTTGCTTCTGTATATTTCTTAATCTTGATGCAGCTACTTCAGGATATCCCAGGAGAGAACAGGTACAGACCAAACACACCAGAACTGCTCTCCAGAACAGCTGACTCACTGCATGGTAAAGCTATAAATTTGTTCTTTGTTAAAAGTAATCACATATTCCAGAAATGCTCTTAATAGGTAAGAAAGGTTAATGAACATCAGTGAAACAAAGTGAATCCTGGCTGCTGGCTACAGGAGGTTGAGCTGGCTGAAAAAATCATTTTTGAAGGCATGCTGAACTTGATATTTTGGTTAAGGGAACATTCTCTCCAGCTTGGATTTGAAATGGAAACTGCCACATTCATTGATGTCTTTCAGGATTCTATAATGATCAAATTTCTTTTAAATCTTAGTTTAGTTTTGATACTAAACTTCCTCTGACATGGTATATAAGGCTTTAGCAGAAATCACACGATCTGGAGTCACTAGAACTCAGGCATGCTTGAGGAAGCACCTAATTATCATGTAATAGCTGCAGCATGTTCTCTTACATGAAAAATTTTTTCAGGTGTAATGCCAGTACAAATCTGTTTTCATCAGCCAGTTTCTATTACCATTAGCTGGTATTCACTTTGCATTAAAAGTCAGAGACAACACTGCATAACAAGGAAAGTGCTAAAATAATAAGCAGCCCTCATTAATAAAGTACCAAATATCTTTAGTGTCCAGTGGATTAAATAGACTCATGGGCACACACAACTTTGTGCATGATGCATATCCCACTGCAGGCAAATGCAAATGACTATGATTTCTAAGAGGAACAGTGCAAAGAGAATCTATCTAGACTAAAAATGCAGAATGAGTCTACTGTAAGAGTGTAATTCTCACCCTTTAGCCTGTGAGACTGCAGCTGGCTATGAAGTGACATGACCTTTAGAGCAATTGCTTCCATTCAGTTACATGTCCAATGGAAATGGAAGATTTTCTTTGGAAAAATTCACAGTTAGGGCTATTGGTTCCCTTTTTTGGGAAGTCCAGGCCCAGATTATTCTCTTTGCCCTTCCTTTCGCCCCAAAACTTTAGCTTTCATTCACACTTGAGGGGTGAACAGTATGTATAAAATATGTGGGTGTCTTTGAATGAGGAATCTGGTTTAAAAATAAAAATAAAGTAGCAACAGCATAGTTATCTTTTAACACAATGTGAATGAAAATATCTCTTGTTCATCTAATTTACACTGATTTGTACAAAAAAATAAATTAAAAAATGTGTTCCTTTGTGTTTGGAAAATCCAAAATGCAAGAACAGTTTTCTGTTCTTAGTTCCCAGAGAAAAACTGTGTGCTCATGAGAGGACTTCCCTACCTATCCATTCTGTGTATCAACATAGGCAGCCCACCAGCTTCTGAAAAATGTGGATTTGGAGGAAAACCTCACTAAGCCACTTGTACATGCCTTTCTCAGTCCATCAAGACACCAACAGGAAAAAATATACAGAATTAATCTTGGAAGCTTTGCAATGGGTCATATCTCACATGTATGCTAGTCTTTTTCAACTTTTAGATTCTGCAGTGAATTCCACCAATTCAGGTTGTGATTTTAAAATATACTTACTCTGGGTGCTTTTGAAAATGCTACCTACAAAAAGTAACGCTGGAGACGCAAAAGCATTCTTTGTAAAAGCTTGCATGGTAAATAGGCACTGAAAATTCAACCTTCATGTAGTTGCAATATTTCTCTTCTAAAAAGAATATATAGCAAAAGCTTGAACAGAGTCATCTTACATGGGTCAGAAGTGCATTTTGCACATGTTCACCTTTTAACATACTCTTGCTCAAACAGAACCAAGTGTTCAGTATTTTACAGGGTTTCCTCAGTGTAAGATTTCTTTTGCATATGAAGTTAAGTCTCTCTGATTTTCAATGAAATCAGTGATGAAATGTAGCACTTTGGCAAACTACTCATGAGCAAAACTTGGTCCACTTCTATTGCAAGTGGGACTTACTTATTTTTAAAAGTACCCAGGTTTAGTCTGTGAGCTGTACAGACAATTCTAAGAGCAGGAACTAGTTCTATCATATTTTTCTGTAAGATATAGAGCAATAAAAATTGAGTCCTTAGTTTCATTTCCTCCCACCTTGGCAGATTTTGATTAGTAAGGGAAATTACCATTGAATCCCCAAACCTTTTTTCCCAAGAGCTAGTTATCCTCATGTTGTACAAAGCATTACAGAGATTTATTAGTTTAATTAACCTGCTCCCGCTGCCTGACTCGTTCATAGACATATGGAGGGAATGGTGGACGGGAGACATATTTGCCTTCTCCTGCTGTGACATTGAAAGTTCCACCTTCATAAACCACTTTGCCTCTTGAAACTGTCGCAACTGGGACTCCATGGCAGACCATTCCTTCAAATATATTAAAGTTGTTGGCCTGGTGATGTGTCTTTGCAGATATTGTCCTGTGTTTACCGAACAAAACAACACCCATAATTATTATGATCCTCACATTTTACTTCATTACAAAAATTTGAGAAATCGATAAAGGAAGAAAATTTAGCAGCATTATTAAATTATAACATTGTACAAGTACACCATGGAACAGCTGTAAAAATAGGGTAGAGCATTAACATTTCATTGAACAGTAATTGCATTTCAGAAGAATGAAGAGGGAGTCAAAAGGACAGAACTTTGCAGCACTGAAACACAAAAAGAGATTAGTGTGAAAAAATCGGGTTCTAATATTTTATTTGGATAACATGATTTCATTCTGGCTTGTCAAGCAAGTATCTGTGTATGATAAGGTCAGAAAAAGTTCTGACCTTTTAGCTAGAATGACTTGCAATTTCAAGTTTGAAAAGTATGGCAGCAGTGTTTCAAAGATTGAGACTCACAACACATCACTGGCAAGTCACTAGATGGTAATGAATTTTGGTAACTCACTGTGAGTTGAATTGTCTAGTGACTGACAGCCCAAATATCTTGATGCTGCTAAATCATAATAAAAACATCACACCTCTACATATCTTTCCTCCAAGGGTATTAAGCAAATTATAATTTTAGACCTCAACAGTATTCATTTGAGCCTATAGTATTACTACTTGACTTCATTCTTTATGATCACCATTTTTCTAGCCGATGTCTCCAACCCTAACTGGATACACTAAAAGCAAAGCCAATGCTAAAACTGACTTTAGCATCTCTAAGTGCAGGCTGTGTATACTTCTTTTATTATCTATTTTCCCTACTGAGCTACTTACTACCCACTGTATCTAAAATGGATCACAAGATTTTTAATTTTTGATAATTATTTTATTAACTTCCTGTTTCATATATACACTTTTTTGGTTTGGTTTGGTTTAAGAAATTGGAGAGTTTATATTTTTGTTGTCATCTGTAATTTCTGAAAGAAAGGAAGCTTCATGCTTTTGGCAGTCAGAATTTTCCAAATTGCTCATACAATCAAAAACCTATCATATATATGATTAACATTATTCCAGAGATAACATCTTTTTCAAAAGAAATATCAAAGTAAAAAATAATATGAAATGTAAATAGATTAAAATATTTTCTACTTGGACAAGAATTTTCTAAAACCTTAGTTATCCTTAGCAAATGAGAAAAACACAAGAAAATCTCTTTCTTTCTTGAAGTATAGCCACTTTCAAAAGTAATCACATAATATATTTCAAATTATTACTTAGACAGAGGAAAAAAAGCATTTGTGGAAGGATACATAGTTTTCCTTTCATATCATTCTGTTGAACTAAGATAAATTGGTTCTGCTAAGGGTGACATTTAAATCTTGGTGGCAACTCCCTTTTCAAAGGCTACATATATTGAAATACTTTCTATGATCAATCTGCCGTTAGGAATAAGAACTCTTCCTTATTCAGCACACCTGGGACAGAAAACATACGTGCCTGCTCACCAGTATCAGCATCAACTTGCAGATTCACAGTGTAAAGAGAAAACAATAGAAAGAAGCCAGACCTCTCTTGTATTCCCTGGTCCTATGAATACTGTCAACTTTATCCATTAGTGTCATAATAGCCCTATAAAGAGTTTGAGAACATATTCCTCCAGCTTATTACATTACCCTTATGGGTCTAATTGCTAAAACAGTAAGTAAGAACAACTGCAATATAATTATCTTTAGCATTCTCTGGGTATACATCATATCTATTTGCACAATAGCACTGGGACACGAAAAGAAAAGTGGAAAAGGTAGTTTGAACAAACAGAAAAATAGGCAAGATCCTTCAGCTGAACATGTGAGCTGTTTAAACGTACTAGAACAGAATGATTGGTGGTAAACACGCCTCAGAGGTAAGTATGTTCTTCATAAAAAAGATACAAAATGAATGGAAGCCATTTTTAAAATATCCATTTGTATAGATAAACCTTACAATATGACAAAACACATTTCCCTGAGCTTGACTCAACCTCACACTTGTACAGAACTCATTTATAACTCCTGTTGAAACAAGCCTTAGATCACAGTGCCCTTTCTGAAGGTGAAAGTGCGTTCTCTCTGATGGAGATCACCACATTTTGACCATGATTTAACCCTTTGACACTATCAATGGCAGTAAAAGTTTCAGGTAGCAAGTGAGCAGCCACTTAAAACAGAACTAGAGGGGATGCTTGGGTCTGATGCTCACAGCTCAGCATCCTTATGCATAGACTGTTTACTGCCATATCAGCCATTTCAGCCACAGTCAGGTTGCTGGGAATCCTAGCGAAATTCCAGTGTTTTCTCTGAATGCCTTAACACTCGTCTAATGGCAAGAATGGCTGTAAGCCACTTACAATCTGAGAAACCAAGACTGCCACGACAGTGAAGTATAAAGTAACAGCTGCCTCCAGCATACTAAATAAGGGATCTGAATAAGGGATTGCTCAGCATGAGATTCTGACTCCAGGCTTCAAAAACCGGAATTGGATTTTTAAATAAAATTTGTAAAATTATCTAATTCTGATTATAGATTACAGTGGCTTTTGTTTCATACTACATTTTCTTAACCAGTGACTGAGATCAGAATGATTGCTTTGATATTAAGAGAACATTCTCCTCTACAAAGAGGATACTGCAAAGACATCAGGCCCCATTTTGTTCCGACTTAAACCAGCGTTTCCATGTAATTCCCTTCAGATGCTTTTGATACACCTGTCTTGCAAAGAGATTTTAGGCTATCAATATAAAAAACTATATTCCTCTAGTAATAAAGAGGAAGACTACTTCTGAAATGGTCTATTTTTAATCCAGTACTTCTGTCCAACTAAGTTAAAGTCAGATAGCAATTATTTTAGCCTAAGAGCAATTACCAGATTTTCTCTGCCTGTGTGAGGACTGGTAATCCTGTATTCATGCTCTATGTGAGAAAGGGCTTCACTGGCACACCTAGAATATTGTACCTACATAAAAAATGAAAGTTTGAAATTTAGAAAAAAGCAAAAGATCAGATTGACACAGCAAGCTGTAGGGTGAAATTCAAGACTCTACAGATGGTCAGCTCAAAACTTATGCCCTGACGTTTTGTTAAGGTGTTAGAGAAACCAGTTTTCATTTCAAGTCAAGCATGACCCAGGAGCATAAACATGTCTATGTCTCAGTCAGAGTCTGAAATACTAAATAGTGAGTTACAGTCAGGGAGCTACAGTCAGGCAGGAGAGGGAACTGGATGAAGGGAAATCATCAGGTATTAAGAGTAATCTGCCCCTCCTACTGCATAGGACATGAAGCTACATCAGACAAGTAAAGGTGGATGTCAGACTAGAGCGAACTCAGGAACCTAAACTTTGACTGCTGTTAGGATTATCACTTTTATTTTCAAGAGGGGCATAAGAAAATGAAGAATAGTATTACTTTCAATGGAATTTGGATGCATACCTCAGCCATTTTTCTTAAAGAATTCCAGGTACGGGAATATGAAGGAATTGTGTAGTCAACAGCCCTCAGGCAAGAATAAGCTGTTCAACATCTCCTTAAATGGAGGACACATATTGTATAATAGTTAATTAATGAATTTAAAACATAGTAATAGAGGCACACAAAATGACCCGAGTCCATTGTTGAAGAGAAAGCAACTGCTTTGTTGACAGCTTCCATAGAAAACTGACTTAAATAAGAGTATTTGAGCTGTAAGCAATTTCTTTCAGTGCTTACAGTGCAGTATCTCTAAGCCTTTCAGAGCTGGGGGTAGATGAGAAATGCCAGGTTGCTGAGGATAGTATCAGGTTTTGTGAATTGCCTCTTCACATCGCTTTCAGATGGCTTTGAGCTCTACACACTGCTAACCTGCTTTCCTAAAATCTAGGAAAAAAAAAAACAACAATAGTTCACCCTCTGTGTTGTCTTGAGCTACCACTTATTTATAATGATAATTAAGTTGAACTTTGTTAGAGTCAGTTTTACCAAAAAGAAAAGCAAAAGACAGGACAAAAGAGAAGAAAAAGAAGAAAGAGAAAGTCCTAAAATCTATGGGCAAAAATGCTAGCTATAAGCCTGTAATATGAATTCAAAACAAAACAAAACAAAAAACCTATTTTATATTAAGAAATTGCAATAACTGCACATGCAAATATATGCAATCAACTATTTGTAGAGCTGTATCTCTAGAATCTTAAAAAATATCTTTAAATAAACATTGCTTTTGAGAATCCACAGTAAGTGAGGAGATTTGTGGATAAAATAACAGATGTAACAAGAGGTAGGAAGTTCATGTTTGGGAGCTCCAAGTCAAATTTACTTATCTGAAATATGAGATCTTTATTTCATTGAATCACACCTCCTACAAGTCATCATTTTGTGATTGGTAGAGGATGACAATAAAATTATTTTTCTGATTATGATAAGTAACTGATTTGTCAACAATACATCAGTCTGGTATCCCAAGCTGACATGGGACGGAAGAGAAAATTGTCAAAATGTAAAATGGGCAGGAAAACAGTAAGGAGAAATTAAACTTGCAGAAATCATAAAAAAGAGAGGAAAATCTATTCAATAACAAAAGAAGATCTGGAAATGATTACTGGGGAGAAAAAGGCAAGGTTATACAAGGAGAAAATAAGAAAGGGTTTTTTTTAACATTCTAAGATTTAGTTCTCTAAAGAGAGTAGCTGACATTTTATGAGACAGAAAGTTACTAGGGAAACGTACACCATGCTCTCTCAAAGAGGCTTATTTTGTTACAGCTCACAGAACCACAGAGTCATTGAGGTTAAAAAGCATGTCTGGAGATCATCTATTCCAAGCTCTCTGCTCTGATTGGTGTCAGCCAAAGGAGGTTGCTTAGGAGTGTGTCCAGGCGGGTTTTTAGTGCCTCCAAAGATGGAGGCTCTAAAATCTCTTAGGGCAATCTGTGACAGTGTCCGATCACCCTCACAGCAGTAATAAGTTCTGCCTTACGTGCATATGGAATTTCCTGAATTTTAATTTCTGCCTATTGTTTCTTTCTCCATGTCCCCTTAATTTGAGATAACAGCTCTTCAAGACAAATTCTGATTCTAGTTGAATTACTGTACATTCATGCAGGCACATGCTTGCACTTGTGCAAAAGAATATGGGGCTATTGAAAATGCCAGAACGTATTTGTCCTGTGCATACATATTTGTATGCCACATTATTTCATTTTGCCTCATTGTGTCTAAATGCAGTTACCACATGCTATTTAAAATTATGTTCATTCATCAAAAGAGTAAGACAGTTGTATCTTTATTTATTCTAATCATCTGCTAACATCTTGGTTTATTCCTCTTTCATGTCATGAAAAATTACAGGCAGTTGCTTGGCAAAGGGTGCTTAAAAGCTGTAACTTGTCCCCACTTAAGCCTCTGAGGCTGAAGACTTGACTACAAATGAGACAGACATAGGCTGCAGATTTTGGTTCTAACAAATGCAAAAGATTTATACATGAATATATCTATATGCAAGCAAAGACATTGAGGAAATATATGCCAGTAGACTGAGGCTCTCTGACTTCTTACTGATTTGCATCCAGTGACTGTTTCCCCTAAAATGCATAAACAAAAGTGGAAACAGGCTAGAAACCATGTCTTCCCTAGTCACGTCATAGCAGGTAAATTAGAGAGTAACATGTCCTTTTCCTCCCTTTCCTCTTCATCTCAGGAGTCCTGCCTTCCCTGCTTACCAGGGACTCCACTCCAGGGGCTGTGTGCTTGGGACTGCAGCCATCACTTCTGTGCTCAGGGTTGAGCCCAGGTCCATTGGCACACGTGGGGCACGTGCTGGGCCTGCCAAACTAGCTAACTTTTAGGCTGTATTTAATGAGTGGAAAAAACTGGTGTGTAAGGTTTTCCAGACTGCATGTTGTTATAATTAAGTGGCTGGACTTAGAAAGTTAAAGACCATTTGAGATGCGGTTTTTCATCCCCAAACATGTTTGATCTTGTCTTTGGGGCCTGATGCAGGGCTTATTTGCAAGGCTCTGACAGGCTACCGTGAGTTTATTGAGCCCTAATATCTTCGAAGAGCTGAATGTCTCTTACAAGATCTTCAGCACCTTTAGCCTCTTCTTTACAAGGGATGCTCAGCTCTTTCCACCATCTGAATTTGGTGCTGCAGTATTTAGATTTCTTGCTTGAGCATTTCTGAAACAAGCCCTAGAGATTTTGTATTCCTGCTTGCTCTCAAATAGCCAAAGGCATCAGCTGTAGAGAACACTGACTTGTTGACAGGTGACATTCCCTTTTCCTTGCTTATTCTGCCCTCTCCTTCTGGAACACTCTTTAGAGTTGCTTTTGTTTCACAGACTTGGGGCTGCTATATTGCTTGTGTGCAGCTGAAAGAATTCAGTGAACATTCTTGATCAAAGCACAGACTAAAATAAGATGGTACAGTGAGTACACATTTGCTGCCTACATGTGTTTTTCCAAGGAGTTCTCACAAAACAATCCTGTGTGTGCAGGCTGTACATGGGATGCTGAGGGTGATGATATTTGCTGGCAAATAGCTACAATAAACCAAAAGGCCCCTCTGGTATTTTTGTGTCCTTTAGTGAATATGCAATAAGTACAAGGAGGCTAAGAAATACACCTATCCTGCCAGCACTCACAACCCATCTTTTCTAATGTAGTTTCTAACTAATTTATACATTTTATGTGTTTCTTCCAAATACTGCCTGCTTTCATGCAGACCTGCTAAAAACAATATCTGAAATCTTTTAAATACAGTAGCAAATCTGGTAACTGTTCATATAACATTTTCAGCAGAAATTATCAGAAAATACTACAGAAACAGGACAGTCAATGAAGCTGACCCATAGAAGGAAAACCTCAGCTGAAGTTGCAGCCTGCTGGAAGTGGAACCTAGAATTGCACTTGCTCCCAACTTGCAGAGCTATCACATTGAATCATTAGGTTTTTGCAATCTAGCAAGCAAAAATCCTGAATGCCAGAGAGCACCCATTGTACAATGATGTAGGAGGGGGAACGCAGCCAATTCTGTAGGGATAGAAGTTTTTGTATTTTGAAGAGCTTCGCTACCTTTCAGGGTGACTTCAGAATCTTCCCTATAGACTTCCTCTGACAGATTCTGATAATACCAGTTCCTCACAGCAGAACATCAGCAATTGTCTAACTCTTTAGGCTAGTATCAGCCAGTATTTTAAGACTACAGCAACACAGCACGAAATCAGAAGTGGTAAACAGCATTTTCTTCTTACAAGATTTAGATTTACAAACAAGAAAAAAAGTCATGCTCAAAAGAGGAACAAGCCCATTGTGAAACTGAAAATCGCTCCCCAGAGTCAACAAAGCACAGGAGGCTGCACCTTGTGTAATATCTTAAACTGCTGAAGTCCATTAGCTAGATCCTTTTTTTCTGCTGGGCTGTTTGTGCCCTCTTCAGGATTTGTAGTGAAATGAATAGACAAGCATTAGTGAGATTTATTTATAATTACTCATGTAGTTCACAAATTGTATCTGCAGAAAGGATTGTTCCAGGCAAAGCCAAAGGGATAAACAATGGGAACAGCACCAGATCAGGAAAAAGTACTGGGTGAACTTACTAAGAAAATGCAGTTTAATGTTTGAAAAAAATATTTTAAGAAAATCTGCACCTTCACAGCTGTAGTGGGCAAAAAGGCAATTAGAGCACTCAGGAGAGAGTGCAGGGAGGCAGAATGAATGTTGGGGAGGCAAAAGGATAAACAATTACAGCAGCTGACAAACCACCTCAGGAAAATGTCAGAATTCTGCTGTCCTTCTAGATTCATTTGTCCCTAGGCAGAGCAGAATTGAACTCAGAAAAGAATCCTTCATTAAAAAAAAAATAAAAAAAATCAGAGTTCATAGCTCCACTGTCCTGAAATAGCTCATTGCAAGTACCTCAAAATATGCTTGCTCAACATGCCAGAAGGTATAATGCACATGAAAATCTCTCTGACCCAGCACTGGGTTGGCCTCTACATTTATTTGGGTTGACACTCCTGAAACTTCTGCTGGTGCTGCCAGTTTTTTGTGGGACTTCTGAATAGCAACCTCCACGTCCTCAAGCTTTGCAGCTTAAAACACAGAATGCTTTTCGTCTCACTCTCACATAGTTTTGGTACCATTAACATACTGAAATCAGTGAGAATTGCATTATTAAAAATTCAATAAACCAGAAGATTGGTCAAGAAAAAAAATTTTGTATAAGGTAAATCTAGGACTAGGGCTGTTTTTTCTACATTTGGCTTCCAAAATCAGATTTGCTCAGTTATGTTTCAAAACTTTCCTCTACCATAATGTGCCTTTTGCAACAAAAATCTGCCACAGCATCAAGTCACGCAGGGTGACACCAGCACACCTTTTTTTGGTGTGATAAATTATACTAGCAGACATCCTATGCACAAAATCAGGAAACTCCTTAAATAAAAGCATAAGCATGCATAGCTTGACCTTTAGAACTAAGCTAATTCCTGGTTCTACCACTGTATTTGCTCTACCAGCTAGGGAGAAGACATTAGGAGGGCAAGACCCCACACTTTCACCATCCATCCTGACTACCTTTGAATATGTTTGAAATAGCTGTAAGTTCAAACAGAAGCCTGTGTACCTGCAGGAACACAGGCTCCTCTCCTTGCTCTTTGCAGTGTAAGGAAGCTAAACATACTCCAGCACTTAACAGAGTTACTCTAAGATCCCAAAGTGGTTATTTTTATTCTTAGGATACCAAGCCCTGGTAGCATAATGTACAGATTATGTTATTTTTGCTTCTTAGTTAGCAATCAAGGATATTTTTTTTTTAAATTCATCTGGAGATCAAAGATCTCTCCTTATGTACACTATTGTAGGAGACAAATAACCTATAAATAATTCACATGAAATACTGTTGAAAAACACCATAACTTCACCCCAAAGGCTTACTGCTTACAGCAGCTTTGAGATAATTTTCCTGCAGAGAAGCTGGATGGAAGGAAATAATTACCCATACATACCTTGTAGCTTTGGGATCCCAAATTACGATGTCAGCATCAGAACCCACAGCAATTCTCCCCTTCTTTGGGTAAAGGTTAAAGATTTTTGCTGCATTTGTGCTGGTAACAGCTACAAATCTGTTTTCATCCATTGTTCCACTGTACTGCAGAAGAGTACACAAAAGCAAACTCATTACTTTTCAAACAAGGAATGAAAAAAATGTTCCTGTTGTTGAAAAGGCCAGGGTGAGTGACAGCTCTGCCAACACCACATCAATGTGTTGTTTTTTTTTAATGTCTTACTCATGAGATTAAAATAAATAAAAATAACTATTTGTCTCAGATGCACATGCAGTAATGTAGATTCACTGAATAGGATAACTTTATCTTACTTTATCCCAGAGCAAAGGGGAAAAAAGACAAGTTTAAAGCCAAATGCTCTGTGTATCTGGTCCCAAGCCAACTGAAATCAATTTTTTCAGCTGGCTTTGAATCTGCAGTTCTGCACAGCACTTTCCTGCAGAGACATCTCTCAAGTATTTATGTTTTGGAAAATGTTGAGACAGAATTAAGAAGAGCCTAGAAGATGATAAAGGAGAGGCAAGGCAGAACATGTAAAATAGGAAAGGTGATTTGCAAATCTCTTTGGCAATAACACAGAGGATAATACTGTTCCGTGAAAGCAGAGATCAAGAGGTACAAAAATCAAATATGCTGATGTGACACTTTAATAAAACAGCAAATAATAATAGATATACATACGGCTTGAGACTGTCCACTGGTACATAACTCCATGACTGTTGTTAAGCATAGGTCAGTCCAGAAATCAGAATGATGTAAAAATATGTTCATGTGGTGGCCTATGAGCAGTCATCTGACAGGAGCATAATGAAAGTGGTGAACACTGCCCTTCTAAATAATGGTGTGGGGGAAGCTTTCCAAACTCTCACAGCTATGTAATATTTTACAAGTAAGAAAAGGGAGGATATTACTGGTTGAAGAACCTTCTGAATAAATATCTCGCCTACCAGGATACGCTATTCAAAAGCAGCACTGATGTACATATGCATGACTGACTTTCATACTAACCACATTAAATTATATTCCAGTTTACACCATAAATAATCACACTAGAGCTATGCCACAGGTGAATATAGACAGAAGTCTGCTTTGTGTCCCAAATACAGATAAACAAGAGAGATTCTGAACCACATCCTTACCGAGTGTGTGAGGTAGATAATTCTACTGTGACAAATATGCTTCACAGTACATTATAAACTACTGCAAGACAACTTAATTAGAAAATTGAACTAGAGCCTCTGGGACTTAACAGTATTGTATTAGTCAAAGCTAGTAAGCAGCAGACCCCTCACCAGATTGCCTCACCTCCTCCCTCATCATCATATGTCTTACAAGGAGTGGCTGAGGATGCTGGGGTTGTTTAGCCTGGAGAAAAGGAGGCTGAGGGGACACCTTATGGCTCTCTCCAGCTGCCTGAAAGGAGGGTGTAAAGAGGTGGGGATCGGTCTGTTCAATGAAGTTACAAGTGGTAGGACAAGAGGTAATGGGGCTCAAGTTGCACCAAGGGACGCTTAGCTTGGATGTTAGGAAGAATTTCTTTACTGAAAGTGTTATCAGGCATTGGAATAGGCTAGCCAGGGCAGTGGTGGAGTCAACATCCCTGGAGTCAACACCCCCGACATCCATATAGCTGTAGTACTTATGGTTTAGTTAAGAACTTTTAAGTGTTACATTGATGGTTGGATTTGGCGATCTTTAAGGTCTTTTCCAACCAAGATAATTCTGTGATTACCCCATATCCAAATAACCTGGCCACTTGCTTTCATGTCTATATTTTTTTAATGTCTGAAGGGCATCGTCCTGAGAAGCACAGAGCATTCTTGTATGTGCACTGAGAATCTGAAGTCAATGGGGCTTTTAAGTGCTCATCTCAACATATCACAGGACTGAGCCATACATTAGAGAAGAATTTCTTATCTCTAGCTTATTTCCTCGGTCTGAAAATGCGAATTAGAAGTCAACAGGCACACACCCATTGTGGAAGCTCCTCCAACAGCTAAGTTTGAGAGAGATCAAAGAGGAAAAAAAACCAGAACTGACCAAGTAAAAACTGTGGGCACCTCTTCCATTTTATTTTATGTTCCTTTCATCTGTTGAAAAAATGCTGCAAGTAAATGTACTGTGCACTACTGCTGAAACAATAGCAGTCCTTTGCTGCTAAATTACGGAAATTATTCTCTAGTGCTAGATTTTATGCACTTAGAATCTTCTTCCATCTTCCAGGACCATAAGTGAGTTAGTAAGGACTTTGTTGTGGTATTTGAACAAAGGAGTTATTCTATAAAACTGTAAAGTTCATAACAGCTGAAAGATTATATTTTGATGGATAAATAATTACCTCCATGTTCAGACATCTTTATATACTTACAACGCCTTTTTCCCATATAACTGACATCCTGTCTTCCACACCATTCACTCCATTAGGGATTTTTGTGAAGTCATCCTTCCCCAGAGCTTTCTGGCATATGTCAAAGGTGCAATTGTCAGTCCCTGTCACAGAGAGGTCATCGCTATGGAGAAACAAAGTTTATTATGAATCAGAGCATGTAAAAGGCAGTGCCACATAGGAAAATCTGTTGGAATCACAGAATTGTCAGAGTTGGAAGGGACCTCTAGAAATCATCTAGTGCAACTCCCCTGCTAAAGCAGGGTTGCCCAGAGCACATTACACAGGACTGCATCCAGGTGGGGTAGATTGGGTAGATCCAGCTATCCTGCAAGGAAATATAGACGTGCCCTTTCAACTGTTTTCAGTTCCATCCTCCAAGAGTAGCTGCACAGTAACAGCCAGTTCCCCTGTGAAGAAGCTACCTCTTCAGAAAACTCTCAGAAGAAAACAAGCACCAAAAATAACACTTTTGGTAAGTCAAAGATGTCCTACAAATGGAGGACCGTTCCACTTTGCCCAGAGCAAGGGGCTTGGTTGCATTTAAACTCAGGGCAATTTTATATTGTATTACTCCGTATACCCTGTGAAATTACTAAGGGTCTGCATGACCATCAGCCAGTGTTCAGGCATACCTTCACAGACTCTTTGGTCAAATTTAGCTTTTTTGTGGAGTTAAGCTTCATGGGTAAAGAAATACCAATGAGCCACACATTTTGTTAACTGCAGATATCTGAAAGATACTTCTGTTCCTACTCCCTTCTGAAGGAAATATTATGAAGAGGACAACTTATATCCACCTTCAGAAGTTAGCAGGATTAGTTTTTATGCAGCATACAAATTTCAAGTGAAAAAGTAAGCTGACAACAAAACCCAGAACCCCCAGGTGTGACCCCACTTTTTACACATTTCCCATGGACTTACAGCCTTACTGTCCCCCTGATCATGTTTTGGGTTTTTTGGGGTTTTTTTTGGTTGGTTGGTTGTTTTTTTGGTTTGGGTTGGGTTTTTTGATTTTTTTTATTATTTTTTTTTTCCCAGCAGTATTAGCAAGGCAAAGCTTATTGATTAAAATCAAATGGGGACAGACAGCCACAAGAGTTCAGAGAAACAAAATCTGAGCACTTTCTAATTTCTGTAAAAAAATATGTTTCTAATCTATGGTTTCATCTCGCGTTTCTCCTTCCTGATAACATAGCATTCTGTACTTAGAAAATCTCCAGGATATCAACCTCTTATTATATACTCCAGACAGAATTTGCTCTGTTTTCAGGCATCAGCCATCACTGTTTGTTCATCTGCTTACTTGGCCAGTAAGTTCATGAGGAAACCAGGAGTAGATGGATCTGGTCTCAGTGGAGGTGCCATGACATATGCTGCAGCATGAGCCCAGTCTTTATTCCAGTAGTTGGTGCCATCGGCGCCAAGACTAGCAGCAATAGGCTCCCCATAAACCACCTTTCCTGAAAAATGTAAAGCAATAGTATAATCATTAAACCACATAAAAATGCATCTTTTATTTTCTCTGTTCCAGATCTTTTTGTCCAGTTTTATTTTCTCTGTTCCAGAATTTTTGGCCACAGTGGATTCAAATTTGAATGTTTCAAATGAAACACCAACATATGGAATCATAGAATCATAGAATCATAGATGTTGGAAGGGACCTCGAAAGATCATCTAAGGACAAAATAAAGCAAGCTCTAACACAGCATCTCGGTTCTGAATACTCTGCTGGTAATCTCTCAATGTATTTCCTCATAAGAATATTGCTTGGGCAAGTTTTTTAATTAAATTGTTGACAGATATATTATAATGGGTTTTACACATTGTTTACCAGGCACATGATTGAGATTTCAAAAGGAACATAGACCTCAGTTGCATCAATTATGTTCAAGATCCATATATTTCCTGGTAGCACCTGCTTGGTGCTCTGAAATTACTGACTGTGCAACAATGTAAGTTAATATATATAGCATACAGACTTTGCAAGGGGTACTTTTGATTGTCAGTCTATAATTGTTCCAGGAAGGACAATATGGCACCAGACATAAATTTAACAAATGTAAAAACATTTCCCAAATCACAAACCATAAAAAATTTAATTTAAAAAGTTATCTCCCAATTTTTCATCCTTAATTCTTTTCTGCACAATGTTCTAGATTCCTCAGAACAGGATACCAATCCAGACCAGTTATTGGCTTTTGGATAGAGCTATCATATTTTAACTGTTTTTTCCTCCTAGGAAACATGGGTTTGAAACTTATCAGAACTAGATGGGAGGTGAAACAAGATGTTTCACTCCCTGAGGTGGCAGTTCAGCCACTTTGCAGTTCAGTAGGTAACAGGTGGTAATGCCCCTGACTCCAATGGCCATCAAAGAACAAGAGCAATCTGGGACCTCACACATCCTCTCATAGGCTTCTTGGTGCTGCTTGCCTCTGCTGGATCCCAGCAAGAGCTTTTTCCCTCCTCTGTTCCCTACAGACGGTGAGTATCTCACTATGAATTCCAGATTTCACTTCAGAAACAATTTTTATTAGAGTTATCACTGTGTTATCCCAGCAAGGATTCAGTGGGTAACTGCTTGGTGATGTAAGACAGTGACCATTCTCTCGCTTTCTATATTTCAGTCATACAAACACAGTGCTGTTGGAAAATAACAAATCAAACATTGAGGATTTCTCTTTGTGCATTAGATTCTGGTACTTCTGTGAGCTGGATTATACTGGATTATAACTGCTACACTAGATTAGGTAGCTGCTGAGGAGCTCAATTTTCAAAATATATTTCCCACTGCAGTAGCATTCCTTAAATCTTCTGTGTTAGACTTGCAAAAAGGCCTCATTCCATTTAAAACCCATAGTTCTAAAGTTATTTCTAGAAGGTTTCAAGACCTGTTTGACACTACTGTAGTGGACATGCACTCCAAGTACTACATTGTATAATGTTTTCCAAAACTCCCTATTAGCATTATCAATTTTCTACAACACCTCATCATGCTCTGACATGCTGAATGTGTTTTTCTCACATTGGCTCTTTGACTTGGAGCATGTTAAGATTCTAGTCCCTCCTATCTTCATATACTATAGATTTACAATTGAGCTCAGAGGGAGACCACCACAAGTTTTTGGACTTGAAATCATGACTGAAGCTGTTAATTACTGGATTTTGCATATTGTTTTCAAGTTTAGAGCACTGAATATGAGGTCGTTCATGGAACTGATATGACCACTGAGTGAATAAAGAGGTTCAAGTCAGATTAGTGTTTTCCTAATTCAGAGCTGCTGCAGGAGTCAGGAAGATCTTGGCCTTCCCTGGGAAACTCCGAGCACAGTATTTAAGGGCAGGCTGCCACAAACCTAGATATATACAGAAAAAGTCCTGAATATATAACCAGTACCATACACTTACATATTAGGCTTTTGACATATTTTTCATTAGCGAATTCAGTAGAAAGGCAGAGGGTTAGGGGCAAGGGGGAAGTGGCATGTGTCTTTCAAATTGCATCTGAAGAAGTTAAAGAAACTTCCATCCAAAGTAAACATAAACTATGAATCATTAGATCATAGCTATAAATTATACCAGTAAAAATGGTAGGACAGGAATAAATATCTAGCTTCCATAAATAATTTCCTTATATTTCACAACACAAAAATGAAGTCTCCAAGCTCATCGTTGTATATATTGAGTTGATTCTAACTAGTGTACCACAGCTGATGGCAGTTTTTCTGCAGTCAGAATTTGACCTAAGCAGCTCTCCTTGTTCCCATGAGTGGGAAGGTGTATAAGCCATTTCCTCAAGTGATTTTGAGTCTGAATATTGCAGCCTCAACTGACTACATCTGGACACTTCTGCTGACTGTGTTATTTCTTGCATTTAATTAGGACTGTGAATAGCCAGACTGAAGGGTACAATAACATTAAGATCTGCTTCAATCCAAATAACAAGGAAATTCTGCATTAAGGCTCTTTTAGTTCAACTAGCAATAAGGAAATTCTGCATTAAGGTTCTTCTAGCTCGACTGGCTTCTGCCTATAGGCAAAAAAGTGGACTAATACAGTAATAAATCAGGTGTTTCCATTTGTTAGGTTTTTCTGCATTCAATAAAAACAGTAAGCACAAAGTGTCCTGCTCTTTGGTCTTTACGACATCTCTGAGCTGCTGGGAAATAGCTGTGGATTTGGTGACTTCTTCATCAGGTGCCCAAACTGGCTGGCAAAAGCTATTTTCACATAAATTACTTTATGACAAAGAAGAATTGCAGTTGCAATTTATTTTATCATCTACCAGAACTCAAAAAGAGTTATAATCTTGAGAAACACCAACTAACATTTACAGGCTTGAAAAACTGGTCCCAGTATGCTTTTTCTAGTAAAAGTTTCAGAAGCACTTATGATAAGGTCATATGGGGCAAAGAAACTCACTGAGCAGCTATGATTTCAAAGAAGTAGAACTGCAAGGCAGGGTTTATTGAATCAGGCATAACATTGCATCAGTCAGGCTATCTACAGTCTGGACCTGAGCTTTTCTGTATGAGCCAACTAAAAAGTTGGCATTTTTAGTTGCACTTCTGTGCTCAGAATAAGCTTGAGAATCTGTATACCCCTAGCTATGGACATGCCCTCCCTCTCACTAAGAGCAGACCTAAGCCATGACTGCTGGTAGGAAGTACCAACTTTTTAAGTCTAAGCAAGCTTCTTGTAACTTGACCGAGTACATATTTTTTATGCACTTTCTTTAAAGGGAGAAACTTCTGTTAAAAAATGACTTGTTAGTAAGATTCTCCTCTCCAGTCCTGATCTGCACTACGAAGTTTTATTTCCTTAGCAGTAACAGCACAGATAAATGGGCAAAGGGACATGATCTATAACCTTTGGTATACTTATAATGAAAGCTTTTTTTAAGTGGGAGGCAGTATCAATCATATATCCCTAAATCACATTTTATTAGCCTTGCTTCCCCACAGGTGTTACTGGCCAAAGGAATGGGTGACAGGGGCACATTAGTTTACCCTGGTAGGTTCCCATCAGGTAGTCCTAACAAGGAGAGGGAGCTGCACTGCCTGACACCAGCACTCTACAGCCTTACCTTCTAATCGGAGGGAAAACTTTACACAATAGCAGGAAGATGATCCTCTTTGTCTTCCTCTACCTATTCTAGCAAGATTCAAGATCATGTTTTGCACAGAGATGAAGAAACAGCCCACTGAGAACAAGAACAGTTCTCACAGAGAGGTGATGTCTTTGACCCTTGCAAGTGGAGAACTGGTGAACCATTATTTTTGGCAAACAGGCTGGTAGGGCCCAAAAAAGAACAGGATGCGGACATGAGTTAACCTGTCCCTCTCTAACAGAGTCACAAACTGGCAATCTTGGATTGCCTACTGAATATACAGCAACACTGTAGTTGCCACTGATATACATGAAAAACATGCTGCTACAGTCTGGAGATTTCCTTTGGTGAGTGGTATTGCTGGAGATCAGAGCAGACATAGATAGTGAACTACAGCACAGGGGAGAAGGAAAGACAGTAACTCATGTGATTCACCTAAAATTTACTTATTCTAGTATAAGAATTAATATCCCTTTACAGTCTGTATGACTGGTTTTAGCCTTTAAGATCTGAGTCATAGCTCACTGAAGACAACAGAATTCTGGCTACTGCCTTCATCAAACTGTATTAGGTCTTCGGTCTCTAGCTTTCATATTATTTTACACCTTGTATAGCTAAATCAGGGACAAAGATTTGGGCTCTGACTTAAAATTTTTACTAGCAGAACCAACATCCCACAGAATTTGAGAATAAATGCTTCAATTCTAGCATCACACTATCACCCAGAAAACAGATTACACTCACTGAAAATCAGTTTCTCCCCTTCTGAGGTCAGTGGTGGAATAGGAAGGGAAATCAATCTTCCTCTGACATGGGCCAGGATGAGTATGTACCCACACATTCTACTTCATGCTAACTCCTTGGAAAGGAAGACAAAAAAATTCACAATTGTAAATAGCAGGAAGCTAGCATCAAGAGATGGAGAAATCAAAAAGATGAATGAACTGCATTAGAGTGAGTATCTCAAATGCCTGAGAGCGTTCCGATATTTAAGAATTTACACAGCTTTCACATCAGAGTGGTTTTAACCTGTCCAAGTTTAATATCTTTCAGGAAAATCTTTGGGGTTTATTTATGTCACTCATACAACACTTTGATAATTTGTTTTGTTTGTCTGGAACTCTTTGTTTTGTATTACCCCTTTTCATTGAATAACAGAAAGTAACTTTTACTGAAACTAACAATTAATTTCTAATTGCCAGAATTTATACAGATCAGCCTCATTAAAAATGATAATTGCTGTAACTATCTTTGTGGTACACTAGCTATCATTCAAAATTTCTTAATCAATCCTATATTTCTGTTTTCTAAACAGTAATGCTTCCATACAAATAGAAATTAATTATGGAGAGATGTCAGACGTTGCCGTGCACAAAGGCAAGCATTGATGATTCTTACTGCATCAACCCTATAAAACCCAGTTTGCACCACGATAAGCATAAGTTGTACCAATTTCTTCCTTTTACACAAATCGAAGAAGCATACAAATATCAAGTCATTTATCAAACTGGCACAGCAGACTATTCTTACAGCACATGCTTAACAATATTCTACAGTATTTATTATCAGCATAGAAGTTTTTAACCAGGGTATTTTAACTATTGTTCCAGCCTTCTCTAGTTAATGTTGACACCACACCTGTGAACGTTCACAAAATTACACCCTGACAGATATAATCCACATTACCAGCAGCACTGTCATCTAGTGGAGGAATCTAATATAGCGCAGTACCAAAAGATCCAAATATTCTGTTAAATTATTTCATAAACTTGAAATACTGATAAGCCTTACTAGAAGTCATAATCAATACATATTTCACATAAACATATACATCTATATTAGCACAATGATAATCATGCTGGTTTTGATTGCACTTCTGTCAAGCTCTCATACTCTGCATTTTGATCTTAATAATGTACGTCCCCTGTGTATGCATGACCTAAAGCCAAGAAATAAGGAAACTGGGGTCTATATGCAATTAATGTTACGTTGTATGAACACAAGCTGAGATGGAAAAAGACAAGGGCAGATACTCCATAAACTTTTATGCCCTCCAAATCATAGGTTTCTGCCCTGCTCCTGCCACCCATATACCTCCTCACAGGCTGCTCTGGATAAACTTACAGATGAGGATTCATCATCACCATGACTTCTAAGTGCCCAGGGAATAGGAGTTCTGTTCATGTCGTGGCACTGTCTGTAAAAACATGGTGTGGTCTTTGTTGAAGAATTTATCGTCTAAATAGCTGGCAAAGGCTTGCAGACTATAACTCAAGGGAGGGGAATGGCAGAGTATATATTGTCTTGGACTGGTCACACAATTTTTAATGCAATAATGCTGTCCTGACCCTCACTTTCACCTGGGAGGTACAGTATGAAGGAGAAAAAGTTTGCTCTGGGAAGAGGGGAAAGTCTCAATCCTACTTGCTGCTCTTCCACACTGTGTAGCTTCTCTCGGGCCTCACAAAACACACACAGAGTTTAGACACCCCACTCCAAGAAATTCACCCATGTTCTGAGGGTTATGGCACCTATGACAAGTAGGACACTGATGTTATTTTTAGCTTTCCATTACCCTTCCTCCAATGCCATTGCCCAAGCATAGAAGAGTTAAGACTTTTACCTTGTCTTCGGGCTTCACTTATCACCCTTGCTGCAGATTTACTCATTACATGGACTACATAAAGGGGGCAGTTTACAGCATTTGCTATGGTAATTGCTCTTTGTGTAGCTTCAGCTTCCACTTCTTCAGGACGACACAGCTCATGCCCCTCAGGGCCAGTTATTCCCATTGCCAGCAACTTCTTTGCACCCTGACCATGACACAAAAAATAAGAGTTGGTTAAAGAGCAGCCATGGTGTTGTGAACATGCTGCCAGCCAAATAGATCCTAAATCAGCAACTGCAGCTAGATTGAGAAAAAAACCAACCAAAGCAGGTATGATTTTTTCAATATAAATTATTGTTGTGTTATGTGAAATCTGGAATATCTCTCATTAAATACAGGTCTCGAAACATCTAAGTGACTTCAGAGAACAAACTCACCTCTCTTGCAGGGATAAATAATCACTTTTGAAAACTCTATCATCTCTCCACATTTACTCTTAAATGACTGCAGCCAGTGACTGAGATGAAAGTACTAAGTCCACATTGGAAAAAAACTGGAAAGATCCTTAGTAACCACAAAGACACACATTGCAAGCCCCTAACTGAGACTCCAAGATTTCAAGAGGAGCAAGATTTTGTCCCTTCCAGGAACTTATGCTTTGCTGATTTGAGGTTACTTAGCAATAAATTAATTTCTGTTACGGGACCTGGGACAGAGTCAAAGAACTGTTGACTAGAATAGTTGAAGAAACTCAAAAACACCAGTGTAGCTATACTCCCAGTGCCTCCACACAGCACTAGGATGACAGTAGCAAGTATGAAGTGAGGCTAACTATGCACAAAGTGATGTTGAGACTTTTGTGTCCAGTCAGTGAAGCCTTCTCCAAACTTCAGGATTCATTTCAGTTAGATGAGCTGGACTATATCTGGAGAGACCTAGGGTTAGGCATCATACACCTGACATCTAAATACTTGGCCAAGTGCTCAACCTTTGACTTGGCTGATGGTCAGGTTCTGCCTATTGCTTTCTTTGTCATTCAAGTATACATATTATATTACAAGTGTATATATTACACTGCAGGTATAACTCTCATTATAGCATTTGCCCCCTGTCTACCCTGAACCCAGGACTTCAGGTTACAATTTGTTAGCCCACCACAAGCACCTTTTAAGATCTTGGACAAGATGTTTGTCTTCAGTTCCCTGGAAGTAAAATAGGGTAGAAATGCTTTTCCCCCTGATACAGTGATGGTACTAACATACCTATTGAAGTGCTTAGATAACAGGCCCATTTATATTCCTGACTTTGATTGACAAAAAGTCAAATGCATACCTGTTCAATGAGCTCCCCATTCTCTGCATGGACTTGAGCAACTGCTCCAAGTTCCTTACAGCAGGAAAAGGCTGTGTATAACTCCTCATCATTGACCATATACACATCTTTATAGGCCATAAACATCTTGAAGGAGTTGACACCTTTGTTTTGAACAAGACTTTTCATTTCTTCCTTCACCTGAAAGACAGCCAGCATTTTTCAAAAAAACAGCAATATCATGTTTTACCAGTTAATAATTTTCTATAAAGCAAATGTAAGAATGAAGGGTGAGCCTTTATTCACCCATCAAACACATGTTCAGTCCAAACAGCCCAGTTCACATATTGAATGACTGACTTATGCTATTCTTCTTGTATCAAATTGATTCTCGAAGTATATAAACCAGTAACACTGCAGTGAAGATACTGGAGGCACTAGTTAATTGCAGGAAGGGAATGCTTTTTACAAAAAATATTGAAGAAGAATTTTATTCCAATAAACTCCCTAATGTTGACATCATGCAGTCTAATATTGCAATCAGTGCATCCAACTTACACAAGTAAGGATACTAGTGCAAAATTTATTTTCAAAATTGAATAATAGGCTTCAGCTTCTGGCAAATAACAGTGACAGAAAAGATCTTATATCCTAGAGCTTTGTCCTGACTGAAAAACACACAGCCTTTTGAGATATTTTTTCATCAAACAAAATGGTTCTAAAACTCTGGATGTCAGCCTTTTTTTTTTCTTATATGCACTTTTTGATAGGATTCCCTGCTTCTGCTAGGTTCTATGAAGCCCAACAAAACACTACGTCCCAAAGAAAGAAAGAAAAAAGTTGCAATCAATTTATTTAGTGCTTAGTGCACAGAATACCAATGGTGGGGTGTTTGCAGAGTGAAGGCTTTGGTTTACATATCTTAGAAGTTAAAAGTTAGAGGAAGTACTCATATTTAAAAATGGAATTTACTGGACATATCTTAAGTACTGATGCACTGTCTCTGAGGATTCAAAGTGGTCTTGGAAAAGATGGGTCAGGTTCAGATAGATGCCAAAGCACCTCAAAAGTTAATTTATTCAGTAAAGTTTTCAGGCGATCAGTAAACATTCACAAAAGCATGGTTCTCCCATATGTAAATTCCAAAAAGGTTTTTTAGATAATCTCATATTCAAGTAAGTATTGGCTCTAGTCCTACTTCACTGTGAGGAGATATTACTGCAGTTACCCAGGAACGTAACTTCCTTTACAAATGTAGTTAATGACCATATTTTTCCTGTATATCCTTATTAAAGAAAAAAATAACACCAAGACTCAGCAGGAGCCTAGAATATCAAGTGTTCAAGTAACAGAAGGTAAAATTTATGCAAACACCTCTTGCCTCCTCTGGCCTACCTGCTCTTGGACTTGCATAACTGCTTCCTTTAACTTTGTGTGGTGTTATCTAAAAATACAGACTATCTGCAGACTCACTTTATTTTGTAAAATACACATACCTTTAGAAGGGTGTGGACTATTTCAAATGTAGTTTTTACTCACAAAATACTATTATAGTACCAGCAAGCTATATTTAGCACATGAGGACTAATTCAAAGCAGGAGCAGTACCCGTTCATGGAACTGAAAATCAGCTTTTGTGTTTACCTTGTTGCTCCACCATGTAACTGCCACATGCAGGGCATAATCACAGCAGACTTTAGGGTCTGCCCAACTTCTCCATGTATCAAATGCTTCAATAAGAGAACAGCCCTTCTGAGGGATGGCAAAGTCAATGATCATAGTGGTTCCTCCTGCTATAGCAGCCTGAAAGGAAAAAAGTTAATATTTCTCAATCAGAGAGAATGCAAATTTGCTCCCACCCTCTCCAATACCCTGTTCAAAAATTAATCTTGATACACTGAAAAGCTAAAAAGCCACTGAAGAGTTTATCTGAGTAAAGTCTAAACTTGCAAAATTATTGTGGATATTGATTTCACCTCCTTCGAGAAGTATATTCTTAATCGGGTATTCAGGACAATCATGAGGAAATTCTCAGACTGAAGGAGAAGTTTTCACACACGTACAAAATCTTATTAAATATTTGGAGATGAGTCTGTATCATTCATGCATCAGTGAGTTGCCTTAAGCAGGTGGGATCACCAAAAAAGAACAGCACCAGAAGACCATAGTTAACTTGAGAAGTGCTTCCTCAGAGTCCATGTATTAGAAAAAATAAGACTGTGAGACAGGAAAGTATTAAGCGGTAGAAGCACAGTGAAAAAAACTGATTCAGTTAGAAAATCCAGTGTGAAAATCCCCTTATTTGTCTAACACCAAAAGGATTTAAAAATGTTTTAAAGTTATTTTTATTACTGACCAGGTATCATTTAGTAAAACTGCATAGCAGGTTTTTAAATAGAATGAGGTATTTTCATCCTCTATATAAATATTTACAAGTAAATAAATAAGCAAAAATCTTAATTTATTTATGTTATGTGGATCAAAAATGGCTTTTTAACCAATGATTTTCACTATGGACAATTAATTACTACTTTTTCTTCCGTTGAAGGTTCTTTGTTAGTCACTCCCAGAAACCAGATCATTTTCTCCAAGAGAGGATGTTCAAACTCTTTTTTTTCAACCAGATGAATTGACTTACTTGTTAAAAGGATTTAGAACTAAAGAATATTTATAGAATTCAGAAAAAAAAGAAGTCACAGGTTCCAAAAGCCCATTCAAAGCATCTTTTCCCCCCAACATCTATTCTCCCCTCTCTTTGTAAAGAGTTATTCTGTGTCTTTCTTTATTTAACTGAATGGGTAAATCTTAGCTAATCATTGTAGCATATTTTGCAAGAGCTGGGATCCAACTCTGTCTTCCTGATTCTCTTGCCAAAATTTGTCAGATGATGACCTTTAGTAAATACCTCTGAACAATTTCCATACTTTGACCTGGGTTCAGAAGGTCCACAATGTCTAACTTCTTGACATCTGATCACTTAGCTGGATCTAGGGTCTTCTTTTACAAACCAAAGTCACTATGTGTATGTGCTGTTTTGTGTACAGTCTCTGTTTTGCAGCTTCCCTGTCCAGTGCCTCAAAAAGTTATTAAAAAAATTATTCAAAACCTCAAAAACTATTACTTTTTTTTTGCAAGTCAGCGCAAAATTTATCTCCCTCACTTTAGGATTTCACAGTGTAGGCACCTACATCTTAGTTAGTCTACATCTTTGATTCTCTTTAAGGTCAATGGAGGCACTTTAAGAAGGAGATCACTAACACATTAAGAATGCTTTTTAATAGGATGCTGCAGTCATTGCTATTCCTTTTGCATGTTTTCTCCTGTCAAAGAAAATCACCTTCTGGCTTCAAGTGACATTTGTTTGATTTGTCTGGTGATGCCAATTTCTAAACACATTGTTGATAACTGGTTTACAAAAATGGTCTTCATAGAGATTGTTGCAGAATATGTAAAATGTTTATATAAATATATATATAGTGTACAATATTTCCAATAAAATAACAGCAGCAACATCAGCAAATATATCTTGAGTTGGCATAAATATTGTTATTGAAATAAATATGCCAGTAATTTAAGGATAGCATATACGTAATTTGTACTCTTTCCCTCAGTACTCCAGGCTCAACATTAAAAAAAGCCAAATTCTTGTTACAGTATGGAAACGTACAATTACACCACTCAGATAATCTACCTCTCACTCTCATGACAAGATGGGGCAAGTAAGAAATGAAATTTTCTGTTTAAGAGTAGAGTCAATCCAAGCAAGAGAGCAAAGGTTCTTAATAGTTGTGTGGTTACTGCACCACACCATTTGGTCAAAGGAGTTGAATTTCACTTATTTAAACTGTTTCAAAGAGGCAAATGAGTATTTTGCACATCAGAAAGAAATGTACATCAGAGAAATCCATTTCTTTAGAAGGGATGCAACTATCATTTCTGCTATTTAGTCCTGCTCTGAGAGTGACAGGATTTAACAGCCTCTCTGAGGATGCTGGCTAACAGACAAGCCAAGTAGGGCAATGTGAACCCTTCTGTGGGCAAAGGATTTCAGCCTGCACAGCAAAGCTTTCCAAAAAGTACCCTACAAATTTTAGGGAGCTCTGTAGGAGTATTTTTGCGGTATGGAGATGATGCATAATACTGCTAATACTAGTAACTGATACACTGCTAATGCAGGGAGTACAATGAGATCAGCTAAAAAGCTGAAAAAAACCACTCCAAGTGTAAAACTGGGAGAAATTAGATCTTTCTAGAGTGCATATTTGAACTGGACTTTCACTTAGAGACACAGTAAGGTTCAAAGTGAATGACAGAAGAAAAAGCTTGTATTTTCCCTCTAACAGAGGAGAAAGATCAGATTACCCCAGAAGTGCTCCCAACACACTGGGGAGTTAAACTGTGGCTTTAGTTAACCTTTGCTCAGAAAAGAACTGAGTTTGTTGCATTTACCAATGCAAGTTGTAGTCTGCATGGTGACAGCCAGAGTAAATGACTGCATTTAACACTTGCCACCCACAGTTAGAAAAGTTTTTGAATTAATCAAAATAACATACTGGTTGCAGATGAACCTGTGAGTGCCCCAGCCACTTATTACAGTGTTCCAGACAAGGGACTGTAACAAGAGTGCTTGACTCACACTCTCTCTTCTAGAATATTGAGTAACCAGCAAACATCCCTTTCTATGAAAGCCCAGATGCACAGACAGACACAGGACATATATGTGCCACCCACCTTGGTTCCTGTATAGAAGTCATCTTTTGACTTGCTACCCATAAAAGGGAACTCCATGTGCGTATGAGTATCAATGCCACCAGGGATCACCAGCTTGTTGGTTGCGTCCAGCACGACAAGTCCAGTTGTTGGCTCAGGGTTTAGGTTTGGCCCCACTTGCTGCACCACTCCATCTTCCACATACACGTCAGCCACCACAGAGAGGTCATTATTCACAACTTTTCCCCCTTTGATCAAAAGTCTCTGCTGAGCCAGGTTTTGTTGTGGCATGGGAGCCTAGAAATCAAGAGCGAGACCTCAGCTCAGAAAGTTGCTCTTGCCTGAGAGTATTTCACTGTCAGCCCTTCTCCCAGAGCAGCAGTTATCTCCAAATGACCTTAAACATGCACCATACTGTGCTCTTCAAACAGAGAGCAGAGGAATTGCCCTCTCTGCCTGTGGCAGCTCCACCTCCTGCCTCCCGAGGAGCACCAATGCCCAGTGAGTGCAGCAAGCCAGCACACAGGATTGTGGCAGAGCATTGGCTTTGCACCAGAATGGCTCCAGACTGCCTGGAGTAATTAGGACCAGGCTTTCAGAAAGGTCCAGCTGGGTTCTCATGGCACTTTCTCCAGCCTGCCCTGTACACCTCAGGGAACGGAACATGCTGGGCTGTTTTGAAAATGTGGCCATTCATCAGCCTTTGATGCCCCAAGGTGACCCCAGCTCTCTTTAATGGGGTTTAAGGAAACCAAGGGTGACCTGGGCTGTCCACAGAAGTGGACAGGAAGCACAAGGACGACCTGAGCTCCCTGCAGCACTGTCTGGGGAGCCTGTCAGTCCTGCCTGTGCAGAGGGCCGGGCAGAGCGCAGGGCTGTGGTGGTCCACACATCACATCTAAGCTCAGCCGCCCGCCGACCGTTACCGTTGGGTCCACCCTGCGGCCACCAAACTGAGCTGCTGCCGGAGGACACCAGCCATCAGGAGCTGCTCCTGAGCTGTTTCTCAGAAAGCGACTTGGGACACACAACCCTCAGGACCCAAACTCTGCCCTTGCTCCCATGCCACTACTTGGACAACACACAGACCTGAGGAGCGAAGCCCCTCGGGGATCTCTAGAGGCTGCCAGGCCTCTCCTCACCCTGTCAGCAGGAGGCTCAGGCGGCAGGGGCGGGTAGTCCTTCTCGAAGGACCACGTGAAAATCATTTTCCGGTAGCCATTGCTTTGTGCCATTGGCACTGTCACTGTCGCCGCCGCCGCCGCGGCCCCAGCCCGGCCTGCTCGGGCCGGCGCTCCCCGCTGCTCCTGCGCCCCCGGGCGGTGCTGCCCTCGCAACCGCCGCGCCCCGCACCAACCGCCGCCGCCCCGCGCCGCCCCGCGCCGCCCCGCGCCGCCCCGCCGGGAGAGGCCGCCTGGCGGGGCCGGAGCGCGGCGGCATCCGGGGAAGGGGAAGGTCGGGGCTGCGGGGGGTGGGGGGAGCTTCACACAGGGCTGGCGTGACCCTGGTTGGGAGAGGCGGCTGGAGCGTTTCGGGATATAGACACAGAAAAAGAGGCGAGAAAGCACGACTGGGATGGCCAGAAAATTAGCTAAAAGCTTGGAGCAGGAGAAGAGGAAGGACGTGGTCTAACCATCCCAGAGGCACCCGCACTGTGGACTTTTCCAGCTTTTCTCCTCCCGTAACCTGGGGTTTGCATGCTCAGCAGTGACACTGCTCAAGAGTGTCTCTGAATCTGCTGAACACCAGCATGTCCATCCCCTCCACGTCTTCCCGCTCAGCAGCCACGGCTGCAGAAGAGAGAGTTGTCTCTGAGGTCTGTGGGAGGGTGCACACATACACTGCCAAAAACCCCACTTTGACAAGTGACACTTAACTGGGAAAATGCTCACCTTCCCATCAGCATGTCACCTTTGTTCCTTCTGTCTCAGTGGGTAGGAGAGCAGTACCAGGCATTTGCTTTTTTATCTTCTCATCCCAAATTGTCTTGTTTTACACCTCCCATTTGTGCGGTGGGACAGAGACCCATGAGGATTCATCACACCACATAACAACAGCAAAGGTCAAAATTCATTCAGAAAATCAGGGCAGGGAATGAGAACAACAAAGTGTGTGGTGAGAACAACCACAAATAAGAACAAACACCTGCGTGATACTGAACAGGCAAGAAACACTAACCTGCACCTACCTGGTCTGCTGGATTTAAAGCTGATGAAAAGACAAGGGTCAAGGTACCGTGGTGGGAATTCAGGCGGGAGCACTGCGTTGCTTATTACAATGGCATTGAGGAGCCAGGAAGAGTTGAGTTTCTGCAGTGTGATTATTCAGATGAAGGACAGAGAAAGAGACACAGGAAGGAAATCAAACTGTGGTCCTCTGAAACACAAATTGTGAACATTAGAGATGAGTCTGGAAGAGGTCTAGGTGTGCACCAAAATGGGGTAATGTGGCCCAATACCAATAGGGATTCCACTTGGAATCTCTGCTGCTGCTGAGGCAGTGAACCCATTTATCCCACCATATAGATGGGCATGTGAATAGCTGAGCCCCTGGAGATCTGAGATGGGTGTCTCCAGTACAACAGTTTCACTTTGTATGCATAAAGTTAACTTTGTTAAGTGAGGAGACGAGTTGGCAAAGACAGAGGTTCATTTGATCATGTGCAGTTACAAGGGGTTAATGTGCCCCTAATGGATATTTAATGACTCCAAGTGGAACAGCATCAACAAATTATTAAGTATTTATTGACCAAGATACTTCATCCTGAATCTCACCACTCAGTGCTGAAACTGCCAACCTAAAATAGTAACTTTCTTAGTATTTTGCCCTGGCTAGAGAATATTTAGTTATTTCTACAAAATTAGTTACATGACAGACCTAGATAATCACCTCCAAGTATGCTTGTGGGCTAGTGGCTGTGGTAAACTGTTCCTGCTAAAATTCTTCCCCAAAATTGTGCAGAGGGAGATTTGAAGGCAGGCCCAGTACATCACAGCACAGTATGGTGGGCACCAGAGTATTCAGTTCCCTTTTTTGTATGCTGTGCAGGAAAGAGCTGACGTGACTGACACCTAAATAGTGAAGAGTAGCACGGCTCAAAATCCTATTTACCTCTGTTCCCGAATGGTGTTGGGCTTGAGCTTCATTTCCTCTCCTCTGATCTCCATCTGGCTAATTTAGATTTTGTGGATTCTACTTTTAAGAGTCCAAACATTCCTACTTGTAACTTCATGGCTGACTGAGGTATCAAAAACTGGTGAGGTAATTCAGTGTCATGCCTTACAATGCTATGCCTAGGAAAACTGAATCTATCCCAAAGGTGGTTTTGAACACATTAAATAGCTCACTGTTAGATATCAGGATTCTATCTAAACAGTCTTTTATTTAGTCCATTTGAAAAAAACCAAGATAAAATCACATCCGCTGCATTTACATACATTTAGTAAATATTTGATATTTCATAACTCAGCTGTCCCTGGAAAGAATGGCCTAAAATACCACCTATGGGACAGAAATAATCCTTATAATACTGTGAGAAGACAACTGGCTCCATGCTCGTAATGATCACTGAGTATGTGTTGCTGCTGCAACAAGACCTCTGGCTCCTAATTGACATTGTAACCTTCACTCACCTACAAAACCTTTGATTCTTCATCCTTCTCTTCCCACAGTTTAAAACAAATTTTTGCTCTGTAATCAGTGGCTGACTCTGCGCTGTTGTACTGATTTGGGCCTGGAGTTACATTTATTCAAAATAGCTAGGACTGGGATGTGTTTTGGATTTGTGCTGAAACAGTGTTGCTAATACAGAGATGTTTTGTTACTGCTGCACAGTGCTTTTCAGCTTCTCACCCCACCCCACCAGCTTGTAGGCTGAGGGTGCACAAGAAGTTGGGAGGTGACACATCTGAGACAACTGACCCAAATGGACCAAAGGAATATTCCATACCATGTGACACCGTGCTCAGCATATCAAGCTGAGGGAAGAATAAGGAAGGGGGAGCGTTCAGAGTGATGGTATTTTTTTTCCAAGTACCCATTACAAGTACCCATTTGTTAAAAATATTTATTCATCAGTGACCTAGACAAGGGGACAGAGCATATCCTCAGCAAGTTTGCTGATAATACAAAACTGGGAGGATTGGCTGACACACCAGAGGTCTGTGCTGTCGTCCAGCATGACCTGGACAGGATGGAGAGCTGGGCAAAGAGGAACTTATTGAGGTTCAACAAGGGCATATGTAAGGTCCTGCACCTGGGGTGGAACAATGCCATGCATCAGCATAGGTTAAGGCCTGACATGCTGGAAAGCCGACATAAGGAGAAGGATCTCGGAGTCCTGGTAGACAATAACTTAAAAATTACCCAGAAATGTGCCCTTGTGGCCAAGAAGGTCAATGGCATCCTGGGTTGCACTAGGAAGAGTGTGGCCAGTAGGTTGAGGGATGTCATCCTCCCCTCTACTTTGCCCTGGTGAGGCCACACCTGGAATACTTCATCCAGTTCTGGGCTCCCCAGTTCAAGAGAGACAGGGAAGTACTACAGAGAGTCCAGCAGAGGGCAACAGAGATCACTGGAGGACTGGAGCATCTCCCTTATGAGGAAAGGCTGAGAGCTGGGACTCTTTAGCCTGGAGAGGAGACTGAGAGCTTACCACTGTCTATAAATATATAAAGGATGGGTGCCAGGAGGATGGAGCCAGACTCTTTGCAGTAGTTCCCAGTGACAGGACGAGGGGCAATGGGCACAAGCTGGAACATACGAAATTCTATCTGAACATGAGGAAAAACTTCTTTATGGTAAGCGTGACAAAGCACTGGAACAGGCTGCCCAAGAAGGTTGTGGAGTCTTCTCCTCTGCAGGTATTCGTAACCCATCTGATTTAGCAGGGGAGCTGGACTAGATGATCTCTAGAGGTCCCTTCCAACTATGACAATTCTGTGATTCCATGATGGAGCCCTGCTTTCCAGGGGATGGCTGAAAACCTTCTTGCCAACGAAAAGCAGCTAATGAATTCCTTATTTTGCTTTGCTTGAATATGAAGCTTTTGCTTTACCTCTTAAGCTGTCTTTGGACTAAACACATCAGTTTCCATGCTTTTACACCTTTCCATATCTCTCACCCATTCTGCTATGGGGTGGGGGGGAGGAGCGAGCAACAGCTTGGCAGTGCTTAGCTGCTGGTTGTGCTTAAACCACAACTGTGAAGATAATTTTTCTGTTAAGAAACATGTACTTTCCCTAGCATGTTACACAGTAGTTCACTGGTTTGAGAGACAATACAGAAAGTCATCAATTGCAACCCTGAACTTGAATCTTATGCTAATGCTTATGTGGTCTGCAGCGAAGCAAATTATTCTGGAAATCTAAACACTGGAAAATCTTGTTTAGTGTAGCTGTCACAGAAATATGATCAAAGAGATTTCTCAGTAACCTAAGGAATAACTTAACTGATTGAAATTTAAGATGAAGAAAACCCCACCTGTAGCTATTATTTACCAAAATAAAATATTTAAGCAGATTAAGGAATAGGTTTTCAAGAAACAGACAACTGACATTTGGAACATTCAGAAGACCTTGAGGACATCTTCTGAAAGTCATTATAATGAAGATTGAGAAGTCTTCAGCTGAAAGTCTTCTGAGACACACACACTCACCCACAGTTCCCTGAAACCTTTACCTGCTAGGATAAAATCCTACTAATTTCTATCTTCTGTAATTATGTAATCTGATTATTATCCTCCCTTTGCTTCCATTTTTGCATCCTTCCTTCCTATTTCTGAAAAGCCCTTCTATCATCACTCAGTCTTCAGCTTTTTCTTAACCCAAAGATTCTCACTGGTATTAAGCTTCAAATAAATATTGGTGAAGCAGAGATGTGTCTCTAAATGCAAGAGATATGGACAATCAGGCTTTTGGACAAACAGTAAAAATGTTTAGTAACAAAAAGTAGAGAGTGATGATGAGCAGTGGGGGAAAAGCTCAGCTAATGAAGATGCATGATTAATATTCTCCATTTTTGACAACTTTCATCCAAGGAAGAAAGATGGGATCATGAATCATATTTTCAACAAGAAAATACACAGACAGGATTCAACTGATTTTCAGTAGTGCTGGATAAGGCACTTAAATTTTAGAGAACTAATGTGAAGAACTGTCAGTTTGAGGTGAGCTCTGGATTTGCAGAAGGGAATGAATGGTAGGCATTTCTCTGCAATTCCTATAAAGAATTCCTAATGTCTATTCAACTGGGATTTACTTTCACACCCCTCGTTTCTGCAGTGGGAATTTAATACTCATTCAATAAAATCAGATAGTCTACATCTAATTCTACCTGGAAATTCTCTGTAAATGTGAGGTCAGGAGCCCCTCATGAAAACTTCATAACTAGTTTTCTCAACAATCTGAGGCTAACCACTCTGATGAGGTGGATTTGAAGACACAAGTCACTATTTTTAAAAATTTAATCTCTAAAGGCTTCTTCAGTTGTAAATACTTTCCAAAACCAGCAAGAACATACTATTAGTTTTCTATAATAGAACAAGACTAAAAATATATAATTAAAGGAGTTGATTCCTGTTCCATATTATCTGTACAATTATAAATATGCTTCCTTAATCATACATTTCATATTTACTATATATATAGTTATCATATTATATATAATAAATACAGATTTTATATCTTGGACCATCTGCCCTATGAGGAAAGGCTGAGAGAGCTGGGACTCTTTAGCCTGGAGAAGTCTGAGGGGAGATCTTATTAATGCCTGTAAGTATTTAAAGGGTGGGTGCAAGGAAGAGCTAGACTCTTTTCTGTAGTTCCCAGTGACAGGACAAGGGGCAACAGGGACAAGCTGGAACATAAGAAGTTCCATTTAAATATGAGGAAAAACTTGTTTACAGTGAGGGTGACAGAGCACTGGAACAGGCTACAGGGAGTTTGTGGAGCATCGTTCTCTGGAGAAATTCCAGACCAACCTGGATGCAGTGCTGAGTAATGTGCTCTAGGGGATCCTGCTTTAGCAGGGCAGTTGGACTGGATGATCTCTAGAGGTCCTTTCCAACTCTGACAATTCTGTAATTCCTTTATTGTCTGGGGAAAAAAAACTGAGTGTTATGTATATTGTTTTGGCTGATCCTGAAATTCAGCATCTCTTTTGAAGGAGTATAAAGTTGGAATTAAAACTGTTGCTCAACATACCAGGCAAGAGAAAAGAAAAAGAAAAACCTCTTTTCTTTGCCATACCACGGCAGAACTAAGATGCCTGTTTACGATCTTCCTCATTATCCTGTATATTTTTCCTGCCTTTGTTTTCTCATCTGATGCTCCAGAACCACTCCCTCAAACTGTGGCTGTCAAAGGTGCTTCTTAATTAACCAAAGGAAAGATGACAGGTTCAAAATAATGCATTTTATCAATTGTTCTTGCTCCATTTTCTACACCTGGAGAAACAGCCAAAATTTATTTATGCATTTCTGTTGGCATATCTTTAGACACAGGAGTATTTGGTTGCAAAGGTCCAAATGCAACTCTCCTTAATTGTTCTGCTTCACCTCTGGGAACACCACATTTCAACAATGTGACAATCTGAGATTTCTGTCCTGATTCAGATACACTCTGTAAGGTAATACCTACAACGTATCCTTATTTCAGGGACCTTTAACAAACCTATTCTTTTGTCCTTTACCTTTTGCTTAAGAAACCATTATTATTTGTTAGGAAGTGCACCCTGAACCAGAACCCCTTTCCTTCTCTTATCCATTCCTGACATTACATGCCCCACCCTATCCATTCTGACTTATTTTTTGGGGGTTTCCTACAATTTCTTATAAAAAATAAAAATAAAAAAAAATCCATTGCTCAATGATTATATTCCTTTAGATTTTCTAGTCCACTTTATTCCAACTCTCACATCACTTAAAATCAAAATTCAGTGACTCACCTTTTAAACTTGTTTTTTTTGCCTTTTGTGTTCCAAACTTTTCCTTCCCAGCATACAGGGTGACTGTAATAGGAAATAATCTTCAAACTGAAGGCTATTAGGGATTGGACATGAATGCAAGTGAAGTAAACTATTTCAGATTATATCTTTTCTTTGGTACTTTGGTAACACAACTTGGTCACAAAGAGAAACTAATGCTGAATCTAAGCTGTTCTGCTAGATTTCAAGGGTGGAGGGGAAAATGCTAAACACATTAGTTTGTGTCAAGACACTCACAAAGATTAGCTACATATTTTAAGTGCTGGCTTTCCTCAAATGTCCTTTCTCAAAGTGCAATTAGGACTCACAAACCTAGATTGCTCACAGAGGCAATTCTCCCATTTCGCCCATCAGTTACAGAAGTCTCCTCCATCTGAATTGTCAGATACTACTTCCAATTCAGTGAATTCAGAGCACTGGAACAGGCTGCCCAGAGAAGCTGTGGAGTCTCCTTCACTGGAGACATTCAAGACCCACCTGGACGCATTCCTGTGTGATGTGCTCTAGGTGACCCTGCTCTGGCAGGGGGGTTGGACTAGATGATCTTTTGAGGTCCCTTCCAACCCCTAGGATTCTGTGATTCTGTGAATGTCCCCAAGTTACTATTCCCCAGATAGACCATAGTGTGTTATTGGATGTGAACATAAGCCTTGACTGGGCAAATAACATTAACATGGTAAGAATGTTCTGCTACAAAACTTCATGGTATCCAGACCAATATGCGTGAACTTACTTAATTTACTTTGATAAGGGAAAGCTGCTACAGGAGTCAAATTCCATAGATGACAGAAGGAAAGCAGTTTCAACTATGGAACTGCTTACCTCTCTGTATCTTCAGGCAAAGGAACATACCCCATTTTTGGAAATTGGATGGTAAATTTGAGGAGTTTAGTTGTCAACCACTTATTTTCAAAAACTCGGGTGAGGCTGAAAAAAGAAACAGCCAAATAACTCATCTCAATTACAGGAAGATTAAAGCTGTTAAAAGATTTCTGGGAAATGTACAGTGTCTCCTCAAAACAGCTGCAGCAGTCAAGCAGCTGCTGGATAATAAAACAGGACAGCAAATAATCATTTTCCAGAAAGGAAGCAAAAACTCATCTCAACAGGAAAATCCATTAACAACTTTGCTCTGCGGTATTTACTGTAAGAACTCACTGAAAAAGTACTTGTTCCGCAAACTTGAATTGTGGGTTTCCTAGACTGAATCCAAGCCTTGCCACAAGTTCTTTCTTTGGCATTTGGATAGGAAGTGTAGCACAAGATATTGTAATTAATTCCAACATTCTTCCTGGGAATTTGTTTTGAAAGAAGAGCTATCAGCAACACTTGCTGAACTTGTAGTGAAAATGGACTCCACTTGGGAGCCAAAACAAGCCCTTGTAGCACTGGAAGCTCAGTCAGCTCCCTCAATGTTTCATTGCATATCAGATGACAAGAAAAGCATAGTATGTGAAAAGGAACAATGACAAACTCCTTCCATGCTTAGAAAGGAAAAAAATAATCTCACAAAAACCTACGTTCTTCAAAGCTTTCAGATGAAAGTGATTTATTACAGAAAAAAAAAAAAAGAAAAAAGGTAATTCCACAGTGAATCATCTTGACTTTTCTTCAAAACATCCTAGCATTGCAGCACAGGTAAACCAAGAATCACTTAAAATAAAACACTAACTTGAGCAGCTCCAAAATACAAAGAAATGAAGTAACATGACTAAACAGAAGTCTCAGTAAAAAACAAAACAAAAAAAATAAAAAAACCCACAAACAACCAAAGGAAACACAAGCCATATTAATCACTCCCTTTAAATTCTCTAAGAAAAAAAAACACTGCAACAAGTTAGCCTCATACAAATATGAATTTTATTTACAATTTTCCAAATTCTCAGTCAAATCCAACTTCTCAGTTAAATGTGTAGCATTTCTTCTTTAAAACAAATTAAACACTGTTATTTTTACGTCTGCAATATGAAGTCCATAGGTACATGCTATTTGGGGCATCTAATGGAACAAATTTAGATTGCTTAATGTGTGTGTATAACACCAAAGGTATACTAGGAAGACTCTTTCTTCAAAATGTACCTGTCTCAGGGACAAACATTTCCACAACTGCTTTCTAAGGACAGTTAGGAAGGTTTAAAAACCCAGTATTTTATACCAGGACATACTGTCCAAATAAATTTCAGGGTGTGTTATACCATGTTCATATTGCAGTTTCCTGCTCTATATGCAATGCCACTGAAATCAGACTAAAGATTACCCACAGATTTAGATATTATTCAATGTGAATAAAAATGGCCATTGATGACTTTTACTTGGGTATATGTAATTATGGGCCAATCTGTACCTGATCTGGTACCAGTGTGATGTGATCTGTTCTGCAACTTGAAACCACATGGGTCATTATAATAAAATCTTTTACAACTGTATTGCACATAAGTTCCTCAAAAGCACAAATCTACATAACTGTGTACTGAACTCAGAATTTACCTGCTAACTCTCCTGAATAAAATCAATCAGATGGTAAAATTGTTTCTTTTTCGCATCCCAGTGTCTATGAAAGAAGAGAAGAGGGAGAAGATATATATACATGTTGGAATCCATTTGATTATTTTTTCTTCTGCATGTGATTTGTACTTCAGAGATGAGGATTTTTAAAAAATAAAATAAAAAGCCAGACAGACCTTGGATTTATCTTTAAAAGTACCTCAAAAACATAACAAAAATTCAATTTAATTTTGATACATATTAAAACATTTTAGTCAGTTCTGCCCAACAGCGTAACACGACAGAAAAGCACAAGACTTTAAACATGCTTTAAAATGACATTCAACAAAGTATTTAAAATTTAATAAATAGCATACAATCACACACAAATACATTTCATACTGGATCTTTAAGCCTACTAAAAACAGACTGGCAAAGAATAAATAAAACAGTAGTTGACATTTTTGTTTTTTAAAAGGTATAGATTCTTGTCACGCTAATAGCCACATATTAACCTGTTTATCAAAGAACTGGAAGTTATGAGCTTTTTTTCCCACTGATCTTTTTTGCTCCAACATTTGCTTTTAAATGTAGTATCATTAAAAAAAACACACTGGAAGGGATTTTTTTTTAAACTACCAGTCTGCAACCAAGTAAACCAGTCTTTAAATACTACGAATAAATAGGAAATTAGTAAAGCAATTTCAATTGCAACAAAAATGCAACACCCCAAGAAAAGAGCCATGGAAATATATAGCCATTGCAATATTAGACAATAATAGTACTTAAAGTGATAGTGCTTGTGCACTAAGCTCATTATAGACCTTAATATGATTTTAGTGCAAATCCCTTGAGTCCAAACAAGCTTTATACCCTAGAGCATTAGGGAAAGATCTATTACCAGTTGGAACTTACTCTGTAGTGTATTTGTACATATCAGGTATGTAGAGAACTAACATATACTGTAATATCTTCGGCCCTTTTTTACTTCAAATCAAAAAGACTAATGACTGGGGATTTTACATACTATTTGGCTGTACCATATTAGATTGCAGTTTAGGAAAGTCAGTGCTATAAAAGCTTTTTCCATCAGTTCATCTATTATATCTAAATTTCACAAATCATTGCATTTTGTACTTCTGAAAGAAAAGAATGCTCCTGGAGAAAGTTTCTCCTCCCTTTAAATAAGTTCACATTATGATGAAATTCAAGAATATTTAGACAAAGTGTTGTATGAACTCAAAGAAAAGTACATATTTTACATTAACAATCCTTACCAGCATTTAGCATATTAACTTACAAGTATGTTGGCAATAATACAAGAGTCAATTCCTAAAGGAAAATATATCTGTACAAATTCACCTGTTAACATGGGGTTAAACAGGCAGCCAAGGTAGTCTTGAGCAGCCATGTTTTCGGTTTGAACTACAGTACCAGGATAAACTAAATTTGAAACTAACTGGGGTAACTTCAGTTTAAACAGTAATCAGATTATACTGGATACACACATTGTGTATTCAGAGCCATTAAAATGTTCACTCTAATAGTTCTGTAACGTCATCCAGTATAAGAAATGTTTCATCAACCACACAGGCTAAAATAGTTTTCACATAATGTTGTCCTGGATTTTTTAAAACTAAAAGCTAGTTTTAATTGTGAAGTACAAAACAATGACAGATATTGCTCCAACTTGTACACAATCTTTCCTAAACAATCCGTACCTAGCAGAGTAATAATGCCTCATCGTCACTAGTTTCATTTTTCACTGTTGCCTCTAGGCAAGTGTCAGGTATCTGAGCAGTGTGTACGATGCCACAGCTCTCACAGGGGCCATCTCGACTGCATGACCTCACACCGTGATGTGTCGCACTGTAAGGCTGTCTAAGCCCTGGCCCTTGCTCTGAGCTGAGATCAAGTAGAGGTCTTGAACAGTCATTCATGTCAAAGTCTGATGCTACATCAGAGACTGGAATTAGCATTTCAACATCATCATCCTCTTCTCTTCCACTTACCCCATTATCAAGCTGTCTCAAAGGACTTTGGTTCTGATTGACTGAGCTTGATCTCCCTAAAGTAAAGCGTACCCAGCGTAAGCCTTGAGTCATCCGACTTAGCGCGCTGGAGAGCTGGTGACGCGCAGGACTTGTGCTTGGGGGCTCCACACTTGTCGCTTCCCTTCCACCATCCGTGTTACTGCTACTGCCACTCTGAGCAGAGGAACTCCCACATGCTCCAACTGTTGCTTCTACTGCTGTTGCAGGAGGTACTTTCTGAGGCAAGGTGGCAGCAACACCACCAACTGCTCCTGCTGTGTCTCTTCTTTCATTTTCTGTGTCTGTATCATCAGATTCAACTGAAAAGAGACTTCTGTGAGTACTGTTTCTTTCAGCTTCTCTACTAGTACTTTGGCTGGCAACATCGTCTCCATCCGCTGAGACCAATGCCAGTGATCCAGAATGACGTGACCTTGCAAAATTAAAAATTCTATTCCAAATGTTACTTGATCTGCCAGCAATAGGAAGTCTGATTGACGTAAATCCCAGCTGAGATCGTACTGCCAGTCTCAGGTTTTCCAGAACTGAAGCCTAAATGAGAAGACAAGCAACAATTAAGTCTTGACAGTACATTGAAACCATTCTAATAAAAGAAGAACAGCTAATGTGCAAACAGCATCTAACCATGAAATTAAATGTAGAGTCCTAAATATTAAAAAAAATGTTGTATCTTTAATCTTAAGGATCTGGTGTATGTAGCAACAGGCTATTTTAAAAACAAAGCAGGCATGAAAGAATCACAGAATCACGGAATGTTTGGAGTTGGAAGGGACCTCAAAGATCATCAAGCTCCAACTCCCCTGCATGGGCAGGGACACCTCCCACTAGAACAGGCTGCTCAGAGCCCCATCCAACCTGCCCTTGAACACTTTCAGGGATGGAGCCCCCACAGCATCTCTGGGCAGCCAGTGTCTCACCACCCTTACACTGAAGAATTTTTGCCTCATCTCTAATCTAAATCTCTCTTCTTTCAGTTTAAAACCATTACCCCTTCACTATCACTGCAAGCCCCTGTAAAAAGACCCTCCCCAGCTTTCCTGTAGGCCCCCTCCAGGTACTGGGTGGCCACTTTGAGGTCCCCCTGGAGCCTTCTCTTCTTCAGGCTGAACAACCCCAACTCCCTCAGCCTGTCCTCATTAGAGAGGTGCCTGGATCATTTTCGTGGCCCTTCTCTGGACACGTTCCAACAGGACCACAACTTTCTTGTGCTGGGAGCACCAGAGCTGGATGCAGTGTTCTAGGTGAGGTCTCACCAGGGCAGAGTAGAGGGGCAGAATCACCTCTCTTGATCTACTGGTCACACTTCTTTTGATACAGCCCAGGATGGAGTTGGCCTTCTGGGCTGCAACTGCACATTGGTGGCTCATGTCCAGCTTTTGGTCCACTAGTACCCCCAGGTCCTTTTCCACAGGGCTGCTCTCAAGTGTGACCTCCCCCAGCCTGTATTCATATCTTGGGTTACCTTGGCCCAGGTGCAGGACTCTGCACTTGGCCTTGCTGAACCTCATGATGTTCATCTGGGCCCACTTCTCTAGCTTGTCCAGGTCCCTCTGGATGGCATCCTATCCCTCTAGCATATTGACTGCACCACCCAGCTTGGTGTCATCAGCAAACTTGCCTAGGGTGCTCTCAATGCCACCATCAATATCATTAATGAAGATATTCAACAACACTGTGCCCAGCCCTGAGGGACTACCACTTGTCATTGTTTTCCATCTGGACTTAAGAGCCATTGACCACTACCCTCTGGACGCAACCATCTAGCCAGTTCCTTATCCACTGAACAGTGCACCCATCAAACCTATATCTCTCCAATTTAGAGAGAAGGATGTTGTGGGGAACCGTGTCAAAGGCCTTGCAGAAGTCCAGATAGATGACATCCACTGCTTTTCCCTGGTCAACTGATGTAGTCACTTTGTTGTAGAAAGCCACTAGGTTGGTCAGGCAGGATTTGCCCCTGGTAAAGCCATGCTGACTGTCTTGGATCACCTCTTTGTCCTCCACCTGCCTTAGCATGTCTTCTAGGAGGATCTGTTCCATGATCTTCCCAGGCATGAGGTGAGGCTGATAGGTCGCTAATTCCCAGGGTCCTCCTTTCTACTCATTTTAAAAATGGGCATAAGATGTTCTTTCTTCCAGTCACCAGGGACTTCACCTCATTGACATGACTTTTCAAATATCATGGATAGTACTTTGGCAACTACATATGCCAGTTCCTTCAGGACTCTGGGATGTATCACATCAGATCCCATGGACTTGTATATCTTCAGGCTCCTCAGGTGGTCATGAACCTTATCCTCATTTATAGTGGGGGGGACTTTGTCTCTCTGGTCTGCATCTTGTGGACTATCAACATGAGAGTTGTGAGGAGAGGGGTTGCCAGTGAAGACTGAGGCAAAAAAAGTTGTTGAGAACCTCAGCCTTCTCTTTGTCTGTTGTTACCATTTCACCATTGTGGCTAATCAGAGGGTTAGGCTTTCTTTAACCTTCCTTTTCTGGTTTACGTACCTGTAGAAGCCCTTCTTGTTTTTCTTAACATCTCTTCCCAAGTTCAGTTCTAGCTGCACCTCGGCCTTCCTGACCTCATCCCTGCATAACTGGGCAGTGTCCCTGTACTCTACCCAGGATACCTGTCCCCTCTTCCACTGCCTGTGTAGGTCCATCTTGCCTTTTATTTTGAACAACGGGTCTCAACTCAGCCATGCTGGTCTCTTACCTTCCTTGCCCAACTTCCTATACCAGGGGATTGAGACCTCTTGCACCCTGTGGAAAGCATCTTTAAACATCTGCCTGCTCCCTTGTCCCTGAGGGCCATTTCCCACGGGGTCCTATCTATTAACTCCTTGAAGAGCTGGAATTTTGCTTTCCTGAAATTCAGAGACCTGGCTAAGCTTTTCATCTGCCTCTTACCCCTTAGGACAGTGAACTGCACTAGTGCATGGTCACTGCAGCCCAGGCTACTTTCAACTTTGATATCCCTAAATAGTTCACTAGCATTTGTGACAATCAGGTCCAATAATGCATCCCCTCAGGTAGGACTATCAATTTCCTAACTGAAGAAGTTGTCATCAAGGCATTCCAGGAGTCTCCTGGATTGCCTACAACTTGCTGTGTTACTTTTCCAACAGATGTCAGGATGGTTAAAATCCTCCAGCAGGATGAGAGCCCGCGATCGCGATGTTTCCTCACGCTGGAGTGAGAAGGCTTCATCGATAGGCACCACATGATCGGGCAGCCTGTGATAGAATCCAACCACTAGGCTCCCTTTGGTGCTTCGATCCTTATTTCCCACCCATAAACTTTCAACTTGCTTATGGCTATTTTTTAGGGACAACTCTAGAAATCTAGATTCTCTTTAAAAAACATTATGAATAGAGAAGTTAGGAGGACATATGTATGGAAGGGGAATAAAAGAGCAATGAAGTATAGAACATATTTTTCCCAAATCATGGACCTCTAATTAAAGGCTAAGTGAAAACCACCCTGCTCTGTAACCTGGATATGGAACATAGATTACAGAAAAGTACATTCACAGACCCAGTGCAGACCCAGTACACCAGGTACGCAAGATCTGCTACATGCAATCTTACCAAAAAGATAAAGTAGTCACTGTGGCGTTCAGACTACAGTACATAGAAACATGCCTCAAAAAGTTCAGGATTTAAAAATTAAATCTTCCAGAAACATTTAACAGAGGTGACCTTTCCTTATCCACTATCATGGGGCTGCCTAGAGACTAAATTAAGTATCCTCTCCAGCAGACGCCTGTAGTTTTATTTTTTTCCCATTCTGGCATTATCAGTTAATTCCAGTTTCAAAATGCTTTAATGCTTCTGCTTAATTAACATTATCTTATGTGTTCTAAACCATAGATTTCCCAAATTTGGTATATATTTTCTAGTCATTCAGCTGTAGAACAATGCATGCCTGAAATTTTCTGTGTAAAACCTTTTATAACTTCTAAATTGTAAGGTGACATAAGCATATTAACAACTGTGACTTGGGGGTCCCTTACTGTGCCACAGCTAAGTTGCTCAATCCTCAAGTATTAGGGCAGAAGACCTAGTTTACAGAATGATATTTGAATTAAAGCATAGAAATACTTACGTTCAGGAGCCCGACTTTCAAAAGCAACTGGAAATACTGCAACCCACCCTTGAAAATCCACTTCTGAAGGTATGTATCAGTTTTAAGTGGAAAACATACAAACCAGAACAACCCAGGATTAATTTCTGTACTGAAAGGATTGTCAGGCACTGAAACAGGCTGCCCAGGGAAGTGGTTAAGCTACCCTCCCTGGAGGTATTTAGAAGATACAGAGATGTGGTGCTTAGGGACATAGTTTAGTGGTGGACTTGGCAGTGCTGGTAGGTTCATGGTTGGACTTGATGATCTTAAAGGTCTTTTCCACCCAACATGATTCTGATTCTACTAACTAAGGAAATCTCGACTAGTTATCTTCAGTCTTACACAGATTTGCAATCTTAAGATGTATATATACTATGCAAAACAAAGAAAGCTGTACATATCCTGACTTAATACTGACTCCCTCCTGCCAACACTTAACCACATTAAAAATTTTGAGTTTTGTAGTTTATAGAATACAATTTACATTGTCTCTGAAGCTTTTACTCTTGCTGATGTTCTCTCATCTGAAAAACAGTTTTTTTAAACAAAGCAACTTCATTCATTAAGTAAGAGTAGAAATCTCTACCATGGAATGATAGTGTGTGTGAACATGTATGCCTGAAAGCGTAAGTGAAATCTATGGCTGACTAAATGTCATCAATCAGTTCTGTTCAAAATTTAAAAAAAACACAATTCCCTTTTGTATGGTCCTGTAACTGTTTTTCCTACAAGGCTCAGCAATATTAGCTACCTGTAAACTTCGCTGTACTAACTGCAACACATAACACAAGATAATGCCAACTCTACTGCAGCACAGCAGGATTCTTAGACTGAGATTTTTCTTCTATTTCACGAAAGAACAATATTAACAAAAAAGCCATTTTTTAAAAATTGAAAAGGTTGTTTTGATAGCAATGCTTTCATTAACCAAGTAAGAATTGTGCTAACAATCCATCAGAGAATAATGATGGCTAGACACATATAATCTCATTTACTACCTTTTACTTTGTTACTCATTCCTGTTAATTTTACATATTACAGCCTTGCCTCTGCCATCATCTTTTTTACGCATAGTGGGCATCATCATACCTAAACACATGAGCACAGTGGCTATGAACTACCATTTTGCATTAGAAATCTCCAACCTTCTTTCCAGAATTTCAGAGTCCTGGCTTGCAATCTTAACTTATACAAAAACATCACTATAGAACATACAACTAGATCTACCAATCTATTACCTTTCATGCCAGAGGGATTCTATAGTGTGCATTACCAGCATTAATTAACAAGAAAAAAGCCTGCAAAGAAAACTGTGGTGCTACCATATTATGATTTTGTCCAATAGCCAATTCTTAGCATAATAGTATTCACCTGAAAGGAAGAAAACTGAATGCTATAGAACAAGTAAAATATCTTTATTTTGGTCTCCTTAAAATTTGATTAGTACACCTGCAATTTTGGAATCTTACCTGATTTGGTGAACAAACAGGAAAATCTTCAACTGGTGGAATTAAACCTTGAGCAATTAACTGTCCATAGGATGGAGGAGCTTCTCTTCTTAACAGTTCAGCCTCAACCCTTGACAAATGAGTTTCAAAAGATCTTTCAAAGAGAAAAGAAATGTCATAATACATAAGACTATGATGTATATATGTATTTTAAACTACATCAGACTATTATAATCTGAAATAACACATTTCAGCAGATTTAAGTTTTATTAATTTAAGTTTTGTTGACAAGGAATATAAAATAAGTCCTTGCAGTTAATCCCAGGGATCTATCCAGCCAAGACAAGAACAACAAAATCAACACAACAATAAATTCCTAAAAAAAATAAAAGCTTGACCTAAATATAAAAGGCACCAGGAAGGTTAATAGATTACTTTAGAAAAATTGAAGAACATGCAATCCCAGTATGAGATAGTCTACAATAGAATAAACATGCTGTTAAATACAGAATTGAGATATTTAATTGCACAAATGCAGCTTCTCCACATTCTTTTTTGGTAACAATTATTGACAGTTAATCTTTCAGATGTTAAGTCATCAGAATATTTCTATTCCCTTTAAGCTAACCCCTTTTTACTGTCAAAGAAGGAATGTCTTTAGAAGTTACATGCAACAATAATTGTATGTCAATAAAAATGTTTCAAGTATAACAATAACATATATAAAAATACTTTAAAAAATTAAGTTCTCGAGGCCATGTGTTCTACTTACCTTCTCTCAAACATCCTGAGTGAGTACAATTTACAAGTACATCCCAGTGCAATGACGAGCAGCAATCCACAAATAAGACTCCCAATGACAGCTGCAGTTATTACTCTAGTGGGTACAATGACTGGGCAGTTCTCTTCATCACTGCCATCACCACAGTCATCTTGAGAATCACAAACCCAGCTCTCAAACACACAGCGGTTATTTTTACAATGAAAATTTCCTGGCTGACAGAAGAAACAATTTTTTTCATCTGAACCATTAGGGCAATGATTCTGGTAGTTGCAGCGATCTGAACGGGGGTAGCAAACACCATTTCGAGAGCAGGGAAATTCATCTCTTTGGCACATGGTGCAATTGGTTTCATCCCTTCCATTTGGACAGTGCCAGTAGCCATCGCAGCGTTGCTGCTCTGTGTAGCAACCCCAGTTTCCACCACAAGGGATTTCCCAGGGCAAACAGAAGCCATCTACTTGATAGGTGGCATTGAATCCTCTTGCAGCATTCACTTTGTCAGCACAAAAATGCACTCTTATCTGTCCTGAGGATGAAACAACTGTGAGGGGAGCATGAGAGTCAAATGCTGTTAACACACGCAACAACCTCTGTGGATTCTCCTCTAAGCCATCATATATTTTGACATAGTCTCCAAAGCCTGTACCATCAAGTTTAAAATCAGTGAATCGCAGAATTACTTTGCGATGGTCACCAGTGTCTATCAGCCAGGTGCAGTTGCTTCCAGGTGGATAAAAGTCAGGATAGTTGGGAGAACTGAAAGTACCATAAAAGTATTTTAACCACTGCCCACACGTTGGCACTTCACAGTCTATTTCGTCTACTAGGTCAAGACAATCAATGTTACCATCACATTTTGAAGATTCTGGAAGGCAAGTGTAAAGCTTGGTGAAGCGAGAAAGACACTGGAACTGATTGTAAGCACAAGTTTGAAGGGTAGAAGCTGATGGAGGACTAGCTTTGGCACAGATTTCTTCATCTGAGTTGTCTCCACATTCATCCATATTATTACATTTCCAGCTTTCTGGAATGCACTTCCCATTAGCGCAATGAAACTGGTCACAATCACAGTTTGGTTCATCAGATTTCCCTGGAAAGAAAAAAAGAGAAATTATAAAAATATTCTCTTTTTCAGAATTTAGGACTTTATGGTTTGCCATGTATTTCTTTCCTGCACCATGTAGCTAAGAATGGCAAAACAACTATTTAAAGCCTCTGTAAACCATCACAACTTTCAGTAAGTTTCAAGATAAAACTGTTTTTCAAGTCAAAATTCTGTCAGCACATCAGCATAAGCCTCATTATTAACTGATTTCAGTCAAATAACCCAAGCAAGAAAACAATGCTCGTTTACAGTGATTGAAAAATCTGACTTATAAGGTACTAGAAACAACTCAGAAAAATACTGTCCCTCTCCTGTATCACTCAAAATACAGCAACATTTTGTCTTGAAGTACTAGTTACCTCTTTAAATACTTCCTTGTAGCAGTCACACACTCTCCTGTTTCTCTAGGTTCCTACTTTTTACCAAAGGACCTACGGCAAGAGAGAAGCTGGCAGTTGAAGATTACCTATTGCCACAAACCAAAAAGAAACCTCTGTCCTCACCTCTTCCCACTGTTCCTGCCTCTCTTCTAGCAATGAAGAGTGTGCAGCAAAAGCAGAAACAGAAGCTTGCCTGAAACACAAACTTATCCTTTTCAAGTGAAGGATTCAAGTAGTGGTTCAGAAAACATGGAAGTGTGAGGGCTTTTTGTTTATTTTTCTGGTTTTGGTTGGTTGCGTTTTTTGATTTCTTGGGAAAAAAAGAGACACCTTTATTTAAGAAACTGTGGTCACTTGCAACATCAAGAATATTTCTGTCAAGGCTCCTTTTATTAAATTTCCAACCATGTTAAACACAGAAGCATAGCTGGGAAGCAAGCTATTTCAGCTCTGCAACAACAGCTGAATCAAATAACGCTGTATCATTTAAAATCACTGCAATTTCTAAAAACCACAGTATAGACTGTAAAACTGGCTATAAAACAAACTGCTGTGGTCAATCCTCCAAAACAAAACAAAACAATCTGCAATGTGGATGATCCTACACAGCAGTAATTCAGGAAATAAATTATATACTAAATCTAAATAACACTATATGTAGGTTTAAAAAAAAAAGAAACAGGCAAGACAGCACAAGGAACTTACTGAAATACAGCCTCTCCCAGAAGGTTCTAACTTGCTTTACAATACAACAAATTCAGATTGGAAGGGATCTCTGGAGGTCACCTAATCAAATCATCTGCTCAAAGCAAAGCTAACTGATGTTTGATTGTGTTGTTCAGGGCCTTGTTCAATCAAGTATTTTTAAAGTGTCAGTGCTTAACCACAAAAAGTGATAGAAGTCCTCAAATTTATTCTTCATTTCCTCGTATCTAGTCTGCAACTAATCTGCTGTAATAGGTCAACTCATATCACAGCTCTGTTCTCCTTTTTGCTATTTTAGTATTTAAGAAATGCTCCATCTTGAAATAATAATTAAAAAAAAAAGATGCAACAACATCAGTGTTTGAAAAATTTCACAACTGCTACAGTTTTTTAAAAATTAATCCAGTAAAAACATGAAACCACTAAGAGTGTGAAATGTTTTAAGTACTGCTGAAGAGTGCTTAAGTCAATAAATTCACTGACAGAAAGTAAAAGGAGAGCAAAAGAAAACTGCTGCCAGTGATTACACTTTAGAAAATGTTTATTTCATTAAAAAAGAGACCAATAACAAATCTAGTTTAAATGATATAATCTCCTTCTTCTGTTACTCACACACACACCTTGACTTTGAAACTTGGAAAAGTGAACTACTAGACTTGTCCTGCCTAAATTGAATGACAGTGTGCCATAGGTGGACGGGCAATATAGTAGAACATGCTTAAGAAGAATACAGGTTATACTCTACGTCAATGCTTGTACCTTGCAGAACCTGGAAAATTGTTGAGTAGAAAGATACAGTAAGGAGCTGTAAATATTAATGGCAATACTGTAGCAAAAAAATAGAACACAATTTCAACTTAAACTCTTCCTTCTGCAAGCTTTTAAACATGTCAGAAAAAACCTGTTTACTTGATGATTCTCATCTAGTATTTTGAGAAGAAATCAAACAACAGGATGGCACAGCTGTATGTACAGCAAAAATGTTAGTGTTTCAGGAGTCTCTTACTTCACATTGGAAAACAGGAATGATTGGACAATCATTACAACAGATTTGTCAACTTTTCTCTTACACACGGGTCAGTTTACAACATTTGATCACTTTGCCACTCAATCATGGAATAAACTCAAACCAAAGTTTCAACAAGATTAATTTAAAAACCAAAAAAACACCAAACAACAAAAATAAAACCAAAACAAATATACAAAAAAAACCCCAAAACAACAACAAAACAACCTCAAAAAAAATCTACCATAACACAAATCAAACAAATGGAAAAAAAGTTTTTTAAAAGACATTTTAAAACATTAACATCTTAAGTACTCTAACCAGAGTACTACTGCATAATACTAACAGGAACAAATAATGTAACAGAAAACATTGCTAATTGTTTGAAAATGTTACAGATTTTTCCAAAAGGGATTACAGACTGAAACTGTTTCAAGATCAGAGGAAAAGAGAGGGAAGGACTTTCAGAAAACTACTAGAGCTTGACGCTTGCCTCCTCTGCCCATTCCACACCCTTACTTCAAACATCCTTCCTTCTCAAAGCTCCTTGGGCCGGAATGGTGCCCTCTCTCTTGCCTGCCAGGAGATGGAGGCCTCACACGGGTTAGCAGTGTGTGGGGGCTGTTAGCAGAAACAGGAGCAGAGGATGACCAACAAGACATTGGCTTTTTTTTCCCCCCGATCATGTTTTTTTAATGAGACAGCATTAAGCAAAACCCAAGTAGAACATTGCCCTGAATGCTCAGCCAGCATCAAATACAAGGCTGCATTACTTCTGCAAAGACCTGCTAAACTGCAAAAAAACGAAGTATAGAGGGAACTATTTTGTAGGCTTGAAAACAGGCCATACAAAAGTATAAACCCTCATGGAAACTTCAGGTTTGTGAAGGAGCTCTGACGTGGTGGAAGAATCTGTTAGGCAGAAGAGCACAGAATACAGAAGAGGGGTAGGCATGGCTTAGGACAGAGGAGATCAGGGCTCAATTTTAATGACTACTAGTGGAACAGGTTTGAAGATAGGTGGCAGTGTTTAAGGGGTAAGAGAGTATGAATTGTTTTATGGAGGAAGGGAGTTAAAACCTAGTGCACAGAGATCTGGAGCAGGCCAAAGAGTAGAATATAGGTATACACTGAGGAAGCAAGAGAACACTAAACCGTTATGAAAACAAAGAGAAAGCTATTTGAGTTTTTTTTATCATCAGGACATTGGCAAACCATTATTATGCTACTATATATTATTCTATGACTGCTTAAAGCTAATAAAAGGTTTGGAGCAAGACTTTACTCATTACTGTCTTCCTCGTTTCTTTTGGCTACTAGAGTAATAACTGCCCATAAACCAGTCTCAAACTATTACTGCTGGTAACTAGTTTATAGCACATACTTGATTTACCCAATAAAAATTTTGCATGTACAAACCCATGTCTATACTTGGCTAGAGCAGTTTATCATATTAATAAGTTTTTTAATTGTTGTCTGTTTTTTTTGTTTGTTTGTTTTTAAAGACAGTGTACCTTGTGGAGATGGGAAATAATTACACAAATGTAAAAAGAATTACACCTTTTCTTCCTTCTCTTGCCCTATTTATGCTACTCAGAAGACTACCCAGCTATTTTAACAACTGATTTTACTCTGATGAAAAAAATTCAAATCTTAAGCTAGGTTAAAAAAAACTAACAAGTTGCCTAGTATTAATATTGAACTTCCCTCTAGAATCATTCACTCTGCTTATTACCGTGAACACTAATTCCTGTTTTGAATAGTCAGGTTGTGTATGGGATTAAAGTCATCTATACGATGTAAACTTCCAATAAGTCTTGAATCAACTCCAGGAAATGCATATACTGTAGCCTGCTGCAAGGAAGTAGTTCTTGAAACAGAAAACAAAAAATGAAACCATAAAACTGAACTAGTTTTGAAACTAAACTGAAAATTTGAAACATACCAGCAAAGTAGGCTAATCTGAAGCCTTTTCTGGAGATCCTATCATCTGAATGAAATCTGATCCAAACATGATCCTGTGAAGAGATGTATGGTGAAGGGATGGAGGAGCCACATGCTCTATAGCCTTCAATATTCTTATAGCTTCCAATCGTTAACCAATCCGAGCTGCATCGTCGGGATCCCTCAACATCAAAATCTTGAAAGCTGAGGGAGGGAAGACAAAAAAAGGTCAGAATTGCTACTGAACTGGATATTATACAACCAAGCTGATGAACTGCTACACAGATAAATGGAAATAAGCTGTAAGCCCTTTTCTGGTTGGAAATAAAAAGAATGGCTTCTCTACCCATGTAAGAATAGGATTTAATCTTGTTGTGATGATACTTTCATGTTATGAGGACATCATGAATCCATTCTGTCAAACAGAACGTTGCATCCACTACTTAAAGCAGCTCAGTTTTGCTATAAAAAACATGCTAAGCCTTCCTCTAAAAAATAAAGTAATTTTGTTCATGCAATTGTCTTTATGAGTCTCATTTAATGATGTTCATATATTAATAAGTTGTTTTAGTTAACCCAAATGTCATTAAAAAATTACCTAATGCTACACTCAAGACAGTGATCCAACTTGACATTATAAATAGAGCTAAATTGTTCAAAACTATGATTTCAGATGGGATTTGCTGCCAGTTGCACTACTCTGTTACCCATTAGGTATGTCATGGAATGTCATACTATGACTGCAGCTATACCAAGACATGCTGTCAATGAAGTGTGAAGGGGAGACAGTCTGGGCAGAACAGGCCAGTACAGACACCACAGCAGTGAACTGGAAAAAACATGTGGAACGTATGCTGAGTAGATGAGTGGAAGAAAACAATGTGAGAAAAAAATATTTGTTTTATGAAAAATAAACTGTAAAAAAAAGTTTAGAAAGCATTATAGTAGTATAGTAGTTCAGCTCTATCTACTTCACATTGCATTTATGTCAGTTTAGCATTTAGTAGAAAGACTGCTAGAATGAAAAAGCAGTACTTAAAGTAGCTGATGTCAAAGCAGATCCTTCATAGTAAAGAGCTGCTTTTTAGTTCAGCAGGTCTGCATTGGAAATGAAGTAAATCTGCAGCTAAAGCAGTTTCAGAATCAGCCTGTGAAGCAATACTAATTTGTATCTTGATGCGAAAACAAGCCTAGATTTCCCTTGTGGCAGTAACGGGGAATGAACTGATGAGAACTTGAACCTTAGATACAACTTTTTTAAGTTACTTCTTTAGAAAAGTTACAAGGAATGTGAAACTGTGAGGAGCTCCCTGCACCAAAAGTCAGTTACTTCCAAAACTAAAATCTGATCTATTGATTTATTAATTATACCCTGTAACATTAACCAACATCATGAGACTTCATAGCAACGAAGCATGACAGAATTTCCTCTATAACTTTTTAATGCAAAATTCTTCTACTTCAGAAACATTAAAGAAATAAAATAAATGAGCACACAGAAACTTTTTCTAGTCACCAATGCACCAGCTGAAAATAAATGCTACATGGTTGTCTAAGAGCAATTCAGATAAAAGGAGACGTAGAAATCCTACTGTTCTGGTTTGGTTGGTTTTTTGGTAGCGGGGGAAAGGCCCCAGGAGTGGCTCAGGTAAGAAGCTGAGAAGCTCCCCCTGCTTCAAAACCAGCCAAGGAGCCATTAGAGGGACAATAGATGCGCCTCACTGATTAACTTATGAAAGAGCAGAGAAGGAGGGGGAGAAGAGCTGTGTTGGTGGTTGGTGAGGAAGAAGGGGAAGAAGGTGCCCAAGCAGAAGTTTCCCTGCAACCCATGGCGAGATGGCAGCTGTCCCCCTGCACTCCTGGAGGAACGTGGTGGAATATTCCCTGAAGGCACCAGAAGGGCTGAACTTGGCCACTGGACTTGGATTTTGTGGCCAGTGGATTTGCTGCCTGTGGACTCTGATTACACAGCTTTGGAAGACCCAAGTGCCAGGGAAGGTGGCTGTTTCCAAAGCAGCCCATGACTCTGTGGGAAGCCCAGGCTGGAGCAGCTCCGGACCTTGTGGGAAGGACTCATGAAGGAGAGGTTCATGGAAGACTCTACCATGGGAGGGACCCTGTGGGGAAGCAGGGAAGGACTGTAAGGAATCCTTCTTCCTGAGGAGGACAGCACGGCAAGAACCAACATCCTGTGAACTGACTCTAAAACCCATCCCCTGTCCCCCTGTGCTGCTGGGGGGAAGGAGGGAGAGAAACCAGGAACAAAGGGATTTGGGCCCGGGAAGAAGGGAGGGGTGGGGTAACATATGCAAGCCCTGCTCATTGTGTTGTCTGTGTCCTGTGTGTGTTTGATTAGTGTGAATTTAAATTATTATTTTTTCCCCAAGTTGAGTCTGTTTTGCCCGGGACCTTAATTGGTGAAGAACCCTCCTTGTCCTTTGTCTTAACCCATGAGCTTTGTCCTCCTCATCCCAGACTGTGTGAGTGTGTGTGGGGGAGGGTTGAGTGAGCAGCCATGGGGCTGCTCCTTTTTTGTCATGTTGGGCCCAAAGCACAACATTTTTGGCGAGCCAGGCAGGAGAGAGACAAGGAACTGTGACACCTACATTTAAAAGAAGGAAGAAGAAATTAGTACATACAAAATTTGCTGTTGTAAATGTCTAATCAGTACTGCTTCAATCCATGTGGCTAATATAGATGAACTCTTACCTTATAGTAATGATCTCCCCAGGGTTTGCATGGATGTACCAGCTACAGTTGATTCGGGCAGGATACTCAGATGGCCATCCTGGACTTGTGATTGTCCCGCTTGGTGATCGAATTTGTTCTGGAATATCTCCACAAGCTAAAAAATACATATATATTGAAAGCAACCTGATTAATGTAATTATTTTTAAAAAGCGAGCAGGACAAAAAACAATCAACACTTACCAGGGAAAATATCACACTGAGTTAGATGAGGCAGCAATAAAAACAGTGTCTAAAGGAATTCATAATGGACTCAGTTCACAACATGTCAGCCAAAAGATGCTTTCCAATGTTGCCAGTGCAGAAGTTCATACTAACATCAGTTAGTACTACAGATTGAATATGATTATTCTACAGACTTTGGCAACTTCATCAGTAATGTAAAAGATTTTGTATTTCCTAATTTTTGTTTGTAACCCTTCACAAAGACCTAGTTCAATTTAACTATGCATTTATACCTTATATTGAAAAATGCATTAGAAAGTGAAAAATAAATTAAAGCAAAACAATCAAGTAGTTGAAATTTCTCAACTTAAGAAGACCCAGTGCCTGGTCATAATTTAGATAACACCTTCCAGCCCTTAGCATAGAAATTGTCTTCATATACACTATTCCAATGCTTGGAAGGCAAAGAGTACTTACTGGAGCACACTTCATTTATAGATATTAAAATTTATGTTTACAAGAGACTATTCATCAGAAAGACCTGAGCAAATACATTTCTGATAAAAGACTAGAAAGCTTGTATTTAAAGGACTAATTCTATGCCACTGAAGTAACTCAGCCATTTGCATTCTTTCATTTTTATAAGTGTAGCATTCTGTATTGGCCTTAACTCAGTTGTTTGTTTCACTGGAGTGTTCCCAGCTCTGTTATTTTATTTCAAAAGTACTGTATTTATTAGTTCTGTGGTTTTGTTTCACTGTTGTTTCCCCCCACAGCAGCCTTATATCCAACAACTGTCATACAGCATATCCACAACCTCAACATAACTAAGAAAGGCAGAATACTCTTGCTACAGAGCCTGAAATTATAAGGACGATTCAGAAGTCAGGAAACATGTTAAAAATAATTGCCCTCTGTGCCTTTATTTTACAATTTCCTCACTGCTAGACCAACTTGTGGATTCTTGAAGTTTACTGGTACCACACTCAGTTAAACACAGCAATTTAAACACAAGATCTAATACAAATTTTCCTTGTTGTCTGATGATCAAAAGTAATTAGAATTTCTCAAATTTGGAATATGTATTTGATTAAAGTAACAAATCAGAACCGATGCAGTGAACAAACATAATGAAGAATGAACTGCATTTGTAATACAGCAGAAGTTGTAATAAGCTAATTTATAAACAGGTTATTAATTTTTTTCTATTTTTATCCACAATCAAGCTTTCAAGATCATTTTTCAAGACTACAGGAACCCGAAATTATTCACTAGTTCTGAAAGAATAAAAAATTACATTCAGAAATTATTATTACTTACAAATATTTTTTTTTAATAATACATTTCCAAAAATAGGCTCAAAAGGATGAAAAGAAAAAATGCTTGATATATGCCTGAATTTTCTGTATTAGCTTAAATACAGAAATCTAGAAAAAAACCCAAACCAACAACGCAGTAAATCCATGGTTTTTACATGAAGCTGAAATAAAGTTTTGCTTTAAATAGTTTTTATGTTTCTTATTAGAGCTTCATTCATGATGGACAATTAAGTGTTAACATGTTTGGCTGTGGAACATAGGACTTGTCCTAATATCTAGGGAGGAAAACATACTAAAATATAGAAAAATAGATGTATTTGAATATTCAATCAACTATTCCTTGGACATTTCCTTGTTTTAACTTTGAGCAAGCCCTATAGGTGGTGCTCTAACACCATGATATTTTGGAACTCTACTCCTGTATGAATGCCCTGGATATACTTTACATTTGTTCAGGCAAGAAACAGAAAGGCTGGAAAGAAAAACAGGTTATTTGCAATGAAATGTTATAGCAAAATAGCATTTTAAACTGGCATGAAAAAAAACCACATGCAAAAAAAGTAGATGTAAAACAAATGTAACAAGCTTGCAGATTTTAGCAAGGAACTCCAAGCACTACTTGGTTACAACTGAAATAGTGTTCAGCTTAAAATAAGTTAACCTTCAGGTGAAATTCATAATGTTACAAAATTCATCTGGTTTTAGATGTTTACAAACGGACATACGAGATTTTGTCACTGAGAACTTCTGAGGAAGCTCTTAAATATGCCTGACAAAGAAACACCTTACACTAGAAGATAAAAGTGCTCCATTAAACATAAGTTAATGAAATTTTGCAAAGTTCACCTCCAAAAACTTAAGCATGCTACAAATACATGTACAGCATGTGCCTGTTGAATAGGAACCTCCAAACACTGCTAGTAACTGTAAATTGCTATGTAATTAGCTTTGCAACTTACTATGCTGGCACAGCACTTGTTCCACAAGTTTGCATGTAAGAAATTCCATATGGAAAGCCTGTATAACCAGGGCAGTATTTTCAGAGCACTCTGAAAACTTCTGCTTGTACTCAAATTGTGTGGGGTTTTTTGTTTTGTTTTGTTTTTGATTGTTGTTGGTTTGTTTTTTTCCCAGTACCAGCTGTATTTTCTATAGTTTTTTGTAATATGGATTTTTCTCTGTTTCCACTAAACCTGACACTAAAGAGCAAAAGGCAAAATATGGCCATTTCTAGCAACATCCAACACGGGAAGAAATAAGAAGACAAAGGAGGGCATTAGGAATCACAGGCACTAAAATACAGGGTGGAGTGAACAAATCTGTACTAATCTAACTGAAAAAAAGTGTGCATATGACAAAGTGGTTAAAGCATAGAAGAGAATGGTCTTTTCACTAAATTATGGAAAATTTGCACTTCTAATTTCAATTGCTAGTGGCCCTACAGGCATAGGTCACAAAGGTCAGTTATTTCTACAGAAAATTAAAATTGCAGAATTACAGAAAACAGCAGAATGGAAATTAGAGGAGTAAGAAAAAAGGAGACAAGTTTATAAACGAGGCAGAAGTACAATAGAAATTGAGAAGGTTGCACAGAGAAGCAAAGACACATAGTGATGCATGCTTAAGATATTCTCAAATCTTACACAGATGGCTGTAAGATTTTTGGGTGGGAATAACTCCCTCCTGCACAACTACTTCTACATGGGTGTTGTCGCTGCCTACACTCTTCTCAATTCGCCTGTGTTCTCTGGTACAATTCTGCTCATCCATTTCCTGTTTTAAATTCTCTCCTTTGTGAGCCTTTATTAGTAGTCTATTTGCTATTCCGTTTGTTAATTTGTTATAACTCTGTATTAAGTAGATTGCAACACTGTAATTAGGACTGAAGATGTTCCACTGAAGTGACTAAAGTGCAAAATAATGGTCAAAAAACCTGCTGAGAGGTTAACGTTGTGCACATGATTTTCTGGAGCATATGGATTTTCTTGTCAACTTTTTAAAAACACACAATTTCCTTCCTGAAATTTATTCACTGCCTCACATTACAGAACATGACCGTAAACTACATACAGGATGTTGACTGGTAAACAGAAGAGAGCCAATGGAAACTCCACAGCACCAAATTAAAGTTATCAACAAGAGAAGAATTAAGAAGCCTATGCAAAAATTCTGTAGAAAGACCTAGAGAACTGAAGTACCTGTAGGAACAGTGAACAACATGTCAAGGAAAAAAGTCACTTCAGAAAAGCAGGGAGAGGGAGATTAGGGATTTATCTTCACAGTAATGCCAGGAGATTAGTTGAAAAGATAAAAGAATTAGCTTTCAATGTGAACTACAAGATGATAAGGTATGCATTATATTGGACATGGTAAGGACATGAATGCAGCTGGATAAATGATCTGAAGGTGTTTAAAACAGCTTAGAGTAAAAAGAGAATAATGTTGTGATAAAGCCTAAACCATGAATAGGGAGGATAATTATTGCATTTGTAACTCTCAGGAACCACTCAAAGTTCTATTTGGAGAACTACAGAGAAAGAAGGCATAGGAATCTTTGCCTCCAGGTCAAGGTGCAAAGCTTTACTTTAAAATGCCCTTTGCTCTGCAATACAGAGGCAGGCACAGTAAAAAGGAGTACTTTTATTTTTAATTGTTTTCACCACTTGTTTTCAAGTGTTTTCACCACTGACAAAGTTCATTAAAATGGGAGGGGGGTAGGGGAAGAGGGTGGCAGAGATTGTTTTTGCACATGTGACCATTACAGCACAACATAACCCAAAGATAGACCTGAAAATATTTCTCAGTTTTTCAGATTTCAAAGGCATACACACTTGTTCCCTAGTGCTACCTTATACAAAAGACAACATTCCATTACTGTTGTTGGTACAAAAAGTATCCTCATATATTAGAGGTGTACCTGTAACCTAGCAGATATTATATACAGCAGAAGCATAAATACCAAAGATCAGAGAGGTCTGTGCTATTAAAACATAATTTAGTAAGGTAGGTCATGTAGCCTCACAGTGGCAGCAATGATAGGAAATCTACCATCAGGACAATAATTTAATTTTAAATCCCTTCTCAGTAGCAACTGTCCAAGAAAATCACTTGCTTGTTTTCAACACCGAGTTGAATTTGGATTTAAAACTATTAAAGGCCAGATGTCTGTTTTTATTTTAAAGAAACTCTGCTTAAATACTGTTCTTACAAAGCTGTCCAGGTATGCTTGATGAAATATATAATCTGCAAGGTCAGAAATACATTTGGGAGACCCACACTGTTTCAAAGGAACTAAAAAATAATCTAAATCCAACCCGATCTTTTATGTTTGGGCTACACACCTAACATTTAAGATGTACATACACAGAACTGTAAGGAAAATGCCACTGGGTCTGTTGACACACTTTCTTCAGTTTTCCATTAACAGATCACTCCCATCCCCATTGTCTCAAAATCTTTAAGAGCATATTTATTCTTCCCCAGCTGGAAAGCTATTTTAGAACACCAGCCTGATAGAACTACATATTTTTATTTCATTTTTTTAAAAATTATTTATAAATGGAAGTCTTCACTGGGTATTTATTCTGAGTAGTTAAACGGTCTGTCTACCAGCTGCTGTTGTCTTGCATAGAAAGCACATTGTGTTCCCCTCTTCTTGGCACTGCCTATTGAAGCATGCTGGCCACAGCACTGAAAGCAGAGTCAAGAATTCCAGTCACCTCTCGGTCAGCAGATGCTTTTCTGCCTCTGTTGTGACCTGTGACATAATTGTTGCAGTAAACAAAGGGGTGAAGGGTTGTTAAAACATATCCTGAAAGCTGCATAGCTAGAGTTTAGGCTATCTTGTACAATGTAACTCCAGCAACATTTGTTTCAACAGCCTCAAGTACCTGTGCTGTTATTATTTACAGTGTGTCATAAATGTACTATATATATATATATATACTTGATGCATTACTACTGTTGAAAAGCAACAAATTCTTCATAATGCAGCACAGGAATGTATAGCAAAGATCTTACAGAATTAGATTGGCGGTATTTGAGTGGCACACAATGAAAGGGAAAACAGTAGTACAGTGTAACAGAGACCATCCACTGACCACTTATTGATCTAAAAATTTATCCATGTGCACAAATAGCATTGTAATGTTTGAAGCAATACTGCTCCAAGGGTAACTGCAGTGATGTGCAAGCTGCTGCCAAAAGGGGCAAGTTTGCATTTTGACTCCTATTTTTTAGAGGAGGGTGTGAAAATCTGTTTGATTTCCAGGGATTAGTGACAGCTTTCCTACAGAAAGAAACAAACTTCTATTCTTCTGTCCACTGAAACAGTGTTTATCTCCTCACTTACACATATTCTGAGTATCTGGATAATAAATTACGACCAGCAGCTTAGCTGACACCGTGTAAAATCTGAAGAACAAAGACTATACACCGGTATTGCCTAGTGCCTTAATGGATACACAGTCACATCACCCATGCAGAACAGTTCCACTCGTGGCTGCTGCCCAGGAGAGGCCTTGGAATGACTTACTGGAAGAAAAGGTAGCAACCTCTGAGCAATGTGTGCTGCTTTTATACCCCACATTCTCCTAGCATCACATCAGTTTCTCAGTTTCATGAGTTCTAAGCTTCTTTTTTTCTTGTATTAAGGAAACTGTGCAGTCAAGTGTAGCGTAGTTTCAGTTACTGCTTCAATCTAATCAGGTGAAACTCGTAACTCCTGGATTCACATTATTTGATAGTAGCAGTGTCCAAAATTACATTTCAATAAAGTTCACTTCATAAAAACTTAACTGTGGGAAGAAAAAATCATTTCAACTTAAACCAACTTTTCTTTTAGTTCAGTGTTTGTATGGAAAAATAATTAAGCAGTCCACTTAGAAAGGCATAATCTGTTCATGAGCATGCAGGTATCAATTTTATCTTAAGAGAATTTTTCCATGTTCCAGTTGCTTCATTCCTTATTACATGCTGCAAAAGGCAGTAATAATTTTTATAGCCAAATATCTCTTCATAAGATACCAGGTGGCTTTCAATATTTACTATTTAAGTCATGCATGAAATTTAAACATTACAAAAAATGACTTACCCGTTGACACTCCTGAAATATGCACATTTTCAGAATGTTCTGCAAGAGCACCATTTCCTAAAATTAAACATAATGAATAAGCTAATTTCCAAGATAAAATTTGTCAAAAAATTTCAGATACCCTTTTACAAAACAGAAAGAACAAAACTCAAGTTATTTTAATTAATATTAAACATTAAAGGTCTGACCTTCATTTTATGATAAAACTTAAAGAGAAAAAAATAGAGAAAAAGTTACTAGACAATGAAAATAATGTTAGTGAAACAATTAAATATACTAGAAAGGAACAACAGCCTGATAGTAGCAAAGAGTTCTGAGAAATTTGAGGCATTTTAGACAGTAGACTTTGCATGATTTTGCAAGCGCTATTTTCTTTCAAGAAAGGTTTATTTCAATGCATTTTTTCCATCTCCTCCAGGATTAAGATCTTTAAGTAAATGCTAGGCAAATAAAGACATCCAGATGAAGGCATCCATCTAATTCTGAATTAAGTGTAGCTGATACCCTCTATCCAGAAATATGTTTCATATATAGCCAGGAACTAGCTACCTACAATAGTAGCTCCCCATCCATGGTCATAAAAATTAAGTATAGTTGCAAAGATTAACAATGAGACCCATGAGGTCATCAACTGTTAGAGACAGTGTTATTCTTCCAAATCTCATCCCACTTTGTATTCCTCCAAAGTAAAAGATGTCTGCTAAAGCAAATATGTTTGCTTATAGGTGGTAGTCCTGTAAATGCTGTGACATACCAAGTTTTATTTCACAGAATGACAGTATTTGTGCACATTTCCCTCACTGAACAGGTCTCATTCTCCTCTCCTTAATTCAACTTCTTTTCTTTGAACCTTTAAGAAAAATTTTGAATAAAATTTTCCAAGTATTTCAGGAAGAGAGAGCTACTTCCATAAATAAGCTCCTTTGAACATAGGCAGTGAATCTAAGAGGTAAAATACATCACCAAACAAATTTTAAAACCTCAACTCTTAATCCATCAAAGTTTTGTAATACTGAAGATTTGCCACATCACACATTTTCATACATGTAAGATGAGTTCTTCTACTAGCACAGCAACATAAGTGTGGTATGTTTGGGTAACAAGTACCTTAAACACATGAAGAAAACTCAAATGCCTTTCATGCGAGGTTTAAAGACTGTTAGAGTTGACCTAGAATATTTACAACTAAGCAAGCATCTCAATGCTCCTCCATTACAGTGGTTACAAGTAAAATGTTTTAGAAATTGTTCCCAGGGTTGACACCAAATGCACATAGATAATTTTTTACTCCCTAGAGACACAACACAGTTAGAAACCTGATGATCAGAATTTGTAGGAAAAGAGCAAATCTATTTTTCCTTTTTAAAAAACACAAACTAAATTCTTGGGCTGTTAAAAGTGATGGGTTTCCCTCTCAAATTAAATGCATCAGTTTTACTGAATATATTTACATACCAAGTTGCTTTGTCTCAAAAAATTCCACACTGTAATAGTTCCCTTCAATTTTGCAAAGAAAGAAGCATTTTAAAACAAAAAATATTTCAAATACTGTATTAGTGAGCTAGTATTTCCCAAACTATTTTCAAAAGTAAAATATACCATTAAGTTTTAAAAAGCTATTCTACAAATAACTTCTCCATTTTGCACAGAAACTCACATGCTAAGGAGTGTTTGCCACTTTGATTTCATGTTCTCAGTAACACTTAGCTCTAAATTTACAAAATAAACACCATATTTGCCATGAAATTATTTTAATTGTACCTGATTTCAAAAAAGCACATTTCTGATTGTCTTGTTTTCTACTATTTCCATAAAAGTAAGGAAAACACTGACACATTTCAAGACCTCTTTTTTAAACTAAAAATAGCTTATTGATATTTCATATTTCAATTTACAGTAGGGATTTTTATACTTTTGAAAAGGGGTTATTAGCACATGCAACTATATATGTAGTTGTTACTGAATGCTGAAAATTAACAGCATGACAAAAAAAAAGGAATTTACAAACATTTAGAAATACTAAAAAACCCAAAGTAATTACATTGAAGACAGTCAGTATCTGGGCAGTTCTGACAAAAATAAAATATCAAAACATGAAAATACTGACATAAGACTGAAGTGATGGAAAGAAAAGCAAATAAAAATTTCAAAAAGCCCTATAAATCGGTAATAATGAGAAGCACATCCAAATCCTATATAAACTGATTAAGAATAGGTCAAATTAAGAAGAAAAATTAAGTCAGTATCAAAAAATTGAATGCTTTAATATTTTCTATCTAAATATACTTTATTATCTAACAATTAATCTCTTGACATAAAGTGAGGTCACATTTATTGTCAAACTAACTTCAGTGACTACTCAGAAGCAGCACTTACATGTGATGACGAGGTCTCATCTCAGATCCAAGCATTATTGTATCAAAACAAGGTGATTTTTAAAAAATTATTTCCTTTCAAATAATCCTTCATTATATGAAAGATAAACCTTAGAAACCTTTCAGATTATTACTTTCTTTTTTGTGGGAAACAGTCACTGAAAAAGTCTGTTCGGATACCATTTAAGTGTTCCTAACTGCTAACACCTTTATGAAATTTTTAGGCATTGATCCCTACATGATCTCAACATTTGTCACATGGCTCCATATAAACTGAGTGCAAAAGAATATAAATATATCAGATAACAGGTAAGTAATTTCCATTAAGATATGGAAACATTATTAACTTTGAAATTCCGGTTATTCTATTTAATACAGCAGAATATGAATAACCAAAAAAACGTTCTTAGGTCACAAGTAAGCTTCCATATTTCTTGATGTTTTAAAGAAATATTTAGTATTCATTCTCATTTGAACCTGAAGTTTTAAACTGAAACAGGTGCCACTTAAAAAAACTTGACATAAAGTCCGCCCACATCAGTTACAGGAGCTGGCCAGAAGTATATGTTACAGCACAGCACCGGAAGGTGCACACTAAGAAGCTCATGCATGAATATATTCTGCCTGAAATAAACCAAATTTGTTTTTCAAAAACTAACATCTTCCTTTGCTTTTTTTTTTCTTGGTGACTTCTTAAACAAATCACTTGAACTATACCCATCTCCTTCCTATCCTTTTAGAAACAAAACAAATGGACCTCTTATTTTAAGTACTATTACGCAGAAATATGTCAACTTTAGTCCTGCAGCATAAGATACATTCAGCAACTGCATTTAAGTTGGATTCATATGCACAAGGCTCCAGATAAAAACAAGTGTTTATGTTCTTTCTAAAAAAAAAAAAAAAGTATCAAAATAGAATCTTTGCTAAATAAGAACCGAGATACATTAAACTACTAGTAGCCTGTAGGTTAAACAAAAGCATGGCAAGCACTTTTAATGACTTTTCTATATAAGTGCAGATGAGCTTGTTGCCTAGCACTGATGGTAATATCTCTAAAGACTCCTTGACTGCAATTAAAAAAAAAAAAAAAAAATCAGCCAAAGAGTTATTGACTTACTTGACTCTTTATAGATTGTGTTTACATTATGGAACAATCTCCAATTCCTGAGGTGTCTTTCTGTCATGGACAACTTCAAAAATCTCTTCAATGTCTTCAATGCTCAAAGTATGGTTGTGGTCAAAGTTGATCACTGATTCTTACAAATTAATCCACAGAATTTTTATTTTGTTTTCATAGCACAAAGCCAGTCCCTTTTGACCGTTTTACCTATCCCACTCAGATCCTCCAGTTTTAGATGCTGTGTTATCCTAGGAGTAGGCAGAAACAGACAAATAGTGCCACAAACACTTGAATTAATTCCTTTTGATTTGTATCTTACAGTTGACTGACCACAAAAGGAGGCAAGGTGAGATTAGGTTTGCCTTCAGGTTTTCTGGCAGTTGAGGCATTTCTCCCTATTATTCTATATGAAACTACATCAAATACTCTTCACCCCACCCTGAAAAACCCTCAGAACATCACTTCCAAACATCCTGGTCCAAGAGCCATGAGCCCTATGCTCCTATACGGAGTCTGAACAGCAGAACTAATCTATGTGGAAGAGAAAAACCATAGCCCTGGAAGGTATTTGACTAACATCTGAGTTTCATCACAGACAGGAAAATAAACACAGGCCAGCGGAGAGCTGGCAACAAGGAAAACATTGCAGCAAACACTAACCAAACTGCAGAGGAAAACTGTAGGGGGAAAGTGTGGAAAATACAATGCTTTCACACTTGAAAAACCTGGTATGTTTGGAAAAAGTAATTGCCAAGTTCTATATATTAGAAGCTCACAGAGTAGCAGTGATGCTCAAACTAATGTGGGGGGGGCTATCCAGCTGCAGCCCTCATTTTAGAATGTTATTGCTGTGCATCCCCACTATCCTGTAGCCTACAACAGCACAGCTCACTCTCAAAATGGGATCAGTATCACTCAAAGGATTATCTGCATATAACTTTAGAGCATAAAACTAAACCATAGTCCTGAAATGAGCTTCTCCTTGAAGTTTTACTTAAATCCATGCTGTTTCCAAAAACCATAGCCAGACACCCCCTCCTCTCAATTATTAAATGTCCCTTATTCTAAACATTCAGATTAAACAAGAGAAGCTTCTGCATTCCAGACACATGAACTTGAAGGTTTCAGACAAAAAAAACAGAAGTTTACCGAAATATTGATATATTTGAGACACCAGAATCTTAAAAGAAAATGCTATTTTCATTTCAATCTGATTAAAACTAGTAATACGAACACACAGCAAAGTGACGAATATTGTAAAAGTGTACCCAAAAATTTGGTATATGGTGCAATCAAATGTTGTTAGTTCAGTCTGGAAGAACATCATATATTTTAGGACTCAGTTAAATGCAAATTGTGTTTTATAGAGAAATTAACTTGACTGTTGAAATGAAAAATGAAAAGAAAAAATAATCCATAACGGTGAACACCACACAGAAGTTACCTTTTATTTTTGCTGTTAGACCAAGTAGTTACTGCTACTTATGTTATTCATGCACACGTATCTCCACTGAAGCTAAATTATTCTATACCAAGATTAAACCTCTGCTATCAGCATTAGCAGCCAAATTATAACCCTCCTATAAACAGAAAGGCATTAAGTGAGGAACTTCTGTAAACTGACTGACTACGAAGAGAGCTTTTTCTAAACTACCTTGAGTTAAAAGGTACCATGCTGCATAATGAATGCTACAAAAACAGACTGACACAATACTTCTCTTGAAATATAATCATCAGGGACAAGAGACCAACAACAGTTCCTGTGTATCATGCATTTCTAAACACCCTTTATCACAATACCTGTTTGCTTGCTTTGCTTTAGACAACACGCTTCATGACCACATATCTTTTTTCATCCTACTCCCCAAAATCTTGTCCATTCTCTACCTTATAAAGAGTAAGCTTAACTCATTCACACTGCCTCTTGTCAGCTGAAGTTACCTTGCAACTAATCTTCACAAAACTTTGCTTCTAACTGATGAAGTGTGGATGCTGACAACAAAATAAAAAACTTACTATACACTTCCATGCACAAATTGGTGCTGCCTTACATATCACCCCACTAAAATGCCACTTGGCAATGGTCCTATGATGCTCTAGTACATAAACAGCAGTATCTTTCTTGATCTAGAGATATGGGAGCTGGAAACACTCATTATGCCTCTATCATATTCCAGCATGCTTCTTAGAAATGACCTATTTTGCTAGCATGCATTGTGGCCATTCCACCCCCTCACTTCCTACTAAGCACAAGTTGTGCAGAAACTAGCTCCACCTGCAGATGCCCTGTCAGGCTGAACCGCAGTCATGCTTGTCAGCAGAATCTTTGGGAGAGAAGTGCAAAGGCTAACTGCCTCCCTGTCATACCTATGGTTAATCTAAGGTTAAGAAAACACAGCTCTGAGCAGGTCATGCAGGAGAACAACAGAAAAATAAGTACTACCACCCTCCTCCAGATAAACTAGATGATCTTTAAAGGTCACTTCCAACTCATTCCATGATAAAAACATTAGTTCAGCACATAACTGAAAATACTATATTCAGTTATTTACATATAGGTCACATGCAATTAATGAGCCAAAAAAATTAGGTAGGAGCTTCCTCAGTCTTTTGGCTTATCGCTTACAACCTCCTCATCGCCTGAACACTTTGGACCTGTATTTGTTCAACTACTGTTCATTTAGAATTAAATGCAGTAGCTTCAGGGACTTAATGCTACAACAGCAGCAAAAAGCTACATATCCATAGGTATACGGCCATACTGCTGCCAAACCCTCCTGTACTGCCGAAAGAGCAGTACACGGTAAATTACACATAGTGGGGAAAAAAAACCTACTTTCTATAATTTCAAATGAACACATGGGTACAAAGGGAATGAGACTTGTTTTTTCATTCTTTACAACCTAAAAAGTCTCAGAGAATGTGGTTTCTCCTGTACTTTTTCTACTAGCTGCAAAACGTGTTCTCCTACCACTGCTAAAGTCTAAACTGTATTATGCACTTTGCCTTCCACAGAAGACAGAAACATACATCCATCTGCAACTTCAGTGTTACAGGAGACAGGGAACTGAAAGTGAAGAAGAATGAAAGAAAGAGACAAAAAAAATAAAGCATGATATGCATTTGAAACTTATCCAGCCAGAGCAGTTCATGAAATAAACAGTGTTAATGCTACAAGGAATGCTTCAAATTAAGGTGTGGTGGAGCTCAGAGTACACAGACCACTGAAGCCAGACAACACTTCTTACATCTTCACATGCAGCAACAAAGCGAACCAGCAATGTCATTCTCAGATTGCTATAGAACCAGCCAGACCCTTTACAGGTGACACCACTTCACTATTTCCTGCGTTCTGATGGCTTAGTTTGCAATCACTGCATCGTTTCAGTTAAAGATATACACAAAATCAAATTAGTATGTTTGTGCACCATTATGTATTTGGATTAACTACTCAAGAGAAGATTCATGATCCACAGTCACCTCATATTTTCATGTCTTTCTTTTTTTATGTAGTGCATTGCATCTTGGACCAGAAGCTTTTTGTCCTACACACAACTGCCATTTGCTTACTTCCTTGACACAGGGCAACACATGCTTTTGCTTAAGTTCATATATTTCAGGACAAAAGGCAATTTTTAAAAAGTCTTTACTTTTTTAGGCTTTAACTGAGCAATAATCTCCAGTTTAGCTGATTGCTAAGAGTTATTGAGATTGCAAGAGTTATTGAGAAGCTTTGTATTTATTTTAAATCAAGAGCGTTGTGTTAATTAGTTATGTGCAATTCTTTTCCATATTTCCAGAAGGTTAAGCACTGGAGTTACAGGAATTTCAGATGGTCATTTGTAAAACAAGCTGTTCAGCCAAGATGTGAATTATCCTTCAGGTAAGGGAAGGATTAAAGAACCATTCTTTTGATATAAAATTACACATACAGTAGAGAAAAACACTGAGAGAAAGCCTTACTGCTGTGCAGACATCAGTCAGAATTCTCTACTAAAGGCAACTTGAGCAACAGTGACAAGATTTATTCCAAATTCCTGTAACAGATCAATATCTGCTACAAAGAAGGTACAGTAAATATAACTAAAATTTCAAACAATGGAAGAGAATGTTCACATGAAATGAGAAAGTGTTGTATACTTGAATACAACAATAGCATAATTCATTTATTTAATTAAGGAAATAATAAAAATGACTAATAGGTGAAAATATACTGAAAGTGTCTCAATTAAATGTGTTTGATACAAAAGCAGGAAATAAGCACATAAAATTTCCCTCTAAAAGCAGATAAACAAAATTTGTTTATAATGACCAATGTTATTTTAGGTAGAACCATTTTTATTTTAGACCAAATGTGATGCAGTTTTATTAAGAAAACTAAGAAAAGAGCCAGAGAATCAATTCTGCAATTTAATTGTTTTATGTAGGTTTTACATTTTAATTTTTTTACAATAACCAGTATCTACCATTTTATGCTTAGAAAATTATTTATTTGGTATAAAACAATGGATACAATGTTGCTGAAAGTCTGCATTGAATACTTAAAGCCTGTTGTTCAACTCTGCATTTTTGTACCACACCTTCATTCTTATACTGTCCTTTCCTCCTTACAAGGGACTTGAAATGACACGTAGGTGCATGATACTTTATTCATCTCTTGCCAAATAAAACACAGGCATGAAGTTCCCAAATCTATATTCAATGTACAGAGCCTAAACCCAAGTTTAATCTGTACTTGAGTGAACAACAGCACATGGCTTTATTCCTATAATCTCATAACACTAAATTAAAAATAGCTAAAGAAAAATATTATATTTATTTTACATTCTTCAGCTTTGTAACACTTTCCCCCATCAAAAAAAGTGTGTTCTTCAAAAATTGATTATTAAAACAGGTACTTTAAAAAACAAAGTTTACGACAGAAACGCTTTGAATTTGAAGAATACGTAATGATGAGATTACAACAGATCTATTAACTTCTCTGTCAAAACATAAAACTCTCTATTCCTTATACTTTTATGGTGCTAACTGGAGACTTGTCTACTTTAGTATTTTAATTGAGACAAAGAGCACACTTCTCAATCTCCTGGTCTGCTCCACCTCATGTGCTTTTCTTCACATTATGCTGTGGCCTTGGAACCATCAAAATGGACTTCTTTTAGATGATACTAATCTGTAGTACCTGCTCCGACTGTTACTGGGTACTCAGTCCTCTGGACCTTAGTAGAGACAGTACAAAGAAAAACTTTCAGAAATGTATATGGGGCAAACAATACATTGTCAGCCTAACTTGTTTTACTCCACAAATCTATTCCTGTCAGGCTGTGGGGTGTGCCAATGCATGGATATATGCATATTTTCAACACCAGCTCCAGAACTCCACCTCAACTTCAGGGATAAGCTTCAGTGTCTCTGCAGTCATTTAGAGTGAGCTACTCAAGGTCTGTTTCTGGATTGAGTACCACATATATTATTCACTAATCTTACACCAATTGTGAACACTGTTGCAATACACAAAAGAAAATCTACAAAATTCCACATAAATCATAACAAGATGCAAGCATAACACAAATGTGACATAGATGCTGCCAGCCACGTGATGCTGGAGTATCCCAACACAGCCGTGAGCACCACTGGGATACATCAAGTAAACATCTGGAAGATGCTGCACTTTATGATGTGAGTCCTTGCTTTCTTGCTTTGTAGCATAGGAAGGGAAAGCTCTTCCTTAATGCCAATCAAACATAGAAAGCAATGAGCAGCTCTGCACTTGGCTGTGTTTAATACAGCACAAACTTCTTCTTTGGGTGTATGAGCAGGAGAGACTTACAAGAGAGAGGACAGGAAACACTTTTGAAAGAGATCTTTGCACACCAAATTAGCAAGATAACCCAAGGTTCCTTTATCCTAGGTCCCAAAAGAGAAGCTAGGGTGGTCACCAAGATAATGCTGCAGGTGGGAAAAACCCTATCTGGCCACACCTGTAATCCCTCCAAGACAATTCTTAATTGAGTCTATTGTCATTAAAATACAAAATTTTAAATTAATAACTAAACTAACTTGACTTCAGATAAAGATTTTTGTGAAAGTTTCAGCAATAAAAAAAAGTTATAGTTCCTCATTTGTAGTTTGAAAAGATGGGGATAGATAAGAACCTAGCTTTTTTTTTTTTTTTAATTTATTCTCATGCAAAAATTCCACAAACTATTTATAGACAGCTCTAATATACTTGGCAGCAAGCAATGGAAATCGGAAATTTAGTAGAGACACTGGCTCAGCTTCAACAACATTCCTGAATTTAAGCACATAAATAGTTCTATTAATGTCAAATACTATACTAGTGCCCAGACAGGTATAAAAGATGTTACTTGATGGACCATTGCCTGGAAGTTGTACGTGTGTTCTCAGGTGGTAATCCAGTGCAGCATTTTGGAAAAGCCAGAGAGTAGAAAAAATAAAATAATAAATCTCAAGTAATTTGAAAATAATAAAAAACCAATATGGTAGTGAGAGGAAAAAAGGAGTAGACGAGCAATTAGGAGGCATGGAGAAAACCAAGAGATACTACACTGCCAACCCATTCTTAAATTAACTATCTCATTTATAAGGCTTAGGTATCTATTCTTAACTTATTAGACCCCATCATGAACGCGAACCTAACAATTTGCCCTCATATTTGAAAACATTCCACTCTTGTATAACTTACAAATTTACAATAAACTAAAGTTTCGGCTATTTTAAACAGCTATGATTAAAATAATAAAACTCCATTATTTTAACAAAGGACCGTTCAGAGCCTTTGTATGTGTTCATCTGCAGTACCTATTCTTTTCTTCTGAAATTGTATTTCAGATACTAGAAGTATTTAATATTTCAGAAGTGCCAGACTATGGGAAGAGTCTGATGTGTGGGCTGCACAGTGCTTATAATGTAGGGGAAAGTGCATTTCAGATTTGCTTCATACTCTACACATTTTTCATACGTCTATCTACTGCAGTTTCTTTAAATTGCTGTTGCAGCAGAAAAACTGGAATTGTTTTTGCTCCATGAAGGTTTAGATTGCTCTCCCATCTTAACTTCTTATAACTACAGGAACAAATGGCAGTAGGTAACAGTATACATACAGCAGGTATATTATATTAAAGACAAAACAAAAAACATCTACAGCCAACCGGAAGATTCAGGCTTCAATCAGAAGTTAGTTTGTAAAAGCAGGGCTCCAGTTCATATATGATTAAGATGCAATACTGCTGGTTATCCTGTTTTCTTAAAATTATTTTATTCCATTCTGTCTTGAAAAAGTGGTAACAGAAGAAACAAAATTATTCATAAGCTAATAACTGCAGCCATCATAAATCTATTATAAGCAGAAATGAAAACATTATCTGCTATTACCCTGTAAATGCCTACCAGAGACCCTTAAAACACCCAAGCTTCTATGCCAGATGACAGCATGACTCAGACTTAAAACTGCTTTTTTTCCAAAAAAGACTAAAGTAGTGTAGGAGTACTTGATATTGGGGGGTGGGGAAGAATCACGAGGATTTTTTAAAAGAAGGAAAACAGTGCTCCACTGCTACATCTTTATTATGGAGCCTACACCTCATGTGACTTAACAACTGAAAACAGAAGAGAAAAACACTAGTCTCAAAAAAACCCCAACAACTAACACAAAACAAAACAAATCCCAAACAAACAAAAAAAACCCAGTCATCACCTAAGATGCATACAGAGAATAATGGTTTCAAGATCCAGATTGCTCACTGGATTCATAAAACTACAAAAACTATTTAAGTCTTTATTCAACAGAAGGGCTAAGATGTTACAATTTGAGCAAAAACCATGAAGGAAGTTTCATACTTCTGACCAGAGGAAAAGCAGGGGATTGAGAAATCAAACCATAATTTCCAGATTTGCTAGAATCTTTCTGGAATACTGGCCTGAGCAAACAAAGGCACACTGGAATCAAGAGTATATACATGCTGAGCTTGAGTCTGCCTTCATGAAGGTAACAACAATAAATTAGAATTAACTGCAAAGCATCCCAGCTGTATTCACTGTAATGATATAACTGAATTGAATGCAAGTCATTTACTGGAAAGGGTGGTGAAGCAGCAGTATATTTACATGCACATTTTGCACATACATCAAATATAAAAATCATAAAATCACAGCACATTTATTGCATTTAGGAAAAATATCCTCATTTGAAAGATAAAACTGTGTTTTCTTCCGTTCTTGCTACTTATTACTAGAAATAAAACTTTACTTTTGACAACTTTTTATACTCTGTAATGTGTTTTGGTTTCTTTCTGACACAATTAAAAACCACTGCGGAGTTCCTAAGAAAGCTTGTTTTCTTTAATTTACAAAAAAGTTCACAAAACCGCAGACCTTGCAAATACTTGTGCAGACTTGTTTCACAAAGACTGGCAAAGGGAATTTTCAGACCCCTAGCAGTGAAACTGAACCTACACAAAAGGTCACGCAGTCTGCCCAGCCATCTTTCAGTAATAGAGGACAGCCTCTGTCTCTTATATAACACTTCACGGAACTACTTCAAGCATAGAAGTACCCTTGCACAGTGGAAATACACAGGCCATCATTCACATGGACTGCAACAACACAGCCAAAGGAGGGAAGAGCTCATAACACAATGCATTTCTTGCCTGCGCCTTCAACATCTGTAAAACAATGCTTTTTTGTTAATCTCATGCAAACAGGGTCATTCAAAATTAATTTCATTATTATTAATAATTTCATATGCTCTAGTTATAGCAGACAGGAGTGGAGACGTCACTGAGTTGAGGGAACTACAACATGTAGATGCTTCCATTCTCACTATTAAAAAGACATTAAATCCATATAGCTCTTTCTCTACTGTTATTTGTCAGCTTCAAAATTTTAATCACTACAATAGCAAAAGCTATTAATAAGCAACACTAATTTTCTAGACCTGCCTAAAATATCCTGTTTATTAAATAGCCTTAGGACTTAGGAAGAATAAGGTATGAACTTGCTATAATTTGCCAGTCACAACACACTGCATTCCCCAAAATGCACCGTGAATTGCTTCTATTCAAAAAAGGTAAGACATTAATAGAAGACAGATTGCCTGCAAGATATGACACTGATTTTACCCAGATTAATAACTTCTTTAATTCAGAATCAGATCTTAAAATAGCCAAGGCATACTTCTGGTACAAATGTGTACACACATCCTCACACGAGTATACTCAGCAGCCATGTAAGAATTCTGTGCATGGCAGTCTTGCTACTTTTGCATTCTTTTGTTCAAACAACTTAGTTTCATCAAAGCAAACAAATGATAAGGGAAATACCCAGTAGGATTTATAAACTAGTTAAAATTATTTTCTCTCCTGTGTTTTATGCATGATCTGTGTACAATTTGAGAAAAAAGCTACTGCATTGATCCAAGTCATTGATTCTAAAATACGAAACTTCAGGAATCCCCATAGATATTTAAAAAAGTCTAGCAGCAATCTATGGGTTGTTCAGCCTGGAGAAGAGAAGGCTCTCAGGGGACCTCACAGAGGCCTTCCAGTACCTGAAGGGGCTACAGGAAAGCTGGGGAGGGACTTTTTCCAAGTGCTTGTAGTGCAAGGACAAGGCGTAATGGATCAAAACTTGAAGAGAGGAGATTTAGGTTAGACATTAGAAGAAAATTCTTCAGTATGAGGGTGGCGAGACACTGGAACAGGTTTCCCAGGGAAGTTGTGGATGCCCCATTCCTGGAAGTGTTCAAGGCCAGGTTGGATGGGGCTCTGAACAACCTGATCTATGGGGAGGTGTCCCTGTCCATGTAGGGGTTTGCAACTAGATTATCTTTACGGTCCCTTCCAATTCAAACCATTCTATGATTCTATTATATATGTATTTACGTAATTAAAAAACAAACAGACGTAAATCTCTAAGACCCAAACTGGCATTTCTTTCCCTGTCTTTAGAAAGCAGATCTTCTCTTTCCCTTCCATGTTATCTATTAATCCTGTAATTCTTGTCCTGAAAGAATGATGCCGGTGCTGTACCTGCCATATTAGCATGAGTATGCCTGTAAAAGATTTTAACACCTTTTATTTCAAACATTACGCTGTGTCTTCGAACTACATTTGCAAAAAGTTTAGTCTTCTTTACTTGGCTTATAATATCTGTAAAAGTAACATACTACTGCATTTACAGTAACCCACTATTGTATTTTTTCATAACAGCATAAATAAGGTTTTATCATTGTTAGAGCTTTATTGTGTCAGGAACTGTACAAACAAGAAAAACAACTCTTGCTTCACAGAGCTCACTACTTTGTGGAAACCGTAGATGTTACATTTTTATTACATAAAGGACAATAAAGCACAGTATATAAACCGACAGGGAATCTCAGCCCACCAAGTACCAAAACATCAAATGACAATGTTTTACAGAACCATAGAATGGTTATGGTTGGAAGGGACCTTAGAGATCCTCAGGTTCTAACCTCCCCTCTATGAGCCGGCGCTCATCTCTTCTCAAAAGTAACTGGTGACAGAACAAGAGGAAATGGCCTGAAGCTGTGCTAGGGGAGGTTTAGACGAGACTCTAGGAAGAACTTTTTTCACTGAAAAGGGTTGCCAGACATTGGAACACGCTGCCTAGGATGTTGATTGAGTCACCATCCCTGGATGTGTTAAAAGTCGTCTAAATGTGGCACTTGGGGATATGGCTTAGAGCTGGACTTAAGAGTAGGGTTAATGGTTGGACTCCATCATCTTGAGGGTCTTTTCCAACCTAAGTGATTCTGTGACAGCTCCCATTAGACTAATCTGTACAAAGCCTCATCCAACCTGACCTTAAACATCTCCAGGGCAGGGGGCTTCCACAATCTCCCTAGGCAATCTATTCCAGCACCTTACTACCCTCATGGTGAAGAATTTCTTCCTCATGTCTCATCTAAATCTCCTCTCTTTCAGTTTAAAACCATTACCCCTTGTCTTATCACTGCCCTTTCTGGTGAAAAGCCCCTCCTCAGCTTTCCTGTAGGCCCCCTTCAGGTACTGGAAGGCCTCTGTAAGGTCTCCCCAGAGCCTTCTCTTCTCTAGGCTGAAGAGTCCCTGTCTTCACAGCAGAGGTGCTCCATACCTTTGATCATCTTCATGGCCCTTCTCTGGACCCTCTCTAACAGCTCCATGTCTTTCCTTTGCTGAGGGCACCAGAACTGTACACAGTACTCCAGGTGGGGTTTCACCAGAGCAGAGGGGTAGAATCACCTCCCTGGCTCTGCTGGCCACACTTTTTTTGATGCAGCCCAGGATGCAGTTAGCTCTCTGGGCTGCATGCACTCACTGTCAGCTCATGTCGCCCCAAGTCCTTCTCCTCAGGACTGCTCTCCAGCCATTCTTCCCCCAGCCTGTATTTGTGCCTGGGGTTGTGCTGACCCAGGTGCAAGACCTTGCACTTGGCCTTGTTGTACTTCATGAGGTTGGCATTGGCCCACCTCTCAAGCCTGTCAAGGTCCCTCTGGATGGTGTCCCTTCCCTCTACGGTGTCAATTACTCCACACAGATCGATATCGTCAGCAAACTTGCTGAGGACACTCTCAATTCCACTGTCCATGTCTCCAACAAAGGTATTAAACAGCACTGGTCCCAATACTGAACCCTGAGGGACACCACTCATCAGTTGCATCCACTTGGACACTGAACCACTGACCACAGCTCGCTGGGTGAGACCATCCACTTACTTATCCACTGAGTGGTCCATCTGTCAAATCCATGTCTTGTCAGCTTGGAGACCAGGATGTCGTGTGGGAGAGAGGCTTAGCAACTGCATCTGCCAGCTTCTTCAGGACCCATAGATGGACCCCATCAGGTCCCATGCACTTGTGAACCCTCAGGTTCTTTAGATGGTCACAAACCTGTTCTTCTCATACAGCAGGGGGTGCTTCACTCTCCCAGTCCCTGCTTTCACCTGCTGTGGCCTTCACAATGAGGCTGGAGCACTTGCCACAGAAGACTTCCTTTATAGAAACCACAGCAGAGTCAAAAGGGCTTGAAGAAAGCAAATATGATGGCTTTGTGTTTGGTGCAAAGCACAACAAAAATAATGGCTAAATTAATGTTAATAAGTGATAAAGCTATCACTTACAGCTATTCTGTGCTAACAACCCTCCACTGGGCTTCACCTTCCCTCTCCCTAACTAATCACTCAGAAAAAAAGTTCAAAATCCTTAACACCAAAGGTAAAGGCTTGTCTATTTCCCGAAGTGGAAACTTCAGGAAGTATTTTGGGAAATCTGAATTACATTAACCGTGTTGGAAGCATCTATAGAGACCAGACAGCTTATGTGAAAACAGTTGTAAAGCAGTAATTGCAATTTAAATACAGTTAACACTGCCACCTTTGTATGTGAAGAAGGGCACATCTGACAGCTGGAATACTTTTCACATTGCATAATACGACAGGGTACTGAAGGCTCTTGTAATGGCAATTTCCAGTAGTTAGAAAAGATAAATACAATCTTCTACTACCAGGAACTAGAAACAGGAGCATTGGATAGTAGTATGACTCCACAATTACAAAATAAAGCAAAGAAATTCTTTCTATATAGTTGAATAAGTATTTGACTTGACAGCCACTTTAGGCAGCTGCAATTGAGTGGAATACAGCACACTTTCAAAACAGCCATAGTGCATGTAACATCAGTCATAGAGAGCAGAACAAAGGTTATTTTTAAATACTTACATATATCATTTCCCTGCTGTCAAACTACATCCCTGAGACACATAAATTGCCACTGGAAAACTTCATATGTAGTCATATGTCAAAGTAGACACACAGCTAATTTACTATATGGATTCTGGTTTTGGCTTTTTGCAAGGCAAGTATTTGTTACTGAAATTAAAAGACCACAATGACTTGTAGATACCATACAGCACGACTGTCAATGAGCTTTTTGTGCTTACTCTCCATAGAACCAGTATGAAATAAGTCTCACAACGTAAGGGTCACAAAATTCCAAGTTTTATTATGTTACAGCAGCTCTAAGCATGGAAGACAAGTCCTGTATCCTTCAGCTTTATCATCCAACCCTTTTTCATAAAATGGAATCCAAACTAATCCTGCTTTCCTTCTCAAACATGCACAGATGTTCCCACGCTGACCCTCAGTCAGCCGCAGACATGAACCCCAGAGTGCAGCAGAATCATAATTTACATTGGAGCACTTAATAAGAAATTGGAAATGTCTATACATTTAATGATACAAGCTTTATTTATCTCAATACACCCAAATTGGGTGTCTCACTGCACTTTGAACCTTCATGTTTTAGATATAAGCTTACAGCAATTCAAAAGACCAAACAGATTTCCAGGAAGTTAGATAGTTGAAATATGCATATTTACAGAGATTTGAATCAGCTCATTCACCTCCACCTAATGTTACCAGCTTAATGACAAAGCTCTTTGGAGATGAATGACAAAGAAATAAACTGCTTCCTTTGATCAAAACAGCCAAAGTCGGGACTGAACCATCCCCCTCAGTTTCAACACAGCTGGCATGAGGCTGTCAATTTCCAATATCCCTGTTCTCAGGCTTATCTACATGCCAGTCCCATTGGCAGAATTAGGAAAGGGGGTCCACACAGGCACGTGTTCCCCAGCCCCTTCAGGTCCTGGGATATTCACCAAGAAAACACAGAGAGCCCCCATACCACAGTATGCTGAAAAAACTTACCAAAGCACCAGCTGCCTCAGGGAAGGAAAAGCAGGTAGCCATGAGTGAATGTGTGTGCATGTATATGTGTGCATGTATGCACTCTCTTGGACAGTTCCTATGACAAAAGCACAACTAGGAAGAGAGGCCTAAACATGAGAGGAAAGAACACGTTGGAGAAGAGAACGTGATCTAACAGGTAATTCCAAAATCCTTACCACCACTTACCCTGGTATTCATTTTTAGAATTACCTTCACAATTCCTACACCTGGTATGCCTTATCTCCACTTCTACCTTCACACAAGCTCTTATCATCTATTCCTTTCTTGACCAAAAAGCCTTCTTACTACACGTTTACATGAGCCATTAACTTCCTTCCTGACAACAGCTTTACCGATTTTTTTTTGGCACTGCTGTTTCCTAAAAAATAATTCTGAATATATGGGATACTATACAAAAATATGTTTTGACTCCTCCTCTGAGACAATCCCTGCCAACAATCATTAAGATATAAACACCAGATGACTGAACATCAAGTTACATAACAACTGGCCACCCCTTTGTCCATCCAGCTCACAACCTGATGATACTTCAAAAGCCACTTCAGCTGTTCAGTTCGCACATATTCACTGTTTGGAGATCTGAATATCAACTTGAGGCTAGTTTCCCATGGATCTCATAGCATGAGAGCAGCTGTGCACATCTGTACATTCCTCCACAACTTCCAAACACTTTGGAGTACTACCACATTTGGCAGAAGAGTAAAAGTCCCGAAAATCCATTTAGTTAATAAGAACTTCATTTAAAAAGTATACATTTCTACTTGTGTTCCAATGTAAAGGCTTAATTGTAAAATTTCTTCTTACTACATATAAGAGACTCCACACAGAATACAATAATCTGTAAAAAAAAAAAAAAGTTCTACTTGTCTGCTTCCAAGAAAACATAGCTGGTCTGAAGGAGCATTAAGTGGTAGGAGCGGATCAGCACCAAACCTTTTAAAGCATTAGGTATCCATTCACTTAACAAACAATAGCCAAAAAATACAATGGGCTGTGTTTCTTAAGAGCAGAAGAGGATTGGAATTTTGGGGATGAGAGAAATTAGTTGGAAGTTGCATTTGTGAAAACAGTCAAGGATAGCAGCTGGAGTTTTCAATAAGGTAGAACAGACACATTGTTCTCAAAGCAGTCTATATCCAGTTCCACAACAAAAACTCAACTCCGTCTTTCCCAAAAGGGTGCTGCTTGCATGTAAATGCTTTAGGATCACTCTTCATCCTTTACCTTTTCTCAGATGAAGACTAGTCTGCCTATACTGAGAGCTGAGACTTCTCCAAAGAGCAGTTCAAATTTGTAAGCCACATTCCTGTTGCCTCTCATCCTTTTAATGTCTGCCATTTCCCACACTGACTCTGACTTAAGCCAAATCAAGACTCCCACTCTCACACTCATATCCCCACTTCACACTCATAAAATCAGCATAGGACCAGAAATGTGGAGTAACAAGCTCTATTCATGCACAACCATGGAGTAACTATTTGTATTCTGTGCTTCATCTTTTACCCTGCAAAACCAGTATTTTACAGGAATACTGTCAGAGTGAGGGTTTATTAGTCTATCTTAATACTCAAACCTCAGATAATAAAGAGATTTATGAAGCCAATGACTAATTTAACTAAGGAAGGGCTGAGATAATGGCCAACAAAACTAACAGGAGACAAACTTAAGTACCAAACAAGTTAGTCCTGGCTTAGGAAACAAAGCTGTGGATTTACAACAGAAGTTCTTAGCCTGTCCTACACAAATCTTATCTCCTGAAAAGCTCAACTGAAGAACACAGTACTCAGTAAATTAAAAAAAAAAAAGAAAAATCATGACCGTGCAACAACAGGGAATGCTTCACACTATACTGCTACAGAAAGGTTCTAGGGCTCAAGTAGCTTTGAGTTTCCTTCTTAAGAAACCTATCTGGAAGAGGAAAATGGGTGAATTAGGCTTCAATGCACTAATTTTGCAATAAAGGGTAAAAAATTATACATACAGGCAGACATTCCACTCTATTAAAAGCCAACCTGCTAATAAAATTCAGCATTTGCTCCTACACCCTTTTTAAAGGTAGGCAACAAATTTTAAAATAGCAAAAAATGTGACATAGCTTGATGACAAGTACAAGATCAATGTCAGACATAATTCTGACATGTTAGAATTCCTACTTATCTGTTTTTATATAATGAAGTTTATAGCTCATTTAAGTACACGTTCTTCCTGTTCAACAGCAGATTTCCAGGTATTAGGAGAAAAGCAAAGCCTGTGCAATAGCACCCCATAAATGATAAAAACATAGATTCTGATTACATATCTAAATAAAATAAAAGATCTTCAGACACTTCAAACATACATCAAAGTATACAATATTTCAGCACAGGCAGGAAGGAATTGCTTAGTAAGAATTTGATGCCATGATCCTTACATTCATAGCATTAATTTATAAACTATATTGAACAACTCAAAACACTTAAAGCTAGTTCAGACCTCCTTCCCAACCAGCATCTCACACCCTTGAAAAAAACTGTTGTGATCATTTTACTCGAAAAACACACTCGCTGAGAAACTGTGCATGTTTATTTCAAAGGTGTTTTGAGAACTTTATTGGCTCCCAAATGTGCAGTATGGTCAGCAAGTTGCATCTCAGATTAAAAATTTGAATTCAGCTTTATTTTGGTCATTGATAATTTCTGAAAGCCATTGTATTTTAGGCTGAATTCCTTCCAGTCCAATGTGTTAAATGGTATATCCAGAATTCAGATCCATCTCCTTTATATAGCTACAAATTAGGGATAGTTTCGGAAAACTGGTGAAAGTGATTCAAATGCAGACTTACTTGATTCCCACATAGATCTTCGTGGCTTCCATGCCCTTAATTAACATTTTAAGAGAAGTGTACAGCTGAATATCTCATTATTCTTATTCTAAAAAAATCACAATAAAGCAACACTATAACTTTCTGTTAGGAGTACAGAGGGAGCCTTAACTTTTCACCCTGGGCAGATCTTAGTTGCAAGAGAGGCATCTCCAGATGTCATTGAATTGGACAAACTGCAACACTGCTGCTCCTCCTTATCTGAACATTTAGAACACAGGATCTCTTATTCCAGGAAAACTCCTCATGGACACCAAAGGCACCACACATAAGCTATGCGGTTCCAACAGATGGTGGGAAAAGTAGACTGTGTTCTTCACTAAGGCAAGATGATAAAGGCATAGTCCTTCACCCAAGCCTTATTTAACCACAGTGTAAAGGTGAAGGGGCTGTACAGGCAGTACTGTCCCAGATTTCCACAATGGATGAAGAAAACCAGTAAGCTATTATTGTGATTTTAACAAGAAATTAGTAACATTATCACTCAGCTTTGGTATACTGAATTGCCATTTACATGAGAACTGTGGTACCACTGAAGCTCTGTTACAGTATGCACAGATGACAAACACAACAGGTAACTTGAAATCAGGGACTGGAGTGAGACAAACTAAAAAACACCTAGGCAACAGGCACTGGAAACAGCATCAGCTGGATCAGCAGCAACAGGGAGGTCCGTAGAAACTGAACTCGAGATATGCAGCTCCCAGACACATCCAGCACTAAAGCTGCTGAAAGCACATGATTACCAAAGGCCAGTGTCAGCCAGAAAGGGGAACATGCAGCAGGGTCACAAAAAAGGATGTTTCAAAACACTGAGGAAGACATACGCTGAGTTACAAAATGCTCAAAAATCTGTTTGTTCATCCACTAATTTTAAAAATACAGGTAAAATGCAAGAATCTAACATGTCTGTAACATCCTTCTGCCTGAGAGCAAGACCTCATGCAATTCCTGAACTCCTCTTGCACTCAAATCTCTTTTCTTGATTGCTGATAACTCCTAAGAGTAACTTCCTACACTGATAAGATGCTCACTAGGCCACCATAACACCCCTTAAAATAGAAGGGCTGGTTCCATTCTTCCCTTCAGTTTGCATCACCTCTGAAACAACAGCTGCTCCCCCAGACAGGCTGGCATCCTCTTCCACACAGAGGAACTGTTCTGCCATCTTTAGCTGTGAACATGCCTTCTCCAGACATCCCAATCTTTCCTTCCTTTGCCATCCCAGCTCTCCAGGCTTCCTTAATATCTCTAACCACAGACACAAGCTGAACTTTACCCACAGAACTGGTTGCTCTTTCAGTACCTTTATATAGGAAACATGAGCAATGGGAGGCGTTCTAACAAAGGAAGCAATTTCTACTAATTACACAACTATCCATCACCCACCCCCATCAGTACTTAAAACTGCATGTCACTGTGATCAAGAGACAGGTGACTGATGATTTTATCACTTATCATCCTAACTCACCAACAGGCATCTCTTTCAGAATATTTAAACTGATGTTTACATTATGGAAAGAAGAAATGTTCCATCTCCATACCTAACAAAAATTATCAACTGTGGAAAAAAATGAACTGTGTAGTCTCCCAAGTACAGTTACAAGTATTTCCATATGGTTTAGACATGTGTTTTGAGTTAAACCCCTGTGTGCTCTCTTTGAGCACTTCTTTAGAAGAAAGCAAATGGAAAAATGTAATTGCTTAGTAGTATGAAGAGCAGTGTGGAGTAAAGACAACAATACCATGAATAAAACAGCATGTTAATTAGGACTCTAGAATCATTCACTTTTTGGAAATGACTCTGTTGAGCTCTATGTACAGGAAAAAAGCAGGAGAGGGTTAAAACCACTTCTTAACACTATGTGATAAGAGAAATGCTTATACATGGATGTTTACTGCATGTGACCTACTCATTATCTCAGTCCCAGTTACTCCAATATCACTAATTGAAGCTTTTAGTTTCTTTTACTTCAGATACTCAAAATACAATTATATGGAAGGAAATAACCCTATCAGAGTATATTAATTCATTGAATTCTAATACACTTCGTAAATTGTAGAAAATAAATGTTAACCAAAGTCTTATGAAAATTCAAATACGGTTAAAATCTACAAACCAGAGCACATGAATGTAAGTGCATGCCTTCCCTGTACAGAACACATCAACAGGACTTCCAGTTCTAAACTGCTCACCTTCAGTTACTAAAAAGTTCTTTCTAAAGGAGTAGTCCCCTACATGAGTTAGATCACTAAATATTTAAGAGGCATCATTGACTAGAATAAACTTATTACTAGTAATACTGTATAAACTAAGAGGAAAAATTAAATCCTTTTTTTTTTCCCCATAAAAGATATATTCACATCATCTGTACCTTCAGAGGGACCTGTATCTCCCAATAGGTTCATACAAAGCTGAAATAAAATCAAGTCACAGGAGCCTCTAGGAGAGTAATTTTCTCCTAACATTTAAACACAAGCAACTTCATTATAGAATTGCACCACATGCCAAAGTGTGCTTACACTGCTTGTTAGAGGATCTACTGTTTTCTAGCTTCAACTGACTTAAAAACCCTGTTCTGGTTACCCAGAATCAGTCCCAGGGGCTTCCACTTAGCAGAGGAAAAATGTCAGAGGTTAAGGGAAGGGTACTCATGAATTACACACAGAATCAGATGGCTGAAAACATGCAGTACACATTCTAATGCACAGTTCCAGTGTAAATTCCACTTGCAGAGAAACATAACTAGCTCACTTTCATTGCTTTGCTGGAAGTTTATAGTTCACTGTAAGAGTAAGTTCAGCTTTCTTGCACATAAGAAAATTCCACAGCTAATTAAAGGTATCTGAGAAAGTACTGACAAGTCACAAGATGCTTAAATGAAAAGAGACCATTTTAAGACAACTCAAGATGCTAAACCAAACTTTTTTGTGGGACTTTTTTTTTTCTCACCATCAAAATACACTTTACTTGTAGCTTTCTTGATTTGTGGGGGAGGGGAGATGGGGGTGCTTTATTCTGGCTCCCTAACTTATTTTTGATCCAGTAACATAGAGAAGAAAAGTCAGGAGGAAAAAAAAGATTCTCAACTTTTTTTTCACTCCTGACTAGTTCAAGAAAGTTGTTCCTTGCAAAACAGATTATGAAGTTACACAATAATTCCCTCCTAACCTAAGATTCAGAGTGTCAAATAGAACAGCAGGAAAACAAATCTAGCAGATAGCTACTAAATATGTTTGCCTTGCTAAAAAGATATCATCAATATATTAATCACATAGCAAAAGTTATAGTATACCCAAATTTAAAGCCTCTGTTCAGAGAAACAAGTCAGAACCATGATTTAGAAATGATTTTGAAAGTATTTGCACTGATCTGTCAGTTACATTAAAATTATTAGATTAAACTTAGATATAAGAATCAATATTCTATACTTCAATGAAACTGCAAACCTTCATGTAACAAAGCATCAGTAAAGTAGCAACTGTAGCACAAAAGCAACTGTAGGAAAAAAATGCAGTCAGAAAAATACAGAAGAGGATGCTGAGGGGAGACCTCATTGCTCTCTACAACTACCTGAAACGAGGTTGTAGGGAAGTGGGAGTTGGCCTCTTCTCTCAAGTGAATAATGACAAGATGAGAGGAAATGGCCTGAAGCTGTGCCAGGGGAGATTTAGACTGGATATTAGAAAGAATTTCTTTACCGAAAGAGCAGTTGGACAGTGGAACAGGCTGCCCAGGGAGATGGTGGAGTTACCATCCCTGAAGTATTTAAAAGAAATATGGACATAGTGCTTAGTGACATGATTTAAGCACTGACTGGGTAGATTACGTTACGGTTGGTGGATTTAGATTATGGTTGAACTTGATCTTCAAGGTCCCTTCCAACCAAGATGATTCTATAATATACCCTGCTATAAATGTTACAAGAATTTATTTCTACAGAGGAGATAATCACAGGATACAAGTTCCATAGTATCAAACACATTGCTACCCAGTATTTTCTTACGAACATGTAAACTAAGCAGGCTGAATCTTGCCGACCAACTGACAACTCAGTAATAATCGGTTACTGCAAAATGTTACAGCTAATAATTCTGAAATGCATACAAGCCAGGCTGCTGACATATCACACTCTTTCAATTAATGCCTAGCTAGATATCCCAGCTGTTACAGTATTTGACATCATCACTAACTATCTGGGACAATACAAATAAAACATTAAAAACTGGAAAATGCAGAGACATCTAGAAAAGCAAAAACACACTACTTATACAGTACAAACAATACTCATTATGTTTGGGTTTTTTTTTAATGTAAGGAAATCAGTGAATTATGCTTAACAAAAATAATGTATACACCTTGAGAAATTGCGGTGTATGGTAAAAGATCAATGATAGGTGGAGGGATTTACCTAACATATCAAAGATAACAAGTTTACAACTTGAGATCTGCCAGTGAGCCACAAGACTGATCATAATTGCAAGTTTTAGCCAGGACAAATATAGAACAATATATTTAAGGCTTAGTTGAAAATAAAACTCATTCATTTTATATATATTCGATACTAAAATACGAGTCACTAAAGCAAAGGAGTCAAACAGATTCACCTGTAGGGCCCCTCCAACACTAACCCAGCAGAGCTCTTCGTCTCCTAGCAATGACAGAAACAACTGAAAAAAGCCATGTTAATTATATGCTTTGCTCTGAGAACAGGAATGGAGTCAGGTGGCTTCTGTCCTGATGTTGTCATTTAGTGCATAATAACAACCATATCAACTACCCTAGATTAAAGTTTCAAACTCTTTTTGCACTACGAGGTTGTACACGATGTCTTTTTTTTTTTGTTCTCCGCTTGAATGAACACTGCCTTAAATATTGTCCATGTGACCTCAAAGATACTGTGACTACAGACCTAACTGTGGCTCTGAACTGCCAGCTGAATATGTATGTATTTGAACAACTTGATATATGACCAGCTTATTAGACAATAAAAATTTCTATGGCATTAAAACCAAAGAATCATAGAATACCTGGACTTTTCACTTCAAGGACTGGAAAACCATTCTAATAAATTAAATGCAGCAGTTTTGCCAGTAACATGATTTACAGCTTAGCAAAATATATCTGTGCAGTATATCACAAAAGTATCACTAAACAGTGACATTCAAGAGTTTAAGGTACAATGATTTATTAAGCCAAGCCATTCCTTCAGGACAGTCTGTTCTGGCTTTATAGTTTAACTTTTTTAGAAAATTAAATAAACTGGCTGGCAGAATTTATTTGCTAACTTGATTAAGGCTATTCTTTCAATCAAGATGAACAAACCTGAAGAAGTATTGTTCTTCATACCATCATTAGCAAACTGACATCTAAGTAAAATCTGGGTCCTGATCAGTGAACTTTTATGACATTTTAACATGACTGATTTTTAAACCAAGTGAACTGTGAAATTATATCTATAGTTTCATTGTAATCTCAATCAACTTCCGTACCAAATAAAAATGGAATGGTTCTAACCCAAAACTAAGTGTTTTGAAGATCATGTAACTGTAAAACTTCTTTCTTTAATGGGCCAGAATAATGTCACTAGCATTTAAGTCTCAGGAGGAACATAAAACATTGTTTCAATTAAAATTTTCAGGAATAATAATTCTCTGACCTCCACTAATGTTTTTCAGTCTTCAAGAAGTAGCCCCTAAAGCCAAACTCATCCTGGAGACTAGGAGAATTAAGACTGATCTCTATCTGCTCCCACTTCTACCCTGGAACTGTTTTGGTCTTTCTGTCCTACTACTACAAATATTTTCCTTTGATACTCATTACATTTGGTGAAGCCAGAAGCAGGAAAATTTACCTACTGTACTACTGATTCAACTACTGTCAACTGTACAGAACACTGTAAAGGTTTTCTTTAGCCTTCTATTCAGCAGGACAGAAATTCAAATTAATATATCGGGTTGACAAGTATAGTTAAGACTATAAACTATTTTACTTTCTAGAAATCTGAAAAAGCCGAGTATCATGCTTCCAGACTCCATTCCAAAGGAAATTTATGTCCTAGCTTCTGTATTGTGCCACCTTAGAGGCTTTTCCTAATACAACCTCTGCTCTGGAACACCAATCCCTACCAAACTGGCCCTAAAAATGCTGCATCACAGTACCATAAGATATAAAACATCATCCTGCAAAAGGTTAAATAGAAATCAAACAAAATTATAACATTAGGAATTCAGTTCTCTAATCCAATCTGATGTTTTAACAAAAAAATAAGTAAGATTGGTTTCCAGCCAATCATCAAACTTGGACTGAAAAATACTGCCCTTAAGAAAAGGACTGATTTCCCAAATGACATTTTCCCCCTAAATAAACTATTCTGCACCATACATGCTTCTGTTTTTAACTCAGGTAACTGTTAGGGCCTTTGAGATAAGTAGAAATGTGTGCATATTTGTCCCAGTATAAGCAATGCCAATATTATAGACACATCCAATAATGTCTTTGATACAGAAATCTCAAGCCAAGAGGAAGACCAACTTATTAAAAAGAAATACCATTTGCCCAACAGCCTACCAAGCTACAATTCTCCTTAGTCGGTGCTATTCCAAAACTTCACTCATCAGTATTCCTCCTTCTCAAATTTTTATAATTATAGTCATCATCAGAAAAAGGTTTGAAAAAATTCACTAACCACAGAGAAACATTCTCTGGAGAGCTCAATTCCCACATATCAGCCTTGGCGAATTTAGTATTTTAATTAGTGGAAAACTCTAGACATTATAGCTGTGCAACTGCTACAATGGAAGGTAACCAAAGTGATGCACTACTGCTTTTCCAAGCATTCCTATACCTTAAGTACCACCTACTGTATTCAAAGCCTTCACATGCAGTAACAATGATAACCACCAAGGCTCTGCTCAGGATCAACATCACAGTCCAGAGCTCTGCTGGCAGCAGTGCCCTGATCAAATTCATGCCAACATTAAATTAGTTTAGTTTGGGAGAGCAGTTGCACAGAAAGGTAAAATGCTTTAATAGGGCATAGTTCCTGTTCCCACTCCTACTTCCTACTCCCAAAAGAAACAAACAGGAGAAACAAAGACTGGGGCCGTGCTACACAGCAAAAGCTTGCTTTTGTTTTGTATGCTCTAGTCTGGGGAGGAGAAAGTTCCTTCCCTTCAAGTAGTGAAACTGGTCAGAACTTCAGACATCTGTAACAAAAACTGTTAGGAGAAACCAATTCCTCATGAGGATGAGGCAGCACACTGATCGAAACTGGAAGCAGCTTCCCCTTCCAGGCTGTGGTGATAACAGATGGTGATGTGTTTCTCAGCAAGGCGAAAGAAACGTATGGAGTTTTTATTCTTGGTTGAACTTTGGAAAGCCTTGATTAAAGGTCTATGAAAAATGTTATTCAGCAGGAATTTTATTTGGTTCTTTTTTTCTTCTCTAACTAAAGATTGTGCTTGTGGTTTAAATTTTTCAAGTGGAAATGCTGACAGTACTGCGTAAGTTATGGAATCACAATCCAAATCTATCTACTGAAGTTAGGCTGATGAGGTATATTCAGTTATCATTTTGACTATTTACTTTAACTCTGTGACAAGTATAATAAAAAAACCCACACAGTTTGCTAAAAACCTTTGCACAGAATTTAAACTTCTCAATTACATTAAGTATGCAAACATAAGAACAGCTTAATATATCCAGACTTGAGATTTTCCCTAGCACTTCCTGCTCTACCATTAGCCAGCTTCTTTCCAGTTGTGCTTTCTGTTTAGCTTTTGACATATCAAATTTTTAACACTGTATACAGAGATTAAAACTATTTTCTTTGACATTGTGTGCATTTAAAGGATTTCTCACTCAGTACCTTGCTTTGTTCATGCACGTAGCCTCCCTCAAAAATTACACCATACCAGCACAACCATTCTGATACAGGTACTGGCATAACTACAGTTCTGTTTGAAGAAGCCTCCTCTACTTCTACTCATGTAGCTATGAAATGGGAAATGTTCTTACAAATGTATGTTGTACATCTACTCTCAAGAGTTTGCATTGATCTTTGCAGCACAAGCATGCGCTGGACAAAGCCCTCTGCACACACAAACCTGAAGTATCTTGAGGTTCCTGGCTCAAGTTTGTTTTCCTGAACAGTAAAAGATATTCCAATTTAGTATGTTCAATCACGTTTTTAAAGCAAAGGCATCTAGTTCAGAAACAGCTAAACCAGATCCCTGCTGCTGTCCTCTGAGCACGGCACATGCCCAGCCCTGTGCCAAAGGCTGCCTCTTGTGTCAGGGGCCCAGGGACAATCTACGCTCGAGTTCATAAAGCAAACAACTCCACGAGAAAACATGCAACAACTCTGTCAAGTATCTGTGTTTTGATCTATCGTGTCCTACTGGGCCACTCACACACTGTAAAAACCAACGTAAGTACATTCCCTAACACATTTACACAAGTATTTTTTACTAGCCGTTCTGTTTGAGGATGGCTTCGTACCCATAACTGAACTGGCAGTCGGGTATGAACTGAAAGCAGGCTGAGCAGAAGCAAAGGTATCTGGAAGGGCTTCAAGGCCTGTGCTGATATGTCACCAGCCCATCACACAGCGCCAGCCCCCCCGGCCCGCAGCCCCTCGGCCTCCTGAGGGGCTCCTTCAGGCCGCCTCCGTCCCAGCCCAGCCGGACGTGGAACATCTCCCAGGCATCCCCATCACCCACAGACGGCGATTATTCGTGACTCAGAGGATTTGGGGTTGGTTTGTTTGCGTGGCCCCATGCCAACTCCGGAGTTCCCAGCAACGTACATCTGCGAGAGAGAAAGCCGAGAGCAGCTGGGCCAAATCCCTGCCTCAGTTTTAAGGGCTTCCCTGAGGAGATTTCCGCCCACCCCCACAGATACAGGGAAAAAAAAACACAAAACAACAAAACTCCGGGACGCGTCCTGGAGCAGCCGAGCTCGGAGAGAAGGACGGGGCTGGGGGCGGGGAAGAGGAAGCACGGGGACTCCAGGGGGGCCGCAGGGAAGTCGTCGTCGGTGGTCCCGGGAGGCGCCCGGGCTCGGGGCGGGCCGAGGGACCAGGCTGCAGCCGGGGCGGCCGCGCCGCCGGAGGCCGGCGGGGAGAAAGGCCGCTTTGTTCACCCTCCCCCGCGGCGGGCGGCCCGGGAGACGGAGGCGGACGGGTGGCGTCACTCCCCCGGTACCTACCGCAGCAGGAGACGACGAGGAGCAGGAGCTGCGCTGACCTCCATGCCGGGGAGCCCTCCGTGCTCCCCCAAGGGGCCATAACACCAGCCCACAGGGAGACGACGAGTGCCGGACCTGCCGCCGCCGCGCGCCCCCGACACGGAGCCGGAGCCGCCGCCGCCGCAAGAGGGGCCGGCCGCGGGTCGCCCGGCGGAGCTGCCGCCTCGGGGAGCGCCAGCGGCCCGCACAGCCGCGCCTCACCCGCCCGCTCGCGGAGCCATGAGCCGCCGCCGGCCTCGGCCTCCTTCCTCTCGCGCCGCGCCGCTTCCTCCTCCCCGGCTGGGCTCCGCCGCGGCTGCGCACTGGCGGCCCGAGCGCATGGAGCCGCTCCCGGCAGCCGCGGGCGGGCGGGGCGGAGCAGCGGCCCCAGACGGCGGGGGCGGGCCCGCGCCGCCCCGCTCGGGCGCGGTGCCGCCCCGCGGCCGCCTCGTCCTGCCCCGCCGGCGGCGCCCGGTTCCGGGCCGCCCTTGGCAGCGCTGGGTCCGCCTGGTCCGGGAGCCGCGTCCCGCGGGGCCCGGCTCCCTGTGCCGGCTTGTTCGCCCGGGTCGCGCGGCCGTGTCGCTGAGCCCAGGAGGTGCCCGCCGGGGAGAAGGGTTCAGACGAGGGCAGGGAGGGTGAATCCTCCCGTCGCTGCGGCGGCAGAGCAGCCTGGAGTCCCGTTGACGTGGAAAAAAAAAAAAAAAACAAAAAACAAAACCCAATGGGGATTTGGGCGCCCTGGCTGTCTGCCCTGAAAAAAACTTTCTGAAATCAAACCCAGTCTACACAACACAGAGACAGCCCGGCGGCCGCTGTGGTTCTGACCTCCAAACCTGCATTTCACCAGTGAGATCGGAAAACCCTGGGAGCAAGAAGCGTAACAGCTGTAGTTACGTCGCATCCGAAATTAGGGACCCCACAGAAATTCCTTGTGATGCTGCCTGTTCAGTTATGATTGTCTGTCCTGCAACGCACTGTTTTCCTGTTGCAGTTACCTATTGCTCTCAATTGTTTAACCAAATGTCGAAAGCAAGTGGGATTCACAGTGCAACTTCTGTATTTAGCTTGAATTTTGCAGTGCCTGTTGCAGATTGGGAGAAATGTTCACCGCCTCTGTTTTACTAGATTAACTGATCTACTTGGAGAAACAAAACATTACCCATCCTGAGAAAAACAGTAGTTACCTTACAATGATAGGGCTTCGTAGCTATATGATGAAAACAGTCGTGTTGGACCAGACCAGAAATGTTGCTCCATGAATGGTAATTGCTATGGGGAGTGCTCTGTGCTATTTCTCCTCATTCCACTTTTTTCATAGAATCATAGAATAATTTAGGTTGGAAAAGACCCTTAAGATCATGGAGTCCAACCACAAACCCAGCACTGCCAAGTCCACCACTAAACCATGTCCCTAAGCATCACATCTATATGTCTTTTCAATACCTCCAGGAAGGGTGATTCAACCACTTCCCTGGGCAGCCTGTTGCAATGCTTGACAACCCTTTTGGTGAAGAAATGTTTCCTAGTACCAAATTTAAACCACCTCTGGCACAACTTGAGGCCATTTCCTTTCATTTGTTGTTCTCTGATTTCTCCCACATTTACTTCCCAATTCATATATATTTGGGACAGAAGAGTCTAGTTCAACCCAGTTTCTAAAACCCAGTTGGATGTTATCGAGAGATGCGATATGATTCTCTTTCCATAGATTTTAGTTGCATAAAAATAAAGACAACAGTAACTATCTTTTCCGATTAAATGCTATTCCAAACAACCCAAATATCTATATTGGCAAAACTGCTTTCAGTCACTTGTACAAACAAGTGGCTAGCCTTACCATGTCCCCAGGTTGATCATTCATGGCAGCAGAGAGCAAAGCATCAATCCCTGGCATCAGGACCTTAATTTCAACATTGTTCTCAAACATGCAGAGCAAAAGATGATGTGCAAAAGAGTCCTGCCTCAGTACTAAATGAGCTTGGCAAGCAAAAGGTGAGATACTGAAGTAATGAGCTAGAGAAAAAAACTGCAGGAGCAGTTTGCCTGCATATAAGATGAGCTGGATCTTACAGGTTCAGGGAAGAGAACGTGTTAGTGGTCCATGTCAAGCAACATCTTCCCATGTAGCACTCTTAGCAAGTTTACCAAGTCCATGAGCTTTAAAGTATTTAAAAATACTTGTTTCCTAGCGAAGTTCTCCGAGTAAAAAGTCTTACTTGTCTTTTTTTGCTGCTCTTTCTGTTGGTCTCTGCCAAAAGCTGTCCATCTGAATCTCTTTGATGTTCGGGGAGAAGAATATCATGTCTCCTATGCCTGCAAAGCATGTAGTAAATCATAGACATAAATTTTTATGCACGAAATTCTAATAATGACTGCAGGTTATTGTTTTGTGCCTTTTTTTTTTTTTTTCTTATCTGAAGATGACTAATAAAAGTTTATCAGTAGGAATCCTTTTAAGTTGGAACAGAAGTTGGCACCATCTTTCTTTTGTATTTGAAGGCATGAAGATAAAACACCCTGAAAGTGCACACACACACACAGTTCACCTTGAAACAAACTGAGATTGTTGTAACAGACTGTCATTCTTCTGTTTGAAGCTCAAGGTTGGCATGTGAAGCTATGAAGCAACTCAGCGAGAATTATCAAGCACCCATTGACAGTATCAGCGTATGATTTCCCCCGTATAGTTTTACTTCCAATACTATTTTCTTTTTAACAAGTGGTTGTTTACAGTCACTTCAGCTTCACTGCCTTCTCAGCATCTTCTCTTTTTCTCTTCTTAGCCCTTCCTCATCAGTTTTCTCTTTCTTTTGTCACTTTAGACTATTGCTGTTACAAGTGCCACCCAGATTTAACAGTAGTTTTATGACCCATTGTAAAAGTTCTCCCAAGTTCATTCTTCTCTATTTCTGCTCTGTCTGCAAAATTGTAGGCTCTCATGCCAAGTCTTGGTTTGGATCTCTCTCCATCTTTTTAATACACAATAAGAATGGAGACAGTTTAAGATGTTGACTTGATCTCAGCTAAATGAAGCAACAGTAGTTTTTCTTTACCAGTTTTATTACTTTCTGTCCTATAACCTCCCTTCAGGTGAGGTCATATGTTGATATATTCAATACTAGGGATTAATTTTTATGAGACCTCTATGTATCTGAATTTACTTCACCTGTTTCTTTGCAGAAGAACTCAAGTATTTTATTATTAAAAGTACATCAATGGAATTCTAATAGTCTTATTTTGTGGTACTAGTTTTTTCAACACAATTATATATGAAGTATGAAACAATAGGCAGTAGGGGAAATGAATTTATCTCCCAGACTTGCATTTGTTTTGCAGCACAGCATATGGAGAATGGGAAAAAAAAAATATTTGTTCAATCTATATAGTAATATATTCATCTTTTTTAAAACAAGCGGTTTGCACAGCAGTTCTCTAAAGAGTGCTAATAAACTAGATTTTTATTCTATGTTATTTTTAATACTAGATCACAGCTATCTCAAATCTAGAGTACCCTACATAACTTCACTGCAAGAATGATGAAAGGCAGTAGAAGATGGTGCCAGAAACATCTGGATCAAGGCCATTGTTTTCAAGATATATTCCATACATCAAAATCTGCTTGTGTGATGCTGATGTACATATTAGTATTGCTGTTACTTGCTGGAGAAAATATATCAAATGTGTTAAGTGATCATTTATTTCCCTGGTATTTATTATTAGTATCATTGTGTAGTCTGGAGGCCAATCAAGAGTAGCATCCCATTATGCTAAGGACTGTACAAACACAGGACATGCTGTACATTGTGCAGTGGAAAACAGTCCAAATATAGCGCAGTTAACTGCAAATGAAATATATGTAGAGCAGCAGTCTAGCTGTATCCTTGTAGCTTGCACCCAAACTGATTTTGTAGGGCGTATTAGTGTAAGCAGAGTGGTCCACTAACTGCTTCTGGATTTCACATTGGTTTCTTCAAACCCCTGCAGAGTCCCCCCTTAATCCCCCCTGGGATTAAGTCAGTGCTCTTTTTCCATGCTTTATTACCTTTGGACTGTAAAATTATAAACATTTTGTAAGCTCTTTGCCTAAAATCTAAACCAAGTAACTGTATCGCTGACAGGAGGAAGGGATTTGTGTACAAGCAAGTTTTAAGAACTGCCTACAAAAATTGTTACCTCATGTCCCTTATGTAATAGTAGTTATTTTTAATTTTAGTCATCTGAATCTGGACTGTCTCTCTTACGTGTATTGGATATTATGCTTTAAATATTATTACAACTGTTTTGTGTTCAACTGACTGTTCAGATTAAATCATGAGATGTAGTCACAGGCTTTGTATTTTCCCTGACAATAATAGCACTTCTGTCATATGCTACATGAATTGCTATTGACTAATTTTGTAGTTTTCAACATTTCTGGAAATGTTTTCTAAGCTAGTTCATTTATTAAAGTACGTTGCTGCTGCTGCAAGGACAATCGAACAGAAGGAACTTCAGTTTGAAATAAGCCATGTGACAAAGCGTGACCTAATTCAGCCTGCAATTACACTATGTAACATAATGCTTAGGTGAGCACCTACAACATGGTAACACCACTGGTGCTAAAACTGCTTTTGTTCTTCCCTTACTGTTAAATAAAACAACTTAACTCTTACTGTGGCAATGTGGACCTAGCTGGTAGGCAAAGTATGGTGGTACCTTCATTCTCCTAGGTGCACTCTTAGTAACAGCCCCTGAAGTGGCTTAAGAACCATTATATTAGCATTATTTTACTACAGGATTTCCAGTGCACTAGAGAATCACTGGTGGTTACCTAAAGTGGCTGAAAAGCATCAGAATAGAGGACAGAATCTGAGTCCATACTCACATCACATCTCAGAAGAAAATCTAGTCCTTCCCTCCAATCATGAGAGGCTGCTTAAGGCTGAGCTTAACAGCCATCCTCCTCCCCCTGCATTTAGCTTCTTAGGATCTGCTAGTTGACTATTGGAAGAATCTTCTATTACTACAGTATTTCATTTAAACCTATATGCTTTTTACAGATGCATACACATTACTCTATAGAACATTGTAATAAACCCACAGGAAAACCTGAGTTTAAATTCTAGTCAAACAAAGAATTTATAGGCAAAGGTACTTATATAAAACTTTAAACTAATTTTAAATAATTATCCAGTCACAAAAATTGTTCCCCTGATTCATGGATAAAATGAAGAACCAAACTATTAATACTATTTTAATTTTAGAGCAGACAAACTCAAAGGCCAAAGGGAAAAGAAAGACAAAAAAGGCTGAAGGAAAGAAAAAGCCAAGACAAAAGACTAAGTGATTGCAAAGAAAACCCAAACATCTTTTCAATATTAACAGAACATTTCACAAGCAATTTTCAAAATCTAAGAGGCTAATTAGCTAGTCTGGAAGGAAACTATTAAAAGCCTACAGTTGTTGGGTTTTTTTAGTGGAATGTTTCATTTTCTGATTTACATTTATTTTTTCTTGCACACAATTTTTAAAGCAATTAATTTTTCAAGCTCCATACTGACACTGGTAATATTATTGACTTTTAATTATGTTCAATCAAAACCTCCTTCATCTGACCTTCATACACACACCATGTCCCCACTGGTCATTAAAGCAGAAATAGCATGATGTCTGAAGTAGTGAATTACTTCTAAAGTATAGCCCAAAGTTCAAAGAAGCAAAATGAACTCTAGTTTTACAGCAGTAATCATGTTCTGCATATTGACAGGGCTGGAAGAAAACACATCCAAATGTGATGTGCTAATAGTTTGCCCAAATAGATTTTTTTTTATCTTTTTGAGTGCTGCTAATCTTTAGCCGTGGTTCTGGATGATCTGTTTGTGTGTGCACTCGTAACCTCCAAGGGGAGGACTTTGAGTCGGAGGGCAGGATCTCAGCCAGAGGAGTTCTGCAGCCCTTTAACACATACAGGAACCTAAACCAGTCTCCTTCCCTAACACATGCTAAACCTGATTCCTACATTTCTCCAGCACCAAGACTGAAGAGTTTTGGTTTTCTTACACAATAGCTCTTGGGATGTTGCTGTATTAAAATTCTCAACAGATTTTATTTGGCTTAGCCACACATAATGCCATTTCATAGATGTCAGTTGAAATTTGGAGAAAACCATGGGGTGTAAACTTGTAGAGGTAGGCACCAGCACTCTTTGGGATAGTTGCTAGCTTTAAAAGGAGGAACCCCTACAGAAGCCAGATGTTCACTGAGGGATTACATTACTTCAGTGGTATGCTTCTGTTCTGTTGTCCCATCCAGCGGAAACTATCCTTCAAAGTCATAATTTAGTTCTTAATGCATGATTAAACTGGATTGAGCAAGAGGAACTCCAGACTTAAATCCAAAAGCAATGAAATCTCTTAGGTCATGAGAACTGTGAGTCGATTATAACTGTACTAAGACCTTAACATAACTTACAGTTAAGTCAAGGTTAGAGAAGAGGCCTTCGAAGAGCTTCTCTCAGACTGCAAAATACAGACACAGTAACTGACAGCTATTAGCTTGAGCAAAAGCATTCCAAGGACTAGTACACTCTTCTGTCTAAACTTTTTAACATTACAATTATTCTGTCACAGGTCCAAAGTTACAGTAGACTTGTACACAGACACACAAATATGTATGTAAATATCTGTTATATTCATATACACTCTCACACCTTCCACTCTTCTCTAGGTTACCTTAATACTAATAGTACCTATTGCAAACAGTCTAGGAGTCATTCTAGGTCTCACCTCCTCTTGCTCCAAATCATTTTGTTATTAAAAAATCGTAAGACTCTAAATAAGACTTTTTGATTGACTTGACTAATAAAACTTGGCAATACCACCATATGCCCACCCATTCGAGCGAAGTTAAAAAATATGGGGTAATACGTTAAGAGTACCAGGGATTTGCAAAGCTCTGCAAGTCCCTAAGATGAACATGAACTTTTTAGTTGAGAGGTATGTGCAAAATGCACATGTAAGTTAGAACTCAAAGCAGTTAGGTTGTGGTTTTTTTAGTTTGTTTCCATTTACAAAGGTATTTTACAGACCATTCTAGTCTACTCTGACAAAATGACCTTTATTTGAAATCTAATACACAAACTTACCTTTATTTGTAAAATCAAAACTATATTTAACTGCACAGAAGATAAAATGCATATTCCTAATGATGGAGGTTAGGATGCTCAAGAACAATGTTCAGCAATATGAATTAAAAGAAAATGTATTGATTTTAGTAATGCAATATTTTAATTGGACCTTATGGTAGAGTGTTATCTTGTAACGAAGGAAGATGTCCTACTTTTTCTTTTTTAACATTTCTCCATAATTAAAATACAAGAGAGTGTGAAAAGATTATTAAGATTATGTCATTCACATTCTGTCTCCTATTCTTCAGAGAACATGCCAACAGTGCATTTTACATCTAGTCATTAGAGCTACAGGAGTAAATTAAGGCCTGGGTGTCCAAATCCCATTTGCATCTTTCAATGCAACTTGTGTCAGTGAGAGTGGGAGATCCACAGCAGAAAAGACCACCTCATATTCCCTGTTTCCCTGTAGTCACAGAGATCATTTGGTTAAAATTAGCATGGTCATTTGGAAAAGCATTTCAAGATACTAAAAAATGCCTTTAGGACTAGACTCAGTTGCTTTACATTTTAGTTTTCCACTGTGCCAGACACTTTTGCACTTCATTTTTCCCTTTCAAGCTTTAGTCCTACTATGTTATTTTGCTTATTTATTGGAATTATATTTTCAATATATTCCTGTCAGGCTTATAGAAGTCTTTGATACACTCCAAGCGCAGTAGCACAATAACACTGAAATATTTTCAAGGCAATATTCAGAGATTGTAGAGCTACAGGCTGTATCAAGAACTGCAGGAATTAGCATTGTTCCACAAAGTAAATGAAGCTCCACTAATATCAGGTTTTCCTGAAATTTGGATCAAGCTCCAAATTTTCCATTTGTAAAAAGTTCAGCCCTTTGATGAAGTTTCACTTGTCTGCAGATAGCTGGCTTTTTCTCTCACTGGAAAAAAGTGATAATAGACAAAGGCTTTTGTTTGTTTGCTACAAACCAGCTGCTTCTAATCTACCTTGGACTCACACTAGTATTGCAGTATCAAGGAGGATGAAAGCAAACAAACAAGAGGACAATGAAATCCTGAAGGGCAGATTTCCAGCACCAAAAAACCCACTAGTAGTGGATTCAGATGCAATCTGATGCAATAGCAATGTAGTTCACTGCAGTAATTTATTATATTGTCCTTTAGCTCCGAATGTGCAGAATAGTTTTCTACCATGCCTGCATAATTGAATTGCAGGAGATACCAGGACTACTGGAAATACTGGCAGCTGGGATCATTTTCTTCTGAACTAGCACGAGGCTTTTAAAATTCAGGAAGACATTTTGTTATTTTTTGCTGTGTTCAGATTTTACTTGTTTATCCATAACTGTCCAGGTCAAAAGGGTAAAGACAAAGGCTCTGCAAGTAATAAACCCTCCACTGCTATCTGCAGTCGTGTCCCAGATGTGTCTCTGTCACAGAAACCCAGCTAGCTGACACTGAAGCACCCATCTCTCATTTCAGTCCCCTGTGTGCCACCCCTCGCTGCTTTATTCATCATGGATCTAGAGCTGAAAGGATAAAAATTGAGGGAAAGCCAGTATTTCCTCACTCTTAATCTGTGTGTCCAGAGACAGTATACATTCTGGCCATGCTCCTAATCCCTAAATCCCCTAAACAGATAAAGCTTTCTAGAGAAGCTGTGTAGACACCAAGGAGAAGATAAAACTCACTTGGTTGCTTCCTTGGAATACTTCAGCTTCCTAGCCTGAATGTGGACATAACACGCAGGAGCAAATCCCTCTCTTAGTCTGGCAATTTCTTCCTCTAGGAGGAGATAAAACCTGCAGAAAATAGAGGCAGAACAATCTGGGACCTCAAGAAACTCATCAAGACAACCTCCAACTCAGCTGCTGAGTGCAGCAAGCATTCTGGCATCTTCTGGCCAGGCTTGGTAGAGTAACAGCACTTGTGGCTCTAAGGATTGTAGCATCCTTGACAAAGGAAATGTCACTGAAAGCTCCACATGTTGCTGCAGCTTTGTGGACTCTAAGGCTCCACTCATCAGTTACTCACTTTTTGGTTTTCCAACAGTAGCACAGAGAAGTGGAACGTATCACGTATTTTTCAGTTTGCCACCTTCTCCAGCTACCCATTAAGCAAACCCAGACTAAAGTGTCACTTTCAGTACAGACAATTCTGCATATGATATTCTAGCCTGGTGTAAGACTTACTTAGCTCTGTGACAATTTGTGATATTTAGGCTTTGCCAGAAAAAGAAAAAAAGGAAGGTCAAGAATAATACAAGATTGGAGTGCTGCTTGCAGGACTTCCATGGGAACTGGGTCAAACTGGCACTTAATCAAGAGATAACTTTTTTGACTCAGTTAGTTACCCTCAGTGACCCTGAGAAAAAACAGTCTTTCTGAACCTCAGTTTCCAAGGTAAAGAATGACAAAATGCCCCTTTTCCATTTTAACCGGGATGATTTTGATGGTAGATGTCTCGTTGCATTGAGTACACAGCACCCATAGCTCAAGGATTCTGGTTTCAAGTATGCTAAAAGAGAAGTACATTCATGAAATCTATGTCTGAAAGTTCAGCAGGCTTTTAATGTAACTCATTAGGAGAAAGGCTGTTCATCTACTTTCTTTAAAAATATTAGAGTGCAAAAGCAAAAGAGACATCCATAAAGTAAAGATTCACAGAGAAGAGAGATGCAACTATCCTGCAACAAGTTAAGGCCTCTGATTCATTTACAGCAGTCAGTAAGTTTCATTTCTTGGGAAATGCTGCACATGCACAGATGTGCACCAAACACATGGAAATCTCTTGAGTGAAATTTATATCTGCTAGTACAAATTGCTTGCAAATTAAGTTTGACTGGAATGTCAAGCTCCACCCGTCACCTTTTTTTCCTCCTTTCAGAAAACCCCACAGCCCACCTAAGGATGGTACAAACATTTTTTTATATACATATATAAACATGCATGATTTATATATTAAGAGAAAAAGTATTTTAAACTGCAGTGTATTCAAAACTGAATACAATTTAGCAATGGATGCATATACAGCCTTAATTCTGTCATTGTGTTTGTTCATTACATGGCATTCTCCAAATGATAAATGAGCATTTAGTCTCCTACTGTTCTTCTTGGGTCACTGGCAGATAATATCCCAGTGTCAAATGGTTTATTTTTTAAACCTGTTGCTAATCTGTTCAACAGGCTGCTCAGAAGCTATATGTCTGGGGCGGAACCCCCTTGACTAGTAATTATAATTAAGCAATGAAGAATATGTCACTATATCTGGTGATCTGGCAGGTAAGGGAATACATGAAGAAACAGAATATATAAAGATGAGCCAGTCTAGAAGATATGCATCCCGTGGTCTTCAGGGTATTCACTAATACAATTACTGAATGACTTGTAATTATATTTTGCAAGTTAAGGGAGAGCCAGAATCATATCTAAGGAATTGGAAGTGAGAAGATGGACTGATTAATTTTTTTGTTATATATAGCAAAACACTACTAATTACAATTGTCTAAACATATATTGAACTATAGTAAACTTCATTAAGGTAATAAATAGGAAAATATGTATGTATCTACAGCAGTGAGGACTAGTAACAACAAATCACAAGATGCAGATGCAGAGGCATATGACACCTTAATATTTTAGCTCAGAATTTGATCAGATGGCTATTAGATACAGCTATAAAATCTTATAGGACTTTAGGAGTCGTGGAGAGAGGAACATTTCTGTAGTCAACAGCAACATTTCTTCCTCTCCAAAGTAGCTTAACTTGTAAGAGTCTTCCTCTTTGTACATTTTAATTCAGAAAGGTAGCTTGTACTGATTACACTACAGGACCTTTGAGTTTTACCACAGGTGGAATGACTACCTACATTTATTTAGCTTGCTCAGCAAACTGTCCTTTAAGAGTAATTACTGACAAATTTAAAAAGTCAAGTTAACTGTTGCAGAAATACAAAGGGATCACACAGTGTTTTAATCACAAAAATACTGTTTGAAACAAGACATCATCAAAGACTGGTAAATTGAAAATGTTAAACATCTGTTAGTTAACCCATTTACCATGTGATCTACTGTCAACATTCTTAAAACAAAACAAAACCAAACCAAACCCAAAATGCTGCTGTAGCTGCTAACTGGTGGAATAGAGAAGATAGAATTTCAGCAATCTGGTGACACAAAATTATGAAGAAAAAAATAAAATGCCCATTTAGTAATTTTAGTAGACTGTAAAGGAATCCAAATGAAAAATTCTGAAACTATGCCTTTCTAATTAATATTCAGTTTAAATGCTGTACTTAGATTATATTGCTAGCTCTGCCATGCACCAACATAACAGCTCAATCATATTTTATAAATGTTAAGAGTTGAGATAACAAATCTGACATAGCATTTCCTCCAATACCATTCTTCATTAGTCTGAATAGAAACAAAGAAGGTGTGATTTTTTTTCTAGTGTAGCAGGCAACATTTTAAAAAAGAATGCAAAACTAAACAGTCAATGAAGTCTCATGACCAATGCAAGAAAATTAAACACCATCATATTTTGTTGTTACAATTATGGAAACATTCAGCTGGTGTGTCATGCACTGCCTGAAGGAATAACCAAGTTCAGCATTATGTAAACAAGAACAGTGTCCTTAGTGGTAAATCTAGGGACAGTCACGCCATTAACATTTCTAGTGTAAAGGAACTAGTGAGGTTGTCTCCTCCAGTCCATTCACACATCGTATTTTAAAAGTCAGCATTTTTCACACTGGCAGCTATAGTGAAATCTTAGTTACTATATTAAAATAATAAATAACTATAGTACCACAGATATAACTCAGTCTGTTGACTACTACTAAATATTGGTATTTTAGTTATAAAATTAAAAGTCTGGTTTTCTTTGGATAGCTCTTCCAATTACAAAAATTATATTAATTGTAAATACACAGGATGGCAACAGTCTTGGAAGTAAAATACTACAAAAATTACACCACAGCTAGGATTTCAACTTAAACTCTTCAGGTTAAATTCTTTAATTTTCTTCTGTATACAGTTATAGGTTAAACCCTTCAGCTGAAAAATAATAAAAGCAAATGTTCGTAAGTATAGGTCATCAATATAAATACCAAGTAAGACATTTACTTCATTTCTCCTTTTGAAGTTTTCCCATATTCTGATCAGCAGAAGTCTCTTTCCTTCCCTAAGGAACCTTCACATTCACACTCATTTAAACTTAACAGTATTTTCTCTTCATTGATCCAATCATGCTTTTTAAAAATATGCATTTATAAGTCTCTTGCATAAAATTCAATAGGCCCTGCTCCCATTTTTTGTATCCTGGCAAATTCAGAGCTTTTAGCAGTGGTGGTCTTCACCAAAACTGCGCACACACATTTCTTCCCATATTTTGTGTTCATACTCCTTTGTTCATCCACATGTGCCAAGGGTCTACCTTTTTGCTTTGAGGGGGTACATAATGTAATGTGAACATAAACATATATTAAGAAATCCAACAAGTACATCAGCTGGAACAGGCAATATCATACATGTCTTGTATTTTCTGCAGGTGTTAACCATAACAGATAGAAAAAGAATCCAGTGTTCCAAATATTGAAGTTGTGGAATTTTAGGAGGCAGCCATTTGTTCTGGTGTGCTGGGAGGAGGCAGTGCCTGTCATGCACGGGGCACAGAACAGAGCCCATGGGCAGGCAGGGGAGCCTTCTTCCTGCTAAATGAAGGAGAGCTGAACCTGAAGCTGAAGGCCAGAGGGTGGGATGGCAGGGCCAGAGCATGGCCAGACTGATGAGAAAATGGACTGACAGCAGATCTGTGCATCTGTTGATCCAAGGCAAAAGGGACGAAAAAGGGAGGGCAGAGCCATTGCCCTAAGACACCGTGTTTGCAGCTGTGCAGGGAAGGAACATGCTGAGGTCTCCAGGTGAAACTAGTGGGAAAGGACAGCTTGGATAATGTGAGGAAGTGAGCTGCCTGCTGCTATTTGGTCTTAGTACATCCACAAAAGCAGGACGCAGTGTGGATATATTTGTAAATAAACTGAATTTCGCTAAAGAAACACCTTACTGTAAAAATCATTTTCCCTTACCAGCAGAGTAATTGGGCACAGCTCTGAATACTGGCTGAGCACTTGAGTCAAAAAGCAAAAAGATAAAGCTTTGAGCCTGGTAGAAAGGTTACTAAAAAAATCTTTTCAAGCTTATTCTGGAACATTGCACAGTTTATTTCTTGTCCAGCCTTATCCCCAACATTCACTGCCAGCATATTCCGAGGTTGCTTTCTTACTGCCAGTATGTGAAAAGCATAAACACTAGAGGCAGTCTGCTTTCCTAAAGCAGCTTTCTTTCATGCCTCTTCAGGTTTCAAAGCAAAGTCCAAGTACAGATGATGTGGGAAAATCACCCCTAACAAATGGGAAATTGTTGGCAAATAAATGGGTGGAGGCATAAGAGGAATAACCTCTTACCAAGGTTATTTATATTTGCATCAGTGTGGAAGGTATATACCAGTCCAGACTGTTTTTAAAGGGGAGGTTTTGAAGGCCTCTGTTGGCACAGAAGGGTGAAGAATCAGGAGAGATTGCAGCAAAGCAGTGGCTGGACTCATTACCAGCTTGCTTCCTCCAGCCCACAAACCACCCAAATTGTCCCGCCATACCTAATGGCATTATGCAAAAGCATGACACTTGTCTTTTGTAACACCCAATACTAATTAGCCTGGGGAACTTCCATGATCCTATGTACATGTACGTGTATACGCCTTTATGATAAAACCCTATACTCAGAATACATCACTAAATAAATATCATCTCATTTTAAGATTAAGCAGACTATCATGCAACAATCAAAAGAGTACAAAATGCATGGGGATTTAATAGGAACAAAAGATCTACCTCATACAGATGTGAACACTAAGGAACTTCGCCAACTGTAGTGAAATTACTCCCTACAACTAAGGGCAGTTTATATTCTTAAATGTTTAAATCTATGGATGTGTCCTCAACCTTGAGACAGTTGGACAGGCATATAACATTTAATATGTAGTCTGTGTTGTTTATTTATTTACATGAAAGGACATTTCATTAATGAAAGGATTCCTTTTCTTTAGCAACACATTGTGAGTTTGAGGCACTAGATAAATAATAGATAGTATAGCAAACTAAATAAAAGTAACATTTGTGCCATGAATTATTTTCTTTTCCCTAATGTTGGAAACATTCCCTCCCTTCCTCCCTCCCTGCTAGTAACCATAAATCTTTTTCTGTAATGCTCTGTTAGCTTTAATAAGTACAGCACAGTAGCCAGTGCTGGCTTTCACTTACTGTAGCTGAATGTTAAGCAGCATCACAAAATGTTAAATTGCAAGATAACTGACTAGTTTTCTTAGGACGTAATAGGGAGATTGAGAATTAACAATGCTTCTCACCTCCCTCTTCACACTCCAATAGGAAAATGCTAATTTACTATTAACCTCGTCACAGCTGTCTCACATTCCATTTTCTCTGTTTCACAATTGAGACAGGAACATATGCGCTGGCACTGTGCATCATTGATGGAAAAGCAGTTGAGATTCCTTTCAGCAAAGATTCTGCTCACAAAGCTGAATCTGAGAGAGGAAGAGAACTTGCAATATCTAGGGTGTAAACCCCATGTATTGCAATTGCAACGCTTTTTCATATGATCTTGTTGATAACATCCTGATGCTTTGTGGCTAAATTCCTAACTACAGACATCTATCACCCAACTCCTGAAAAACAAAATATGACTTTAGTTCTCTTAACACTGGCAATATGTACTGAGAGGGTGTGTTTATACTGTTGAACTGGATTTCTTGCAGGAATCCCAGTCCACAGTCATCCATGCTGCCTACATCTTGATATGTCTATGAGGAAAAGTTTGGAGGCAGGCAGATAGTTTCACAGCACATTGCTGGATTCCAGCTTGCCTGCCCACTGCCCCCCAAGGTGTCCTGCCCCCTCCTCGCTCAGTGACACCAGGCACAAGCACCGTGACTGTCCCTGATGCTTTGACATGCACTACTGGATGGAGCAGCTCTGACCTTCTCACATCAGCTGTAACAACAGCAAAAGTGATGAAGATGAACACTAGTTTCCACTAGGGATTATATGGTTGCAGTGAATCTGTCCCAGGCCTGGTACAAACAGTTCCAGAAACCATTTCACTTTGAAATAAAACTCCAGTGTGGAACATACTTGTTCTGCTGAAAAAAAAATCTTCAGTGGAGCAGCTCAGGAGATTTACCCTTACTACCACAAGCTGGACAAGATCCTTTCAAAAGTGGCTATGACCAAGCCAGATCACCCATCCTGTCTATATGGGTTTCCAAGACAGAAGAGACAGACTATTTCTTCCCAAGCCCAGTCTGTGGCCATGGCAGTGACACTTTTCCTCCCTTCCAGGGAAAGTCAAATCTAAACTGCCCAGGCCAGCCAGCCCTGGGGCAATGCCCTGTGAGTATGTGTGCTGCTGGGGAGGGGTACAAGGCCAAATATGACAATTTCATCTTTAGAAAGGGGATGTGCTCTGCACACCCCTGTTTATGGAGGGCATACTGGCAGCCAATGGGCAGACCTGAATGCCAGGGGCTAGGAAGGCTCTACAAAATACTTCTCCTCCTCCCAGTCTCCTCCCCATATGCCTCTTTGCTGTTCTCCCTTCATCCACCCAGCAGTAAAGCAGTCACAGTAGAGGGGTTATGTACTCTACTAGTCACACTTGCAGGTCCTCAGACATGTACTGCAAAAACAGTCCCCATCTATTAGCTATGTAAATAGGCAAATTTCAAGCCCTGGTAGTTTCAGGTTGTGGTCAACAATCTGTAACTGTTACAACACTCCAGCTTAGACCACTTCTTTGTCCAGTGTGGGTCAATTTGACATTAAGCACATGTACTGTAACCATAGCACACCATTGCTCCACTGATCTTAAATGCCCATTTTACCTTCCAAGGACATATGAAGGAGCCACAAGTTCTCTCTCAATATTGATGCAGGTCAAGCATCTAAGACAGATAGACAGCAGGGTAGTACCATTTAGCATGTTGCCATGAAGTGGACAGCTGTCTCTGCCAGGGGCTCAGGTGTTGCCACCTGGGGCCAGAGATCTTCTCCAGGCAAACTTCCTGGGTCAAGGTCTGCAAAAAAATGAGCCCAGTCTTGGCAAAGGAATGCAAGTAGTGATCTGGAAGGAGCCTGACTTCTAATGTAGAGTCTGCCCTCTCCTCTTTTCCAGCATATTGGGAGACAGGAGTTTGAAAATTTTTTCCCAGGAGACTTTTTTGTGGCTCCAGGTACAGGCTCAAACTGGCAGGATAAGGCCATCAAATATGAGACATTAAAAAAGTGAACATAGTTTCTGTGCCTGGTTTTTGCCCATTGCTGTTAAGCTGCCTGTAATCAGAGAAGATGTGTTACAGCATGTTCATGGCTTCTGCAGCACCCAACCACCATGCCCATGCAGCAGCCTTTTGTCAGGGAGAGCATTCAGACCCAGAGGATGGGAAGAAACAGAACATCTGGGCCTTTTAAGATCTGAAAGAGTAACAGGACACACTAAGCATATGTTCTGGAAATCATGGACCTGGTTTCCAGAGGGAACATTTTAAAAGATTTCCAGGTCAAGAAGGAGAGAGAAGGATAATGAGATTTTTGCCTTTTGGGTACAGGTACCTCAAAAAGAGCAGTGAAAAAGCACAGGTCCCTCTGGATAGGGCTGTTCTCTTAAGAGGGACAGATGCGTCTGCTCTGTTATGTAAAAGGCAGAGGGTTTTCTATTGCTGCTAATTAGGCTCAGTTGCCCTGCTCTGCTGGGTCGGAAGTGTCTCCGTTTTAGTTTTGTACTGGAATTGTCTCCTACAGAAGGAGAGGACACTTTCCTCCTCTTGAAGTTTTGTACAAGCCATGGGCTGTGTCAGATGTGGCAGGACAAGTGGTCTCAGTAGTGCATTTTGGTTTTGCTGTTCTAAAACTTTTAAGACTAGATGGGTCCCTCCTTTACTGGAGGCTTTGGCCAAATACTTCATAAACTATAAGCGCTTACAGAATTCTAAAATACCTTAGGACTGTTACAAAGTCAAATAACTTCAATATAAGGTACCAAAGTGAGTCAAAGTCTGTATGTGCTTGTCCATTCATTGCATGAGCTAATTGGCCAAGAAAGCTGTAGCCATTTTATACAAGTGGCTGACACTCCAGAGGGCTGTGCTGCCATCCATTGTGACCTGGACAGGCTGGAGAGCTGAGCAGAGAAGAACCTAATGAGGTTCAACAAGGGAAAGGGTAGAGTCCTGCACCTGGGGAGGAAGAACCCTATGCACCAGGGGTGAACCTGCTGGAGAGCAGTTCCAAGGAGAAGGATCTGGAAGTCCTGGTAGATAGTAAATTATCCATGAGCCAGCAATGTGCCCTTGCTGCCAAGAAGGCATATGGAATCCTGGGGTGCATAAGGAAGCATGTGGCCAGTAGGTTGAGTGTTGTGGTTTGGGCCCAACACAGCAACAAAGGAGCAGCCCTATGGCTGCTCACTCAACTCCCCACACACACACACAAACTCTGGGATTAGAAGAACAAAGCTCATGGGTTGAGACAAAGGACAAGGAGGGTTCTTCACCAATTAAGGTCCTGGGCAAAACAGACTCAGCTTGGGGAAAAATAATAATTTAATTTCACACTAATCAAACACATACAGGACACAGACAACACAAAGAGCAGTGCTTGCATATGTTACCCCACCCCTCCCTTCTTCCCGGGCCCAAATCCCTTTGTTCCTGGTTTCTCTCCCTCCTTCCCTCCAGTGGCACAGGGGCACAGGGAATGGGGTTTAGTCAGTTCACAGGCTGGTGGTTCTTGCTGCTCCTTCCTCCTCAGGAAGAAGGATTCCTTACAGTCTTTCACTGCTTCTCCACGGGGTCCCTCCCATGGGAGGGAGTCCTCCACAAACCTCTCCTTCATGAGTCCTTCCCATGAGGTCCGGAGCTGCTGCAGTGTGGGCTTCTCGCAGAGTCACGTGGTGCTTTGGGAACAAACTCCCCTGGCACTGGGATCTTCCAAAGTTGCACAAGCAGAGTCCACAGGCAGCAAATCCACTGGCCACAAAATCCAAGTCCACTGGCCAAGTTCAGCCCTTCTGGTGCCTTCAGGGAATGTTCCACCACATTCCTCTAAGAGTGCAGGGGGACAGCTGCCATCTCACCATAGGTTGCAGGGAAACTTCTGCTTGGGCACCTTCTTCCCCTTCTTCCTCAACAACCACCAGCACAGCTGTCCTTCTCCAGAACTGCTTTTCTCTCCCTTAAGTGCCAGCTCTGCTCAGGTCTCAGTTCTTTTGTATGTTAATAGCTGAGGTGCATCTATTGTCCCTCTAATGGCTCCTTGGCTGGTTTTGACTAGAGGGGGAGCTTCTCAGCTTCTTACCTGAGCCACTCCTGGGGCCCTTCCCCTCTACTAAAAAACACACCAAACCAGAACAGTTAAGAGAGGTCGTTCTCCCCCTCTACTCTGCCCTGGTGAAGCCCCATATGCAATACTGCGTCCAGTTCTGGGTTCTCTAGTTCAAGAGAGTTAGGGAACTTCTAAGGAGAGTCCAGCAGAGGGCAACAGTGATGACTGTGGGACTGGAGTATCTCTCTTATGAGGAAAGGCTGACAGAGCTGGGACTCTTTAGCCTGGAGAAGAGAAGGCTGAGGAGAGACCTTATCAATGCCTGTAAGTATGTAAAGGGTGGTTGCAAGGAGGATGGACCCAGACTCTTTTCAGTAGTTCCCAGTTACAGGATGAGGAGCAATGGGCACAAGCTGGAACACAGGAAGTTTCATTTAGATGGTGAGGGTGACAGAGCCCTGGAACAGGCTGCCCAAGAAGGTTGTGGAGACTCCTTCTCTGGAGATACTCAAGACCTGCCTAGATGTAGTCCTGTGAAATGTGCTCTAGGCCATCCTGCTTTAGTGGGGAAATTGGACTAGATGATCTCTGGAAGTCCCTTTCAAATCTGACAGTTCCGTGATTCCATAAATAACAATAAAAAAAATATACAAGTGCTGACATTAATATACAGAGGGGGAAAAAATGTTTATGAGTCTCATAGTATGCATTTGGTTTAGATGTCTGTGTAGGCAGAAACTGAAAGAAGAAATGCTAATACATAATGGTGGTTGTTCCTGATACAGAGGTGTGTCTGGTTGAGTGCATGGTCCTAGCAGCCCCTGGTGTGTCTCATTACAGTTCCACCCAGGGATGGCTCTCCAGAGCTGCTGACTATGTAGAGTAGGAAGAAGCAGGTTACCAGGTGGCATAACCTGCATTAATTCCCTTTGGTGCTGAGAAAAAGGTAAGTCTAGGTGAGTTGAGAGTAGGCATCATCTGGCCTTCCAGTCCCAGGTCTCATGTGACTTGCTGTCAATGGTGGGAGCACTAGGCAGTATGGTCATACAGTTGTTTAACAGTCTGGTGAAGGGCCAAATAATGAGATTTGTGGTGACTGTGGGCTGTGGCTAAGGCTGGGATGCAGATAAAACTGGAAAGTGTCTACTAGGTAGGCCTGCAAGGCTTCAAGGTTTATAGGACCCCCAAGAGCATCTCAGTGTGTCCAAGTTGATGCGACCAGCATAGAAAGATGAGGTACCAGAAATAAGTGGATGACAAAGATGAAAGATAAGACTGTGGGGTAATACAGTTAGTATTACCCCAAATACATAGCTCACACTCTTGTACTTAAGTTTTTGACAGTAAAAATAGCGGTCCCACCGTACCCAAAAGTGAATGGATGTTTAATTTGAGTAATGACTAAATACAGACTCAGTAAAGCTTCTAGATTGTGGACAAATAGTAAATAACTTCCCCCAGCCCTCAATTGCTTCCTCTCACACTTAGAACAAAATACAGGCTGAATATCTTAGCAGGCTTAAAAAGCCTCATTTATAACACCACATTCGCTCAGATACAATAGGTAATTTCACTGAGATTCAGAATTTCCTGGTAAAAAGGAAACATCTAATTGCTCACATGTATTTTAATGGTTCTGTTTTTAACTGGCAACTCCATTAATGTCAAAATAGTATAAAGACATAAAAACAATTTTACAATAAATCAGTTGTTAAAATGCTCAAAGACAATTCTTTAAAGCACAAATGGAAGTTTTCAATTTTCTGAAAATCTCAAACTCCAAGACTATTTTAGTGAGCTTAAATATATTAATTCTATTAAAAATAATGAAACCTTATTTAATCGTAATTCCCAAGTTACCATCTTTATCCGATTGTTATGTTTAAAATGCCTACTTTAAATATTGCAGACTGCTAAATCACTGAAGCCAAACAATAACTTCTAAGCAAACAACAAAATAATTTTAAGAATGCAATGAGAAATACGAAATTACGGTAGGGCTTCTGCTCTAACTGTTACTCAGTTTCTCACTAAGCATGATCAGCTCTTCCTCTCTTGATGAGGAATGCAACAGACAGGACCTGTGGTTCACTTTGTGAACAGATGAAGGGCTGCTGGGAGAAATTGTTTCTGATGATGACTGCATTGGCTCACCAAGGGTATTTGGACACATTAATATGCTAATTACAAACCCAGTGAATTTTGGCACTGGTGGTTCTTTCTCCAGCATTACAGAGAGTATAGCAGTGTCACCCCCTATTGCCAATTCCTGCATTATATAGCATATGTAAATGAAAGCAGTAAAGTCTTTTCTTTACCTCAAGCTATGAAATAATTACGTGTGCAACAGATTAAATCCCTCTGTGCTGGAGGGAGAGGTGAAGGCAGTGGAAGCACCAAGGTAAGCAAGAGGTGGATAAAAGGTGTGCAGTCAATCTCTCTCTTCTCATTCTCAAAACTCATTCCGTTGTAAATCAGATGACCTTTGTGCTACTTTTCCATTTCCTTTTCTTGGCGAGATTCAGAAAACACAGTTGCCTAAAGCAAAAGCTTAGCAAGCCAGGTTGCAAGTCAAGGCTTGTTTATCATGGCCATTACTCATGAAGACTTTCAGTGCTTTCTGAAATGTTTTTCTTGTAGCCGTGTGGTACAAGGTATTTTCTGACCACTAGAGAAAATGCAAAACTTGTCCCAAAGATTATAAAATTCACAAACCGTACTTGAAAGGATGCAGTTCACAATAGGCTGCATCTTGGCAGGAATGACTGAGCTTGGCAGGAATATTTTTTTCTTCTGTTAAAATGTAGCTTCTACTCCATAAAAGACACTTTCACTTAATAATTTTCTTGACTTCATAGAAGAAGAGAGTATTCAGAAGAGATTCAAGGTGTAGAAGGCAATGTGAAAATAAGTTGTGACAGGCATTGTACGTGGAAGCCTGCCTTGTAAACACAATCAATAGGATGATGCAAAAAGGCAAACAAAGACATTGGTAGAAAGGTCCTACAAGGGAAAATGAAACTCAAAGTGATATGGTGAAAAGGGAGAGAGGCCAGCTTCATAGCCTGTGCCAGAGGGAAGACATTTAAGACTTAAGAAGGTCATGCTGTGGCAAAGCTACCACAGTCAGGATGAGAGATTATGAACACCTATACATAAGTTATGATCTAAGAAATGCCTAATAGGATGTGAAGGGTGGAGTGAGGGCTTGATTCCAATTCAGTTGGAAAATGTTAATGTTGCAGTAATAACTCCAAAATCCATTTTGAAACTGAAGTGCACTGGAGCAATACATTAATAATTTCCTTCTTTTTCTGTATTTCTCTTTTTTCCACACTGTGTTGCCAGTGTCTGTGCGTTCACTTTTGATGCATCCTTCTCTTCCGGCAATGGATCTTCTGTTTCCATTCCCTTTCTTCCTTTTTACAGGGGCTCGCAGTGAGAGGACAAGGAGTAATGGTTTTAAGCTGAAAGGAGAGAGATTTAGGTTAGAGATCAGGTGAAAATTCTTCAGTGTAAGGGTAGTGAGACACTGGAACAGGCTGCCCAGAGTTGTTGTGCGGGCTCCGTCACTGGAAGGTGTTCAAGGGCAGTTTGGATGGGGCTGTGAGCAACCTGTTCTAGTGGGAGGTGTCCCTGCCCATGCAGGGGATTTGGAACTCCATGATCTTTAAGGTCTCTTCCAACTCCAAACATTCTGTGATTCTGTAATTTTCCCAGACTCTTTCCTTTTCTCTGTTTTTTTCTAGCTTCCTGTCATTAATTTCTATCTACTTTCCCCTATTTCCTTGCCACTTTTTACCAGCTCAGTTCGAGTATCTGCTTGTAGATAAAAACCGTATGTTAGACTCACCATTGACTACTCTTGTTTTTAATGCAACTCCTGATTTCAGCAGCCAGCAGCATTTCATTGGCATGATGCTAGAATAGCAACACAGGTGGGGAAGGGAGTTTGACTCCCAGATTTGCACTCGTTAAAATTACAGACACTGTAAGGCTCAAAAGGAGTTGAAAGTCTGCACTACGCCCTTACACATGGAGAGGTGTCTCCCCACTCAGCTAAACCTCCATCATATGGGGTCAAGGTGCAGGAGGAAAGCTGAAGCTTGCAGCTGAAAGGGCATGTATGGCACCAAGAGACATCTCATAAAGAATGACTGACTTGGTTACCCATACACATGGCAAGCTGCAGCACTGCAGTAGAATCAAGGGATAAATCAGGACACCCTTAACTGTGAGCAAGGCTACCAAATGTCTGGGGTTTGGCCCATAGTTCTTTTCCAGCCCTCAAAATATTTCTGGGTGAATATCTAATGATAAAATTGTTGGCTATAATATACTTTCTTGTTATAAAGTGACATTGGGCTGATGCTTCCTCTACTGGCTGGTACACAGCAAAAAAAGATCATATCCTCTGTTTGGCAGCACAGATCCTAAACCTGATCCTAATGACCATCTAACAAGATTTTCCGTTGGCCAAAAGACAGAGAGTTGAATGCAGTGGTTCACAAAGAGGAAAACAGAAATGGTCTAGCTGTAAACCAGGAATGCTGTAAACCAGGTACTGCTGACCCAAGGATGACCCCAATCTAGTATTTGCATTATCCAACAGCATTGGGCAGTGCCACAGTCCCATTTCCAGTTGTATGAGGTGGCCATGGTGCAAACACAACCCTTGAACTCTTTTTAAACTAAATGCAGTCAAAGACCAGTCAATCTGTTCTAACATTCTCATGGATAGCTCAAGTGACAGAAGTGTTAAAACCACTGTGCATGCAGTCACAGCACCCCTATGGACATGAAGGCAAGGTGAGATAGTTAACCACCCCAAACACAGAGCCTGCCTATGACACAGAGAGTCAATGCTTCCGGCACAAAGGATCACACAGAGACAAGAGGCTGCCAGATACCTGGAGAATAATGCCATGCATCAACATGGAGGGGAAGCCCTTGAAAAACCTAAACATAGCCAGCAAAATACCTTGTCTCGTGGGCTGAGTTTTTTGTTTGTTTATCTGGGTTTTAGCTGTTTGGTTTTGGTTTCATTTGGGTTTTTTAAGTTTTTTATTTTGTTTGGTTTGGTTTGGGGTTTTTTTAGCTATCAACAAATCTATTCTGGTTGTATCGCAAGCTACTTTATTGGAATTTTTAGTGCCATGACTGTTAGGCAGCATGTGCCAAATACACATCCTTACACAATAAGTACTGCTGAAAAATTTCATTTCTACATAAATTCTTCCTCTGGAAAGAGGGGTGATTCCTTCCTCTCCCTTTGTTATGATCATTTGAACCAACTGTTAACAACATTTTTAAAAACATCTGTTGTTTCAGCAGTATGTTGTGCTAGACATGACACTGTCAAAAATGCACATAAATCAGGCACCCTGTTTTCAGACTCAGCTATTTAAATTTGACTGTGTAAATAAAACTGTAGTCAGTAAAACTTCTCGCTGGTCCCAGTCAATTAGCATCAGTGCTGACAAGAAGTATCAGTTCTTTAGAAAATTAAGGCTACATCAAAATAATCCAGATTTTTCACTAATTAAAAATGCCAATGGTTGTTTTAATTATTTATTTTAATACGGGAATGTTAAGAGCAACCTAAATTAGACATTTGCAGAACTAATACTCAGTATCTAATGAACATTCAGCTGCTGTCCATCAGTTCATTAATAATTCCCACATGCATAATTTGAATTAAAAAAATATCTCTAGATTTGCAGCTTTATCTTAGGTTTAATAAACTGATTTACAAAAGGCCTATGGCATATCATCAGTGTAAAGCCTCTTTTACCCTGAGCTCAGTAAGATTATTTTTAAACCCCAAGAGCTTTTGTTGGTTAGCTGTTAGAGCATGTGGGAGGACAGGACCAAGTGTACAGTTTTGGAGAATACAGCTGTCATTAGTTAGAACAGAGCATAAATTTAAGTGTCTGTACTGCTGAAAATGTTCAGAGCCTTTTGAAAAAAACCTCCATTTTATATCAGTCAATTTAAATACATTCGTTCTGAGGATTTTTTGTAATTTTTTCATCACAGGAACTCAAGAAAAAAAAGTTTTGGATTATGTTAAATACATTTTTTATACACACACATACTCCATATAAAAGTTATCTTCAGAATACATAGAAACTACAAAACCAGCCAAAATTAAATATGTCTGCACAACCTTTTGAATATTCATTACCTGCAGGCTTTTTGAACATATACCTTCTCCCTTCTGTCTGTGGAATTTTTTAAACCTGTTTTCACTAGAATACCCTTCCTGTTATATAGTAGCAACCACAGCAGCACACCATCCTCAAGTAAACTTTTGCCATTTTACCCATCAGCCCTGCAGGCTGAAGGTGTTGTTAGGTTCCCAGTTCTTTGTTGTCTGCTCTTTGCTGGGAGCTGTTGCCGTTGCTGACAGAGTGGCCAGTGGATTCAGTCCACCCAGGACTCTGGTTGCAGTACCCCCTGATGGGTCAGAAGTGGTGGCATAATTATTTTCATCTGCAAGGCTATGCATGGGTGCAGGCAAAAAATGAGCAGTTTGGGTTTGGGTACAATAATATTTCCAGTCAGTACAGCCCAGGCTGGACAAGGATAGATGTCCAAAGCCTCACTTACACCAGCAAAATAGTATTTTTGCTGTCATGGTTGCTATCAGTTTGCCTTTATAAACCAAAATATGACAGTGAAATTCCAAGAGATTTTAGATCTAGACTTGACATTAGACCTTTTGCATTGAAGAGCATCCAAAATGGAGAAAGTGATTATCATATGGATCACAGATCTGCATTTAATAATCAGTCCTTCTAAGAAGCAGTGATTAAAAAGTGGATCACTGGTCTGCCTAGTAAGAACAGGAGTCAGCTCCTAAGGGAATGCTAATTATTTACTTCTTGCACTTGCTTAACTGAAGATCTAGCTTTGATGTGGTGGGTATTCGGTTCCCTTTCATTTTGAGTCCTGGAAGTGCACATGTCTCCCATGATTACCACTGTAAAGATATGGTTTGCATAGGCCTGTGGTGTAAGCAGCATCCCAGAAGCACTGGAGTTTCCACATCTGAATTTCTCAGTTTAGCAAAATTCTTGGCCTTTTGTTAATCTTAGGATCAAAGAGCTGGAAATCACAAACTTCCTGTCATTGTTTTACCCCAGTGACTCGAGAGATTAGCTTTCATAGGAGGTAGGCATTCCACAAATCTTTTCATATTACTAATGTTAATGTTCTTTACAGTTGTTCAGTTCACCTTCCACAATTCTGAGTCATTACATTCACCTCTTCCTAAAGAATGATTCAAATTGGATAGTACAGTTGTGTAGTTTGATACCCACATTGCAAAGGTAGGAAACTCCAGTTCTTCCTTCATATCAGTTTTTTATTCCAGATGTACATGAAAAACTTGGAATAAATCTCTAGTTCTTCCCTCCTGACCTTGATTATAGGACACCAAAAAAATCATAACCAGCTACTCCTCTGTGACCCATTATATTAATTTTCAGCTTGGTTAATGTTGGTTGCTCACCTTGAATTTACATTTCCATTGCTCTAACAGCATTTCCTCTGGGAATGAAAGCTTTTCTTTAAGACCAAAAAAAATCTCATTCAGATTTTCTACAAATTCCTTGACTGCTTCAAGAAGAAATCCTCTTGGAAAGTAAATTACGAGAGTGCCAGCTCTCCTGTTCCATCCTGCCAACCTTTCAGTCATTTCTGCGTGGGACAGAGAAATTTGATCTCTATAGTCTATTAATTTTTTGTCCCTTCTTTTGAGTTGGCCAGGAAACTGGGTCAATTAACATAAACTGCAAAAGAGGCTGGACATCTGGGAAATGACACCGAATTCATTTTCCACAAACTTACAAGTAACCAGATGGCAAATGATTCAAAGGCCTATCTTCAAGAACCAGCTGTATAGTCCAGCTACCAGACTGGTGTTAGAAGCCTGCCTTTACAGTAAGAAATCACACCTGCAACTTTCCCAAAGACCTAGCATTAAAAAAAAAAAAAAAAGGAAAAGAAAAAGAAAAAAAAAGAATTGCCCCATTACAAGAAATTTATAAGGAGCTTATCTGTAAATGAGGTATAGACTATCAACAGTTAATTGTATAAAGACAGTACTTAAAAAGAAACTGGTTACTACAGCATACACATCTTACCTATGCAGGCTGTATATTCAAAACATATTAATGTTAATTAAATGGTCCATCAAGCTGGAGTGTGCAAAATCAATGAGCACTGACAGCAGTATAATAGAGATAAATCTAAGACGCTGCCAACTATGGAAGGAAAAGTTTAGATATTATACATAAGCCATGGCATTAAAATTTTTATTTGGACCTCCTCACAGGTTTAATCTTTACTTTGGATGGGTATTAGGTTCAGTTCACAGTATAGATGGAGACCAATCTCAGACTGAGATGAATACAAATAGTCTTTGCTGACCTCACATATTTAGCCTAAACTTCCCCCTTCTAGAAGCTAGATAAAGCGTGATTCTTAAAAGAGACCTAATTCTTCTGCAAAAGATTTCTGCTGAACATTTACACTAAAGTCAGAGTGACATTTGACGAAGCAACAGCCATCATTTAATAATTTGTTATTTCAGCTCTCTTTGCAGTATACGCAAATTTAATTAGCACAGTTTTTATAGCATAGCATTGTTCCTAAAGAAGGGATTTTGGTCCTCCTGGAACTTCCTCTCCGTGGTCTTTGTATTAATAAATACACTAAAATGTCTTCCAGTTCTGAAACAAAGCAAGATTTTAAATCAAAATGCCACCGAGTATTTACTCCATACTTTATGAAATGCAAATATTTAAGTTGTTTCAATTTAATACCAGCCTGACCTAGAAATCCTATCTAACAGTCTCATCTCTTTTCCCTCAGAAGACCTACCTGATAGCAGGATGTCAAAACAAAGGACTGTTCATAAGCCTATCCAACATCAGCACTTCATTCTATTGCAAGCCTGCTCAAAGCATAGCACTGTGGCATAAACACAGACCAGAGTATCCCTTGATCGTATTTTGAGATAGATACATGACAAAGTGGAGAGAAATAGATGGGTTATACTTTGGCTACTTTTATTCCCTTGACACCTTCTAGCCAGGACTGCTGCAAGGTAGCTGGAAGCTTTGGAGAACTGCAAGAACATAAACATCTCACTGAAAGACTTTTCTTTGTCAGCTCCTTAAATTCAGGTTCACAACTTGCCTCTTTGAATGAATGACTACTCTGGGAGCATCAGGCAGAAGTGAAGAGAAACCTTCTCTTAAAACATAAAACATTTCAAGCACTAAAAGGAATTATGTTGGGCTCCTATAGCTTGTAAATCACCTCTGTTTTATTGTCTAGAAGGGTGCAAGTTAATCTGAAACTTCTATGGCCAGTTCAGCTGTATATCTTCCCTCTGCTGTTGATTACCTAATGTCTAAAAGGGGATGAGCTCATCCAACACCTTTTCCTGAGGGCATGTATGGTATCTCCTTCCTCTAACCAATCACCTGTTTTAATGGAGTGTAATTATCTCTGAGGAACTGATTTCCACAAGGACAAAGAGCTCAAGAGTAATTAAGAAGTGAACCCACACCTGTATATGCTTTGCACAAAGGCAGTATGATTTCATTTCCATAACAAGCCAAAAACCAAAGTGTTTCTTAGATACTTAGTTTCCCACAGTCAAAATTTGGGAGAAACTTTAGGCAGCTCCCTTGAATTGGCTGCTTCAGTCATCAAAATAAAATAATAATAATAAAAAATTCTGAAGAAACTTAACTAAATAAAATAATAGCATAGTACTGGAGTCAAAGAAGGATTTACAGAGGTACATTTACACAGAGGGAACAAACAGTAGCACACTCTAGACAAAAGACTAAGAAAATATTTGAGTCACTCAGTCTCATCAACTCCACTATACATAACAACCACTTCTCTGTCCTTCACATAAAAGCCTGATCCATCTTGTGTATCCAATATTTCATAGTGCGGTCACTGTCTTTTGGAAATTCTTCTTCCTTTGTCTTCCAGAGAAACTTTTCTTCCTTTTGGGATGGATCAAGACTCTCACAACCATTCATTCAAATGTTTTCTAAGCTCAAATATTTTGAGTTTACTTTTGTTGCATTAACAGACTAAATACTAAACATTCTAAGAAACTGAAATGTTTTTGGGGAAAAAACCAAACAGCAAACAACAAAACAAAACAAACAATCAAACAAAAAAGGTATTACTTTCCCTGAACCAGAAAGAGATATTTCAGCATTTTCATATTAACATATTTAATTTTCTTGCACTAATACCAACTGAAGAAAAGTTTATTGAAGGCCATATGAAGTTGTCTGTGATGTTGAAGTGACTTGTGGGACCTGTCACCCTAGAGGCCTCCCTCCAGCCTAAGGGTTAGGCAGCCTTTCCTGTAGGTCATGATTGCCATGACAGCATGCCATAATGCATCATGAGAGAGAAGTGTAGGCAGTAAGAAGCTCAGATCATAGAGGAAAGGAGGACCACAAAACATTTGCACAAACCCATGAAGCCATCCATAACATTTAAAGGTTGAACTGACTTCACATAAAAAGTTTTAGTGTCGTTTGAAATATTTCAGTTTAGATCAGATGTATCCAAGACAAGGCCTTTTATAGCTTTCTTCTTAAAAACAAGAGAAATACTGCCATTTGAAAAGTTATCATCACAGCTTCATGGTTTTGAGTAGAAGTGCCACTCTGGCTATCCTGCTACTGTGCATAGAAATATGAGCCTGAGAATAAAGCTTTCTGAGGGACAGTCCCTACACCTGCGCTGCTGAAGTTTTCTAAACAGGCTTGTCTATAAATCCCACTCTGCCTTTGCTGCACAAGGCAACAAATTCTTCTGGGATAGAATTGGAGAGAATCTTTTCTGCTTACTCTGAAAGTTCAGCAAAAGCCAGAACCTGAACAGAGATGTCAAAATATTTTGCACATGAAACTGTCCCAAATGGAACTGCCCCAACCCTAAACCATTATGGAGTAATTTACAAGGACACACAAAACTCTGTTTTCTTTAGAGGTAGGCTTTGTTCCCAGAAATGTTGATTTTTCTCTGGTAGGGCATAACTTTCTAATACCTTTCTGAACCATTTTGGAAGTGTTAATAATGCCCTATAATTTTAAGAAATAATTCCTCTTCCTAAAAGGTGAAAAGATTCAGTTGTCAACCTTTAGGAACCCTTGAAAACATATTATTATAAACAGGAACAATATCCATAATCTTGTACACAGAGAAAAAAGCCTTAGAAGGGATTAGGAAATACCAGTGTTCTTTGTCAGCGAGTACATAATTCATTCAATTTAGTTACTGCTAATCTTTTTTCTTTATTTTTTTGGAACTGACCCGATGTGTTAAATTTACATACATTTCAATAGAAGCAAATTCTCAAGTCATACAGAAAAGATTAGCAATATAGCATCGTCCTTAAGAGTTGCAAACTGCTTTTAAATCCTACAAAGCAATAGTGTATAACTATGCTAAGTGATCTTTTATATAATTGCTAATAAGAACATTAGCACTCTTCTTACACTCAAAGTGTCAATTCATCTTACATTAAAGATAACTTGGAGTTAATGTATCATAAGATCAACAGTGCTGATTTCAAAAAGTTTTGTTATGTATATACATTTTAGAAAATCAGACTAAAAGAAATTTTGTTGTATAAGTGTCTTTTTGCATATGCTTATCATTAGTAAGCTTTTAAAATCTCCTTTTCCCCAGTCACACCGGGGGAGTGATAGTAAAGCAATCAATCACATTGGAGAAAGTGAAATCTATTAGGGTGTCTGCAGCAACCCCTGCATAAAATATCTGCTTTAAAAATTAAAAAGAAATTGATTAAAAAAAAAAAAAAAAAGACTTTCTGTTGCACAAAGAACAACCCAAAACTAAAAGAGGGATTGGCTGGATTGCCATGATTACCATGTGATTAAAGGCAGTTTACAATTAGAAAATGTAGAGTCAATTCTTGCATTCAACAATTCACTTCATATTTCTGCACCATAACTCTGCATTTGTCAAATAAAAGGAAAGCACTTTGCTACTTAAGCAGCTAATATGTTGGAAAAGGACTGTTTCTCCCCATGTTTCTGGGCTGTTGCTACACAACAGCATCCTGGTGTGACTGGAGACTGGACGCCATGGTAGCACATATTAAAATCCCCACATAAGTATTATACAGGCTTTAAGATTTCAAAGGAGAATTGTTGTGCCATAGGTAGGGGGCAGGGGTACTCCACAGCAAAATGAAAACGATCCAGCTGCATAAGCAAAAGAGACTATATGTATGGTAACAGGGTGAGGTACAAAGAAGTTTTGGAACCAACACATAGGTACCACATGGTTTGAAAGCACCAGAACAAAAGTTTGAATCTGCCAGAAGAAAGGTTATCCTGACTCTGTGTTCTCCTTTTCCACTGAGATATGCACCTCCTAGTTACACAGAGAGGAAAAGATCGGTTGTGTAGAGGAGTGTTCCAGAGCTGGAAATTATTTAAAATCTCACAAGGCAGCAACAAACATTTTCTTTTTTCTTTTTCTTTTTTTTTTTCCTATATGCTTTATTTCCTTGGGTGGATTTCAGGAGTAAGGAGTAAGGATGAAGCGCTCAGTGACTACTGACCTCATGAGAATGGGTGATGTGTTATTTCCCAGTTCTGTGGGAATTCGTCAGACCCCTTCTCTACCAGTCAAAAATGATTATTCACATCCTATTTTTAGTTCATATGGTATTTGTGTATCCTGTCTCTTTTTCTTCCCATCAGACTGAGGGCAAGCACTGTGGGAAATTAAACTTGTTTGATACATATTAATTTTGCTTTTTTATGCTAAGTAGCAACAAAATTGTCCACATTAAAGGACTAAAATGAAAAACAGCCATAATATTTTTTTCTTATGGACAAGACTATAGAATATCCTTTAATAAGCAACCACTTAAATATGTGTAGATATATTAAACTGGCTTAGATTTATTAAAAAATAATATTTGTAGTAGACAAACCACAGCATTTGTTAGTTAATTGTTCTCACTGTTCAAACTGCAACAAAGAAGTAATGAAGCAAAGCAAGCCTCTTGGTTCAATTTCTAGACTGAATTTTGTCAGTCAGGAGCTACTGGCTACCATTCACATCTTCATCTCCTCACTGAAGCCCCATGTTCATCACTTTCCCATCACAGGCTAGAGTTGGGAAACAAGTTAGCACTTAGCCTTTTCTCTGTCATGCTGAAGCGAATGGCACCCAGAAATCTTCCAGTGAATGACAGATTAAAGGATGGTTTCCAGACTCTTCTCTAAGACCCCTTTTTGTGAGGGGAAGACCACAGCCCTGAGACATCTGCACAGCATTCAAACTATATCCTGTGCATCTGGTCATCCCAGCTCCCATCTGTCATCTTCAGGCCTTCAAACCAAACTGTCACCAACTCTGCAAGGTCTCTTCAACTGCACACACATGACCTGCAGCTACTCTCCCAATTTTCCCATTGCTGCTTCTGTCCTCCTACTTTGCTCTGGGAGCCAAGGTCCTTCCAGGGAAAGATCATTTTGTTTGGCAGCTTCCCTCAGGATTACCACAGCATGTCATTTCCAGAGGTGAACTGCATCTATCTTGTAGTAGATACAGGTAGGATACACTGAAATACAGCACACATAACAGCAGTTCAAAGAAGCTGTGCAGCCAGAAGTTCTTAGCTACGCAATTACACCCCTCAGGGCTTGCTCTGCATTATTTATAGCTTTCCGTATCCTCTCATTCTGCCCCTTTCCAGTTAACAAATCCCAGGTACGCTTGGATAAGGACTTCAAAATTGTAAAAATAAAGAACACTTACAATAGACAGCAAATATTTACAAATGCCATGGAAAATAACTATACTCTATGCCATGCTCTGTCATTTTAAATCTCTGTTGGGCCTGACAGGCTGAGCGACCAAGGTAATTACATTCAAAATACACCTAACCAGAGTCAGGCAACTATTATTTTGTAGACTGCAAAGTTATAAAGAAGATGAGATGCAACACCAATGGCTGTAAACTCAGTGATAATTTTAAGGTTAAATCTGCTTCTCTCTTTTCCATTTACATGTTTTTCCTCCACATGGGTCTTAAAAGCTTGGTATCATTTGCTAACTGATTAGTGGCTTAACTGACAATAAAACTCCCAGATCTCTTAAAGGTATTTCAATACTCTGCATCTTACCAAGGAGCCATTCATGATCCTGAGATCCTGGGCCATCCCTTCCAGGCCACAGTTGGGTGACACAGCCTGCCAGCAGCAGCCATGTGCTCTGAGCAAAGACTTGCTGCCCCTAAGCCCAATAAGAATTTGTCATTACCTTCTGAAGAGAGACACCACAAGCCTTTCCATGGAAGGCTGACAAGGATCAAAGGAAGGTACATCACAGTCAGGTTTTTACTTCTGTCATTTACCTTGATCTAGCAAGAAAGCAAATTACACTTAGGCAGATATTTCAACACTCCAGTAATTATGGAAAGTTGTTTGCATACATTTCAGCATGACCATTTGAAGCATCTATGAAACTCTTAAATACTCAGTTGTGCAACTGTTTTCCAAAACTGCATGATAAAATGGTGCTAAATTAGCTGTCTGTTCGGCATCTTTTGATGCCAGGCCATTTATCCATTTTAAGAATTTGGAAGTCTAAAAAGTTATGGTGAATTGTTACATATATTGTCTAGAGAACATGGTGTTGAAGATGAGTATATTTACTTTGCCTAGCTGGTCTTTGAGGAAGAATTAGAAAGCAGTTTAATACCCAAGCTGGCTCTGGGCAAGTATGAACTTTTAAGGGTGTCTATCCCTGGCTCCAGATGAAGAATTTGGATTTTATATCAAATTTGTCTCTATTAACAATAGGTTAGAATCATGCAGTCATTAACAAAGTAAGAGGTAATTACATTTCTTCCCCAGTAGACTTTGTAGGTTAGAGAAAAGGTGATTGCATATCCTACAATCTTTATGGGAGATGAACTGAACAAACGCCAAATGAGCAAAAATAAATAGTTATAATGATCTAATAGTTTGTTGGTTAATTCCCATTTTCATATCAAGTTATGTGTTAACTTTTATATGGGTTATATTATACAATTCAAGGGGTAATCTACTTCATACTCATTGAAAGACATGATACAAATATATTTTAAAATTACAGCATTACTAATTTTCACCCTTAAAGAGCATAATTTTCAGACCTTTTTATCATCTGTAATGCTGAATAAAATCTGGATACACTGCAGTTTAGTAATCCCTAAAGTGCTGCTTTCAGGATAAAGGAGCCAGGCAGAAAATTTTGTGAGGTCGTTAACAGAAAAGGCTCTGTACTGGAGAAGGATAAAAAAGAAATTTTAATCATGAGCGTGGAGTTGCAGTATATAAAGACAGCTTAAGGCTCCTCAGATGCATCAGTAAAATTGAATTTTGCCACCCCAAGGATGGAGGAGACAAGGCTTCAACAATGGGAAGGGGCAGAATAGGCATGGGAAGCCGATGAAGGTACAAAGTTTTATTAGGTTTGCTGCTGTTGGAGAGAAGGACTGGGCACTCCCATGAGGCTGGGCTGCCTACATGTGTCCTAATCCTCATACAGTAGCTCTGCTTCCTACAGTGACTTTCCTGATTCTGCAACAGGAAGTGTAAGCAGGAGTGCATATTGACAGAACAGCCTTCAGCAGTCCACGCTCCAAAGCAAGCACCAACTCTGCCCTGCCCACAGCTGGCTTTAATTGCCAAGATGCCCCCGTAGCAGATTGCTTCCTACTCCTAGGATCAGTGTCTAGTATCACCTTTGGAATGCATAAAGCAATACTTTTGCAATCACTGCATACATGAGTACAATAAAAAAATACAAGCACACATTTCTGATGTGGAAGGATCCTCAATTTGTTTTGCAACAAAATACTAGCTTCAACTATTAAGGGCAGATACTCAGTTGCTATGAATTGATATATGGTACAGAAATTCAGAATTCCTTTGAAATGCAGAGGTTTATTTTCATTTTTAAAAAAATTGCACATAGTAAGGCAACATAGTAGATGTAATTACTAGTTTTGTGGTGTAGGTAGATGGCTACAGCAAGTGGAAGCTGTGTTATGCAAGACAACAGGCAGGCACCCAGCTGGCAGCCGGTACCATGCAAACAGTGTGTAACTACTGGACAAGACCAGCAAAAATCACTGTGTGATGAAGACAGGACAAATTTGATGATGAAGTAACTTAACAGCAAGAGCATGGTTTGCTATCAGCTAGTCAGGTGTATATTTTATATAAAAAAGAAGCCATTGGTAGCAGCAAGCACACTATGAATGTTACAACTAGGAAAAGAAATACATTTTAGCTGATTTTAAAGCCTTTTTAATTTCCACATTTATTACCAAATTCAATTTCCCTGAATTTGCTCACTCACAGCTATATTTGCTTTCTAAAATAGCTTTAAGAGAATGTCTGTTTCTCTGTTGTTTAATTGGTTATAGAACCACTCATGAACAGTGTTAGAAGTGTAGTTACAAAAAGTTTGGTAACTTGAGGTATTTGGGCAGCTATCTGTTAACTTCAAAAACATATTTGAGTTCATCCTGCTTAGTCAGCTATTATTAATGATACTTAGATTCCCTTTCCCTTATTAAGTTCCAGCTGACCAGAGATGAGAAGCAATCCCATTTAGCAGGACTTGACAAAACCCGTATTACCAACAGTGAGGAGCAAATAGCCAAGGCAGGGGAAGAAGCCTTGGGCTGATGTACCTACTACATGTCCTCACAGAAACATTTCTAAGACTTAAAGATATTTTGTGAATAGCTTGCAAACTGAAAGAACTGCAGACTGAAAGCTTTATTTATTATGAGTGGTTTGATGAGATTAATTTACCATATAATCCAGAAAAAGTTTTTATTTATAATATTTCAAATAAAATATTTATATTTTTAAAATAGAGTCAAATAAGAACACATTCAAACTACATAATTGTCTTTGACTCATGTTGGCTGAAACACCTCGATCTTTGCCACAGAAACACTTATTAATTAGCAACACTAATTTTCTAGACTTGTTCAGACTACACTGTTGATTAAACTTCTTCAGGACCCAGTAAGAATAAAAAATGAGCACGTTATGGCTTGTCTGTTACACAAACATGATTCTCAGCTACTAGGAAAGTCTTTGAGCTACATAAATACTTAGCACATTCCTACAAAACACAAACCACGTGGTGAATCACCTCCACTTACAGAAAAAAAAAAAAAAAAAAAAAAAAAGACAGCAGAATTGAATGTAATTAGTCATATGCTTTTTCACTGCTTAAATTATAACTTCTTAATAAACAAGAGGAAAAGCAGAGATGTTGAATAGCAGTCAATACACATTTATGCATAAACCCTTGTGCCCAGACAGTTATGCAAATAATATCAGCATTTGATTTTCACAAGTGTCACATTTTCCCTACATTGTTCTAGTTAATTTCTGCATTACTTTCTAAGATAAATAAGTAGTAGGAAAGGAAACAAATAATAGAGGAAGCAGAGACTGTCTAATTAAATAAGGTATCTGCCTCCTCCCTGGTACTCCATTATATTGTACTCCTGGAAAATATTTTCTGAAAATCAATTTGTTCCAGATATCTCCTCCTCTCCAGCTAATACACACATAGATTATTCTGCTTTCACAATACTTCAGTCTTAATATTTTAACCAGTTCATATTGGAACATTTTGTCTGGATCCATTCATGTAGGTTAGAAATGGCAGAAATCCAAGCACAAATCCTTGCAGCACTCCAAAGAATATTCTTGCTGGGATAAGAAAACTATTTTTTTTTTTTTTTCTATTTCCCCCCCCCCTACCCACTTCTTAATCTAAGCCTATGCTTTCATTTTCTTGGATGCTGGTCCTGCACTCTGCATGAAGACAAAGCTTCATCTCCTTCTTGCACACTTAATTCTCTTTACTACCAAAAAAGTACAGCACACATCAAGGATTTGGACTCTATTGTGTTAGAGGCTACACAAACAAGGACAAAAAGAAAACCCTTGCTCTAGAAAGCTTGCTGTTCTCAGAATTATGCCTGTTAAGTTGCAGAACACTAATGGACTAGATCGATAAGGCATTTGCTGTGTCTTCCTTTGTTTTGGTCCTTATGGAAAACAAGGAATAGTTCACTAGCAGCCAAGCTGTAATCAGGTAGCAGGGAGTCACACTGGAGGTAAACCTGTAGGAAGAAAGCTGTATGAATATCTGTGGAGAGCATAAAAAAGTGAGAATTATATTTGCAGGAATGACATGCCATTACCATAAATTTATTATGACAAAGGTATTACCATTCAGATGACAAAAGCTGGCATAGATAAGGACCAGGTGATGAACTTTCACAAAATATAAGGTCCGTTCAAGCTTAGAGGCCCCATCAGCATGTAACATCAGGACATGGTAACGGAAGGAAAGAGGGCTGCCTGTTTGTATAGCTGCCTGCAACTGGACAGCCCAAGGAACTGGGTTTCCATTTGCACTTGGATCGCTTAAAGAGCACTGTGGAAAGCTTAAGCTGTTCTCTTCAGAGCTGTAACACAATACATCAGGCTGTCTACACCACCATCCTGACAGGGTCAATGGCACAATAAAATTGAGTGACAGCTTTTCTAGCTCCTTTCCTCTCATTCCATCAAGGCATTTGCCTTCTAGAAAACATTCAGTAGGAACACATCTTGCTGCCCAGCACTTTTGCTACTGCAGACATAAATCAGAGGCAGCTATTACACTCTGATCGCACACTCCAGGGCTCCAGCAGCCAAGCCAGGACAGCAAACCAGGCGGCCTCTGGGACATCCCACCCAGCTGACTGCCAGGCTGTGTTCTCCCATCCTGCCAGATCATCTGCTCACCTGACCTCTGCCTCTCTCCTTTTAGTGCTACCACATGCAGAGAACTGTAACTGCTCAGCTGGTATTTCCTTGGAGCAACAGTTCTTTGGAGGAGTTTCTTTTTTTGTATTATGGGGCAGGTTACAGAGCATGACTATATAGAGAGCAGGAAATGGGGCACAGGCATAATCAATTCCCACATGCAGGCAATGTAAGAAAATGGCCTAGGAGGATCTAAAGGAGGAAAGGAATTAAATTGGATGCACTGCTTCTTGCTGAATGCCTCAGTAATGCTTTCCCAGGAAGCAATGGGGGCCTTCTTGATTGACAGCCAAAGGCATGAGCTAATTCTACATCTCTCAACAAAAAAAACTTGGAAGATCTTATTAAAACAAATTAACCTAAGACTTTTTTAAAGGTCCTTATGCAAAGACTGCTGGGCACAGGCTGTGCAAGTGCCTCCACAGTAACTTCATACTGACCTCCACTGTTCACATATTGTGAATACAGACAGGCCTGGGACAGCATGGATTTCCCATACATGCAGAAAAGTTAATGTACAGCACAGCTGCTTCTTCCTGAAAAAGTGCTGGCAAACACTCCACAGTGGAGCTGCTAAGGATTTGGAGGCACACAGTACACAGTCTGGAACACCTGAGGAACTACTCTGATCAGGTTGCCGCATGCCAGGAAATGTGGGACAAACATGAGAAAAAAAATTAAAATCCACCTGGGAAAAGTTTTCAGCCAGGAGAAAAATGTATCTGAGATATCCTAACCATGCAGTAGATGTAGTCTAGGAGAAGACAACCTTTCAGCCTGTCCAGAGTACCCGAGGATCACTCAGTTCATTGGGAAAGGAGGGTGAAAATCCTTCCAGTTTTGTCTGCATTTCCCAATCCCTCCCGTCTTTTCCCTCCCATCATTTCTCCCTGGGATACACTTCTTGTTGCCCTGATTTCTCTCTCCCACCACATCTGTGTTGATTTACTCTCCTGACCTAAGCAGGGCTCTGCCCATGCTGCACACATCTCCTCCATCCCCTCCCTGTCATCCTCCATATGCACCATTTCTGCCCTTTCTGACAACTGAATATTTTCTGATTTTTCCACTGCACACAGACTACACCTTCTCACCTTCCCAAATCACTTTTCACCCAGAACATAAGAAGCTTTATTTCACACCCCCCACTTTTTTTTTTCTTTTTTCTTTTTCTTTTTTTCCAGATGATGGCTCCAGTGGCCACTGACTTGGAGTGACTATCAGGGTCATTTCTACCTTCCTTTGGAAAAAGCTACCCATCTCACATAAAAACTGTCAGGTAAAAGGTCTTTCTGGCACCTTTGCCTCTCATTACAGTTTAGGTTTGGAAGTGAGGCTGACACTCCCCTGCTCAGATAACTTTCTTCTTTTCTTTTTCCCTTTGTTTTTTTAATAAATACCATTTTTCATGTTATTCTCCCTGCAGGGTAGTGAGTGACAAGCTTTAGCTGGAGTGAGCTTCATCTTTTTATTACTCTGGATTTCTGTAAAACTGCACCAGAATGTGACAAACCTCAAGCAAAACTATATTTAGCAGAGGACTTTATCCCAGAAACCTTTTACCAAAATTGTACCAAGCACCTGGTGCCCAGGCATCTGCTGACTGCTTCCAGAGCTCTGACCTTTCAGCAGAAGTCTACTGGAGCTGGCATTTTGGCCCAAGATGAGGTGTCATACCAAGGCTGGAGCAAAAGGGAGAAAGCCTTAAAGGTAAAGAGAGGAGGTATTTATCTAAAGGTGGAAGATCTCATGGTATTTTTTAGTGACTGGTAGGTGCTGGGAAGGTTTTTATGACAGGAGGAATGGCAAGTGTACCAGCCTGTATCTTCATTTCTGAAGACAATGATATTAAATAAACAGAGTGAAGGGATGCTGATGTGAATCCGACTTGTGAATATGAGCTTTTTTTATTTCTTCTTTTTTGAGCTAATTTGTTACAGGGTCAAATCTCTGTGTTTTCCAGAAGCTACCTGTTAGAACAGCTCAGGCTGCTGCCTCTCCAATGAAGAGTTCAGGATTATGTTGCAGTTTGGTGTGTTCAAGGTCAGTGGTCAGGCTACGCAGCAGCCTACAGGCTCCCTCCTTATAGGAGACTCTTGGTGCACTGCAGAGCTCTTTAACAAGGTCAGTTTGTTCAAGTAAAGGTCTGTCTTTCAAAAATTATGTGCAACACAATCCCAGATGTTTTCTGCAAACCAAATTTACCATAAAAGTTTGTATCTGCATGTATATTTGTTTCAAGTAGTTTAGATGTAATAAATACAAAGATGTAAAATCACAATGAAGGAATAGGGAAATCTTTTCAGTCTTTTACCAACAGAGCATGTCCACTGCTTAACTGGAAGCCCAAAAGAGGAGAATAATTCACTGAACTTCAAATAAAACCAAATGTAGCTGGAAAAGATTGACATTGAGTAAAGAGAAATACAATGCAGATATGAAAAGCAGCAACTCTTATTTCCTATTTGAAATTTTTATATAATATTTCTGTCATATAACTGAACTTAAAATTAGACATCTGTTTAGACAGATTACTTAGCACCTTGGCACAGATGTTCTGTTTTTTACTGTAGTGCTTTAATTAAAGAACATTCATCAGCATTCACTCAGCGTAGTTAAGTGCCACTTTGAATGGAGCTGCATGGGGAATGAGTTTTGTATGCCATTTGTAATAGTGGCTTTAAATCAGATGCTGAAGGCAAATGATTGCCATGAAGCCAGTCACAACCTCTTTGACACTACAGAGTGGAGAAACAGGTCAGGAGGGGACTCGCACCCTCACATCTGTGCAGCAGATGCCGACACACCTTCCACCCACCCCCACCCCACTCTCCATAGGGTCCTTGGAGGGAGGGAGGGAAGAAGGCACTGAATAAACCAGCTGGGACCTACCCTCTTGTTCCCTCTCCAGCTCTGCTCGATGTCTGCTTTCTGTTCTCTTCCCACTGGCTCCCCAGCAACCCATCTGCTTTACCAATAAAGGTGTTTTCAAAGTAAAAGCAGAAGAAAGGGGGAAAGGTTGTGTCAAATTTATCTTAGCCAAGCAAGGTGAAATACAAAATGCTAACTGGGAAGGGTATGAAACAGTCCTTCAAAAATATGTGCCAGATGATTAGTCCAAAAAATAAATTCTTAAACACTTTTAACGGAGGTAAATGTTTACAAGTTAAATTCTGTATCCCTGTAATGTATTTCTGGTGATTCAGTGTGTTCATCTCAAAAAGGCCTCGTGTCAGACCCTTGCAGGTGACACATGCCTTCTACCCTGGGCCCTGCCTGGCAGGGCCCTGCAGAAATGACTGCTGCGTACCACAGAAATGTGCTGGGTGGTTTTGATTTGTAGAGAGCCTATAATTTGCTTCCTATCTCTTTTTAAACCCATTACATCCCTGACAATGGAAGCTGTCAGCTGAAGTGATTCTGTCAGCCAAATTTGAGAGACTGCACATTTTATGACCATTAAAGTTTCCAATAACTGCTCACTTGATTTTTTCCATGTCTAAGAACATGGTTTTTTTTTTCGTTTTTCTAATTCCAAAATAAGCATCAGCAGTGATAAGAACTTGTCAGCTCAACAGAAAAAGTACTGGGGATTTGTTCCCTGCATTATTTCTCTTATTTTAATCTAATGAATGTTTACTATTAAATGCACAGACAATCATTATGTTACAGTCAAACTCTTATGGCACTCCCATTTTTGACTCCATGGGCTTGGACCATGTTACCCACAGAGCAGTTTTCCAGCAGCAGAACAAGAAATATGTTCCCCAAAGCTTCATTTCACCCCACCCGTTATGGCTATTTCCTAGATTGTGTAAGGTGCTCACTTGTTTCAGGTTGAGAGGGCTCTGCCATTTGTGTTTTGTAAACTGCTGTCAGTATCTAACAGTCAAGAACAGCAGCCTGTCCTTTTCCTCTGTGCTAAGTAGAGCACATATCAGAAAATGGCCAAGAAGGACAGTGTCCTATAGGTATTCTGCTGGGGCACCCTGGTATCACTCACTGGAGCTTTGGGGCACCGTACACAGTAACCCTTTTTAGCACTATTTCTGAAACAGAAATTGTGAGTCTTTTTCTGCATGTGTCCTTTCTCTTTCCTCTTCTGAAGGATTTTTCTGTGTGACTTTGTGTCAGTATAGAAATACAGTATTGCAATTTTTATTATATACCCTTTGATTTCTGTTATATGATGATATAAAAGAAAACCAATTGAATGCCTATGGTGGCTTAGTCTCTGTTCTGGTTTTGAAGACATTAAGAAATCGGGGAGACTCCGTATTTTGGAATGCATTTCTCATACTTCAATCTCTATCATGCTGTCTGTAAGAGACTTTCTAGATGAAAGTCAAAACCCCATGTGCCCCACTTCAAATACTGATATTTACCTTTCAGAACTACAAGAATTAACAAGTTGGGACAAATATTTTTCCATGAGGAAGGGATGAGAGAAAGATGCAAAAAACAACATGTGACAGGTCTCGGTGAGTTCACTTAACATTTTACTGGAAGGCATTCAAATACTTCAGTAAGAAAAGCAGGCCAAGAGGAGACACAGATGGAGGTGAGAAGCATTGAGTATTCATGATAGAATGCTAGAAAGACTGAAGTGATGTCTTGATTTTCTTATATATAGGCAGGGTATTTTTTAGGTATGGCAAGTTAAAACAGCGTTTGACAAGCCTCAGGCTTCAGAGGCTTCAGTTAAACATCAGTGGGGCTGTATGTTTAAGATGCCATAATGCAAGAGAATAATGCAAGAGTAGGTACAGTTTTGTATCATTGTCCTGTAAAAAAAAAAAAAAAAAAAAGCAGATAAGAGACCATTTCCTGCCTAATGTACCTGAGAAACCTGATCCTACAGAAACGTGGCCATTCTGCAGATCAACTCACAGTTCAGTAATTTATTTATTTATTTTTAACTCAAATTCCCTGACGCTAGTGTCATATTCCCAACTTGCGTAGTGCCTTACAGCAGAGAAGTACATTGCCCTCCTTTCAGATGCTAGACCTGCTATTGCTTCTGCCTCCCAGATTTAACCACTCCAACAGGTGCACCCCTGGATTGCATGCTGCCTGCACACTGGGACGTGTGCACACTGGGATGAACTGATGTAAGAAAAGTACACACATTTTATTGCGTAAATTTCCTCATCCCTATAAGAAAGCTGAAGAAGAACAAATTTATTAAAACCATTTTGTTTGAGGTAGGGAGTAAATAGATTTGAGATTTTTTTTTCCTAAATTTAATCTCAATTTTATTTTGAAATTTTCAAGACAAACCAATGCCAAATAAAACCAATAATCAGAGCATTTCCCAAAATTACCTTCAATTGAAGGCTGAAATTAAAATGAAATATTTCATTACATCCCCATCAAATGTTATCTCAGAAGTGGTCTGGAGCTGGCAGCTCAGATCCAATGTACTCAGGCACAGAAACTTCCTCCCTATTGCCCTCCCTCTAGTACTGCCTCATTGTAACATTCCCCTGTGGTTTTGCAGATGAACCTTTTAGCCTGGGGAAGTGACAAAACCAGCATTAATCACCTGCAGGACAAGATTCTCTCCTTTTCTTTCATCTAGTGCCATCAGGAGCAGAAACAGCTTCTTCAAAAGGATGGATTGCTGTTTCTGCTCCCTTCAAGCTACTTTGTCCATGACAATGATTCAGTCAATTCGTGTCAGAGTTAATTTCTTCTGCTTTCTAACTTAGTTTTAGAAGTCCTTTTGGGCCTATATGCAAGCTAAAAATAACTTACAGTCACAACATTTGTAAGAGAAAGCATTAAAAATACAATGCAAAAATCCTTCAGTAATATTTACAACTTGGAAATGGAGAAGAGAAAGACACTGGTCCCCATCAGTTTGGAGGAATGTAAAGCAAGGCACAGACAAAGCTCTGTCTGCCATCAACTCCTAGGAACCAGATGCTGGAAAGGACATTCAGGTCTTTGTTATATAAACCGCATACTTACTGACTACCAAAACTAAACACCAATGTGCAGACTTGTGATCTCCCTTTTAACAAGTTTAGTGTCCTGGTTTGAGCCAGAACAGAACCAATTTTGTAGTAATTTTACTTTTCAGTTAAGTCTCTTCTAAGTAACAACACTCTCTGAAATTAATGACATATTTTTCAGTCAGTGGCTGCTTCTAGGAGTGATAATGCTTGGTATTTATAGTTACTGCTGGAGAACAGTATGCAGCACCAAGGCCACTCCCTAGTTCTGTTAAACACCTTATGCTCCTGAAACAAAACGGAGTAGAGCGGTCACACCTGCGACCCTCCTGTTGGGGAGAAGTCGACCAGACAGGTGACCAAAATTGGTCACACAAAGTATCCATCCCATATGCATCATATTCTGTATAAATCCAAGGGATTATGACTGTCAAGCTCTCTTTGTCCATTTTTGGTGTCCTTGGAGGACTCTTGTGTTTGTCTGCCTTTAATTCTGATCTATATGTTCCTGAACGTGCATTCCTGCATCCAACTCCTGTCTGCCACTGAATCCAGGAGCCCAGTAGGGGATTTCCCCAGGGCCTGATCTGCAGCCTTGGTAGTAATGTGTCATTACCAGGGCAACTGTGGTATTGGTTTGGTATATATTTGTATACATTCCATTACTTTCCTTTTCTTAATTACCTTTGCATTGAAGTAGTACAGTTTTGTTTCCAACCCGTCAGTATCTCTCCCCTGCTCTCCCTCCTTTCCCAGGAAGGGAGAGGGGTTAATAGAGAGCATCTGTCAGTCATTTAATTCCTGGCCCAGTGCTAACACTTGCCTATGGAGTAGAAAAAGAATATAGTACCCTGCAGTATTTTGGAGTTTTTTCCAATATGATCTTGTTATTCTTGGTATTAGCAAAGAAACAGAAAAAGATACACAGACATCCCAACAGTAACAAAGGGAGCTTTCTAGCATCCAGATACTGTTAGCAACAACAGTTTATAAACTGTAAAATTGAAGCTGTCTCCAAAGAACAATTCTGAAATTCTAGATACAAGTCTTTGGCAAACTGAGAGAAAGATAACTTTAGAAGTAGTGGATTTCCCCCAGCAGCCACAGAAGGTATCTCAGTGAGCAAAGAGCATCATGGTCAGAGCCTGACCCCTGAAAGAAACAGTAGGCACAAGAGTAGAAGAGTGGCTGAAAGTTACATGCAGTGGCTTATACACAATCCTTTTCTACAAATTCTGTTCCCATTATGTTAAGATTCTGACCCATTTTTATTTACTGAAAGTATTTCTGTCAGTGCAAAGGAAATTCTGAAAATTAATTGATTTTTTAATATATATATTCAGTCTCACAAAACCCATTAATGATCTGTTATGGGAAAGAGAAAAAAAAAGGGTTTAATATGAATTCTTGTTAGAAGATGTAATTTTTGAGCATTACTGCACAGAGGCATTAATGTGTACTTTAGTACAGAGTTCAATGTGAGTAAATAATCTTAGAAAAATTGGTGGTGGGAGAATTTTGGTTCGAAAATCAGTTTTTCATGACAGTATGAATAAAGAGCTGGTTAGGTTCATATAGGAGAGCCGGCTGCACTGCGCCCTCTGGCGGCGCCCGCCCGCCTCGCCGCGGCCGGGGCTCCCGCCGGGGGGGCAGGAGCTGAAGCGGCTGCGGGCGCTTCCCTGAGCACAGGGTGTGGTTGGCTGGTTAGGTCTGGTTGTTTGTTTGTTTGTTTGTTTTTGTTTTGTTTTTGTTTTGTTTTGTTTTGTTTTGTTTTTTTGTTTGTTTGTTGGTTGGTTGGTTTGGTGTTTTTTTTCGTTATTTTTGTTTTGTGGTTTTATTGGTTTGTTTTGGTTTTTGTTTTGTTGTGGCTTCCCCCCCCCCGCCCCTCCTGAAACTAGGTGTTAAAATGTGGGGGATTACTCTAGATCACTGACTGTAAACTGGCGTCTTCCCCGGTCCTCGGGCACTGGTGAGGCTGCACTTCAAATATTGTGTTCAGTTCTGGCTCCCCACCAACAGGAAGGACATTGAGGTGCTGGAGCGTGTCCAAAGATGAGCAATGAAGCTGGTGAAGGGTCCAGAGCACAAGTCTTCTGAGGAGTGGCTGAAGGAACTAGGGTTGTCTAGTCTGGAGAAAAGGAGGCTTAGGGGGGACTTTATGGCTCTCTACAGCTACCTGGAAGGAGGTTGGAGCGAGCTGGATCTCTTCTCCCAGGTAACAAGTAATAGGACAAGAGGAAATGGCCTCAAGTTGTGAGGTTTAGATTGGATATTAGGGAAAAGTTTCTTTACTGAAAGTGTTTGTTAGGCATTGGAACAGGCTGCCTATGGAAGTGGTAGAGCAACCACCCCTGGAAGTATTTAAAATACATGTAGATGTTGTGCTTAGGGACATGGTTTAGTGCTGGACTTGGAAGTATTAGATTTATGGGTGGACTTGATGATCTTAAGCGTCCTTTTCAACCCAAATAATTCTATGAGTCTATAAAACAGAAAGTACTGGTTGCTGAATTGTGCAGTTTTTAAAATAAGCCAAAGGAATCAGAAAGGCAGTGAGAATGCCCACAGACCAACTCACGTTCTTCCATAAGAGACTTGCCTTTGTCAGGTCTGAAAGTCTCATGATTTTTGCTCCAATCCTGCAGTCATAATTTGCTTTCATGTTCTACAATTTATTGACCTGTTCAGCAGCTATTATTTACACATGCTGAAGCAACCCAAGTTGCAGGAGTAGTTCTTCAGAAGTACATCTTGGAAGTGGATCCTTTAGGTAACAGAGCACATTCTGCAGCATACCGACACCATTAATCTCAGTGAAAATCCATGGAGTGATAAGCTCTGGATCGAGCCCTTAAGGTATGCTTTATGAACACACTAGTTTCATTGTCCATATTAACATAACAACCAGCCGCACTTGAACTTGGAACAGGGTTGTATCATGCTGGAGATTAAATAACCTTTCAATAAGCATGATTTTTATCCTTAGATAAATGGAAGTCAAAGTATTAGTAGCACACAGATTGTAGAATGAGAAATTAAACAGTCTATTACCCACAGTTTAGATGAACAATCCTATAGCAGACCTGCACTGTCTGGATCTAGAACTAGACCACAAATAAAGTTTCATTCCAGCTGACAGTCCCCATTTCTGATGCCTCCTAAACTGCTGAGGGAGATCCTCTCTGTTTTATCACTGTTTTGGAAAACAACTTCAGTGTACCATCCCAGTTCCCATCCTCAGGGGCAGAGGGTGTGCAAAGCACGCTGTTCACTCCAAAACACGGCAGTGGAACTTGGTGGAAAGTAGAAGAGTGTCTTGTTCAGTAATATACCTTCAGTGTGCTGACATCTTGCTTTGCCCATCACAGGTTAAATGATAGTAAACTTTGTTGCTCCCAATAATTCTGACCATCACTGACAATCCTGTACACTTTATAGACTGAATCATATAGGTTGAGTAGTGATACAATAAAAAACCCCATGATTATTTGAATGGTTTTCCATTTAATTTCCACTTATGTTTCTAAAGTAGAGGTTGAATATGCCAAACAGATCTCTGGAAATTCTTGACTACTTATAAAGATTGTTCAATATTCAAGTTCACTAAGCTGAAGAGATTCAGCCAAAGTCATGCAGCAGTACTCTGGACACTTATTCTGTCTGAAGAATTTTCCCAAAGATTTCTTTTGTATGGCCCTCATTTTTCCACTGGAATTTAAAAGTTAGTAACAAGCAATTTTAAATAATTTTGGCTCATGAGTCTTGGTGTATTTATTCAACAACATAAGAGCTGCTCATCAACCAGTTTTATTAGTGTCTCATAGCTCTAATCTTGACCTAGTTTGTGAATGTTTTATGTATTGACAGAGGGCTATGCAAACAGCCTCATCTCAAAGGGATTCCAAGCACAGGCTCAGTCCGAGAGGATGCAGCTTTTCCAGGGCAAACCCACCTCCACCATATATTTTTGTTGTGAGCGACTCCCTCTATCCTAAAATTTCTTTCAAGCTTTACTTTTCCTTGACAGTATTTCTATCCTTCTTTCATCAAGAAACATGGCCAGCAACATATACTTACAATTAGTTTCTCTTTTCTCCTATGAACTGTGACTGCAAATAATGCACACAGATCTTGCAGCATTATTGGGAAGTGCCCATGATGTTATGACACATTTCTCAGTGGAGATTGCAAATGCTTTGCAACCTGGGGCTTTGCATTTTTCTCATCTTTCTGTAGAAATAATCTACGAAGAGACAGTCTGGAGCATCAAGGAAGGAGAAGTGACAGAAACCCTGAAAGTAAATTGAGTACATAACGGTAGCTTCATCAAGATCCACACACAACAATGTGTATTTGTTACACTGATCTTTCCACTGCTTTATGGAACTTCTAATTCAGAGAGCAAGGAGCAGTATTTAGGATGAAAAGCTAGACATGAGCTGGCAGTGTGCACTTGCAGCTCAAAAAACCAACTGTATCCTGGGCTGCATCAAAAAAAGTGTGACCAGCAGGTCAAGGAGGATGATTCTCTCCTTCGGCTGCACTGTGGTCAGACCCCACCTGCGGTACCGTGTCCATCTCTGGAGCCCCCAACGTAAGAACAACATGGAGCTGTTTGAGCAAGTCCAGAGGAGGGCCACGAAGATGATCCAAGGGCTGGAGCACCTCTGCTATGAAGATAGCCTGAGAGAGTTGGGGTTATTCAAACTGGAGAAGAGAAAGCTCTGGGGAGACCTTATAGTGGTCTTCCAATACCTGAAGGGGGCCTATAAGAAAGATGAGGAGAGAATTTTTAGTGGGGCTGGTTGCCATAGGACAAGCAGTTATGATTTTAAACTAAAAGAGGTTATATTCAGACTAGGTATAAGGAAGACATTTTTTATGATGAGGGTGGTGAACCACTGGAACAGATTGCCCAGAAAGGTGGTAGATGCCCCATTGCTGGAAACTTTCAAGGACAGGTTGCATGGTTCTTTGAGTAGAAGATGTTCCTGCTCATTGCAGGGACATTGGACTAGATGACCTTTAAATGTCCCTTCCAACACAAACTGTTCTATGATTTTATGATTAAACCCTTTATGTTAACATCTGAGAACATCCTTCAGCCAAAAGACCAAAAAACCCCCAAATCAGCAGAGAAACAAAAACCCCTTGTACAGCCACAGAAGTGTTTTTCCTCATTTAGTTCTAAAACATAATGTGACATTTTATTGCTGCATGTAGAAATAAATTAGCCATTTACACCCTCTGTCTCTTGCTATACCTTTACAAGAAGCTCAGGTAGGTGGGCTCTCAGCAGATTCTGAAAGTAGTTAGACAGAAGGTGTCTTCTTTCAAAATAGCTGTAATACTGTTTGCAATACCAGAGTAATGTTGTACCAAACACCCTGAGAAAACCAACATCAAATGAGAACAAATAGGCACTTTGCAGGAGAAGTTATTTCAAGGGCAGACGTAACAGGCTTTAAATGTAGCAAATGATCCAAGAAAAGTGAAGTACTTCTACCTGAAAAGTGTCACAGGCCTCCCCCAGAGAGCTACAAAGTCCCAGGAGCTCCCTGGTGAGGCTCAGGTCACTGCCCTGAGGTCTGAGTTCAGGCTTGACCATGGTGGTACCTCAGAGCTGCTTTAGTTCTGAAAAACCTCTAGAAAGATATGATGGCTGGTACAAGTTCCCACATGAAAAAGGTGCTGGGGCAAGAGTGGAAAAAGGAAAACAACTCCTAACTTCTCTAACCTGCCTGGCTATTTTGACTCTTGGCTCACCATGTGGTCTTAGAGTAGCTGGTGCCTCCCTCTGCCCACAAAATATTTACAGACTGAATTTACTGTATTATTTTCTTGTCATGTGCCCAAGGTCCACCTTCTGCCCAGCTCTTTGTCTCTACCTCTCCCCCAGCTGTTACCTTCTCAGCATCTCATCAGCATACACTTTCAATTCCCTTTGAGACTATTTATAAAGGTGTAAGGGAACATAAATTCACAGTTTTCCCCCTAGTATTTTAGAGATTTGACTACTTCGCAGCATACTAAACCTGGACTCATACAGAGAGGCTTTGAAAAGGTCAAATTCTGTGAATATCCAGTTTCTAACTATATTATATTCAGCAGAGCTTATACTCTTTTGGTGTTCATTTTGTCAGGCTATACTAACAAATGAGTTTGCTGATATTATTTATGGGATAGTAAATCTTATGTGCAACAACATAAAATTCATACTAATGAGCAGAAATCCATCACTGATCTGTATATTCAGTCAAAACAAAAATAAATATCTGAGACTGAATACCAAATTCTTAATACGTCCTGAAGATACACAATTTGAGGATTAAATTATTCATAAAATTTCAACTGACTGCAAATACTAAGTATATTTGACAAATTTTTAACTCATTTGTGGTTAATTTGTAAATGGGAAAAGGTAAAAATTGCCACTTATGTGATTCTTGCAATTTATTTCAAATAATAGCCTCCTAATTTTAATCAATTTATAGTCTTGAAATTTTCCTAATGAAACTCGCTTTGATTAGCTTCAAGAAGATTTTATCACATTCCAAATTGATTTACACTGATATGATTTCCCCACCGTCAGTGGAGTTAAACTGATTTACTCCTGATGAAGATCCAGCCTGCAGGAAGGTATTAAAATCCAAGGGATAGATGTGTTGCTCAGCAATTGCTCACAGCTGGAGGTGCCTGTGGTGGTGTCCCCAGCACAGGGGAGCTCTGGCTGGTACAGAATTCATGCCATTGTTTCTATCACACCCTCTACTCCTCTGCACATCCAGTGAAAGGCGTTGTTTGGTGTAACCCCAACATGGTGTGAAGGTGAAACAAAAGAATTCATTGCACCTACCTCTTATTTTATTTTGAGCATCTGAGGATCACAGAATGGAAATCTGTGACATTCTCCATTCTTCATCCCTTCAGAGCAGTGAGATCATGAACTTTGCTGTGAAGATGTCATTCCTGTAACACATTCAACATGTGTTAGTTTAATTTTACCAGGCACTCAGTGAGGGAATCTTTGCTTTTATTTAAACCTTTTTAGAAAACTTTGCAATCACGGCCAGTTAATGGAATTGGAAAGAGAGAGGAAAAAGTGAAGAACAGAAAGTAAAACCAGAAAGAGAAGTGAAGAAATGAAATCCAGGATGAAAATAACAGAGGAAAAGGAGACAATTAACAAATATAATTAAATATGACTTGAAGGTGTTAATGAATAGAGTGGTACTGTGGTCATCAGCAGAAGGCTATAGCATTCAATAGGAAGTGTCAGCTTGTGTGATTAAAGTCTCCTAGAAAAGAGTTTGTCATTAGATGGCTGCCCTTGTTCTGCCCTTACATTATCTTCTTTCTTATCCTCACAGCCCTCAGCTACACTGCTATTCAGTTCCCCAGGGTTTTTCTCCCTTTTCCTCTTCTCCTCTGCTCTCTCCCAGCCACATTTCTGCTTCTTTTACCATCCCTATGGCTTGTGCAAAGGCACAGCTTGCCCAGCCAGGCCTCCTGCACCCAGCAGCAGGAGCGGGCTTGCCTCTCTGTTACTAACAGGTAATAGTAAAGAGAGCAGAAGAATGGCTGTAACCCCTCCCAACTTCCCCACTTCTGCATCAACAGACCACTGAGGCAGAAGGAATTAATTTTTTCCATTTTCTGCAGCAACACCAGTTGGCTGCAACCTTCTTGGGGGCAAACATGGGTAAAGCAGTCAGGTACACAGCTCTCCCCACCACACCATACTGGGAAATGGTGAGCATCCCTAGGCTACATATACAGGAGACACTGCAGCCTGTTACATGCTCTCTTTGTCTTGGAATTTATGACTAATATTAATTTGTGCTGTAAGAAATCTTGAGAGACTGAAACCTCTTTTTAACCACATCCTATGTCCCTCCATCCTCAATCTAAATACACAAACTAAGGAGGGGGCCGAGAGGTACCAACAGCTGCGGTGGTTTGTGGGCACAGGTCAAGGTGGTGGCAGAAGAAGAATGAAGTTCTGCCCTCCTCTGTCTGTTTACTAAGATTGTCCCTCAATAAAAAGAATAATTTATAGCTCTGCATATTGCTAAGCTCTTACAGCTCTATGCTTTTACTCTAGATCATAAAAGTACCTCAGAGGTTTGAATCAATTCTATTAAATGACTCATCATTAGATGTCTTTTATGCCAATGCTCTCATCTCCCCTACTCTCAGTCCCAGACCCCAGCTAATAACTCATGGGTTTCCAAAGGGGGAGAAAAAGAAAGAGAAGGGAATTGAAACATTGCTTCTTTAGATTCTGATTACTAATGCAGACCCTGGATTTGTCTTATGGATGGTGTTTGGCTTCTAGCAAAGTTAGCAAGTACTACTGCTCTGTGTTGATGTGGGGGAAATCAGATTGACTGCACAGATCAATGGCTCACACACAAAAACCTTCTGCATGCAGGCTAAACAAAGATCTGTTAAAACAAGCCATACAATACATGTTTATAGAGCTGAAATTCTCAGGAACAAGCTAGTATTTAAACCAGATGCTCAGTGTGCATAAATCTTGGTATCTTGTGCTGGCACTGACAGAAAAGATCTAGTGGATTTCCTAGAAAAATGACAGTCTGCTATTCAGGTGCTGCCAGAGAATGAGGATGTTTCCTGTATTGATTGATGCTGTAAAATACTCACCCACAACCAACTCAAGGGTACTCCTTCCAAGAACACAATGCTTGTAACTTTAGTGGAAATGAGAGATAAGGAGAAGATCCTTCAGGCAGCCTGGAAAGAGAGAAGCATTGAATTCCAAGGGCAAGTGATAACAATTTCTCCAGACTTCAGCCAAAAGATACAGGAAAGGAGGAATTGGTAGAACTCTAAAAGCCTTTGTAGATTTTAAATCCAAGGCTGTCAGCTCTTCTGAAACTGGGAGTTCTGTATGAAAATAAAGATTACTTCCTCTGGGATGCAGAATGAGGGAAACAGTTTTTAACAGATATCACCATCATTGTTGCCCCAGGCCATTCAGATGGATTAATTCCTCATATTTTGCTGGCAGAGCCCAGGCAGCAAGTTTGCTCTGTGCAGAGGGACCCATGGGAGTTACAAGCAGCCCACCAAGTCTACTCCATCACAGGGACTGAGACAGATGGTACAGCTGCCAAAGCTGGCGGGGCCGAGCATCTGGTAAGTGTGTTGATTTAAAGCAGCTCTCAAGCAGCAGTTGCTGCTGTGGCTGAGACAAACACGGTTCAGAGGCACTTCCCTGGCTGGAGCCCATGGGAGAGCCAGCATTGCCACAGCCTCTTCTTCGAAGTGAGTACCAAATGTTTTGGAAGATGAAGAAAAGCAGCCTCCCTTCTGGGAAACCTGTCAGGGATGGCTGATATCGGGGAGGGAGTCAGTGTCATGGAAGGTTGCTGCAACCATTATTTCACAATGATATTTAGATTACAGTCACTTCCAGTGTCACTCCAGTCTACAAGAAGGGCAAGAAGGAGGACCCGGGTAACTATAGACCAGTCAGCATCACCTCCACCCCTGGAAAGGTGATGGAACAACTTGTTCTTGGCACCATCTCTAGGCATATCAAGGATGAGGGGGTCATTAAGAGCAGTCAACATAGTTTTACCAAGGGGAAGTCATGTTTTACCAACCTTATAGCCTTCTATGAGAAAGTAACTCGGTGGATGGATGATGGTAGGGTGGTAGATATGGTTTATCTTGATTTCAGTAAAGCATTTGACACTGTCTCCCACAGCATCCTTGTAGATAAGCTGAGGAAGTCTGATCTTGATGGTCAGGTAGTGAGGTGCATCATGAACTGGTTGAAAGGAAGAAGTCAGAGAGTTGTGGTCAATAGGACAGATTCTAGTTGGAGGTCAGTGACTAGGGAGTCCCTCAGGGGTCAGTACTGGGACCAGTACTATTCAATATTTTCATCAACGACCTGGATGAGGGAACAGAGTGTGCCCTCAGCAAGTTTGCTGATGACAATAACTGGGAGGAGTGGCTGACACACCAGAAGGCTGTGCTGCCATTCAGTGAGACCTGGACAGGCTGGAGAGTTGGGCGGGGAGAAACTTTATGAAATTCAACAAGGGCAAATGTGGAGTCTTGCATCTGGGGAAGAACAACCCCATGTACCAGTACAGGTTGGGGGCTGACCTACTGGAAAGCAGTGTAGGAGAAAGGGAGCTGGGGGTCCTGGTGGACAGGAGGATGACCATGAGCCAGCAATGTGCCCTTGTGGCCAAGAAGACCAATGGCATCCTGGGGTGTATTAGAAAGGGCTCTGGTCAGGCTTTTATTTTATTTCTTGGCTTTGTCAGTGTCTTCTGTCTCTCCCTCTTTTGAATAAACAGGGTTTGGTTTCTGTAGTTCAGCTTCTGAGTATGCATAGCCAGAGATGAGTAATGATTTCCCTGGGGTGCAAGAGCATACAGGGACAGTTCACCAGCTCAAAGTTGAGACTACAACTTTTGTGGCTGCACCCATCTAGTTTTAGACTGGGAGCGTGAAGGACTGGACATGTTGTCCTCTGCTTTTATTTGGAGTCTGAAACAGCTTTCCTCCCCATTTGTCTATAATTGTATTGGTCCTGAGTGATAGTACACTGCTTGAGGTCCACAGAAATATAACATTGGTCATACCAAGTCATCAGAAGAATACTAGTGGGTGGAACTGAAAAAAGGATTACAGGTTTGCAAGAAGTATTTCTGTATTTTAATCTGCATGGACAGCCTCAGCAAAGGCCAGGAACCTACTGATAATACTGCTGTCATGCACAAGAGGGAGAGCACCCACGAGCTATGAGGCTGTATTAGCCCAAATACCAGAGCCACTCCCAGAAATACAATGGGAGGCAGCCTTCAAATCTGTAGATACTTTTGAAAAGTAGAGCACACCACTCTGCAGATGTAATTATTTATAAGAATAATTAATTTGAGTAGAAAGCAAATAGTTCTTGTGTGTATCAAGCCCACAATGCTAGAAAGTTACTGCTGACAATGCTGTCAGGAGAACTCTCCCAAGACACTTCACGTGAAAGGCCAAGTGAGACACCATTCTTGGTGGTCAGATACTGAAGGTACTGGAGAATCAATTTATAACTGTAAACCTTGTCAGTTTTTACAGCTGAAAGCTTCCTCTTCACCAAGAAATCCCCATGAAGTGGCCATCCTGCCAACTACAGTGAAATCACTCTGCTCCTGCCAGGTCTTTCTTGGATAAAAACTTTGCAAATGAGGCCAGAGTTTGCCTATGCCTTTTAGTCATACAATCTTTTCCACCCTACATGTCCTTTCATTTCTGTGACTTTTGGTTTACCTAAAGAATTAACGCTTGATATAGTAGGGCCTGGTTTACACCTTTAGAACTGAGGAAATTTTTGCCCATTGATAAAATTTGACATGTTTTATCTGTGCCCTGCCATCTGAGTACTAATGGGAATCCAAATGTTTTTAGAACTTTTTAACTGCCACACAAACTGTCAGGAGAGATACCCTATCTTTAAATCAGAAAATAGCTTCTTTCCTGCTATCTTATCAGACAGCACCACATAGTCCTACAGAATGTATCCTGGCCGAACTACTAATGGGGGGATGTTTACGTACTAGACTTGAAGCTATGAGACCTGGTGTGGGTAACCACAGGAAATGAAGGAAGCAAAGTGTGGTGGAGAAGGAATTCCACAACGAAACTGAAAAGGAAAAAATATTTGGATGTGGGGGCTCCTCTTAAAAACACCAGGAGCAGATATAACAAGGCCTGATGAATAAAGGTGGGAGAGATGTAGTGAGCAATGACAAAGTGACTATTTCACTGGTTCATATAATATGATGAGAAATATATTAACATTAATTTTATTGGTCAGATTGCCATTTTCCCATCATTTATGTTAAAATATTTAACAGTTTATGTAGATAAAGACCAAAAAATGCTAAGGACTTGTGAATTAAAGGAAGCGCACATGACCTACATATATTTATAAGCAATACAGTACTTTACCCTGTGACAGAATGATGGGAAAAGTCAACATATTTTGTTTTAAAAATAGAAGAAGGTAATACATTTTGGAGATATTTCTGCTTCTTACAATCCAGAATAAAATTATACATGAATTTATAATTTTCTGATTAGTCTTTAAAAGGTATAGTTGATTCTTACTTTGAGAAAGAAACAGCAGTATTAGTAATAGCCAAAAGCATGTTTCTGAACCTCAGTTCTTGGTGTTTTAGTGATCTCATAGATAAAGAAAGACACTGCTCTGCCCCATAAAGTGCCTTGGCCACACTAGGCTGGTGAGACTTTACCTCTTTCACCTCCTTTTGCTCCTGTCTTTTTCTCACTTCACCTGTCAGGTACTCATCCTCCATATCTTGCTTTGGTTTTGACATGGTGGATCCCCACCTCCATCCACCCCATGAGTGCCAGCCATTACTGCCTACTTTTAATTTTTCCTAGAAGCATCTTCCTTCTTTCTCCTACACTGGCTCCAGGCTTAGGAGATGTCTGAAATAACGGTCTCCTTAACCTCTATCCTTAAACCCTTTTGCCTTGTCTACAAGGCAACTTGACAGTGTTGAGATGACTGGTATGTGGATAACTTGGTCCATCACCTGCAATAATTGTCTTGTTCCTTGAAGCCTGTATATTTCTACCTGACTAACAGAACATGTGGGGTTCACTCTTGCATTTGTGCAGCTCCTGGGTCAAGCACCTGATCAGAGCTTGGAGGCTCTACCTCAGTAGTCTATAGTTTGCAGCAGAAATATGTGATCTTTATGTGTAAGAAAGCCCACTCCTGATCTGACAGTTTAAATATAGCAAAGACAGAGTTATTTATCCTTGACTTACAGAATATCCACTTGGAATTAGGAGCCAGCTCAGAAAGCCTTGTTCAGTCGCTGAGTTCAGCATGGCTGCAATGTGCTTAGTTACAGTCCTGCTCTTGAAAAATTTATTCCACTTTCAGAAATATTACTGATTCTAGGGGCATTCACCACTGTAAATATAAGGGATATTGGAGAAAACCTGGGAACCTCAATGATCTTAAGCGTTCCTTCCAACCTAAATATTTCTCTGCTTCTATGAAATAATGAAAACCATGCTCAGCTTTATAAATGTGCTCATTAAGTGTTCTAGTTCACATGAAGAGAAGGAGCCCAAGTCCCAGGTATCTGCAGGCTCATTTCACCCGGGCTGCTCTAGTCCAGAAATATATCAGAAGAAATTTTCTTACAAGTTTTGGTATACTTGCTGCAAATCTGTTTGAAACAATATTGGAATCCAACCTTTCTTCGCAGCTCAGCCTTATCTGTTTTGTTTTTATGTACAATTGGCATTCCTATAATGCTGTTCCTTCTAAATCAGTTGTGGCCAGCATTGAAGATGCATCCAGATCTTAACACCAGAGAGGGATCCTTGACCAGAGCCATGTAGCCATCAAGCTACCATGTACCCTAAGACCCCATCATCCAGGACTGTAGAATGGAAGGCAAAAAAACCCTTGTGTCCCTTGATAAACAAACCTTCGGAGGAACCTACATTGCAGTCAGGAGGTGTGGGCCAACACTTCTGGATCTAGCTGAGCTAGCACCAGGCCTAAGCTGCTGAGGGGACAGTGCCTGTTCCCTGTGCACAGCTGTGCTGAAGTCCATGCTACTGTTCCATCCTGTATTGCTAGCTAAAGGATGCTGGCTGGAGGTATGTGCTGCATACTGTGAAAAGATTTTTTAAATCCCATGTGTTTTTCTACCCAAACTATAGGAAGCATAGAGGAGTACAACAAGAAGGAGAGGAAAAGAAGAATAAATCACTCACTTCAACTTTATGCAGTCTTTTAAAATACTTACTTTAGTGTGTCTGATAAGTTGTGTTAAATATTAGGGCTTTTTAACTTGCCTGATTTTAGTTACTGTGTTTCTGTCCATTGCAGAAGCAGGTGTGGGAGCACCTGTGACTATCACACCCTTTCTCTGGCTGATTACTTCTGTGGGAGGGAGATGTGGCATGTCCAAGTGGTAGTGGCAGAACCCAGGAACTTCTCAAACTATGGTATCTGCTGCCATGACCGCACAGAACTTTTTTCTGATCTTGTTTTGTATAGTAAAAGTTCACACCAATATGTGCCTATGCAGCCACAACAGAAAACAATGAATAGGAACCCCGGTGGACTTACAAGACATTCTTCCATCATATAATCTAGTTAAATGTGTTCCCAGATATAATTTGCTGCTAAAGTGAAGACAGGAGAAAAATATGTGGCATATGTTAATCATGCCACTTAGTGTACTCTTTAAAGGTTCTTATAAGAAATGATGAGGAGTAACATGAATAGAAGAATAGAATTTAACAGAAAAGAATAAAAGCAAAGTGAAGAAAACCAACCAGGTGTAGATCATGGTGTACCATAAAATCAAGACGTCTAAAACATCAGATAAATTAATATATTTTGTTTTGTTGGGCTTTATAGATTTGCCTTTTTTTTTTTTAAATTTATTTTAATTTTGATTCAGAACACTAGTTTTTAACAGGTTCTGTTAATCTTCATCTGGACGCTAGATGGGGATCTTGAGTCAGCCATGCCAGAGACTCCTTTATCCTGCTTTTTCTTAATCTGTTTTATCATGGACAAGGCACCTTATACTTTTACTAAGCCTTTTTTTTTTCTTTTTTTTTTCTTTTTTTTCTGGTGGGAAGGGTAATCTACAGTAAATAAATATTTACTTTTAAACATACAAGTTTAATTAAGGTTACACTGCATCTTTCAAAAGAGAAGGGAATGCAGCTGGTACTGTAGGGCACATGCTCTTCTTCATCCTAATTATTTGTTTCATTCCAATGGCACATTGCAATTGTTTTCTCACTTTTCAGTGCAGGATGCAGTTTACTCTGACAATTGTTTTAGCGCCACGTAGCACAGATTATGACAAGGGGAAAGAGTTGCTCACTTGCAACAGCACTAATGACCCAAGCATTCTTTTTTCCATAAATGGGATCTTTGTGTGCTAACTAAACCTGAGCAACACAACTGTGAAAGCTGCTTCCCTTCAATCTACCCAAAATCTCCTATGATGTGTACACACAACAATAAATTAATCTCTGCTGTTAACAGGTTTTTGTTTGTTTAATAAGTACCTCTTTCTTTCATGCGATGTCAAGCTCAGCCACAAAATGTGAATTTTTGAGCCATTGCCTTAAATAGTTCCTTTCCTGATGGATTCTTTCTTCTCCCTTCAGTAAACTGGACTTTTGCTAATTGCATTGCAGAGTAGCACATAAGACAGTGACCTCCAGCCTTTGGACACTGCTGCAGACCAGCCTTAACTAAAATGAGTTAGGCTGTCTCTGCTCATTTCATAGGGACATGCTAGTCCACACCATATAATGTGCAGTTTGGGATTATTGCCAGTCTCTGCCCACAAGATACCCAGAAACAAATTACTGAAAGGACTGAATGCCTTTTCTCTGTGTCTCTAGAAACAGGTTATGTCCAAGGTGAGATGGGGTCTTTCCTTGGGCAGCAGAAAGGAAAGATGGTAAAACAAACAAACAAACAAACAAACAAACAAACAAACAAACTGCAGTGGGCCTGTTGTTCTCAGTGTCTTATGCCTTTAATGTTGGTACACTCTGTTCTGAAACTTGCCTGTGGAGGAGTAATTTGTGCTGCAGACAAACAAGCTGAACACCAAGTCAGATATTTTAAAAGGATCAATTTCTGGAATGTATTATAAATAAACAATTGTTTCTTGATATGGGAAATGATTTTATTTGATGGCACAGTGCTGCTTCTGCAGAGCAGATTGCTCTGTCACAGCAAAGGGAAAAAATAATATATTAAAGACATGAGATGCATGAAAAATGTCATTAAATAAGTCTTTACTAGCCTTGAAATGGGGATGGTTTGCATAATTGATTAATCATAAGGGGACATTTTTGGTCACAGAAATTATCATTAGTAGAGCTCCAAAGTTAAATAATCTTTATACTAATAAAAAATGCCATTTTCCCCTCAGATCTTTCCAAGATCTCTTTTTCTTTTAGTCTCTCTCTCTGACTTTTACAGGCCTTAATAATTGAATGATACTTAACTGGATGTGTGGGTGATGAAGCCATTTGGAGCAAATTTCTCCCCACGGCACTCTGCAAGAGCCATGACATGCTCGTGCCCAATCCTGCAAGCTAGGCCATGGTGCTCCACCTGCCTGCACCAGCAGTTTGGATTTGGACTTTTTCCTGCAAACTCCATGAATTGGGAGGTCCCTTAATTTCCTTCTTTTAAGAAGGAAAATATCATCGTGCCAAGCAGCGTCTTTGTGCACCCTTTTTTCGTTATGAAGTTAAAAGGCAACTGTCCTGATTGTTCTGGAAATTATTCTGACACGTAATTTCACCTTCTTGTGAAACTGTGTGCATGACAAATAAGCACACATGTTTAGCGATTCATTTAGGAATACTGTCCCTGCATCTAATTCAGAGATATAGTACTAAGTAGTTTTTTATTGCCTAGAATTTCATTAGGGAAACATCTTTAGATACACAGTTCTCAGAAAGATTTTCTTTAGACTGCTTTTTTTTAAGGCTGTTTTACATTGAATGAAACAGGGATTGCCTGGAGCAGGAAAGAGTTAAACAAGGCTTACCATACCTGATTTCATTACTGAATAATAAATGGATATGGGTACTACCCTGGTCCTACATAACGACGTGGCCATCTTCTCTACTTCTCTTTTACTGTAAATCCTTCAGAAGGTATAAACAGTTGAAAATTATCTCCATGACAAAAGGAGGAATGTAGATGTTTGGCATCATACAAAAGACTTTCGTATTTGGTATTTTGCTATGGCCAGTTTAATTTGGTTTATTTAACCAGGAAATGATCCTTAAATTGAGACATACAGTACCTTCTTATCACAAGTGTCCTTCTCAGGAGATCTCTAATCAAGTGCTGCAGTAGATTGTAGACAGGAAAATGTGGTCAAAAGCTCATTTATTACTCTATTTTTTAAATGTGAAAATAGGGAAGTATTCATAAAACCTTAGTAACACAATGTAAGGGCTTCCAAGCATGAGCATAAAATTGAGGCAAAATTATTCCCAGTCTGTAAAACTTTCTGATTTGTGTGTCTGTATTTATATATAGAACATGATATATATGTAAAGAGAAGCTCACTATTCATAATAGCTTATATATGTACTGAGCATAATTACACTGAATTGAATAGTGGTACTTATGGGAAATATGTTGTGTAAATATTTGAAGGAAAATGCATCAGACTTACTTAAGAGAGAATTTCAATGCATTTAGATATTAATTTTACAAAATCAAGACCTCCTTCATGACTATTAGTGGTCATATTTATAACTGTTCTGCTGTGTGAGGAACTGTTTTCTAAATCTCTAGTTCCAGTTACCCAAATTCAAAGCTAAACCTGAGCATTTTGAGGCAAACCAGATTTTCAGTTCCTTACCAGTTTTAGCAGAGTGGAATCAGAACAATGCAGGGAACTTTAGAAATCCCATGGGGCAAATTTATATATGCTTTTGGCTGTAAAGAACTCAATTGGTGATTACTGAATACCATAACTAGTACTCAAAAAGCCCTCACCCTTCTCCTCGAAATTTGTTTCTATTCTATTTTATTAGTTCCATTTATCAATCTGATATATATATATACATATATATGTATATATATATATAAAATCTTGAGATTTATCTTGTTGTCACATAGGCATGTATTTTAATCCTGTATTTGTTTTAAAAGATTTCTTCCATAAGCAGGGATTTGCAACTTAGGCAATTTTATTTATTTTTTGTGTGTGCTTTTTTATCAAGCTTTAGTGATGGCTGTATTGAAGTTCATCTCTTTCTGCTCTGCCTCTGTTTTGGTACTCTGTTTCTATATCAGTCTGCATTGGCTGTTCACTATTATCAATATTTGTATGAACAGGAACATAATACAACACTGCAATATGCACAACCAATGTGACATGTATTTATTTTGCATTTTGTAGTTGAGGTTTTGTGGTAATTTAGTCTCTAGACCCACAGCTGAGATTTACTAGCATGGTATGACTGCATTAGCAGTGCAGAGACACCCCTTCTTACTGAATCCACCTGCCAGTACATTTTAATAACAATGCTAACAGCTCACTGAATGTGGAGATATTTTTTTCCCTATAAGTTGTCCAACAAATACAGCCTTTCTTTAACTTCATCTTTTCCTTGTGTGCTCCAGTTCAAGAAATCTTCCCATCCTCTGTGTTTAGGGAAGTTCCAAAAAGCATTCTTGAATTTTGACAGGCTCAAACATTGTTCTAAAGTTGGGGAGAATATTCCTAGGAATGGAATGCTTATTTAATATTTGCATTAAAAATGAATGACAGCAGGCATACTATCATGACATTTAAAAGAATAAATATTTACAAACACAGTAGTTCTTTTCCTCCAGCCCTCAAAGAAACCAGAGTTCAGCTGGTGTCAGGGGGAATACTTGCTCTTAAAAATATGAGGTTATCGTGGTTTCAACCAGTGCAGAGTACTAAAAATCCATTCGATAACAGACTTTCAGTCGCAAAAAACAGGTTGTCTTTAGGCTACTGACCTAGATGAGATAGGATCCGTATTCTATTATGACTCCCTAAACATATCCCTGTGTGTTCTAATATGCTGCTAGATCATATAGCAGAGGGTACTGCAGCTCAACATGTTATTCCTGTATGTTTTATGCTTTATATGTACTATGCCTTGATGAAAGAGATGTCAAGCCTACTGGTCTTCTTGCAAACTATAAGGAAAATAAAATAAAACAAAAGGGACTTTTCCTGAGGCAGTACCGGTAAACTCCCAAGAGAACAAAATTTCTCTCCTTGACATGTGGAGCTTCATATAGCCAGACAGGACTGACTCCAATGTACCTCAGCATGCACATTCTCCTAATGTGTATTAAATGTACATTGATTAAGTCAACTGCTAATTCAGGAGCTTGAGTGAATTGTCCTGGGAGGCAACAGAATATCTCTACGTGGAAAGATTGGTGTTGTCCACAACCTGCTAGGTTAACCTACTCATAGAAAGTCCACATTATTTCTGGCACAATTCTGTTCAATACAGATACTTTTCATGGAAAATCTGTTTCCAGTATTGTGCACATGCCACTATCCCCTCTCTTGTCATAGTTGAATGCTGACATAAATCTTTTTCTAATAAAATGAACTATTCAAATTATTTCTTTACTGAATGATGTCTGAAACAGATGTATTTTAATCTGCTGGGCATAGAAAATGAAATTTACATGTCAGTGAGGTCTTTCTGTTTAATAAATGTTTTAAAAGAGAGAAAGCAGGAAGCTAAATATATGTAAAACTGTACTGCTTTGTATAGAGTGTTTTTAGCAGAAAAGACAGTATTGTAATACTAAATTATGTCTTATTTATGAGAAAAAAGTAAACATATTTTGTAATAATAAATATCATCCTTGTAGGGGTATAATGTAAAATGCTGGAAAGAATTCTGATTTCATCAGTAATACTTTCCTTTTGCTACTTCCAAAAGTTTTTTTGTTTGTTTGTTTTGGTTTGGTTTTTTTTGTGGGAACAACACCTGCACAAAGCATTTTGTTTATCATCTCTGTGTGTGTATAATTTTGAACTCATTATGTTTTCCTATTACTTTAGCTGTTTACATAGCACCAATTTTAGTACATTGCTGCAGCTTCCTCTTACTGTGTGAAAGTTGTATCCAAAGCCCACTGAGATCAGAGGAGGGATTCTGTTAGCTGAAGCTGACTTGCCACGGGGGCTGAAGGTTAGGACAATGAAGAGCTGGTTTCAGTGCCCTGTGGAGATTCAGATGGGTTTCCAAATAATCACAAAAATTTCTAAAAATAGCTGGATACCGACATTTTAAGTTTCTCATCACAATAGTGTTATTCATTTAGTAGCATTATTTGATAGGTAGGCAAAGAGCATACCTCTTAAAAACAAAGCTTTAAACCCAATTTACTGTCTGAACTGTTGCCAAACTTGATAAAGATGCAACAGCAAGGTTAGCCTAAATTGCTTGTATGGAAAGCCCACAGACAGCCCCACAAAAGGAAGGCTGCCTGGCTGGGCTCTGCTACACACCAGTATCCTCAACCACATCCTTCTCACAGTCCCTTTCTCCCTTTCTCCTCTCCCTCCCTGGTCCCTACCACTCTCCTCTCAATAATTAATAGTCATAAAAACCAATAATATAATTAAAGGATATAATGAAATAATATAATTTACTAATAATATAATAGTAAAATAATTAAATAGCAATATAAAATACAGTCTCAATGCTCAAAATCCATGGGATTAATTTCCAGGAAGTAAAGTGTTATCTGAGGTGATATGAATTGCACCTCAAGCAGGACAATGCTGTGAGTCTCTTTTCATTAGAGTCAATGTTTGGACAGTGCAGGAATTCTTGGCTCTCAGAATGAACTTTCCTCTTCTCTCATAAAAAATGGGACTTAAACACCATAGTAAAAATCATTCCCTAAGTGTCTCATTGAAGAGCTCAGTTGTTATCTCATCCTGATTTAAAAAGTGCTTGAGTCTGTGTAAGTTTTCAGACAGAGAAACTCAGCAATGATGTCCATGTTCATTTTTTAATAATTAGCAACTCTGAGCCTCAGACTGACAGATTACTGTGGTTTGGCAATATCACTGATAGACAGGGAATTGTGAAATTGTAAGACATTATTGTATTGTTGGTAGCCTGAGTAAATCTAAATCTTTTCAAGCTTTGCTTCAGTGGGTTAATTCCAGGACCTGAATTACAAGTGCAATTTGAATTACATTGCAAAGACTGAACTTACTTCACTTTAGCAAAGCCCTTTTTCTTAAGACTTATGAATTCGAGTTATTTTGAAATCCTGAAATGTTGAAATCTTTTGATACCTGTCTTATTATTTCTAAGGAGAAACGGGTAAAGGTTTTCACTGACTTTTCCTGCCAGCACCTCTTTATTTAGGTGTGTTTCTGTGACTCTGCTTTTATTTTGTGATATCTCAGCTGCTGCTACACACTGTGTACATCCACAGGGGCTTTTTATTCTCCCAACCCTAAACCTGAGATATTAAAATAGCAGAAGAAATAACCTTAACAGAATCAGAAAATAACTAAAACAATATGAAGCAAATAAATATTCTGTGTATATTTTGGGAAATTGCAGGCACCTGCAGAAACAAGGATTATTTCAGTTTGTTCCTACATAGGTTGTCTGGGAATTTTAAAACATTCAAATGACTAATAAAGTCTCAAAGCTTGATTCTGAGCTATATTAGGCAGGGCAGAGGACACCACCCATTTTGCACGGAAATAAAGTGAGATGTGATTACATGATTTGCTGGTCATGAAAGATTATTGAACATTGGATTTGTGAATAAAGATACATATTCCAGTTTCAATTTAATCATTAGGACTGTGTATTTACCAAATAATAATGTCAGGTACAATAGAGAAAAAAGATTCTGCAGAGGAGTGTCTTGAAAATAATTTGCTTCATCATTGGCTTGTAGTTTAAAGAAACCTGTACCTGACAGTCACCCATACAAAATTTTGCTTAGAGTAAAAGGACTATTTCTGAGTACTGTCTTGAAACTATAGTTTTTCATGTTATTGAGGTATTTATCACACATACTTCACAACAGGAATATAGGTGGAATAATTGTTGCAGAAGGCAAAAAATAAAGGCTAACATTAGCAGTTCAAAAGCTCAACACATTTTTAAAGAGAAACAGGTAAATGGGTCTCTGAACCTGCAGTTGTTTGCTGTAATCACAAACTTTTCAATTAGTAAGTCCTTGTTCAGTTTCTCACAACTGTATAGAATGAATAGTCAGACTGGAAATAGGGTATGTGCTATTCAGGTTTCAGTTTGGTTTCTGAGAGCTACAGCTTTTTCCAGTGTAGCACCAGGATTTTTTAAATCTCATCAGAGAAATTCTATTCATGGAAAGTAGCACTATGCTGGGATGCATATTTTTGCATCTTTGTATTTCTCGTGTTAATAAAACAAACAAACAAAACACCTGGAAACAGACAAGATCTGTTGCTGGGAATGTTTAGTCTTCCACATGTAGCAATTGCATTTTTCTCCTCTCAAAGTGTATTTGTGTTTTCCTTAATCCAACCTAAGAGACTGATGCGATGAAACTTCCTACACTTCCCTTCAGAAAGCATTGCCAAGTATAATACCACTGTTCAGTATTTTTCACTATATTCCCTTTTTTAATGTGAATTCTATAAATCTGATATACAATATCATATTAGTAAGAGCCCCTCATTATGCTGGAAAAATATATGCTGTGAATATTTCCATCCAGTTATGTTGGCCTCCCTTAATCATTCTGACTGACATGTATTTCCCAATTATTTTAGAAAAATTTAATGATAGGAAAGTGTGTCTGCAAAACAAAATTTTAGTCAAAATGTCTGAGGAGAGTATTTTTACCTTATTCTGTCTGGAGATTAATTTAGCTCAAGTCTTATGGGTCAAATACGTTATGCGAATTTGCAAGTTCTGTGCCCCTGTGCTCTAGGTTGTGCTTTTCTGTGCTATACTCTTCAGGTTCTCAGATTTCTCTTACAGTAAAATCCTGGGCATTTTGGAATATAATACAAGCAGGAGTAGTAACAGAGGAAAGCAAGACTCAAATTCCCTAAAATTTGGTTTATGTTGTTCAGAATCCATAATGTTTCAGTATCTCTAACTTTATATGCACTGTGATATTTATTTGCAAATTCACTTAATACTCTGCTCCCTTCTCATTATACTATGTGCCTTAAATCTCAGGGTGCTGCACTGCAGCCACTGATGTACTGCAAGAAATACCATATGCAGACTCTGAAGACTGTATTGGAATCAGTTAATAATTGCATTTAAGCATATATGATTAAATCTGTCCCTTCTTACATATAAACTGTCTCCTGTAACCACTTGAATCTGTGAAACTGGAAAGGAGAAGGCTGCAGATTCACTGCTTCCAATGGGATTGAGATTTCCAAAACCCCAGTGTGTCTCAAATGTGAAAGGAGGGAGGCTCTGAGCAGGACTGGGTGAGCTGGCAGCCTCATCACATCATACCTGCCTGGAACCAGACGTCACACAGACGCCCTCTCTGGAGGTAAAAGGAAATGAAAAGTCATTCTGGGATTCAGTGTTCACTATGCTAAACAAGTATTTAATGTTCATAAAATACATCCTGGAGACAGCAAAAAGCTACTTTCTGATGTTTCCCTCAACACAAGCAAGTTTTTTCAGAGGTTGTTTCAGAATCTGTTTTTCTCATTAAGGTTTTAAATCTGTGGCTTCTTACTTTGATCTCATTGGTTGATATTAATCCTTATTTTAACCTACTGTCTGTTTTTTCTTATTTTCTTCTTTTTACTTTTTTTTTTTTTTTCCCCCTCCTTTTTTCCCTCAAGAAATCCACCCCTGCTGCATCTGGGTCATACGTGAGGCATGCTGTGGTGAACCCCTAGCCTGGACAAAAGAGAATTATGGCCAGGAATGGTGCCATCTGCCTCTGTTGTAAGTGCAGAACAGAAACATGTCTATGAACTCTTTTTATTTGGGAAACAAGAAGCAGAATTAATTTAACATGACCAATGTGCAGGAAGATACTCTTCCCAACAGGAGTGGTTGTAAGTTTCATTGGTTCACTACTATTACCTCCATGCTAGCAAGAGCTTTACTGGCAGAATTTAACTGAGGGCCAGGATCTGGAAAAACAGGATGCCAAATGGAACATCATCAGCTCTAAATTTGCAGCTTTGCCTAGTTTTATTCAAGTGCTTGTCTTCCCCTTAGAACAGAAAAAAAGGGTTAAGGCCATCAGGGCTATTCTTAAGGCAGACCCAGCAAAGCCTCTACTGAGGAAAAGCAAATGCTTGTAACCCATCAGGATCCACTCCAGCATAAGAAAGGATAAACTGCATTTTTTAGCCCTTGTCAGGTTCCACAGCCAAATAGCACCTGGCAGTCTCTGAGATCAAAGACAGGTGATCACTAAGACCTGGAGTTATTAGTAAGGACACTGGACACTGCCCCATTGCCATAAAGAGATTTTCAGTCACTGAAACTGATGCCCTTCAGATGCCATGTCAAGTTGTGAAGCCTGACTGGTTGGTGTCTAAAAATTAAGAGCAGATGCTGGTAGACACTATATGCTATCTATCACCTCTTCAATAATCTTACCCAGAAAGGAGATGTTTAGCAGTAAGACAATAGTTGGCAAGAAAACTAATGTTGGGATAGGATTTATTGAGTTAGGAGCCAATAAATGCATTTTTTAATGCTTCTGGCAGTCTACTTTCTCTTAAGGAAAAATTACCAATAGTAGGTATTTTCCCCTAATTTTCACCATGGGAAGGAATTGTACTTCTCATCTGTGGAGTGCTTAAGAAATTTTCATTATTGTATCTAGAACCTGTAATTTAAATAGAACATAAGCAAATTAATTGGATTATCTGGCTTCTTTATTGCTTTTTGGTACTTTTATAGTGATAAATCCACAGCCAGCATTCACATATAATGACAGCTTCAAGCAGCATGAAATAGTAGAAGCTAAAACAGTTGAAGGTAATTTTGGCTAATCAGATGGACTAACATAATGTTTACTGAGTTTTTAAGATTGCTTGACTGAGTTTTTAAGATCGCTTGATTTACACAATGCTAAGTCCTGTCAGGATTGGATTTTCATTGGAAAAATACACTAATCCAAATTCTGTGGTCAGTGCTCTGCAGACTTTTTGTTTATTGTAAGGCCAATGTAATACACAGTAGGAGAAAATTAATGTTAGATGTGCATAATGGTAAAGAGATCACATCTTTAATCTGATGCAACATTTGCTGATTCAGAATTATTTACAACTTTTGACTTGGTGGAAGACAAAAAGAACTTATGAAGAAGGTACAGATAAAGTCTAGAAGGCTGGGCATTGCATTCATTAGACTTGATGAAAAAGAGATTTCTCTTGTCAAAACAGTGGCATCTTCTTTAGGTGAGATGAAGTATTTTCTTTTAGGTGTTTTTTAATTACATTTTATATGAATTTAATAGCCGTAGTTAGAGATTTGTCTTGCAAATATAGCCCTTGGTCATCATTTGGGAGAAGAAAAATGCAAAGTTTTTAAGTTTACTTCCAAGCTTATTGAGACATGCCTTTAAAGTGTGCATGCAGTCTTAATTCATCCTGCCTTATAAATGAGAATCAACCATAACATTTGGATGTAGAGTAAAATAAGGACTCTAAATGGAGGTATCTTTGGGCTCAATCACAGGCCCAGCCCAACTGAGTTAAAAAGCAGTGAGAAGGGTGGGGAAGAAAAGCCAAAAATTATCTTAAAGAAACAGCATATTTAAGTTAATTATTAGAAAACTCTGTCCCCGTGTCAAATTCTATGCTTTCTTTGTTTCAACAGTAGCAGTTCTTTCCGTTTCCTTTCTTTTGCTACTCTACTTTAGGCATCTGAGCTTTGTTCACTCTCATCTAAGTGTAATTGTATCTCTGGGATTGCTAAGAAAGAATGTCTTCTCCAGGCAAAGAAATTTTTGTCAGAATATCTGTATTGGAGTTCAAAGACAAAAGATTCATTACTCTAATTCTTATTCTGAATTCTGAAATGTTGTTACAATATCTCCATTCTCAGTTTCAAAGGGATATATAGATCCTGATTTATTACTTAAGAAGACCAGTTTTTAGTCCTCAAAATAGTCTTTGCAGTGACCCATCAAGTGTTCGTCAGGAAGTAATGGCTTTCCTTGATATTATGCAGCCTTGCCTTTCCCTAATGCAAACCATGCATGGAAAAGATGGATCTGGTCTGCACTGTCTTGGGTATAATCTGGGCTAGGAAGAAGAGAGTTGCCAGTAGAGTTACAAGAAACAGTCCAAAAAAACCTGTGGAAGACTTAATCCGCACAGGAGTAAAACAGCCTCCTAGAGCAAAAAGATGTAATTTGTTCAAATAATAATAGAATCATAGAATGGTGAAGGTTGGAAGGCACCTTAAAGATCACCAAGTTCCAACCCCCCTGCCATGAGGGGGGAACTCCACCACTAGACTAGGCTGCACAAAACCTCATCAAACCTGGGCTTAAAAAACTCCAGGGATGGAGCAATCTGTGAATAGTTTCTCCTCTCCTAACACTCCTCTCCAGTAGTGCAAGGCTGCAATCACTGCTTTACAAAATCCATTTGAAAAAAGGAAATTAAATATATGTATTTGTATAATGCATGTGTTTTTTAAAGTCTCCTGAGTAAAGAACAGTGATTCTTCAACAGCTAAAGAGGCTTGATTCTCTCCCACTCTCACTTGTTACACAATTGTAATTTTGTAGATTTCATGGTTGTTCTTTTTATTTATGCCCATGTAAGGGCTTCAACCAAAGAGTATCACTGAAAAAAATTTTATTAACTTCCACAGGGGTTAGATAAGATCATAACTGAAGGACAAACTCTCTGAATCATTCTGCTTCATTATTTCCATTACACTTACAGCCTTGATCATGCTGCTTCTGACATAAGGCATAAGAAGAACACAGTCTCCAAACATTTATTTGTATGAAAGCAGTTTGCAGTAAGAATACTTTAAAAATAATTTCAGACCATAGTATTCCAGATCCATGTATTAATTCATCAATTCAATTAATTTCATTAAATTCATATGGATGTGAATGAAGATTTTCCTTACTTTTGTTCTCCACCTACTGAAACACTGGAGAGTCTTGGCTGACATGTCAAGCAAAATACCAAAGATAGAATCACCTTACTTGATGTTGTATTCTGCCAAATTGTATTTGGATTTCAGATATTTACTTTTTACAAAGAACACAGGGAATTGGAAATATTTTCTACTTATTCAAAGTGACTACAGCTGAAGACGTGCAAGTTGTCAATTTATCACATGAAATGTGTATTGCAGTACATCATAAATTATGCTCTTCTTGGAGGAAAGGTCCTCTTTTAATCCTAGAAATGAGTGTACAAGACTCACAGAAGTTTTTAAGTACACTTATTATAGGAAATAAATCTACAAATCAATAATAAAAAGTGGGTTTCTAGTGATAAAAGGAATGGTGAGGAAGGAATTTTGTAGAATCTCCTGTATATGTACATTCCATAAGTTAAATGTCAAACAGCATAAATCCTCCCTGCCTGGGCCAGGGAAAAAAAAAAAAAAAAAAAAGGTTAAGTTTTGATTATTCCTGTTGATTGTTTTGCTGTGTATGTATAAATGAACATGTTATATTTTTCTAAGTATGCCATTCTAAGACATCTTGTAATATTTAATTTTATACTGTATGTGAATAAGAAAGTTTTAGGTTTGTATTTGATAATGTAAGAGATTCATTAAAAGGTAAAATCATGGCTACTTTTGCTAACATATGTGAACAGTTTCAGATGTATTTGTTGGAAGCCTGTGAACCAGGCAGAGCTCAGCTGAGGAATGTGTGCCTGCCTTTGAAGGCTCTTCTCTCATTACATGGTGCTCCCATTCTTTGATGACAACCTTACTGGGGCTTCATGGTGTTGCCTTCTAAGGCAGTGTATTTTTGTTTCATAGCATACCTATTGGTACAGAAAGAGCCAGTGAAAGCATGGTACAATTCTTTACTTTATTTGGCAATGGAGGAGTACACCATTATGAGTTTGGCCAGTTCTGGCAACTAATATTTAGTGCCGAGGAACTGCCATCAGATTTCCTGGGTTAGTGACATTTGTGGACTGCTAAGTAGAAATCAGAAGCGAACTGTTATGAAAAAGCCAGTTGTGGGATTTGACAGTAGGTGAACTTGTATATAGATTCTCTGAAGTTGCCAAAGGGGAACACAAGATTCTTCTGCAGTGATAAATGCAGAGTGGCCTCTGCTATGGCACGTTTGTATTGCTGTGCAAATGTCTTGCAAGTTTTGAAGCCTTGCACTTCAGTTTTGTTAGCCTGTTGGAAAAAATCTCATTTAACTGGCATTTTTACATCTACATTAATTCTTTTAAAACACTGAAGTGAGTGTTCTACAGCTATGTAAAGAAACGCATTATCAAAGCATTAAGATATGATTAAACTGACATTTTCTTAAGAAAACGAAAGGAGCAGGAAAAAGCCATTCTAAAAGGACTGAGTGCTACATACTCCAGATATTATCTTCAGTGCTTACTCAGGGATCTTTAAAGAAGCTTATTACCAAGTACCCTAAGAAGACAAGTGTGGATGTGTACAGATCAGAGGAATGCAAGTTAATGCACCTGCCAGATTTTACTATCATACAAAGCATGTCAATCAGCACTCAGACCTTGCATTTAAAAATGTGTTCCCTCAGATTTTTTTTCAGTGCTGTATCTCACATAGCTAGGATTTCCTAGTCGGTATCCATCCAGTGTTGCAAATGTCATAAATTATGCTACTGAATATATAACATGGAAATTAATGTGAATACACCTTTGTTAGCTTCAGTAATGGCCTATACTAATACTAGTAGATATGGTTTCTGTGGGTACATATATTTAAGTCTTCCTGTTCTTCTGGATAGGACAGAACAGTATTTGTAAAGTAAAAAAATAAATCAGTCTAAGGATTTTTCTTTAAGAAAGATAAATTAAAATACATAGTGAGTTGAACAGACTGAGCAGTTTATAACACATGAAAGTAAAGTTGTTTGAAGCACAGCTACCTGATAGCCACCTACAGTTCATATCCCCCAGGGTCATTTCTAAAGTGATACATCTGTTTCAGCTTGGTCTTCAACAGAAAAAATATGATCAGGAAACCCTCCTGAGACCAGAGAGGGCATCAGCTGGAAGTCTTGGTAGCAGGAGAAGGCCTGGTGTATCATGTCATCCCATGATGGCTGCAGGCTGGTGGCATGGTGCAGGCATGAAGACGGAAAATACAAAAGAGAATTTACAAGAGATAAAAGCTGTTAGGACCATCCTTGTTGCCCTGTACAAAACTCTAGCATTGGTACCTAAAAAAAAATAATCCAAACTGGAAGAGGTGTAAAAAGGGCTACTAGTAGGGTGTGGGAAAAATAAACCCTTTCAGAAGAGAAAAAGCTTCGTTTGCTGTCTGCTTTGTTTAGGAAAGATATAACTACTGCCAATAAATGGGGTCAGAGAGAGGAGCCATAAATTTAAAGGCCTCTGACTGCACAACAGCAAGAAGATCTGTAAGAGCAGATGGATGAAAAAGCTGGTGGCAGCAGGTGGCTGGGCTTGATCACCCATCAGGGCCCTCAGGCTTAGGTTCCCCACCAAAACCAGGAGCCCAAAACTTGGGAGTTTCTGTGATCACCTTCGTGTGCTCTTGCTCACGGACCTGTAGCTCTCACTGACACAGAGAGAAGGGTGTTCAAACTGTGCAGAAGGGCTCAGCACCTTGCAAACTCTATTCACAATTTTAATTGTTTTCAGGATTTAGCCAAAATAATATTTTATTGAGTGAGAACTCAGTATTTACTGAGTAAGGACACCAGGTTCTGGTGTTAGGTGAAAGTAATTTTATAAAAAAACTAGAATAAACAGAAAGTGATGGAAGATATTCAAGAGACAGTGTTGTACTGAAAATATAGTAATATAAATAAATGGGCTTTATCAGTTTGCTGGTACCTCCAGCAATGTTGACATTTGCATTCTGCTCTCCTACCTCTGTCAAACTTTAGTTCTATTAAAATAATGAATTCTCATACTGATATTCGCCTCTTAGCATTGAGGCATTTAGAACAAGTCAACACATTTTCAGGGATGAATTTTGGAAGTCTATTAAGATGCAGAGATTTAAAAAGGATAAATCTGTATAGATGTCATTTGTTAGATAGTTCTCTTTTTATCAGTTCTCATAAAACATGTCCATATATGCTATGTTTTCCAATAGGAAAATGAAGCACAAATCCTATGGGGATCACCAGCAGGGTCTGATGTCCAAAGGCAGATATTTTATTTAAATGATCCTATTCTGCTCAGTAGGAAATACCATTTTCATTGTGTTTACAAACATGTTAGCATTGATTAAAATGTTTTTGTATTGCCCGTAAGATATATATTTTAAAAGGCATATTTCTGAAAAGCTTTAGAGAAGTAGAATTTTTTAAGACTGATCATTTGCCGGGTGTTTCTTCACACAGAAGCTCCAGCTGCAGAGGATGAGAAGCAAGGTGTTCAGAACATCTTCAACACCAGAGAATGACTGAACCATAATGGACTTCAAAACAGTTGTTGCTTTATAACTTTCTAGCTATTTTTGGGGTCAGGGTAGTAGTGTCTGCCTGGGATGTGACATTCTGAGGGGCAGTTTAAGCCAGTGGTTTCCTCAGTCCACGCCGTTCTCTGCTGGTGCTTATCTGCATCTCAAGACAATCTTTTCCATTTGAAGAGTTTTGCATACATAACTTCAAATGCAAACAGCTACTGGCTACTTTTGGCATCACTAGATTTTGTAAAATATTCAGTAATTCCTTTGATATACTCTATATATGAAGACTATTCATCCTCCAAAAATTTCCTTTGAGGCAGAGAAACACTTGATGAAGACATATGAATGATTTTAAATGCTCAAAAAAGGGAACTTCCCATTCCCATCTTGAGACAACCTGGCCTATTCAAAATCTATTATTTTCCCCTTGCCTGGCTTTTAGTATAACCTTCTCTTCACAAATGTACACCAGCCAGGAAGCCAGGAGTACAGGAGACTGATGATGCTGTAATAGGTGTGGTAAAGGAAAACAGGGAGTGAATAGGAATAGATGGGTAAGACTAATATTGAATGTGGGGAAAAAAGCCCTAGATCATAGATAAATCACTTTCAGTCCCTCAGAAAACATTACTGAGTATCGATTATTTGTATTGTGCTGCTGCCTGGAGGCTCTAATCACTGCTTGCAAGGAAGAGTTTACATGCTACAGGGGAACAAAGTGATCATCTTGCAGCAGCAAGGGAAAGCACTGAGTTGGGTACTGAGGAACATGGAGGCATCTCCTGGGGATTCACATAAAAGAGCAACAGGTCTTTAATGAAACCATTTTCTAAAATTTCATGAATGGTCATCTGCATCCTTTTTTCAATAAACTGAAAATGTTTTAGGTACCTTTAAAGCATATTTCTATTATGAAATGAATATATGTATAAATAATTACCTTACAAGTAAAACATTCATGCTGAACGAAATCAAAACAAAATTCCTAAATATTCTTAAAGCATTTTTCAGCAACTTTTTTTTTTTGTTAAATGATCATCTGACACACAGAAACTTTGTACTTTGTCATATTTCTGAAGTTCAATTCTGTCTTAATTTGAAAATTCAGGCCTTTAAAATTGATCCAATTTTAATATATTCTCAAGATACGCCATCTACTCCTTTAGAGGATATAAGAACCCAGCTAAAGTCACTGATAAGTCAATTTTTCCACGAGTGGGTATCCAGTTCTTGGCACTGCCACCATAGAATCACTGGGGATTTCTCTACAGTAGAGAAATTTTGGAGTGATATGCAGTTTCCTTTCAGACCTAGCCCAAAGCCATTTATTGAGACGAGAAAAGTATGACAGGTGGGGAGAAGGGTTGGGGTTCTTTTCTATTCCACATATTCCCTGATACAAGTTTTCCCATGCAGCCCAAAAAGCCAAAAAGTTTCTAATGGAGGCAGGAGGCTGCTTCTGTAGAACCACTGAAATATTTTTTTTTTAAAGAGCTGGGAAAGATCACTTGGTGTTCCTCCTATTCAGGTGCATCAAAGTTATTTATCTCATTCTGTAATTGTGGTCCTTTAATGCTCTAGCAGATATAATACAACCTTTTAGCAAAATTAGCACCACCAGCATTGTCTCAACATAGAAAATTTCCACAAGGATTGATTGTTTTCATGTAATACAAGAAATATTTATTTCTATCTTCTGTGACTTTGCCTGAAATTAGGGGTGATGCAGAATGTTTAGTGGAAGAGAAAATAATTCTAGAATTTGGGTGGGTTTTTTGTAGTGCCATCTGATCTCTCTACAGTTTGTAGACCACAAATCAACTGGAGAACAGCTTGAGCAACAGTTAATACTTTACCCTCTGTTGGACAATGATCCTTTGAAAAAAAATTTTTAATCCGTATTTTTCTGGATTTTATTAAAATTTTCTATTATTTGAAAGGGGCTAATTAATATGTATTAATAACCATGAATATTCATGACCAGGAAGAAAGCTGATTAGTTTGCACTAGTAAAAAGTTTTTTTTTTTAGAATAGTACAACAATGAGATACTGGAAGTTTGCAATCTTGGGTTGGTGGTGGTATACAAAACCAGAGGCAGTCTTTATAGGTATTCACAACAGTCCAAGGTAATAAAGATTTCATCATAATTTATTTAGATACAGCTAGGAATTATATACTTAGTATTATTTTAATTGGCTCTTGTGTCACTCATTCATTGGCTGAGGCCAATTTTATGAGGTTTAACAAGGCCAAGTGCTGGGTCCTGCACTTTGTTAAAACAACCCCTTGCAAAGCTACAGACTTGGGGATGAGTGGTTGGAAAGCTCCATGGTGGAGAAGGACCTGGAGTGCTGGTTGACAGTCAGCATGACTTAACATGAGCCAGCAGTGTGCCCAGGTGGCCAAGAGGACCAAAGTCATCCTGGCCTGCATCAGGAATAGTGTGGCCAGCCGGAGTAGACGGGTGATTGTCCCTCTGTACTCAGCACTAGTGAGGCTGCACCTTGAGCACTGTGGGCAGTTCTGGGCTCCTCACAACAAGAAGGATGTAGAGTTGATGGAGTGTGTCCAGAGGAGAGCTACCAAGCTGGTGAAAGGTCTGGAGAATAAGTCCTATGAGAAGAGGCTGAGGGAACTGGGATTGTTTTGTTTGAAGAACAGGAGGCTGAGGGGAGATCTCATTGCTCTCTACAACAATCTGAAACGAGGTTGTAGGGAAGTGGGAGATGGCCTCTTCTCTCAAGTGAATAATGACAGGATGAGAGCTGAAGCTGTGCCAGGGGAGGTTTAGACTGGATATTAGAAAGAATTAATTTACCAAAAGAGTGGTTGGACACTGGAACGGGCTGCCCAGGGAGGTGGTGGAGTCACCATCCCTGGAAGTATTTAAAAAAAATATAGATACAGTGCTTAGTGACATGATTTAAACACTGACTGGGTAGATTAGGTTATGGTCGGTGGATTTAGGTTATGGTTGGACTTGATGATCTTCAAGGTCCCTTCCAACCAGGATAATTCTATGATTAAACAAATGAACACTTTTTTCTGTATGAGTAAAAGTTTTCTTGATCTTCCTCATGTTAGCTTTGTCCAATTTCACTTTTAGCAAGTGGAAAACTTCTTCATTGAATTCTCTAACAGAAACCCAAAGAAGCTTTTACATTTGAAACAAGATAACCACAATCCAAAGTAACCATTCCACAATGGTTTCATTCTCACTCTAGAGAGCCAACCCATGTTTAAAGATATCCCTTTTCCCCTTGATTTTCTCTACCTAACTTCAGTATATTTCAGATTTGTGAGCTCTTTTCCCAATGCCAGTCATGATTTCAACTGCAGATAGAATAAATTTATTGCACATATGCATATGAATTCATAGGTAATGATCCCTTTATTCAACAGGCTTTGTTTTTTCCAAACCCAATTGTCATTCTGGTGAGGCAGAAGCTAGCTAATGCACCAGTGTTTTGCACATCTGACTTTTTCAGCAAAGCTATAATTTACCCTTCTTTAGCCATTATCAGTGGCTGCTCTAAAAATACAAGCATGTAAGAGGCAACATTGTGTTTCTCCCACTTCATGGAACACTCTTAATATCTTGCAAAGCCGTCAAGTGCAGAGTCTAGGGTTTCATTCCCTAAATTGACCTTGTTTTACCCTGCAGAATGATTTTACTTAGTTGTGTCGTTGTAACAATATGTGCATTAATAAGCACAAAATCAGGCACAAGGATGCACTGGAACAAAAAGCATGCTATTTCAACTTGATAATGATAGGGATGTTCTCACATACATCAGGCACTAAACTGGTTCCAGGGTGATCTGGAAGGTTTTGTACCACATAACTGTGAAGCAGAGATTGGCTTTTCTCATCCTGTCCCAAAGATGCTTTTCATTTCTAAACATTGCTATCATCTGCTCTGATGGAATAGAGGCAAACGAAGAGAGACATCTGACATTTCCATGTCTTCTACTAATATGAACATACAAATCATTTATTCTTGACTGTTCCTTCCCTTGTATTCCTTGTCAATTATACCCATAAGAGGAAAACAATCTTCCCAGACTCTACACCAGGTCATTCATGATGATCACCATGTCCAGTGAGATCAGCTCTGCAGAGAAGAGGGTCAGGTCAGTGATGGAATAGACTCTGGATACCCAGGTAGGAAATGGAGGACATAAAGATCAATCTGCTTCTTGAGGAAGGATTTAGGACAGTTGTAAGCAAAATCCCAAATCCCCAGAGTTTGCATGCTGCAGATTAAAAGCCGGTTTTGACCATATATTGAAGTTTAGGTAGCTTAGTCCTGCAGTTTAAGTACTGCTAGGCAGCACTAGGTTTCAGGACCCTCTCTTTGACACCACATTTCACTCTGACCTGGGCAAAGGTATTTGGCCTTTGTTTCCTTGGAAGTAGGTGATAATGCTGCCTCTTCAACTCACATATGTACAATTCCTGGTATCTCAGGGACAGGAGCCATCAGCACATGTAGACATATGAAGTTAAAAAATTGCCCAGGCTATTCCCAGGGCTGGTTATTTTAACAAAACTCCATGCAAACAGGGTTGTGACTTGTAGCTGTCACTTCAGAGGTCCAGGAGAGGTTTCCCTGGCTTTGTCTTGTAATTTAATAATAGTAATAATAACAACAACAACAGCGGATCACACTTCTTTCCTACTTTGCAGTCTGTAGAACACAATGTGAATAATAACTAATTAGCCCACCCTTGTCAGGACAGTGATTGCCATGCTTGCCCAGAAACATACAATGAGGCTGGGATATTCAGATGAGCCTGAGGGAGTTCCCTGCCCAAATCACACTGCATGTCATGGGGAGGTGGACGCAAACTCCCTGAGGTACCCCTGAAAAACCAAGCTTTAATAGATCATGTCTACAGTCAATTTAGCATACAATTAAGCATTTGCACAAAGCAAATAGCAACAGAACTGTTGGAAATATAATCCTACCCCCTTGTTAGAACACGCTTGGCTGTTTGGCATTATGCAGAATGACTGTCACAGCAGTGCTTTGAAGTCACTGTCGCTAATGCAGACATGGGCAGGTACAAATAATTCAGCAGCAGAACACTGATGCTACCCAAGTTTCTTACTCCATGTACGATCCTGAAATCTTCAGGATCGTATTTTACTCTATTTATTCTCCACACAAAAGGTACTTTACAAAATCTGCTAAATAGCTAGGCCTACTTACTGGGTCCCAGGAATATGCCCTATACATGTCTCATCAGACACATCTGTTCCTCCAGCTCTCAGCTCCTCTGTTCTCTTTCACTGGCAGCTGCTCTGAATGGATGTCGGAGACTGATCTCTTTGCTTTGCTTAGGCTGAGGGATTGTTTCTCTTCTGGTCTGCAGAGATCTGTCAATATTAGCTTAAATGTAGGTTCTTTTTTTCTTATGAAAAGAAAAGATAATAATTCTTCCTCCTGATGGTGGCTTAGAGCACTTCAGATTATCCCTTGTTATTTCTTTGCGAGAAGGAATTTATATTCTCTTTTCATAAGAATTATGCCAGTTAACAATCCTCCGGCCTAAACTTTGTCCCATGAAGAGCTAACATCAATGGGAGTTAGCAATATCTGCTAAGGGTAGAATTAGGATGCTCACAGAAATCTTTAGGTTCAAGTAAGACAATCTTCACCGGTGTATCCATAACAACTCTCATGTCCTACATAGCACTTTTTAAGGATATCTTGGTCAAACATAGCTTTCAAAGGAAAGCTTTTTTTTTTTTTTTTCCTGAATCTAGGCCTTGTGATTTTTCTATCTGTAGGTCTCCATTCCACAGAGCACCAAATTTTACTTGGATGTCAGATACTCATTTTGCATTGCCTAAGTCAGGAGGCTGGATTTTCTCAGCTTCCAATATAGAAATGAAGACAGAGTGTCTCCTCTAGAGGAAATTTTAGGCTGCCTAGGTTAATTTCATGCCTGAAATGTTTGCTGAAGAAACCTTTGTTAGAACCGAACACTTCCAGTTCAGGCACCTAAAATACCTAAGATTTGGTGCTGAGAGAGCCTCTTCCTTCTCTGCTGTTTTCTGTCTCTCAAGCGGCAGCTGGTCACATACTCCTTTGTGTAGGCAATGTGTCTTACCTGTGCAGACAGAGAAAACCTCTTCATGTGATGTACCCTGCCAGTTGGGTTTGCTTCTGACCAGAATTTACTAACAGGCTAGAAACAACGTGCTGAAGTAGGGCCAATACACCACCAGCCTCTGAGTGATGGATTTGCAGCCAATGAGCCAGGATAGGACTTTGCCAGGGAGTCTCATTTGCAGTACAACCAGTAGAAAGGCTGTAACACAGAATCATAGAATCATGCATGATCCTTTTTTTTTTAATCACCACATTTATTAATCTGTGCTTGTCCAAATTAAGAGATTTTTCAGGGTTGAAGAAGAACTTTCTGGACAGGTTAATGTTTCTAAGGCAGTTTTGAGGGCTAATGAGGGAGCACCTTTCAATACATGTAATTCAATAAGTGGAGGCACTGGAGTTGTTCTATAGCACTAGTTTTGTTTATCTTAAAAAATTTAAAATGAGGAGGAGTTGAAACTGGTATGTGATACATTGCTGAAGAAACTCCATAATAAGTTTTAATGCAAGTAGGTCACACTTGCATTAAATGGAGAATAGGATAAATATCCATAAAGTAAACAGCACAAAGACATGGCTGAAATGTAGAAAAGAACATGATTGTGAGCAATTAACAGCTTCATCCTCTATCGCTTTGCATATCTTCTCATTTACAGGACCAGTTGTCCAATGTGGGAGTAAGAAGCTGTTCACTAGGCTGCAGTAACACCTATAGTAGCAATAGGGAGAAAATAGGCAGCAGGGTTAACTTCTCTTCAAAGAGAGACAGTATCATTAGAATAACTTAGAAAGCTTGTGAACTGGCTGAAGATTTTGCCTGTCATCAGTATTTTCTCCTTGATCCATCATTCATATACAGAGCCACAACGATGGTAACAATTTCTATTGGCTTTTTTTGAAATGGAGGATTATTCTAATTTTAGCCTGGAAATATCCCAAATATCATCCTTCTCCTATCATCTAAGTATGTTATATAGAGGCTGGAGCCTGTCTCTCTGATGCAGAGTGTACAGTAAGCATTAAGAAATGTGTTAAATCTTTACTGCATATGTCACAAAAGCAGAGGCACCTTTCTATATTTGAAATGTGCCCTAAAGGACCTGGTTATAAAGAATGTATAGGAACACTGTATGCTTAGGCCATTCTGAGAGCTGAATGCCAGGTAGCAATGCACACGCCCTTGCCTCTGTGGAAATCTGTAGCAAAAGACAGATATGCACATGTACAGTACTGTTAAAATTAATAGTTCCCAAAATGCAAGTGTATTTAATTATGGAGTATATATGTCTAACAGGACTGCATTCAGATACATGTGCCTTCCACAATGAAAAATGGATTTCCAATTCTCATTTTTCCTAACTATAAATATTTGTATACCACTTAATTTAAAGATTATACTGACAGATATCGCTTTCGATTAATATGCTGTATTTAAAACCGTTTACATTCCATTTCAATATGCTTGCCTTCTATAAAATGTATTTCAAGACTCCCTAAAAAAAGGAGAAAATAGGCACACTTTAAGCAGTTTACGAGAGACAGATCATTATCTCCTACAAAGGAAAGGAAACAGGAAAGCTGTAAATAATAAGTTCTGAATAGGAATGACATAAACAGCCTAATCAATGTCTTCCAGAACTGGCAAGTGACACCTCTTTGTTTTTTGCAAATAAAAACCTTCTTAACATCACAATATAAACCATTATCTCTGCAGGCAAGGTATATTTAGAAATGTACCAAATGTACATTTCCTGCCAGCCACTAGATCAGTAGGTGGAGATCTAAAGTCATGCAAATATTACAGTAAATGCAGGCAACCAATTTCTAATTATTCCATATCAGCAGATTTGTGAGGAATATAATTTATTAAAAAAAGAACAGTTTATGATCAGCAGACCTTAGTTATGACTGTTTAGGAATTCAGTGCATTTTGATCTAATCACAAAATCAAAATATTCATGAAACACAATGATATCTCCCCAAAGCAGCCGGGCAGCCATTAATTTTGAAATTCGGGTAATTTATTAACACTTATCTGTAGCTGTAAAAGCTTACCTCTGTGTTTGTAATATGGGTAAAAGTGAAAGCAGTTTTAAAACTGATTCCTAATGATTTATAATGGTCTGCTGTAATTTGAGCCAGAAATTCAATTAAAATGTATGTCTAGTTTTGTTTCAAGATCTTTAGTTAAAAATTCTATTAAAATTCTATTTCCTTCTTGCATTAAGTGTATCTGTTATCTGCATATATGAGAAATATAAGAAAATTCTATCATTTATTCCCCTGACTCCACAAATGCCTTTAAAAGTATTCATTTTTATTTCATAATTCTGTCAAGGTACTATTTAGAATTTAGATAGAGTAGAGAAGGAATAAGTGTGCATACTATTTTCTTTTGAAGAAAACCAGCCTCTCTACTGAGTGCTCATGCAAATATTCAAGTGACATTTATCAGTTCATCAAAGAAAGGAAAAACAAATAACACTGAATTATCAGATGTTTTAAAAGCTTAATTACGATCCCAAGGGTATTGCTTCTTTCTGTATAATTCCCATTGTAAATCCCTGTTGTAAAGGATATGTAACTTCCCTACCAAAATTCCCTACTGAGATAACATTTCACATTGTTATTTATAAATAACGAGAAGCAAAACTGGCCTCTTGTTTATTTAAAGGGGAAAAAAAAAAAAAAAAGACAACTCATTGATGATGTTGGTGGAATCACACCAGGTTAAGCCAGAAGTGAAAGAGTGAGTATTACTCACTTTCTGTCTGTGATGTCTTATCTCAGAAAATTTCTCTACTTGTAAAGGTAAAGGACTGACTTTATAGATGAGCACATCTGTTAATGTTGATGAGAGTGATGTGGCCAGTCCTAATTCTCTGTGTTGGGAACTGATCTTTTGTAATGCAGTTAATCAGTAGCTTCTAGATAAAGAGAAAAATATTCAGGCACCCAAAGAAATGTTACCTTCTGAAAAACACAGTCTCAAATTCAGGTTTTCAGCATTTACCATACTCCAGTATAATTGACTTGGAGTAGTGGTGAATCAAGACCATATAACAGCAAACTAAGGATGCAGGTCAGTAGACTAAGTGGCACTGAGAAAGCACTCAGGGCTTTCTTCTTTCTTCTCTTTCATCTGGTTCAGTAGCAGCTACTGACTTTGTGCAAGTGAGTTTTACAGAAGACTGGGACACTTCATCTCTGCAGTAAAGATAAAGCTGAGAGGAAGAAGGTATAGATCTTTCAATATAGGGTAATTACTGCATTTGATTTACAGGAAAAAACCATCCACTAAATTACTTAATAATCTTAAAAACTCAAGTGTTTCTGACTAGACAGTAAGGCATCTCTGCAAGTGAAGAGCTTCAAAAAAGAGCATTCATAAGAACAAGGAATGCTTGCTCTGGGAGATACAGATTAACACAGACAGACAGGCAACTCTTAGGAAGAAATTGCATGATGCTTTCACAAGAGCAAAGGATTAACTTTCCTGTCCATTCTTGATCAAGTGGTAAAACTAAGGAGGGAATATTTATTCATCGTGTGTTACCCAGAAGCAAAACAATAAACAGCCATTTGGTACTGGCTGTTGAGAGTAGATGGGCAGGGTTTCTGAGAACCTTCATTCCCTAGGTTGTCTCCCCGATATATGGAAAATACCATTGTCACGTTTCTGTCCTTTCAGACTATTGCACTGATAGTCAATGGTTTCTGCCAGATGAGATGAAAAAGACTCTCCATCAGGTGTGGCTGTTAGAGTTTTGAACACAGTTGCATATGTCTGCCACTCCCTCCTGTGGAGGGCAGTGGTACTCTTAAATAGTAGCTCCAGCCTTTATTAGTGTACTTAATGATCTGGAGATAAAGCAGCAGCCAGTATCTTAACAATATTATTGTGTACTAAGCTGACTAAGAAATACTGCAAGCAGCAAGAAATGATAAAAAGGGTCAAAGAGAGGTTAGATATGTGGGCAAGAAAATAGCAAAATTGCTTTATCTTTCAAACAAAATACATAGTTTTCTAGTTGTTTCATACTTGCAACAACAGATCACAACAGACAACAGGCAACAGACCACAACAGACTTAAGGAGTGGGTGAATCTTGGAGAAACCTGTTATACCAAGAGTTATTTAGAGGTGAGAGAACAAGAGACATTAGAGTGAAAGAACAAGAGATATCAGAGTGATAGCATCAGAGACCTTATGGTTATAGAATAAGAGATGTAGGAGTGACAGAAGAAAGCAAAATGGATGATAAGTGGCATATGGGATCTGGGATACAGAAAAGACTCTAGAAGTGTTAAATGAAGATGAAGAGTTCTCAGAGCTGAGCATGTCTATTTCAGCTGCTTGTGGGTGAACAAAGCTCTTCCTGTTTTACTGGGTAAAGTCAAGATGTGAATAAATAGTTTAGGGGGCCTACAGGGATGAAAAAAATCCAAGTGTGGATAATTTGAAGAGGCTGCTAAGAAAAACTTGACTCCAAGACTTAAGGAAGTTAAAATGTATATACAAAGGACATTGGCAGACCTACTTAAGATATTAAAAACCAGCTAGAACACTTTTTTTTTTTTTTTTTTTTTTTTTAAATTAGCATCTCTAGGAAAACTTTGGCTCAAGGGATTTTTTTGTACCACTTACTTCTATTATAATTCTAAGAAAATTGTCTGCATCTCATTGGTGAAGGCACAGCCTCTGTCTGTGCTGGGATCATCATCTCCAGGCTTGTCCCCTGCCTTGGAGCAGCCTCATGCTTGCTGCTCCCTGACACCAAATCCCAGTGAAACTATTAAGAATATCTTCACTGGGCTTCCATTTACTTGACTGACTGTTTGCTTTTTCCAGTCTGTAGAAGGACTGACATTTTTCACTTGAGTTAATATGATATTTTTCTGTTTTTTGATTGGAAGACTTTTATAAAATTGAAAAATTATACACAAAAAATAGTGAATAAAAAAATAATTCAGTGGTGATATTAATTCCCAGACAAATACTACTTGTACAATAATTTCAGAGCTGAAAACATTTCCACAAATACTAGATGATCATCTGAATACTTGCAAGAAATGAACAACATGACCCTATGAATAAGCATAAGGCTGATCTGTTCATTTTAAGGGGAAAAAAATTTAATCAGTTTTCCATTGTTCCTCAATTCCCAGAAAAAATACAACCAAAAAACATCCACAACATAGTGCTATCAGCTAATGCTGACAATTGTGCTTTAGGCTGTCAGATTCCTCTGAAGAAGGAATATGTAACCACCACCTTTAATAGTTTCACTCCATAAGAAACAGTTAAACTCTTTTATATAATTAATAACCTGCCTTCCAAAGAGAGAGACATGCCTCAACCCAGAATGTATTTCCAAAGCGTAAGCAGAAAAAGTTTCACTAGCTTTTATTTACTGACAATGCTGTGCAAGGACAAGAATCAACAGGAAAACAGGAAAAGTGAAGGAGACCCAGAACCCAGTTCTGCAGCTGCATAAACCCATCAAGGTGGGATCTGTAATGGTCTTCCCTTCACCAGCTCTTGGCTGTTTATTCCTAGTCATGAAATTGCTCTGTGTGCTGATTCAGAGAATAAACTAATCTGTTAAAAAAATAACCTATTCTGTCTTCATTCATATCACTGCTCCCTTTCCTGAGTCACCATTGTGAATAGGGTACAAACAGGTGATACTGGAGGGGGCACAGGCTGTAATTATGTCAGCTCCAAACTTGGGCAGTCTTAAGCTGTGATGTGGCTGCATCTGCAGAAACACTAACAGCTTAATCTTGAGAAAGTCTGTGGAAGACCTCTGGGGGAAAGGTACTAGCAAAATGATGCTCAGAGATACAAGCAAAAAAAACTACTGCCAGTTGCTTCTTACAATATTGAGGGAAATTGGACATCATACCTTCCTGATAAACAGATGGGATGATACCAAATGTATGCAGTGATATCATCCATTTATTCCCCTTGGGCAAAATGTATATGTTCCTGAACCTTGCCAATAAGTTATTTAGCTCTTAGAATTATGCTGGTTTAGATATAAAAAATAAAATAATAAAAAAAATCAAAACAAGTCCCCCTTCCCTTCTTCAAAGCAAATTGCTAAAGAGCTTGCAACGTAATCTTCCAGAGGCCCATGATGTAGCCCTGTCTCACTGAAGTTAGTGGGCCAGAACAAATCCCATCCTACTTAGTGAGCCATCCTCTTGACAACGTTTGTGCTTAACTCTGGTGGTGCCTGAAGCCTATGGGAAGTTGGTGGAACTGCTCACCTGACAGAATTAAGTGTCTAAGTCTTGCTTCACAGCAGCCTAACACATTCAGCCTTCCTTGCATGGAATCTGGCAGTCTCCCATTTTTATGAAGGTTCAAGCACTCTCACCTCGGTACTGATTGATCCCTGCTTCTCTCCACCTGATTTCAATGGATTTTGGAGCAAACTACAAGTAAAGATAAAGGAAAAAATTAAAGGTGCCTTTCAGTCTTTCAAAAATGTACTTCACATATGAGAACAGAGGCCTAAAATATTTTGTAGGCAGTCCTTTTGCTTTTACACAACTCTGAATGAATGGTGCTGGTTTCATCTCTGAATTAGCAATAATATTTTATAAACATATATAGCTATACTTGTCTCTGTTTAACAGCTACAGTTACTCTTCCCTCCCCCCATAAAACAGGGACATAGTATTATGTATCAGAAAACTCTTTTGTTTTCTCATAGAACTCTATCTTCTCTGTGATGAATTATCAGCCCTTTTGCACTTGAGCACATTTTATGTAGTACATTTCCTAGTTAGTTACAAATGTGCTGATTTTATTGTTCCATGCCACAGCCTTAACATCCCTTTTAATGTACTTTTGTGTGCAAATTAGAATAGCAAGGGTTAAGAAGTAAGACTTTCTGTACATGGCGGCGGAGGTTCAGAGCAATTCAGTATGTCAAGCTGGGGTCAAATGAAGAGGGAATGTCATTACTAAATAGTAACATTTTCTGTGGGTTTTAGAGACATTCAAATCCTTTTTAATCTAAATTTATTTTATCTTTCTTTCAGGGTTAAGGGTTGGACTTCAAGTTCCTGTCAGACATTTGTATATTAAAATGACTTTACATTTAATTATTTTCTAAACCAACTTTCAAAATAGTTATTCATAGAACTGCCATACCAGAATGCAATCTATTTCAAGAGGACCTTTTATCCTGACTCACATATATTTTATATGATATACTTGTCTACTTGTAAGGCATAGATTCACATATCCTCTAATAATTTTTTTCAATCTCATGCCCAGGAAGTGTCTACTGTTATTTTAGAAAAATCCAGGATGTTATTCTCAATCTACCGTGTATATACTTAACAATGCCCAAGTGATGCCTAAACTTCACCAATTTACTCTGAGTAGTTTAGTGAGAAATTTAAGCCATAATCTATTGCATGCAAATTAGAATAACAAAAGTTAAGAGAGGAGTTTCTATCCATGATGCTCATGGCAGTGGTCAGCTCCCTTAATTTTTTTTTTTTACCAGCCCTGTACTCAGTGTGCAGTTAAAATTCCTATTTTCCTTTAATTCTGCAGTCATGTTGGAATGAGTTTGAGATGAAGTAATGTATTCAAAATCATAATGGTTAGAAAATTATTTTCTATTTTTTTAGCTATTACCACAAAGTCTTGTAATGCATTATCATGAAAACCAAAAAAAGAAAGGACAAGACATAACAGGTATGCTGTAACTTGGTCATAATTGTACTAATGTGTGTCGGACTGCGTACCCATATGTCTTTTCCATTATTAGCCATTTTTGCTAGTCAAGGGCAGCTATCAGTGCCAAAATTCCTCTTTATATACTGAGGAGGATTTCTGATGGCATTTCCTGTTCCTGCCTACCCAGTTTTCCTCCACTTCAGCCACATGCACCTTGTTAACCCATGGCCAACAAGTACTCCAGAGGCTCTGAGAGAATCACTAAACTGCATGACACAACGAGGAGAAAGGATTTCTTCCTTTCAGTACAATATGATACATCATCCCACATCTTCCAGTTTTGTACTCAGCTTCTCCTCTTCCTGCTTTGAATTCTGATTTCTCAGCTAAACATGCCATGCAGAGTGCTTATTGACACCGTTATCTTCACGACTTCAATATGATGCCTGGAGCAAAGCCCTGAGAGCATAGTCCAACAGAAAACCTGGAGAGGTTGAAGACACCGAGAGCAGGTGCACATATATCCAACTCCCATGCATATACAGCCACATGAGCCAGGAGACAGGGAGGGGATGCAGAGTGAGGTCATCACAATTAAAGAGGAAGCGGTCAGAGACCTACTACACCACTTAGACACATATACAAGTCTATGGGACCTGCTGGGCTACATCCAAGGGTGCTGAAAGAGTTGGCAGACGTGATTGCCAGGCCACTTTCCATTATTTACCTGAAGTCCTGGCTAACTGGGGAGGTCCCAATGGACTGGAGGGTGGCAAATGTAACACCTATCTATAACAAAGGCAGAAAGGAGGATCCGGGAAACTATAGACCTGTCAGTCTGACCTCAGTACCAGGGAAGGTCATGGAGCACATCATCTGGAGTGTTATTAGAAGACATATAGAGGATGACCAGAGGATCAGGCCCAGTCAGCATGGGTTTATGAAAGGCAGGTCCTGCCTGACAAACCTGATCTTCTTTTATAACCTGATGACCTGACTATTGAACAAGGGAAAGGCTGTGGATATTGCCTATCTGGACCTCCAAAAAGCATTTGACACGGTTCCACACAGAACTTTCATAAAAAATCCTGCTGCTCATGGCCTGGATGAGCACACGAGCTGTTGGATCAAGCACTGGCTGGACAGTCAGGCCCAAAGAGTGGTGGTCAATGGAGTCAAATCCAGCTGGGGCCAGTCACAAGTGGTGTTCCTCAGGGCTCAGTGTTGGGATTGTTTCTGTTTAACATCTTTATTGATGATCTTGATAAGGACATAGAGTGTATTATCAGTAAGTTTGCAGATGACACCAAGCTAGACGGGAGTGTTGATCTGCATGAGGACAGGGAGGGTCTACAGAGAGACTTGGATAGATTGGATCTTTGGGCTAATGTTAATGGTCTGGGCTTCAACAAGGCCAAGTGCTGGGTCCTACACTTGGGCCACAACAACCCCAGGCAATGCTACAGGCTTGAGGAAGTGTGGCTGGAAAGTGTCTGGCAGAAAAGGACCTGGGGGTTCTCATTGACAAGCGGCTGAATATGAGCCAGCAGTGTGCCCAGGTGGCCAAGAAAGCCAATGGTATCCTGGCTTGTCTTAGAAATAGTGTGACCAGCAGTAGTAGAGAGATGATTGTCCCCCTGTACTCAGCACTGGTGAGATCACACCTGGAGTGTTGTGTCCAGTTTTGGGCACCTCAATTCAAGAGAGATCTTGAGGTGCTGAAGCGAGTACAGAGGACTGCAACAAAGCTGGTGAAGGACCTAGAGAATAAATCTTATGAAGAACTCTTGAAGGAGCTGGGCATGTTTAGTTTGAGGAAGAGGAGGCTGAGGGGAGACCTCATCAGTTTCTACAACTACCTGGAAGGTCATTGTAGAGAGGTTGATGCTGGTCTCTTCTCACAGGTAATTAGCAACAGAACAAGAGGGAATGGCTTCAAGCTGCAACAGGGGAGGTTTAGACTGGACATTAGCAAAAAAAATCATAAAAGGAGTGGTTAGACACTGGAATAGCCTGCCAAAGGGAGGTGGTTGAGTCACCATCCCTGGATGTGTTTAAGGGTCGTTTGGATGTGGTGTTGGTGGATATGGTTTAGGGAGAACTTTGTAGTGTAGGGATGATGGTTGGACTCAGTGATCCCAAGGGTTTTTTTCAACCTGAATAGCTCTATGATTCTATATATATTCCCACACTTGGGCACATGTATATACAGACATTTCTGAAGCTAAATGAGGTTGTATTGCTGATGCAAATTCCTCTGAAATGTGTCTGATGCTTTTTAGAAGACTTGTCTATTGAGAACTCTCCATCAGTCTTTATAATGACTGCTTTCTTTTACAAGATTCACAATATTCAAGATGTATCACAGGCTATCCTTGTAAAAATAAATATATTTATCTGGTAGTTTCCCTTTGTGGCATATCCTTTATTGATAATTAGCATTTACTCTATCCATATAGTAGAAATTCCTTGTTTTGTTCCTAGCAGAAAAAAAAAAAAAAAAAAAAAAAAGAACAATTTCACATTGCTGGTATGTTTAAAAAATGTGCTTAACACACTAAGTTTTGTGATTTTCTTTTTCACCTTACAAATAGCCTTACAGTTAGAAAAATGTCCATTTTCTGGCATTCTGAGATAGTCACCAAATGTAAACGATTGTTTTCAAAATAATTATTCCAGTGCATAAATGTCTCTTTAAGTATCTACATTATTTTGAAAATACTATGAAGGAACAAAAGGTCTTCTAGTTTTCTCATCTTGCATCTAAAGAATGTGGATCCATGATTACTAGAACATGGATCCATGTTCACTTCACAACAGTAGCCCAGATCTGTAGCGAGAAGTATTGCATTTATTTTCTGAAAGAACCCGACCTGATACTTAGACTCCAATACTGTCTACTGAGCTGTGACACAGGCCAGAGAAGAGTTCAGTTTAAAGTAATGAAGATGGCCATGGTGTCATTCTTAGCTGAACATTCCTAGTGAAAAAGAAAAAAAAGGCCAGATTTTATACTCATCTTCATAGTTGTAAACTCACACTGACTCCACTTAAGTGAATCCAGATGTGCATTACGCTAATTCTGTAGTTCCCGTTAATTGACATACTGTTCCCATTAATAGATTTCTGGAATGTAAGTATTAAAGACAACACTGAAAATTAAATGTTCACAAAGAAAAGAAAATTTTAATTTTTCTACATTTATACAAATCATTAAATTCTTCATACATTCAAACTGAGAACTGATTCCTCTACTTTGCTGGTAGCTCTAACTTCATTTAGAGTTGACTTAGAAGTAATAGGAGGCCTGGACTTAACTCAATAGTTCCTCTCTATGAAGGAAAAGCAAGTGCTTTATTTTAATAGCACAGCTGGATACTTTACACAGGACCTTCCTTTTAAATTGTGTGACAGGAGGGGTTGCTTTGAAACTCCCAGGGATCTGAAAGAAGAAGGAATGAGATACAGACTAAGGAAGGCTAGTTTTCATGATGGTATCAGTCTCCATTATGCTCTCTTTTCTAGTCACAGAGAGAAACAGTGTCCTACAGGGGTCCAGTCAGGGACTGCTGCACTGAACCACTCTGTGACAGAGCCTGTAACACTCCTAATATCCTAACCTATTATTTAACCCATCCTAATCCTAATATCTAACCTAAATCTCCCCAAAGTTTGAAGCGGGGACAAACATTTTAGCCTAAAATTCCTTAGGGTTATGCTGATTTTTAAGATTCCCTTTTGATTATGTCATCAGTATAAGTGATGATGGTTGGGATAGCATGTTTATAGTATTGTCTGTATTGTCTTATTAGTATATAGACTTTTATCCAAAAAGGATGCAAACTGCACAACCTCCCAGCAGGGACTGGCAGGATGCTCTTAGGTGCCTGAAACTGCCTCCGGGCTGGAGTAGCCCAGCTTCTCCAGCCTACCCTTACAGGGCAAGTGCTCCAGCCTGTCCAGCCACAGAGTCCTACATTTATCAGTGTCCTCTTTCTACTGTGGTCTCAAAACTCTCAAAAAAGTATTTCAGGTATCTCACTAACATCCTAATTAACAAAGGCTAAGCTGACACTCCAGCTGTTATATCCTTTCCCTTTTTGTGAGTTCACCAAGCTGAAAAGAACTGCTAGAAGACTGAAAGGGGAAAGAACTGGACATCTGTTCCACATGGGTACATTAGAGGAATTACCTGTTCCTTTGTACATGAAACAATCTCGTTTATGGGAGGCTAAGTCCTCTGGTTTCATTCTCCATCCTCTTTTGTCTAGCCTGCTCTTTGCACAGGGTGCCCTATGACTGGTCTGAAATTACTTCAGTGCCACTGTGATAATTTTTTCCCATTTCAATTGTATATTACATTATTTTTGTAGAGAAAATAAGATACCAGAAGTTTATACCTGATGGAAGAAAAAGTTTCATGTTCAGGAAGAATGCCTATGAGAACCATTTTGGATCTGGTGGTGTATTTCTGAGCTCTTCTATTAATTCCTGCACACACCATGAGCAAATGTATGTTTCTTTTTCCAGTAAAGATGATTAATCTTTAAAAAGTTAAGGTTCTCCATTAATCGTTATATTTTATGCAAATGTGCATTAATTCACCTGTTTCACAGTTCTGTTTAGTCCTAGATATATTTTCAAGAAACCTTCCTGTGGGTCCAATTTTTTATCTGTTACATTGATAATTGCATTATAAGCACGAGTGACAAATTTAGTATATCAAGTGCATTTAGCATAAAGTATTCTATCCTGTTAGTTAAGGGTGGTCTATTCAGATCTCTATGAATGGAAATGACCCAGTGCTGTATTTGATTAAAATAAAAAACCGTATTAGGAAGATAAAATTGGACCTTGAATTGCTCGAAATCTTGAAAGGATTTAAAAGAATATGGATCAGAAAGATCACCTATAAAATTAACAGCGCTTGCCTTCCAATTCTTGAAATCTGAATAATGGTAGAAGAGTGGTGAGAAAGAGTTTTGCCTCAAGGATTCAGGATGCCAGGCTTTTCTGCTAGAGAAGAAAGACAGCCCTTCTTGATCTAGGTATTTTTCTGAGGCTGAGTCAGATTCAGTTCTATGGTGCTAAGTTTGGCCCAGATTCCTCCAAGTCATGTCTTGCAGTTACTGCACTACCTATGACCGAAATACTCAAATCTGGGGAGAAATCATGTTGCCTGCTAAAAGTTTTCTGTAGGGAGTGCTGGATTCTTAGCTATGTTAAAGTGCAGAGCAGGAAAATTAGGAAATTGGGGAATAGTGGAGGTGACAGTCACTGCCCACAGACCTCACTGCTCTGCACTGTTCTTTCCTGGTGGGTCAGTGGACTGGTCCTGAGAACGGCTCCTTACACAGTGGCTCATTTTTCTTTTGAATGACAGGTACAAGTGTAACTACAGCAGTGAGGAATGCTTAAAATAATTTCTGAAATCTGCTGTCACTTCGTATTCAAAACCGATGTGATTGAACGAGTGCTTCATGCTCCACTAGCTTATTCCTTTATACTAATGTCCCACTGCATAGAGGAGAGGATGCATTTATGAACTGGAGCTTCTGAAGATTCAATTTCTGTTGGAGCATTTTACCACATACACCTTTATTTTAAACTTGAAATGATGGACTGGCAGCTATGTTTTGTGAGCTTCTTTACACTTGGTTAGAACAATTTGGGCACTCAGGTGCTTTCATGCAGAGTGAAGTCCACCAACTGCTTGACAATAAGAGACCTTGTCCTATTCATTACTGTGTTAACATAACAGTGTTTCAAGAATGGCTAAGTAGCTCTCTTTTCAATGGCTTTATAGCTATGGCAGTATAAAACTTATTTTCCTAACATCCACCATTTAATGAGAACCCCTGATTAGCTCTTCCTTCTCTCCTGCTTAGCTAGGTGTTACCCAGCCCCTCCAGCTTTGGCAGGGGTGAACCCTGCAAGGCAGTAGGATAGTGACACTATTAGTCAGCTCAGTCTCTCCTGACCTTAGCAACCATGCCTGGAGTTAAAAGCAGGGTAGCTGTGTATAAAGCAAAGTGTTACAGACATATTAATAGCTTGGTCTCCCCACCCACTATCAGTGGAGATGCCATGTTCTCTAATGCTTCAGTGGTATCCTGCTGGCTTTTGACTTTACTTTGTATGAAATGAAATCCCAGATTAGAGGTTAGGTAAAAGTTAATCTAGTGTCCTCACTAAAGGAAAAGTTCAAACAGGTTCCCAGAAGGGCTACAATTGTGCTGTTATTGAAAGAGATGCTCTGAATATAAGGAAGGGGCTGTGGAGTATAAACATATCCTGTATTTGTGTGTGTGTGTCTGTATCTATATGTGAATATATATATAAATGTGACACTCATCTAGGTCTATATGCATAACATTTATTTATTAATACGCTGCATTTAGTTAGTTACATGTGATTCTAATCTCTCCCTTTGCATTTACTCACTTCATTTTCTGTATGAAGCCTGTGATGTCCAGCTTGCCTTGTCTTTCACCACAGACCATAACGTAGCATGGGAGAAGTCCGAAGTGACCTTTTTCCTTCCTTTTTGAACTGCAGTTCTTTCTTCAGTAGTAATCCTCCTGTTCAGTAAAGCTGAGTGTGAAAATCTAGAGGTTAAATACTGCCAGCAGGAGTTTAGTATTAGAATAATTTCCTTCTTGTTTAGTTACAGACAGTTTCAGTGGAACATTCAACATCTGGATTTTGAAGCATGCTGGTCGCTTAGCTTTGATTGGAGCTACACACACATTGTATGCTTTTCTCTTTCTTAGGTCAATAAAAACACACTGTTGGTCCTACTTAAATATTTCAGTTTCTCTTCTGTTTTGTCCTGAGGCTGATTCTTGACTTGTGCTGTCACATATGCTACATCTAGGTGTTGCCACAGAGAAAGTTACATAGCATGAATGAAAACTTTGCAAGTCACTGCACTGACCCTGAAGCAGTGTAGTTTTCTGTATTATAGTGCTCTTGCTACTATTAACAAATTTCATGTGATAATGCAAAAAAACACTTACCCATACTTAGAGGAAAGCAGTACTTAGTTCACATTCTGGCTCACATCATCCTGACTTTGTTTATACTTAGACATTCATCTGAACATGGTTATGTTAGTCTCCAAGGTCCAGATGCTGCAGTGAATTCCTGCCATTGATCAAAGACAGTGATATTGATCTCATTTTATGTGGTGATTGCTATCAGCTACCAAGTCAAAGAATTTTATGGATATCTAATTCACTGTAATGAGATAGGAGGCTACCAATCCAGTGGGCACTGTTTTTATGTTCATTTTAGCCATTTACTTCTTCATGGTAGGACAATAAGTAGTTTTTCTTCTAAGAAACAAAATATTTCCATATTTCATGTTCCCAAGAAAAATGTGTTTGCTTCATTTATATGAAGAGTAAATAGGACACCTTCTTGCTCATTTTATCCATGTGTATAAACTCACGTTATTTATTATTTGAAGAATAAGCATAGTAGAGGCCTTTACAGGGGATGTTTAAGCTCTGTAATTTCTGGGACACACAGGACAGCCCACAATTCAGTCATACAAATGACTGTCAAGAAGCAGTCTATAGATATATCTCAGTATCCTTTTGTGTGTCTGTGAAATCAATGCTTCATTGTCATGGGAATCACAGATATATAGGGCTGGAAGGTATCTACAGACATAAACTAATTCATTCCCTATCCTGACTGAACATAAAACAATCCTGACATATCTCACTTGTTCTTAAAAACCTTCAGTGAAAGAGAATCTGCAACCTGCCTCATGGAACTATTTCAACCCTTAACTGCCCTTTCAATTGGAAACCTTGTAGCCTGAATCTCCTTTGCTGCAAATTATACTCCTTTCTTCTCGTACAAATCCCACTCAGGCCCTGAGAATAATTGATCGCCGTTCTCTTTCTAACAAGCTCTATATATTTGAAGACGTTATCACACTTCCCCTTAGTCTTCCCTTTTCCAGACTAAACAAATCCAACTCCTTCAACCTTTCCTTGTAGGTCACGTTTTCCAAACATCTTATCATTCCTTCTGCTCTCCTCTGGATTCTCTCTGTATTGTCTGTATCTTTCCTGAAATGTGGTGGCCAAAACGGGAAACATCATTCCAGCTGAGTGCTGAGCAATACCCAAGAACAGAACAACTCCTCCAATAGTTTATACACAACACTTAGGACTTCCACTTGAGCTTTAGACTTTCTCGAGATGTCAAGAAATAATTTAGCTTTTTGACCCACTGTGTTTGTTCGTTCTATATTATTATTGAGTATTTATTCCTCATTTAAGAGTAATTTGGTGGCTCAATACTATTTGACACTGTAAACTTGAATACATATGACTTACATAAATACTGGGTCTTTAGCCTGGTCTAATTAAAATTTTGTTGGCCTGCTTCTCAAAGTATTGCCAATACTATCATATGAATATTGTATTTTCATGAAATAAGCATTTTTATGGGGGTTATTTTCTGCCATGTTGGAATATGAAAAGAGTATCTAAAATCTGCTTACATTTTTAAGAGGTCATATGATACAAGCACCAGTTTAGAAAACCTTTGGCTCCTGGGAGTATGTCTATGCTCAAGTTAAGGCAGTGCTCTAAAACAGCTCAAAAGAAATAGGATTGGAAAAGCAGTAGGAAGACTAATAGAATTACACAGGCTCTTCCCAGTGGAACCCAGTGGTCTCATCCTTATTCCAGAAGTCAAAGAGAACATTTTAATATTTTCATAGAATCATAGAATCACAGAACCATTCAAGTTGACAAAGACCCTTGAGATCATCGAGTCCAACCATCATCCCTACTCTAAAAAGTAATCTATAAACCATATCCACCAACAACATACCTCCCTAAGCCATATCCACCAACACCACACCCAAACAACCCTTAACCACATCCAGGGATGGTGACTCAACCACCTCCCTGAGCAGCCTATTCCAGTGTCTAACCACTTTTTCTGTGAATTTTTTTTTCCTAATTTTCCTAATGTCCAGTCTAAAATATTTGCGAATATTTATCCACAAATTAGGCTTTTATAGTTGAGTTTCCTATAATCTAAATAAATCCATTTCCTTAATTTTTTTCCTGTATCTGCTGTTTACTTCTAACTGTCCACAGATACGGATTGCAAGGATAGTTTGGAATTGATATATCTCTATTTCTGCGAGGTTTTAACCATAGTCTCGTATGTCATGTTCATAAGCAATGAAAAGGTAATCATCACCGTTGACTGAAAAACTCTCAGCAGAATTGATCAATTACACATTGCAAGATTGGGAAGCATTTCAAATGAAACACAGTAGAACTCTTTGCCAGATCTAGATTTATTCAAGTGTTCCGCTCAGGAGTTTATCTCTGCATATCTTCACATCAGCCAAACAAACAGAGATATCATACATCCCTGGAGTTTGTGTTCAAGCAAGGTGAGAAGCAGAGAAGACACACTCTTTGATAGGTAATTCAAAAAAGAGTTTAAAAAGTGAAAGTGTTTTTAAAAGCAGATGTGAAAAAAACACTTTTTTTTACAGTGAATCTGATGATATGCCTATAATTAAGTCAAACAGGTTAAAGGCTTGTTATGCTAGGATTAACATGGTAAATACAACCATTGAATTACACTGAGATTCATGTGATGATTACATATAAAATTCCATGTAATGAGATATATTTATCATCAAAAGGTCTTTGGCCTTTAAGAAAATGTTACAACAGTTATCCTGTGAACGTGAAAAGTCAATAGAGGTATAAATGCATGTCTTTATGCCATTATTGTGACTGGATTAATTTCAACAAGGCCAGCCCTGCTGACATTAAGCCATGAAGGAGGAAGCCTAGTGTTACTGATATGGCCTCTCAGCATGCCCTCTTGTCTCTCCTCTGCTTGGACTGCCAGAAAGAATTTTTTCCTCAACTCTATCCTTTCAGCACCACAAATATCAAAATGGAGTTTCACAATGAATATTACAAGATACGCAGTTATTACAGCTCTTCCGAAGTTTTTGTTTGGTTTTTTTGTGTATTTTGCTTTTTTTTTTCCTTTTGGATCTCCCAAATCTCTCAGTGACAAAATTTGTATTTAACAGCAGCCACCAGACTGCTGTGGTCACTATTTTGATTTGGAGTAACATTTTACTAGTATTAACCAGCAAGCTCAGCCTCATACTCACTAGGATAAATAAACTGTGGGGTAATAGCAGAATAATAATTTTCTGCCATCTCTGTGAAAGTGAAATGCGAAAATAAAGTTGTGTTAGGATTCATGGATACACATGGACAAGAAGTAAAGAAATTTATCAGATAGATAGATACATACAGAAGTAGCAGGCCAGTCTGCCTCTCCTTTCCCCCAGAGCAGCAAAAAATACACAGAGAAAAATATGAAATGTTATCTTTTCTTTTCTACCTTAAGTGTTTTGTTAGTTATTTTCTTCCTGTCATATAACACTTCAGAGGGCAATATTTGTAGGCTGACCCTCTGTGTTTATTCACATCACACTTTCATAGTGGCATAAAGTTTTTTTGTTCCAGCCTCTGTTACTTAGTGTCGAGACTGATCAATATCAGGAAGACAGTATTTCAGTTATTGGTACTTCATAACCTGTGCATTTGTTTGTTCTGCTGGATTTGAACACAAACAGTGCGGTTAAGAAGACCAAAAGCAAATCTGGAGTAGACTGTCTGCCTTGGATCCTGAGAGGGCTGGAATGTTTGTTTCAGGGACAGAATCAATCAGGTGTAATTCTTATTTATGAAGCAATTCTTGTTTTAACATTTGTAACAGCAGTGTTATACCACTTTACATTAACAGCAATATTCATCCACAAGGTGACATAATTCCAAAAATCAATAACACTGTTCCTCAGTGGACTGATTAAGAAAATACATTTTAAGCTTCTATTTCGGTTTGCAAAATGTTGAGAATTTGTCAGAGATCCAGATGACTATTTAATCTTAATTTCTTTATTTCTTTCTCATTTTTTTAGTAATGTTTTACATTGCAGATTCTTGTTTTTCCCTATTGTCTTGCAAAATCCACTGAAAGACAGGAAGGGGAAATGTGTAGATGTATCAACATTACTTATCATTTCACATTCTTCACTTTTCTCCTCAAACTGTTTTTACGTTTAATAGGATACTGAGCAACCAAGAATACTGCTCTTGTCTACAAATTGCAAATTAAGTTTAGCTATGAGCTTTTGTTTAGAAGTATGGAAGTTTACATTGTATTATATTTGAAAGCAGCTGTCTTTTGTGGAATTTTAAAATAGACTAATTTTTATCAAAGGTTTTCCTTTCATGTCCTTTGATTACTAAGCTATATAAGTTAACCAAAAGATAACTAAGCATTAACCCATGTTGCAGTTTTTATCTCCTTTGGCAATCCCATGAGACTTCAGCTAAGTACATTAAATGGAGCATAAATCTTTAAGTTGTTTTCATTAAGTCACATGTTTAGAATACATATCCCAGTTTATTTGATCAATTGTAAAATATTAGCTGCTGCACTGAAGATTTGTGACATGGTTTGCAGCAAGTGAACAAACATTTCTGAAGAGCACTGAAAATTTTTGCTGGAATACATGGATAAGTTACAACAATTAGGGTTTGGAACATTTATTTGTGTGGGTTTTTTATTCATGTAACTTGCAAATGCATGCTCTAAGGCCAGTAATACCAACAGGCAAGCTTTGAAGATAATTCTAATATCGGCTTAATATTCTCGGTTTGCATTTCTGTTAATTTTCCCAGTTTTCCGATCTTTTGTTCTTTTTAGAAATTTATTTATTTATTAGGCAGCCCTAAAACCCAAGAAAAACACTAGCTGTAAAAGGGCAGGTGTTGGGCATAGCAGTTTTACTGTGTGGTCTGACTTACCACAGCTTCCTAAACAACTCCATTTTCAACTCAGTAATGATGTTAAAATATGATAAAAGAGTAGTTATGATAAGTATTAATACATTATTTATGTGTGTTGGTGGGTGGCTTGAATATAAGATTTGTATGGAATAATTTGTTGAAAGTTTATTTTGTCCTTCGAAATAATATGGAGTACTTTCATATTAGTTTTTGTCCAGGACTTCCATATTGTTCTATAAGCATCAACTAAAAATAACATTCTATGAGCATTTAGCATTGTGTATCTCCTCCGCACACCGTAGAAAGAGAGTTGTTTTCCCATTTACAGAAAGTAAAGCTCAAGTACTGAGAAACTATGTAGTTTATTCGAAATCACAGCCACTAGTAAAGCTTGGTTTATTGACCAAACGTATGGACTTCAGACAGAGTCTTGCACTAAGATGGATCCTTTATATCCTGGTACCTTTTGTGGCACTTGTGTTTTAAAAGAGGGGATTTTAGCTCCCTCGCTAAATTTACCACGGTGAAAAATGGGTGGTTTGAGCACTTCCTGTATATACAAGGATCTTAAATTCTCAATCAAGCCTTCGTCCTTTGAATTTTACTCACTGGAGTATTCATTTCTTACGTGAGCACCTCTATCCAAAGTAAAAAAGGCAGTTCATTTGATAGAAAACTTCCTAAATGAACAAAGAATTTTTCATTAACATTTTTTAAAAGTTTGAAATTATACTATTAAGGCTGTGTCTTATGCATTTTGAGTTTCAAACCCTCACTGCCAAGGGAAGAATTGAAATTATATTTACATGAAAAGTGTTCTTAAACTGCCACCTGTGTTTCTGACCAGATAGGTAGGATGTGTGGATTTGTCAATACAAAATGGTATTATAGAAAATCAGACTAGCTGAAGAAGTACATGATAATTTGACAAGAATTATGTATATACTAAGAAGTGTTCACTTTTAAAAGATGGAGAAAATGCCATATTGATAGTGTTGAATCTCCTTTACCAAGATAAACTTGCAGTAATACTATTTAGTTTTACAAGTGTGCAAAAAGATTACATGAATGTCCAGTTTGGGTTTTAAAAATTTTAACTCCGTATTTGATGTCACTGTTCAATCAGCATCTCAAATACAAACACTGTCAAACTTAAAAAAATACAAAAAAAATACAAAAACCTGATTCTTAGTAATAGCAGATATAGTGATTCCAAAGTAAAAGTAGAACATCTGCACGTGTCCCAAATCTGTTTGATATAGAAGGCATAGTTTCATCTTCATTTATGATAAGTGCATGATCTTCTTTATAGCACTGGGAGGTCTGCAATTTCTTGTTTAGTTGTGCATCTTTTGGTAAAGGATTTAGCTCTTGCTAACTCAGCAACATAGGTTTTTAGCTAACAAATGTCTTGAATACTTGTTTGGAATTCTTTGTTTTCTCAAAGCCAAACAGCTAGGTAATGCTCAGCAAATGCAAGAGCGCTGTGCTTTACTCAGTCTAGGGATGATTATAAAGGCTGGTTTTACTATCAGTAACACACCATTTGGGAATCAGTAACACATTGTTAAAAACTTGTGTACAACAGTCTTTTGTTGGCAGTGAAATGCCCCTTTTGTGTTAATATACACTGCAGTTCTGCTTATTTTAAGCATGCTATACATTAAGTAGATATGATAGGTTGGCATTCATTGACAAATTAAGTGAGTTGATTAGCAATCTGAAATCTGCATGGACCTTCATTATGTTTGTCATGAATTGTAGGCCTAAAAAGTGTTTTTCAGATAAAAGACACAAAACATGAAAGTGAAGCAGAGGCTGATAACCCTTTCTGAAGAAAGAGCTATTAGTAAGTCTCATTGCTTAGCCATCTAGTAAACACTTCAATGATTCTGATTACTGTTAACCAACAGAATTATGTTTTTCTCAGCAAAAAAAAAAGAAACACTTCTGCTTCCCAAGTTGTGCATTTCAGTTCAATAGAAAGAGAGTAGCTTGGCATGCTGACTATGTAAATGTTGGCAAAGTGTAACAAGTAAGATATATAGGCATATTTCACTCTGTTGAACTACCTGTTTTATGCAAGGCAATTAAAGGATTTTGAAGAGAAATTACAACCTTTGAAAAAATTATTTGGTCAGGTCCAAAGTGGTCATCATATTTTTAGAATCAGAAGTTTATTGAGTCTTCTTAAATCAGCCATCAGCTGAAAATCACAGATCTCACTTGCATGTACTTGATTTAGTATTTTCTGAGATTTGTTCTTTTCTCCCCCCATTGTTTAGAATATATTTAAGTATATAACTAGGTGATGAATTAAGGTCCCATATAGATGTAGAGAAGGGGAACAATTCTTTGCCAACATTCACTCCTGGGCTCCTACGGGAGCCCTGACAGCATAATTTAGGATAGTCTTAACATGGCTCTAAATTGCATCCAATTGTCTGGAGCTCCAAGATGCTTCCATACAAACAAAGCATTTTCAAACACAAAAAATTCTACCTTTTTCTCATCCACACTCTTATAGGAGAAGCTGTGAATGCAATAACTTAAGAAGAAGATCTTAAATCACTGTGAAAGCTGATTGGAAAATATAGTCATAGTTCCTGAGAGAATAATAGATAAGAATCAATGTCCGTGAGCGTATGAGCATTCTAGCCCATTAAGACAAAAGAAAAGGTATATGTAGCTGGGAAAACAAGAATGCTTTCAGGTGCAATGCCTCTTCTTTGAGTCATTCACAAATCTTGTTTAATTTAAATTTTTACACTATCATGGCAACAACACCTGTCTGCCAAAGCAGTTTTGAGCTTTTATTTTTGAAGGAGACAGTTTCAACACTGTTGTCAAATGCAATAGTTAAAATAAATGAAAAATCCCTGGATAGGTACAGGTTTTCTTATTTTAAAAGGAGGCAAGACATGAAGAACTGAAATTGTCTTCTAGTCTATGTAGAGCACAGCAAGCCACATGAAGTCAAGACATGCTATTACTCCTTTGTTTGAGTCAGGGCCTAAGTCTGCACCCATCAAAATTATCAAAATGTTGTTACTGATTTAACTTGGATCAAAGACATTTGATAGGGAAAATAATTCACATCTCACTATGCAGTCAACTTTTATCTCTCATGTGTTAGAGTATGCCTAGTACTCTAGCATCTTGGTACCACAAAATGATTTATAGCTATAAAAAAAAGCTCCTAATACTTTTTTTCCTTCAGCCATACTGCAATAAACCACATCATTATAACAAAATGTTTGCTGTGCAGCAAAATTTCCCTCATAGTTCTTGAAGGAAACTCAAGTGATGTCTTACAAAATCTACAGCACAGTAGAAATCTTTTATAAACCTGGGAAACAGTCATCTCAGAAGCATGCTGAACCATGAGCTCAGTTCTGCACTGTTTCTAGGTAGGCTTCAATAGTTTATCAGGGGGACAAGTACATTTATTTACTTACTAGGTAATGAGAAGCAGTTAAGCAGTTAACATTTTACATACTTCTATGCTGTCTAAGAGGGGGTTTCTAACGACTGCTCTGTTTTGTCTTTTGTCATCAGTTGTTCATATTAAGTAGTGTAAAATACTTCTCATATGTTTAATATGCAAATTATGTATTGTGTGATCTAAGAGGTAGCTCACAGGTCCAAGATCCTGGGAAGAACCACTCTATTCTTAGGTACAGGTAGGTCAGCTTCAGAGTTTCTTCACAGTGAAGGCATAATCACAAAGAAATTCACAAATAAATCCTTCAATGACTTTACTGTGTGTTGAGGTTAAATTGTTTTGCATAAGTGTGGAAATGAATTATCTGTTCATTTTAGATCCGTTGTCTCCTTATTCAGCATAGCTCTTAAAGAAAGGCCAAAGAAATCCTGCATAACACCAGTGAAGCATTCAAATGTTTCAAAGAGCACAGTATCTATTGAAATATCATCAGGCGTGCTAACATGTAGCTGTCAGGTCAGCCTGATGGACTGCTATTACCACTGTCATGACTATTATTGCTATTATAATTATGTGATCTAATACTAGGATAAGCTAGGACCCTACTTCTTTAAGTGGTGTATGAACACAGAAGGTTTCTGCCACAAAGGCTTACAAAGCACAAACTTAGTAAAATTTCCCCAATGTCAGTCAACATGCAAACACGAGCAGTGGCCTGGCATGCAGAAAAGGAGAGACTGACTTTCTGCATTAATCAGTGATGTTTGGTATATGTATTTACTACATTTAGGGTATGCTCCATTTGATACATTTACATCTTTTTTGTAACTAAACAATGCAAATGTATGCAATTCTTACCCATTGAAATAAATTTCCTCAAGTCAGTTGTGAGCATTAGAGAAAATATTTCTGTTATTTCAGTCTTTGGTATCCAACAATGGGCCATGCATTTTACCTTGAGCAATTTCAATTCCCCTTTACATTCCCACTGTCCTTCAAATTCTGGGGCCTGTGGCCATAGACTTAATGAAACTCAGACACTGGATCCAAATGCTGATAGTTTTGACTAATAAATTTGAATCATTAAGCACTTCAGGAGGGTGTAAAGCTTTCATGTAAAGGAACAGATTCTTATGGAAAGTGAATTACTGATGAAATATAAATTAAGTCCAGAAGAGCGGGACACAATTCGTGTTCTGTTTTCAGCAAAATCATGACTTTTGTAGGAAAGGGATCATTTAGCTGTATTAAATACTGAAGTCAGATTAGAAACTCTTCATTTGATTTTATTTTTTTTTCCTTCTAGTATAAGATTTCACAGATCAAAACTGTTTCATATGGAAAAATAAAAAATGCTTGAATTTCTATGGTACATGTTCTTCATGGGTTAAAGTTGTCTTGCTTTCATTCTAGGCAGATGTCTTTCTTAACAAAACATTTAAGATTATTAAAACCTTTATTTGGATTTTATATTTTGATAAAAAATTAAGGCTAACATTAAACCATAGAACAGTTAATAATCAAACTAGAATACAGTCTCTTTTCACAACATTTGTAGGTGTTTCAGTATGAGGATAATGTAGTGATCTTCAGTGATCTGCAGAGTCCTTTTGGAAAATAATAGCTTTTTCACATTTCTGCAATCATTTTTTAAAGATATGGATACTGATTGTGCATGATGATTCATAGTCTCTCTTCTATATCTTAGTTTTCCTTTCCTTTTTCTCCCTTTCACATATTCTCAGCTCAGCTTAACTAGTACCACTTTATGTCTCTCTCAGCTTTATGATATGATGAATGCAGCCATTCTTCTCTCCCCATCATTACAGCTGGTCTTTGATCCAGTACAGCTAATTTATATTTACCATCTATCATCTACCATCAAAACTTTATTGGAAAAGAGGTGCACCTGGACTGAATGAATTTCTTTTGATGGAGTTTGAGACTATTTCAGGACTTGTGATTAGGACACATTCATCCTCTTAATGGAACACAACAGAGCCATCTTCAAATTTGTGCCAGTAAGCACTTGATTTGTTTCAGCAAGTCATGGATATTTCAGAATTCATCCAATGTTAGACTACACTAATGCTACACTAATTTATTAGTGGTTTAATCAGAAAAGTTACATTCCTTGGTAAAGTCTGCTGTGTTTTGTACACATAGAAATTGTACTTATATTTGTAGCACAATCCTAATCATGGGGGTTGGACTAGATTACCTTTATAGGTCCCTTCCAACCCAAGTTATTCTATAAGTCATATAAAACTGTAAGGATTTATCTACCCGACAGACTGCAGAAAAGCAAAGGATATTAGATAATTTGACCCCTGCTCTTCCATAGCTGAATTGTTGCAAGTATTTGAGCTTGATGGCTTTGTCCTATTTAGATATATCTTTACTGCACATTAAGACAATATGCAATGTGTAACTAATACTCCAATAGATGTAAGTTAAAATAAAAGTACATGCCTTATAGCTGTATATGGCCATCAGAAATCTATAATGAATTTTCTTTAGGCAATTAATTAATAAATGACTGTTTTACCACAAATAGTGTTGTTACACTAACAACTGAAAAACTTGCAAATAAGCAAATTGGGCAGTTTATTTTATATCTAATGTTTAGATGCAGCTGTGAAGTTAAACTGTCAATTCCCCTTAAAGTAATTTAAAATGTGTTGCACTAAGGGGTACTGTTCATAGAATCATAGAATCTTAGGGGTTGGAAGGGACCTCGAAAGATCATCTAGTCCAACCCCCCCCGCTAGAGCAGGGTCACCTAGAGCACATCACACAAGAACGCATCCAGGTGGGTTTTGAGTGTCTCCAGTGAAGGAGACTCCACAGCCTCCCTGGGCAGCCTGTTCCAGTGCTCTGTCACTCTCACAGTAAAAAAATTTTTTCGTATATTCACCTTGAACCTCCTATGCTCCAATTTCCACCCATTACCCCTTGTCCTATCAAGTTGGCAAACATCTACACACTACTGATACAACTTACTCTTTGGGGGGTCAGCTCTAGGTTAAGACACTTAAATTCAAGACTCTACAGGCAGGTGCCTAAACTTTCATTATATTTACTGAGGATCTAATTAATAGAGCTCGAAGAATGATTTAACTCAGTTAAAGCAGAGATCTACTGTGTGGTCAGTAAATGAATATCTAAGCATAGTTGATTCCACTGGGTTCAATTCAATTGACAGCTGACTAGTATTGTTTGAGATGTCCCAAGGAATATTAGACATGTGCAAAAGCTTATGGATATTGTACAGGGCCTAAAGGAGACCAAAGATCTTCTGTAGTGGCAGCAGGGGGACCAGGGAGACACTTCAGGGCAGCTCAAAGGGCACAAGGCTACCCAGAACAGTAGAACTACACTGAACTGCACTGACTCATGTATCTAGAAGAGATGTGAGTGTAGGCACTTAAATTATATTGTCTTAAACCCACACTGAATCTGACCCCAAAGTTCTTTTTTGGGGGGTGTTGGTTATTTTTGTATGGGCTTTTTTGTTTGGTTAGTTTTGTTTGTTTGATTGTTTTTTAAATAAACTGTTATGTGTTGTTACACTTTTCTCAGAATAAAAAGGAGCAGCCAGGTACTCCACTGTCCCCAGACAAAGGACACAGAAGCTGTCCCATCAATGGGACTTAACTGGGAAAACATGACTTGTCTGAAATGTTTACATCATTCTGGAGAAGTCCCTTGATTCATGGAAGCCCCTGTCTCAGAGCTGGAAGGATAGGAATCTAGAAAGTCACAATTCAAACTGAGTCCTACAGAGCCTCCACTGTCTGTGCTGCAACAGAGATCCAAGCTTCATCTCAAGCAGGTGGTGTAGGCAGCTCCAAGTTTTAACAGTTCTATCTTAACATCTTCCAGCAAAGTATGCTTGCTCAATGTCACATAATGGAGGAATTAAAGCTGAGTTTGACCTCATGATGTATGTAAGAAAAACACCTAAACTTATGATTTGGAAGATTCTTTGAGTAAGAAAAAAAAAGACTTCAGGTGGAAAATTCCTGCCAAACTAATATTTGTAGTTCAAACTTGGTGTAGAAGGCCGAAATGGAGAGCAAACAGGATTTTTTTAAGTGGAATAACAGATTTTAAGAATTGAGAATTTACACAGTACCTCAGGCAGTCACATAACAATGCTCTGACTTATAACAGGGAGAGTGGCAGATTTACTGCTGGTGCAGGAGAATGTGCGAAGTTACCTGTACTCCTTTTTCCCCACTCAGATCTCATTAGCATCACCTGCTCTAGTTGGGGAAATTATCCCATGGTGTTTCTACAGTCTGCTGCCCATCCTGTCCCCATCACAGCTGCATCCAGTCACGGGCTCACCATGGGACTGATGACGGGTTGTTCACTGATAATGACCCTCACTTCATAACTCTTTTTTTCAGTCCTCCTTGATAGATGTTCTGTTCCAGCAAACCTGTGCTAGGCAGTGGCAGAAATGCAAGAAGAAACATTATTAACAAAAGCATAGCAGACTCTGAACACCTAGGCAGAGTCAAGGCAGTCATAGTCATGTTGATATAAAATAATACCACACAACATCTCACTTAAGTATTGATATATTTTCTATGTTTCCTTTAGAATAAAATCAACAATTGTTGCACTAATCAAGGTCTATTTGCCTTGGTCAAGTGAGAGGGTTGCAAACGTTTGCTAACTTAATCCTTTTGATGTGTTTCAAGCCAGAAAATAAACACCCATTTATTTCTAAGCATTATTTCTGTATCTATCTGTTCACCTTTTATTGTAGCCAGAGCACCAGTGTTAATTAAATGTTGTGTGATTTTAATCCTTATCATTTGCCAGGATGCACACAAGAAGACAGCATCTTAGACAATGCATCACATCAGAGAAATCTATTTAATAATTTGCTTTATTATTCAGAAAGTGCAAAACTTCTTGGGGTATTGTGATGCTCTGTATTCACAGTCTCCCAATAGAACAGAAGTAAAAGCATTATAGCTTTAGCAACCTCAAGTTTGCAAAAAAATTTGAGACTGGTTTAAAAATAACAAGATTTTTAAAAGAATATCTTTTAGCGTATTTTCCCCCATTTTTTATCTTTTTTTTAATTTTGAGGTTTTTTATTTCAGTTGGGTGCATTTCAAGATTTTCTTAGTCTCTGCATGGTATTGAAACTCCTTTTTAATTAATGTATTTCTATTATTTCTTGATTCTAAAGGCTGACTTTTTAAGAAAACAAAACCAAAACCAAAACCAAACTAAACCAAACAAAAAACTAATAATGGAGTGTGACAGAATCCTGAATTAGTTAAGCCTTTGAGATGCATCTGCCTACATTTTATACACTGCAAATTATGATCCCTACTGAAAACAAAGAATTTAAGTTAAAAATGCCAGATTTTGTTGTAATTAAAACTACGGTAATTAATGAATGCTTATAGAGAGAAAAAAAAAATAGTAATTATGTCAGAGTGCACACAGGTAACAAGGAGGGAAGGAAGCCCTTCCCTGCATCCGTCGGAGTCCTCCCAGGTCTGTCTTCCCTTCCCCAATGGCCTCAGACCACTCAGAAATTCTCATCTGGATTCCACTTGTTTTGCACACTCCTCTTTATTCCCTGAACTCTGCTTCTTCCATCACCTCAAATCCCTAGCTGTGTGTTTCTCCCTTTTTATTCCCAGCAGCCCCTCCAAAGCTGCAGTGTCCCATGTCCTCCCTGTGACTCCCTGTGGTTTTCATTCCTGCCCAAAACGGATTTCAGAAGCAGCTTCTCTAAGAGTCCTTCAGCTGCTCAGACAGTGCTGTGTTCCCTTCCATCCAGGAGTCTCCCTTGATCCAGTCACTCTCCTGTAACTCAGGAAATAAACCAGACATTGATCTGTCACCTCAGTGTTTGCGAGATTAATTTTACTATGAAATAATTTGTAAATATATAACCTCAGCATTTAGCAAGATTAATTTCAGTATAAAATAATCTGGTAAGGCATATGTCCTTTAAAACCTGCTGTGCTAACTTCTGAGTTGAACAGATGCATGTTTCCACAGCCTTGGTCCTGATTTCAAGTACATTGCTATGTTTTGTGTGTTTATGCAAACTTGTGTATCACTCTTCTGTGCTTTCCATTGCATATTTTCACATGCATCTAACTATGCATCTAACTACATGATGTCTGCCAAATTCACAAGCAGCACAATTTAAGGCTCTGCACGCACAACCCAAATTATAGCATTTGCGATGTATACGCTCACAAAACAAAAGAAAGGCATTATAGAGTTAGAACGTAATTTTTCAGTCATAATCAGTCTTGCAGTAATGAAATATATTTGCTTGTTTACAATGTAAGATAAATATAAATATATTCTGCCCATTGTGTTGCTCTCAGAAATCTAAAGTAGATAGCAGTTCACTTTCTATGACAAACACAATATATGAACAGTTCTCGTTCACTTGATTAAATCTTCTATATTGATTTATAAATGGCCAATAAAAGGTTCTAAATGTTTACCACATGTGCTAATAAATTATTTATCAATATTTATGGGTTTTTTTCAAAGCCTAATGAGAAATTGGGATTTTTATATTCATCACTCACAACTCCTTTAATAGAAATTCTGAGAATCATCCATGGCATACCATACATTCTTACACTATCAACTTATTTTCCATTTTTAAATGAAAATGCCACATAAAGTTTGTTCCAAAATAATGCTTAAAGATATTCTCTCATCCTGCTCTAGAAACACTGTCATCCAAATGCAAGTATAAATTAGATACAAATCTACTTACTGGCAGATGGGGCTGTTATATACTGATATATTGTCTATGCAACTAGTGTAGGACCTTGGAAGTAAATCCTTGGTAGGAATTTCAAAGCAAAGAGTGTAATCCAGATATAAGCCAGTAAACTTTGTAAAGAATAAGCCTTTGAAACTCAGGACAAGAAAACTCTCTCACTTCAGGAGAGGTGTTTTTCTTTCTGTAGCTAGGCAATCACTTAGCTGATATTTGAATCTTAACTTATGTTTCCTGAAATTGTTCTTTGATCCAATACTGCTCAGTCAAAATCCACTATTGTAAGTTTATATTCGGGATAGAAAAGTGACCTCAGAATGTCACACCATGTGTTTCTCATGAGCTGTTAGCATGTTATTCCCTTGTGATTAGAAAAGGCAAGGTTCCTTTGTGTTGAATGATCTGGTGATACCACGGGACTTGCACTTCTCTGGATCTTTAGGTACTTCATGAAGACAATACAGCACAGATATTTTTTTTTCTTTTTTTCTTTTTTTTTTCTTTCCCCTCCCCCTCAAACAAATGTAAGACTTCTATATCATCTAAATAATGGAATTTAGTGTAAGCATAAGGACAATAGCTAATTCAGGCTGGTGTTCTGGGGCAGGAACTGGATATTTAGTTATTCAGCTGGAAATGTTTATTAACTGGAAACTAGACAAATGATACTGCAAAGCACAATGCACCTTTGGAAGACTGGCTCCATGTCAAAATTAAAATATAGGCCTGCAAACCATGAAGCAAACTCTGCTTTCAGACAGTGCTGTCTAAATACAGAGACAGCCCCCTTGGTAGAAGAATGCACTTCACATGCAGCTGACACGCCAGTGTGTGCCTCTTGCAGCTCGTTGTACAGCCACCATCTGCAACAGACACAGGAGTGATCGAGAGGTAAAATGGGACTAGAGAGAAAATAAAGCAAGGATGATGGTGAAGACCAGGCAAGAAATGTTGGTTTGGGGGTGGGAGGAATCTTCAGATAAATCCCAGCACTTCAGGCACTAAGTGAATCGACATCTGAGAGAGGGATGGAGGTGACAGAAGGTGGGTTGCAGGTGTTGTGCTTCCTGGTTACAGGGCAGAACTGTAGCCTCAAAGGAGGCTGCCTTTTCTCTGAAAGAAGAAAAGTGCAGTGATTATGTCTGTTCCTATAAACTGTGGGGAATGAGATTATACGGGGGTGGAGTGGAAGGAGGAACGGAATGAAGAGATGGGTGAAAGCCTTAGGGTTCCCACACACACACCAGCTAATCTCCCGAGACCACATGTTTTGGAAGAGGAAGAGCTCATGCTAAGATGCCTGGGGCTCTTCCACTGCTGAGCTGCACACTCTTCCTGCTGTGACAATACCTCCTTTGGAGGAAATGTTAGGGGGAAGGAGGAAAAGATGAAACTTGGAGCTTTCTGAGTTTGTCACCAAATACTCACCCTGTACATGCTCCTAATGCAAGGTTCCACTAGTAGCCTGTAAATAAGAAAGGAATAGCAGTGACTACAAGTTTCATGCCACCATAGAAAAAGCATTTATTTGCAAGTGACTTTGTGAGTTCATTTGGAAGAGCTGTCTCTTTCCTTCTCTCTGTCTTGAATCATAAAATGCTAGTAAGAACTTTTTTAGTATAGTTGTTTCTGAGTTTCTTACTTAGCTCTGAGCACCTCAGAAAAGTTCAGGAATGACTTTCAATCAGGCATTTTTAAATTGTTTTTAATTTATCTGAAAACAGGCTAAAGAGTTTAATTAACAGGCTGAGAGTAATAGTTATACCATTTTTCCTCTGCTATCAGCTTTCACTTTTATTTACGATGGGAGTCCCCCTTGTAACTCCTTTCCCACAGGGCCCACTATCACTAATATTTCTGTGATCTGTGAATAAACCAAAATTTAAAGTTAGCACTTACAATCAATGCAAATTAATGATTTAAAAAAAAATTAAAATATTTCAATCAGGAAAAGCAGCTTTGTAGTTGAAAATCCCATGCTGGCCTTAGAGTGGGAGTTTTTCCAGCCTCTGCTTAAATCCAAAAAAATACTGCAATCTTCTGGCACAGGCTCACTGTAATGCTTTAAAAACAATTTAGCAACTGTCATTGCTGTAATTACAGTAACTAATTACCATCCTTAGCAAACAAATAGCTTAACATAATACGCAAGCCGAATCAATTTTGAAGAAATGCAAATTCCGAAAGCGAAAAAGGGCATTTTGGCAAACCTGAAAGAGAAGTGGGAAAATAATACACTTTGTTTTATCTGCACATAATTCCCAGGGAATATCATATCATAAATATTTGCATTCAGTTCTTATCAGGACATTTGCATTTGCTTCTTATCAGTCTGCAGGCCGGACTCTGCCAGATAGAGAGTAGAGCTCCACACCATGCACATATTTCTAATGAATCACGTCTCAGGCCGAGAGAATATTTTGGCTGAAACTTTATCACTGAGATGAAGAGGTCATTTACTCTCAGAGCTGGTTCATCTTGGAATTGTCTTGAGATTTTGATGTGATTCAACCAACATTTTTTAAAACAAAAAAGCAAACCAACTTTACATGCTGTTCATTTCTGTAGCACTTATTAAGTCTGATTGTCTCAGAAGTAATTCCTCCCCCCAAAATAAAAATCGTATGTAAACAGGTTTGATTCCTATTTATGTCCCACACTCTGTAACAAACAATGCTGTACATTTTCCAGTGTACAGAAAAAGAATAAAGCAATAACAGATTAAAAATAAAGACTAAGAATGAAACAAGCTGCAGTTTACAACCATTATCTTGAAATTTAATGTCAAATCCTTTTGTAGTACTTCAGTAATATGTTTGATTAGTGTCAGTTTTCTCAGTAATGAGAGGAAATGTTTATGATGTGAAAACAGCCTCTCTAATGAGCCATCAGATTTCCCTAGCATTTTTCTCAGAAAAAATGCTTTTTCACCTTTTTCTTATGAAAAGTGCATCTCACCTGTAAGAAAAAGGAGTGAAAAAAAGAATAAATCTGAAAGTGGCATACATTTTCCTGTTGCTAGCTCGGACACACACAAAGAGAACATACACCAAAACACACAAAGAGAACATACACCAAAAACACTGAATCACCTCGATTCTGCATTCTGCATTTTGCATGTATTCAAGGAGGTTTTGTGGTTTTTTTACTTGAAATACAAGTGTGAGCCCATAAGTACATTCTGTGATGGCAAAAAAAATCACTCAAGACCAGCTATACTTAAATATAAAACTGATAACCTGTACACACCATCTGGGAAAAGGCAGAATTTGCACATTAACTCAATGGGATAATATTTCCAAATATTTTAATTGAACTGCTTAATTATTTTCTGTGACTTTGGTTCAGTGCCAGAATACCTCTTTTTTTTTTTTTTTCTATGTATATATGTAGTCCAATTAAGAATTTAAAATAACTTTTATCCTAAAGTGTGCATTTTCAAGCCACATAAATTACCACTTTCAAGTTCCTGAAGTAGTGCAACAGCCAGACCCTGACCTGATGCAAATTTTTTTTCTTCTCTCCAGTGTCGCTCTTTAGACCAGCTGACTATTTGGCACTATTTATTTTTATATAACTTCTAGAAAGCTAAATCTTGTCTAGTGCTATATGGTGTGTGATTTCTTTTATGTGTTGTAACATAGCAAACAAATTTGTCTCCTGGTCATTTGAAGCAGTACAAAACCACTTGAAAACAGATCTATTTTTTTTCTTTATAATGATCACTTAAAGTTAGCTTCACCTGATGCCCAAGTATTCCACTTTGATTTATTTGTTGAAACACACTGTGCGGTTTCTAATTCATTGTTATTCAAATGACTGATACAGCTCATTTGGACCAAAGAAAACATTGTATCAGTGGTGTCAGAATTATCTGAAAAAAGTCATGCTGCTGTTGCCAAACTTGGGATGCTTCCGATTATGTAGTGGACCATTATAGAATGAATGCTGTCCTGCCCTTTCCTGCTGCAATATTTGGATGCATTATTGCAGTGCTGTGAGCATGGAACAGCATAATGACTGCCATTCAGCTGTAACAAAGAAGTGAAAATATGTGCAACAAACATGCAAGAAGAATTGGTGGAGTTCCACAGTTACAGATATCATCCTGTCACTGTTTCTATAGAACATTTAGCATCACCTAGATTTCCTCATTTCCAGCAGCAGAGACAGCAACATTCTCAAGAACTCTCAGAGATCTTTGGAATAAGTACATATCTGAGCTCCTGAACATTTCCCCCACACGTATAATGGGTACGAAGAGGAACAAAAAAAATAAGACAAGAGTGTTTCTCTCTAACATCCTTCTATGGAATCAAACATGATTTTGTTGAAAATTAAATGTGGTATTTGCTGCAAAAATAGAACAGTTAAGCTCTTGTTTCTGTGTTGGTGAACATATGACACTGCAGTCAGTGATAATTTAGTTATTTTAGCTCACCGGGAGCAGTTTCATCCTCATCCACAGCCTTTTTTTCTCCTTGTCTCTCATTTTAAATTACATTCATTTTAAACTAGTGCAATGCAAAAGCCATTTTGAACACGCAGTTGAATTCAGTAACTCATCTGGTCTAGAAATCATCTCTATGGTTCATGTTTTATCATTTGTTTTTAGCTCTTTCTTTGAGGTGGGAAGGGCTTACAGTTAAGAGTCCATTATCAGAGTGAAGGATGCAGGAAATCCAAAATATTTATGTTTGTTCATGGCACATGGACAAGAAACAGTGCTCAGGAAAAGGGTTTTCTGATTAAGTGATTGAAAACACTCTGGTGTATGTTAATGGCTTCTTCTGTCCAACAGATAACATCATCTTTAGCCTTATCGCTGTTCTTGAACTTATTTTAAACATTCTCCTGTGCTCTTCCAATTATATACTGTGCTCTTTTGGCATCCTGTCTCTTCACTGTAAATCATCTCATTTGTTTGCTTTCTGATTTCTTTTTTTTGCCAGCAGGTTGGGTGTAAAAAGAAGTATTTAACAGACACTTTAAGTGAAAAAATACTTTTCTTAGTGAAATTAATTTACATGGAATTAAAACATACACTTATAGAAAAATAAAAATTTGTTTTAAAAAGTAAAATCCTTGAATTTTAATACCTTGATATCATTCTGGCTGCATGAACACCGTGAAAAAATAAAGATTAAGGAAGATTTTATCATTATTTAAATGTATGCAGAAGACTTCCAATAAGATAAAATTAGGTAAGATCATGCTAGATCACAACTTTTGAAGTACTGAATATGTCCTTGCCTTTTAGCCTGTAAGAATTTGTCCAGGATAAGACACCATGAAGGCTTTTGCAGCAATTAGAGTATGACTAATAGTAACATATAAGGCATCTTCCATTATGCAGGACCCAAAAGAGCTTCACAGACTATGTCTGCTGCTTCTTCATTAAATTATTACTGCTTCCCACAAAAGACCTATGTCTATATTGGAGGTACATTGTTATTTAGATATACACTATACACTGTCTGTATCAGTAAGTGGGGAAGATGACTGATCCAGAAATTAGTCCAGGCCAGGATTTGACCTCCCAGGTGCAGCAGATGAACAAAATAAAACATTACTTCCTTGGTGAGAAAGGGAGGGAGAAGACAAGGAGAAAGTGAGAGCACATAAGAGAGAAGACTGCCTTCAGAGACCTGATTCAAGATTTATTTTTGTAGTTTGCTCAGTTTTAAATACAGAAATGGATCTTAAGCAGTGTCTAAAATTCAACCCCACTTTTCCCAATCCAACCAGTCTATTCTCCTGGCCAGTGGGAAATGTGTTTAAAACCCTTCAGAGTGAGCTGAACATTGAAAGATATCCAGTCCTCAGCTTTCCTGTAGACCCCCTTCAGGTACTGGAAGATAGTTATAAGGTCTCCCTGGAGCCTTCTCTTCTCCAGGCTGAACAGCCCCAAATTTCTCGGTGTGTCCTGATAGGAGAGGTGCTCCAGCCCTCAGATCATCTTAGTGGCCTTTCTCTGGACTTTCTCCATAAGCTTCATGTCCTTCCTGTGTTGGGGGCTCCAGAACTGGACACAGTACTCCAGGCGGGGTTTCATGACAGCAGAGTAAAAGGGGGAGAATCATCTCCCTTGACTTGCTGGCCACGCTTCTTTTGATGGAGCCTGGGACATGGTTGGCTTTCTGGGCTGCAAGCACACATTGTTGACTCATGCTGAGTCCATCATCACCCCCACGTCCTTCTCCTCTGGACAGTTTTGATCCATTCTCCACCAAGCCTGTATTTGTGCTTGGGATTGCTCCTACCCAGGTTCAGGATCTTGCACTTGGCCTGGTTGAACTTCATCCAGTTTACACAAGCCCACTTCTCAAGCCTGTCAAGGTCCTTCTGGATGGCCTACCTTCCCTCCAGTGTGTCGACCTCACCACACACATTGGTGCCATCAGCAAATTTGCTGAGGGTGCACTCAATGCCATTGTCCATGTCGACAACAAAGATGTTAAATAGCACCAGTCCCAGTACCAACCCCTGGGGAGCACCACTCATCACAGGTCTCCATCTGGACATCGAGCTGTTGATCACCACCCTTTGAGTGTGGCCATCCAGCCAGTTCCTTACCCAATGAGTGGTCCACCCATCAAATAGATGCTGTTCCAGTTTTGATACCAGGATGTTGTGTGGGATCGTGTCTGAGGGTGGTGAGACACTGGAACATGTTGCCCAGGGAAGCTATGGAAGCCCCATCCCTGGAAGTGGCCAAGACCAGGTTGGATGGGGCCCTGAGCAACCTGATCTAGTGGGAGATGTCCCTGCTTATGCAGGAGGATTGGAACTAGGTGATCTTTAATGTCCCTTCCAAGCCAGACCATTCTATCATTCTATGATTCTAAGATTCTGTGATTCCATGATTCTGTTTTCTTGTTTGAGGGACTAATCACCATGATATTTTAAAAGAGCTAGGTTGCACCTGTTGAGACTATGGTAGTTTCAAAGAAAAGGCAGGATGAACTACAGGGAGGGAAGAGAGTCAGGTGGACAAAAGCAGCTGGCAGGAGCTCTTGGGAGCTAGCAGGAACACCCATTCTTTGTCAGCACTTCTTATTGGCTTATTCTCTTGAGGTGTATAAGATATAGATCTTATTTACTGGCATTTATCAACTGTAAACCGAAAAAAAATTCCTAGAAGGGACTTATTCTATCTTTGTATATGTGAAAATAATCCGTATTTCTGTATTTCACAGCTCCGTATCTTCAGTCTCTAAAATGAGAATAAGAGAGTGATGTAATTCAGGTGTTTATTTTCTTGGGAGGGAAAAAAAGTTGATAAAAATTTTAAAGGTGGTCTGTTTTTGACACATGCTGGTATTTCTTCATATAGAAATTATTTGAAGCTGGTCACATTTTTAAAGGACTAAAATAATTGAACACAGTTTTGACACGTATTACCACTGTTAATTGAATTCTATATTCAAACATGTATAGTATTCAACTACACATAGAATTACTCTAACACCTAATAAAACTACTTGTTGAACACATTAATTGATGAAAAATGGTAAATTTTCTTAGATAATGGATTCCTTAAGTACTATTCACCCAGCTATAATACAGATAAGAGATTTTTACAAAAACACAAACCACTTTAGGATCCCTTTGAATTGAAGGACCTACATAAATATTGTGCTCAATGTATGGAGGGGCATACATCAGTCTAGCTCTATTGAAATTACCTCAGCTATACCTATTTCTATTGATATTAATCAAACTCAGGTTATAAGCTTTGCACAGTGCATGTTGACTTTTCCTTTATGTTAATGAACATACCACATGTATGCCCATTTATCTATCCTTATGTCTTTCTCTAACTTTGTATAGGATACATATATGAAACTCTCCATGCACTGAAATCCTGGCATCCATTGAGGTGAAAGGCAATTTCTGTTTAACAGGAGACAGAAACATAAACCAAAAGTTTAGGACAGGAAGTGAAGGAGAACTAATCCAGGTGAAACTCCAGGGGATTTCAAGCAGACAGAATAATATTTGTAGATGTGATTATTATTTTTTTTTTTTAATTATTTTTTTCCCATGAATTTAGGACATTTTTTTTTCTGTGTCTTGTTGTTGCTTTATCATAGTAGATAGTTTTTAGTCATAAGTATTTGCTTTTGACTTTTTCAGACAGTTATTACAATTAATGTAGTTTTGAAGAACTGATGGAGGTCAATCTTATTTAATACTTGTCTATAGAGCATAACTGATCATCTAAATCTTATCTTATTGCTCTGGATTCCTGATGGATGGCTGAAAAGCTGATACTTTTTAAAGCCTCGGCCCCAAGAAAATGAATGTGGCAGGATGGAAAGTGAGTGCCAAAACACCCTACTAGTATTAGTATTCACGCTGAATTATTACAAGTCTTGGGAATCATGGACATTGCAAATGAAGCGGCAGTTTTCAGCTTAGTCTGAAACAAATTTAGTGTTAGAAATAAAGAGCTGAAGAGTGTTAATAGCTTATTTTTTTTTACTAGTCAGATAACACTTCTTGTATTCCTTCTCCCAGCCATAGCAATTGTCTGAATTGCCCCTGAGGTCTCTCCTCATTCTCAGCCAGGTCTATGCTGCTGGTAAGGCGATGCAGGTGAGCACAGGCACTGTAACAGAAGGATGCCTCAGAGCCATTAATTTAACCCTGCCTCTATTAATCAAACAGCAGACATGTAAGGGATCTTAAGGAAGGGTTCCTGGGCTACTTGACAGCTTAGTTTTGGATCTCCTTGCCTGCATGGGCACAAGGTTACCCCGGAAATCACAACTTACTCGTTGTAAGCTCCATTTGGGCTTTATTCTTTTTCATCAGCAGTCAGTGTAATGACAAACTAAACATTCATCTCAAATTCCCAAGTCTTTCTCCTTTATCAAAACCCTGTGGTGCTGTGAGGAGGTTACAGGGAGGGAAGAAGGTCCTGGGTTTGCAGCAGCTTAGTGGGATGTGAATGCTCTTTCTGCACCCAAAGCAAGTGTTTGTTCCCACTCACCACCTTGGGAAACAACACTTGTGCTGGAAGCACAAAGACAAGGGGGGAATGCAATGGCCAGGGTGTGGGCACGTGGGCTGGCAGGCTGTCCACTCCCCCAGGAGCAGGTTATGTGGCTGGGGCCACCCTTCCATCTACTGGGAAGCTTCCTACCAGCCCTTTCCACTGTTGTGTCTTGCCACATGCTTTTAATGTATGGCCATGGAAAAGAGAGGAAAATAGCTTGATGGTAGAGAATATAACTATGAGGAGTGGTAGTGGCCACTGTGGAAAAGTTTCTGGTCATTACTTGTCTTTAAACTTATATTTAAGCACCTATTCTATACTCCAATTCATGTCCTAACCTTCCATATTAATTGTTCTTTTTGATGAAGTCTAGAACAAAGAGAGGAAAAAATAGTGTCTGTTGGCATCTGGAAAACAGACCAATTGAAATATCATTGTTGGTAGATTCGTTCTACAGACACTAATTGATATTGTCTGAATAAGTAGAAGTGCCTGTCAGAGAAGCCTTTTAAACTGCTGACTTGTTTTCCTATCCAGTATACTTAAAATTGGCATGATGTTAGCTTCCCTCTTAGAAACCCTTGTATTTTGATTTATGAATGTTTTCAAATTTTTAAGATTCTCAAAAACGTTGTTTCACCTGTAAGTAGAGAGATAGCTTCTTTGGCTAACTGCCTTGGATGAGTGTGTGCCAGGTAATGAATAATGCCATGTTCAATATTCTAAATTTGTGTTCCAATTTCTGAATTCCGAATGAGCTGCATGGAAGTATAGTGATAAGTGACTGATTTTTACTGCAAGGATTGTCTTATTTTAAACTTTAAATTTAGTTGCCTTACTTTACTCAAAGGATTTTTGAGTGGAATGGGATTTAAAGTGATAGTCAATAATATTCCAACATCTTTCTAAGACTTGGAGGATGCCAAACTAAATAAAAGAGTGATAAATCAGTGCAATACATTCTGCAAAATAAAAGGACCAAACTCATCCCTGAATGAACTACCAAGAGTTAAGCCAAAAGAGTTCACCCGAGTATTGAAGTACTAAATCTGTTGAGGTACTCTCCTGAGACCAGTCAGTCTTTACAAACAAACACTATATTTTAATTCCAGGGCTCCTCTTACTTACATTATAGAACAAAATAGAAAAAAACCCAGAACACTAAAGTGAGGAACTCAGGGACAGAATTTACCAGGGGTGGGGTCAGAGTTACTGTACTATTTTCCAGTGTGAAATATAAGAAAACTGTGCTTCTTGCTCATTTACATAACCCTATGGTAGTTGCTGATTATTTAACAAGCATTTTTGAAAACTGAGGTTAACAAAAACAATGTTGACAAAGCATTCAAGTCTTCTATTAGAAATTTAAAATGAACATGTGTTAAATTTTGTTTGAATATATGACTAAGGTCTTCACTACATAAATAAAGGAGAGGTAAAGATAGTTCACATATTTTGTTGCTGCATATGATACAGAGTTTTCTTCTTTAATTAACGTCTCCAGAGCATAGCTAGTGTCATATTTAAGGATGTGGAAAACTACTAAACTGTTGCAACTGATAAGCAAAATAACATCCGAAGTCTGTAACAATGTTCAATGTAATAAAACTGAACGGATAAATATTATTTAAGTGCAATTAAGTTGCTGCCTTAACACCAATAAAAAGCAAAATAAAAACCCAGCTTGAATATCAAGAAAGGCATAGCAGCAAGACTGCATTTAGTCATTCGAATATATACAGTGCTGAAGCTGTGGAAATGGTTGACTACATTAGCGACCACTGCATATTGTGATTGCTCTTGACTTCACTTGTAAAAAAATCCTTCAGGTTATTCTGGTCTGTTAGTAAATTATGATTTACAGAGAGTTGCTACCACCTTTGTTCCTCCTGGTGTTGTTTTAGTCCATTTTATTAAGGTATTCTCCATCACTGGAGTGCACTCTGGAGAAGCATATTTGCTGACTGTTAGCATAAGAAAAATGGCCATCATCTTGAACGACCCATAAGCCTCAATGTTTTATTGGCTGAACCCTGTATGAATTCATTTTTACCTCCACAGTTTACATGCAGAATATTTCTACTTCAGGAGGCTAGAACAAATGTTTTCCACAGTCATAAATGGCAACAAACAGTGCATGTCAAAAGTGAAAGAAAAAGATCACAAACAGACAAGATTTATCTCACTGGAAAAATACAATATTTCTACAAATATTAACATTTGTAGAAAACTATTACTGACATTTTAAAAGGTAAATTTGCTACAGTTTTTAGGGGCACATGCGTGGAACTATTTGAATGCCATATGCATCCGTCACAACAATTTCATAGCAAGTGGTAGAGAGCAGAAGGTTTTCTAAAAGTTGATTTGGTCACCAGTGATGTTGGCTGAAGACCAAAGCCAGAGATTAATTAGTGCCAGAACACCATAGTCTGCAGTAAAATATGTAATCCCTTTTCATAATGCATAGTGAAACTGGGTCCTGGGCAGACAATGTGGCTTTTCCTGTCATAAATTAGTACTATTTGCAAAAAAATTAATTGAAATAGGGCTTATTATTGATACCCTGTTATAAAAAGGTATGTATCTTGAAACAAATAGGACAGAATGGGTATGTAGACTTCTATATTTTTTGAAAGGCTATTCCAAATGATCTGCAGGAGTTTATTGATAACATTTGATAACATTTTGTTTCTTGTCTTCTGTGTAATTTTTTTGCCTGAAAAAAGATAGACCTCTGAGTTTTCTTCTTGAGGAGCCCTTCTGGCTAGCTGAAAGTTATTTCATATATGTGTGGAGTTCTTCAGGTGCTTCTGTCATGTTTAAAAAAAACACAAAATGCTCTTTATGAATTTTTTTTTATTCACTTCTCCAGTTGGCATATTGCTTTCTAATGGTATTTAATGTTTAAAAATTTGGCTTTCTTTTCTTATCTGTTTTCTTATCTCTGTTTCCTTATCTGTCTCTCCTTGTTTTTCATTACTCTTATGTTATCCATCAAGATAAAAAGGGGGCCCAGAACTGTCTTTCTGTTTCCCAAAAGAGTCTTTGTACACTCCATATTTGTAGGAGAATTTCCTTTTTTAGTTCTTGACCTTTAAGAGAAGCTTGTGCCAAGATGGGCTCTGTACATTATCTGAATCCTGCTAAATATGTTTGAAGTTCAGCTCTATATTAACGATGTCCACAGAAGTCTTGGCATCATCTTCAAAGACATATAGGGCTGTATTTTAAAGGTATTTAGGCACCTAAGCATGTTTTTATCTGTAGTTTTAGGTGCCTAAACATGGATTTATCTGCTGTATTAGCTGATTAAAAAAATGTGTGCGCAGTTTTTAAAATCTGACTGTAAATTCTCAAGTAACTCAAGAAATGTTCAACTAGAAACAGAAAAGGTTCCAGAGGGGAATACATCACTCTGTGATTTGAGGAATTTGGTGGCTGCTCCTTCAGTGTGAATTCAGAACCAGCCTGGAAATCCAGCGATAATTCATGTGAACATAAGCATATTTGTACTGGAGAGAATAAAACATCCAGCCAGCCTGCTGTCCTGTGTCCAGTAGTCACCAGTAGCAGACTCTAAAATAAAATCCAACCAAGGAAAACCAAGGCAAGGAGAAAACTGTACTTCTTTTGGCATGTCCTGCCACTCTCAGCATGGATTAGGGATTTCCTGAGACAGAGGCTTCCCATTTAACAGCTTCTTAACAAGCTGTCAGCACTTGCTGGTCAAAGTACAGCACTGACCTAGGTTTCCAAAAAAATTTAAAAAATAGCCATGGTATCTCCAGAATGTCCTTTGAAGGGTAATAGTTATCTGTTATCCTGTTACTGCTATTTAATGTACATGTAGAGCTACATTCCTGATATATCTAATTTTGGATTAATAACCTTCGCCCACAGTCGATCTAACCCTTTTCTTTGTTTCCCCTCCTTTATACACAGTGATTGACTCGTCTATCTGCTACTACCAGATTTCCCCGTACAGAAATGAGACTTACTGATTTGTAGTGCCAAGAACCCTGGAGCCCTTTTTAGAAACTGATGTCAAATTTGTCTCCTTCCATGCTGCTGGGACTGAAACCGAGTTAAGCAGGGACTACAAGAACACAGTTCAGCAACATGTTGAGACCTTTTAGAGCTGCTGGGTGAATACTATCAGGTCCTAGATATTTGTTACTGTTAATTTCATCCACAGGTTCTAAAATCTCTTCAATTCACACTTTTGTTTGAGGCAGTTGGTCAAACTTGTCCTCTACAAAGAAAAATGCCAGTAATGGACTCTCTCTGTGCCCCACGAGAGTGAACATTAATGCAAGGGATTCTCTGAGTTGTTTCACTGCTGCAGCTTTATTTCCATCGAGCTCCCCTTTTGCACCTTCCTCATCTATCAGCTCTACAGACTCTCTGGCAGACTTCTGGTTTCTTGATGTGTCTGAAGATGGCTTTACTGTTAGTTTTATGCCATAAGCAAGTTGTTCCTTTAAAATCTCTTTTGGCCTGCCAATGATTTTATATTTATGGTTTGCATTTAACTTATTGGTGTTTAGACTAGAAAGAAATTTCAGACAAACTAAATGCCAAGATTATCCATGGAAGTAGAAGAACTGGATCAGATTAGGAGTCCACTTTTTTATCTTGACAGTGGCTAACCCCAGATATTTCAGGGGGAAAAAAAAAAGTGCGAATAAGGGGAAAACAGAAAGGAACTGTGTATGTTTTGACATTTGCAATGGCTGAACTTTTCCCTGAAGTGTAAATTTTAAATTACTAATATTTTTTACATCCAATCTTCGTATGAACTTGACTCTTTAATAATATCTAACAGCAATAATTTCCCCAAAGTGTTTTTTTTGGGAAAACCCCATATTTTCATTAAGTTGAAACTTAGAAAATTTCAGTATCACTAATTTTTGTCTTTCCTTTACTTGGGAGGGACTTTGACATATTTGTACACAGAAGGCTCATGGAATGGGAAGTTCCTGATGCTAGTGAAAGGAAGAAGATGAGGAAAGGAAAACATCAGTGAACTATGGTTAGGTAAGTCCCTTGGGAAAGAATTCTGAGAAGAAAAATGAAGTTCATAATTGCTGGCCATGCATAAGAGAGACAAGATTAAAGGCATAGCAGTAAACTGTCCTGAGGCAATGCAGAACCAACATTGCTACATCTGGAAATCTTTAATGTGATAAAAGAATGAATAATAATAATTTTTAAAAAAGGACAAAATGCTAACGAAGGGGAGGGGATGGGAGAGGAGGGGAAGGAAGGGAAAGGGAGGAGAGAGGAGAGGAGGGGTGGGAAAAGAAAAAGGAAAGGGAATGGGGAAGATGAGGGGGAAGGGGAAGAGAAAGGGGAAAGGGAAGGGGAAAGGGAAGGAGAAGGGGAAGGAAAGGTGGACCTACCTCAGAGAAGATGCCAGACAATACTTTGACAAATGAGATGCATTTTCCTAGATTTTTCAACAAATCAGTCAAAACAATCCAGTAAATTATTATGTTTAGAATCTCATCCAATATGGAAGGGTTTTACAAGGCCAAGGAACAGAGGACAGAGTGTGTGAATTATAAAAACATTTTTTTTAAAAAAAAGGCATGACACTGTAGACTTACTTCTGTTATATTGAATTTAATTACTATCCAATAATCTGTAAGCAAATAGAAGATAAACATGCCTCTGTCAAGACAAAATGATCTCAACCTGATCTATTTTCTTTCATCAGAATACTTGGAATAAGCTGGAAGAGATAATAGTGATTTATCTTGACAATTGTAAAGATTTTTATGCTGTCACATATGACACTCCCAAGAAAATCAAGGAAATATGAACTAAATTAAATAATTACACTGTAGATTAAAAACTTGTTGTAAAACGAAACTCAAAGACAACGTATCAATAGCAGTCTATAAATCTGGGAACCAAGTTAAGCTATATACAATATTTTTTATGACCTGGACTAAGATCTGAAAAACACAATTACAAAACTGGTGAATTTCAAAACTGAGTTAGAGAATTATAGACATTTTAAAGAATAAAATAAAAAGCCCCACAAAAATCTGCAATTAATATGATTAAAGTAAAGGGAAAAAAGTAGGAAGAGATACATACAGAAAAATAAAATGCTTATATGCAAAGGGGACAATAACTAGAAAGAATACTGCACTGCGGAAGACATCTTCAGCACCACAGACTCAATATGAGTCAGAAACACACTAGTGTGTCAAAAAGAGAAAACCTTAATCCAAGATGCAGAAAAAGGATTGTTGGATGGGAGATTTGGGAGGTAATTATTCTGGTCTATCTACTACTGGGAGAATACTTTATCCAGTTTTGGGCACCATGCTTTAAGAAAGACTGAGCTTGGAGAGAGTCCAGGAGAGAGTGACAAGAGTGATTAGAGGTTTAGAAAGCATGGTGTATGAAGAAAGGTTGAAAGAATGTGGTTTGTTTAGTCTAGGAGAAAACAGACTGAGAGACTGAGATGGTAGCAGCCTCTCAATATATAAAATTTTGTTACAAGAAGATGAAAATTACTTGTTCTTCATGTCCACTATAGATAGGTTCAAAAATAATTGGAACTGTTTTCTGTAAAAATTATTTGGGTTATGTATTAGTTCTGACTTTGTAACTGAGATTCTTAAGCAATGGAGCACATAAGTGAATAAATTTATCCAGTCCTAGCTGATAATTTTTTTTTCATATCAAGTAAAGCAAATATTTATGTACTGGTTAGGGATGTTAGGTCCTCTGTCAGGGAAGGGGGAGGATTAGATGATCTCCTCACAACCCTGTTTTTCCATTATCCACAGTTCCTTTCTCTGAATGTTTTGTAGCTGTTACCTAACTGCATGGCTGAAATATGAGGGAACCCTAAAAACCACTAGCTGCTATTACTCACTATTTTTGTGACTTGACGCTTGGTTTTGATTATTCTAGAACACGAAGGCACTATTTTTTTTTTTTCCAGAATAATTTTATAATAGTTGTCTCACTAACAATAGTAATAAGCTGCCAGTAAACCTCTTCTCTGCCTACTGTCTTTGCTGCAAGGACAACCACTGCTCTACACAGTGTTCTATTTGAGGATGTACTATTTGTTTGTTTAATTGCCTGATATAACTTGTTAGGGTAATTTTCTATCCTATTGTTTATTCAGTCTTACATATTATTGCCTTCTTTGATCATTTTTGGCATGGAGCTGACTTTTCTTAGGATGCCCATGTTGCTCTACACTCCTTATCTTTGTATGTGCTAGTTATTGTGAACGGCGTTGCGTCAACTCAACATTTTGTCACATTGTTATTCTGCCCATCATTCCTATATATTACAAAACAGCCCTGGTTTTGTATTTGAAACAGTCCTTCTCCAGTCTTAATTGCTGGGATAAAACTATCCCATTTATATCTTCTTTTCACGTTCCACTGAACAAATGCTTATAAAGTCATACCATAGCCTTTATTTTGCGTTAACCCCTTATACCAAGCAGTGCACAGTAAAAGTAACTCCACATCTGACTTGGCCACAGTTGATTATCTTATTTGGTGGAAAAGAACAGGAACTAAGAGAGGCTATCATAGATGTCTGTTTCAGATGACCTGAACTAGTTCCCTCTTACACTCCACTGAATATAAAGATACTCTGACTGGGTTGGGTGTGAAGCTTCACTATGTTGGCCAGATGAATTCTCCTAAAAAGGAGAGATTCTCAGCAAACACACTACATTAAAAAAGGTCTGATGACCCTTTCTTAAGTCCAGAAAGGTTATTCTCAATCAGAAGCCAGTGGGAGCTACACACAGCAGGGCAGCTTGATGAGAGGTGAAACCAGAGGTAGCCTATGATAAGCACTCTCAGTGAGGACACTGGATTCTTTACAAATTGAGCACAAAAATTCAACAGCAGCATCAAAACCTGGGAAATGAGACTCTTTTACTGAAGCCTAGTGGAAGAGAAATATAGAAACATAAAATTATAGACTAGTCCAACTTGGAAGGGACTTCAAAAGATCATCTAGTCCAACTTTCTGTGAGACACGGAGCCTAGATAACATGATGTTTTCTTTACAAATGCATCAGGATTTCTAGTCTTACAACTGAGCAGATTTGATGTTAGATTGCAAGAGCCAGGATGAAGCAGGTGCTGTTGGCTGAGATAGATGAAGACCTGCAAAAATGAACTTCTCCATGTATGACGGCATGAGGAGGTCAAGAAAGGTCATGAGCAGATTGACAATGTATGTCTTAGTAATAGAAAAATAAGTCCTTTTGTACCATCCATGGAGAAGAGAAGGCTCCAGGGAGACCTCATGGAGGCCTTCCAGTACCTGAAGGAGTTACAAGAAAGCTGAGGAGAAACTTTTTATAAGGGCCTGTAGTGATAGGACAAGGTGTAAGGCCTTTAAACTGGAAGAATGTAGATATTGGTTAGATGTTATAAAGAAATTCTTCACTATGAGGGTGTTGGAACAGGTTTCCCAGGCAAATTGTGGATACCCCATCCCTGGAAGTGCTCCAGGACCAGTTGGATGGGACTTCAAGCAACCTGTTCTAACAGGAAGTGTCCCTATCGATGCAAGGGGGCTGGAACTACAGGATCTTTAAGGTTCCTTCCAATTCGAATTCTTTTTGGACTCCATGATTATGCCCAGCCTTGTCTCTGGATTCCCTTACCACTTCCAGCACTGACAGTAATCTCACAAGAAAAATAAAGAGACAATTCTGCTTCTGGACTTGCTAATTTCCTGCAAGTCAGTGGCCAAGTGGTTCTAAGCAACTTCTTACAAAGCAGTAAAGCTTTGTTGATATCCTTCATTTAAAGGCAGTCAGCCACTTGAGATGTCAGGTTTTGAAAAATAAAAACCCATGGAAGCCCACGATCTAAGATCACAAGATTAGTACTGCTGGGATGAGTGGGTTAACCTAGATTTTTGCAGTCACTTGCCCTATAGGGATTATTTCACCGTTTTATGTTTAAAACTAAAACCCCACGATTTTCTCTGCATAATTATCACTGGCTGCAGAATCATCTCCTTGGTGTTGAATCAAAAAAACTTTAAAAAATGAAAACAGCTACCATATGTTCATCACTGTGATCTTTTAAAAGTGAACCAGGTATGAGCTGATAAAAACACTCTTTTCTGAATCTTCAGGGAGCCTGAAATTTTATATTTAGTTGTAACAGAGATGTAACCACACTGGTTCATTCGGTTGGATTGTTCATTGTGTAATTTAAAGATAATACAAGTGCCACAACTGTTAACTATGAATGTGCTGATCAAGCGGAAGGATATTTCTGTAACTGTTCCCCAACCCCATCCATCTACTGTTTTTTGTCTTTTGTTCCTTGGAGCTCTCAAAATCCCATATTTTGTCTTTATCTCTGCTGAAGGCAACTTCCACAATGCAGTTCTGTGCACATCTCCCAAAATCTCTAGCACACTGAAGATGTCTGATTAGAGTCAGATAGATGAGAATTCCCACCAACAAATGAGGAAAACAGTAGGAAATTAAACATTTCTTTAATGTTTTCAAAAGTTTCTAGCTGGCTTCCTTAATTAGCCAGACTATGACCATAATATAATCTGAAGAGTATCTTTGTCTGGAACAAGTGGGATCACTGAAACCTGTGAGAAGGACAGAGGTGTCACTGTTCAGTCCAGGCAATGCTGTCTAAATTAGAACTAGTCACACACACAAGCGTCTGTCATTGTTTATCCCAGCAGTTGTTCAATGACTGTAATTGCAAGCCCCATCTTGGGCTGGATTTATACATGGTAGATGTCACCATATAAAGGACTTCACAGTAAACTGCAGTATAATGCAAAAGTAACCAGTCTAGCCTGGTTACCAAAAGCAGAACAGATATAATAGTGGATAAGCTTATGGTATGATAGGCACTAGTTATGCTTTTAGTTTAAAGCCAGCTCAGTTTTCTCACTAAAGCACTACTGTCTGCAGTGTGGCATAACCTTAAAACAGTTCTTATTCCAGGAATAAGATAATAATATAATATCTTATCCCCTGCTCTAGCAGGGGGGGTTGGACTAGATGATCTTTCGAGGTCCCTTCCAACCCCTAGGATTCTATGATTCTATGATTCTATGATTCTATGATTCTATGAAAAAAAAAATAAAATATTATTAGCATAGTCACACAGTAAGCCTGTAATAGAATAAGGAACTGACTCCTTAACTCTCAGGCTCTGGTGTTTAGTTAAACTACCATACTGCTGTGTGCTCGTTAGAGAGCCTGGCTCTGACCATGCACCCAGTACCGGTTTGGCAGCCCACATCCAGGCAGAGACAGGACTCTTTCTCTGCCCAGCCCTGAGTACCCAGCCTGGCCAAGTTGCGAAGGGTTATTCTTCCTTCCAGACTTCTGTAAGTGGACTCTGGGCACCATCAGAGTGATTTCCAGCACTGGGTTAAAGGACTCGTACATCCAAGAAGACAGGGACCTTGCTGCCAGTTAGTTCAACCAAAATCAGTCATGAGACAAGTCATGCTAATGCAGAAACAAGTAAAGTTGTACATGATCTGCATGTAAAGAATGTTCATCAAGCAGGTGTAGAGAAAAGAATGGAACTATGCTTATTTTAAAGGTTTTCTTTCATGGTCTGTTGACAAGCAGTTCAGTGGCTTAATTTATCACACGGCTGTGAACTAGAACTCGTAAGAACTTTTTGTCCTTAATTTTGTAGGTATGGAACACATTGTTTCCAGGAAGACACTTTTGTAATGTACTATTGAAAAACAGGATAGAAATGGTGTTTGACATGTGCATTGATCCAAAATAATTTTCAGACTATTTAACCCAATAAAATTCCTGAAGTATCTATTTGCCAAAGTACTTGATGAGAAATATTCTGAAATGCTGTAGAAGCAGGAGAGTTTCAATGTCAGTATTTTCACCATGAAAGTCATTAAACTGCAATTCCAAAGCAACATATACCCAACGTCATTGTAAAACATTCCTTTTTCTTTGGACTCCACAAGGAACATGCCAAGGCTCTGGCCTCATTTATGTTGAGATGAAAAGCAATAAATAAACACATGAGAAAGAACTAAATTTTTAAAAAATAACTTAAATATTAAAACTGTGTTGTATAGCCAGTAGATTTTATAAATATATATAAATACACAAAGAAATTATAATTAAAGACAAACTTTTTCACCAGAGTTGAACTTTTTTCTGACTTACACTGCTCAGCTGAGAAATCTCCCCAACCCTGTCACTCTCCTTGCTGTGTTCACACACTGCAGAAATCTCGGTGAATATGCTGCCAAAGCAGATTGTGGTGGTTTCTTTCCTCATCAAACTATAAACCCGTTGCATTTATCCATACAAAAATGTTAGAACTATTTTCAGACACCTGAAGAAACAACACCTTCCTCCTGTTTCCTCTGAGTGTGATTGTGCCAGAACGTAGTAATGTTCAACTTAGACAAACTGGCAGTCCCCAGGCCAGCGTAGAGATGCAACTAATCAGGCTTTAAAATACACAAGGTATGATGGTGAATAGATCTCCCAGCATATCTGTGTGTTAGACAATAAGGCAGATAGTGGTTTGCCCTGAGTAAAAGGCTAATGAAACAAGCGGTTCCTCTGAGATTTGTCTGCAGTTAAGACACCATTTTAGATCCCACCGAGAATTGTTTCGGTTTGTGTCACTAGAGCACCAGGGAAAAATGACATTCTAATAAAGTCTTCCATTTCTTCTTTTTCTGGGCTGACGAGATAGATCATTTGTGTGTCATATTCATTTCTAAAATATCTTCAAGAGGAAGCTATAATTTATTGCATAGGAGATCATGGTTATTACATGGGAACGCAACTCAAGAATTCCGGGTCCAGTTGCCAGTGCTGCACAACCCTCTTGTTGTGCACAGAATCTGTGGCTTGGATGATTCCTCACTGAGTCTGGTGTAACTGGGACACTCCAGCTAACAGCTGGTCTAGCTGTTATGCAATGAGTGAAAAATAACAAACTGAGGCATTTTTCCATCACTTCTTCTCCAGCCTGCCATATAAGACTGGCAGGTGCTTTGGGTCTCCATCCTGTTGTAATAAATTTAAACTGATTATGGTGATTGATTAGCAGTCTGGTAGCACATTCTAATGATCTTTCTACCCTCCAGCATTTTTCAGTAAGTCCTTCAACGTAGCTCTGCCTTTTTCCTTGCATTTCTTACAAATTACTTGTAGTGGGTTAAGTAACACAGCCTGATATTTCTACCTTCTGGTGGAAGTCCCATGCCAAATTTGATCCACTGCAATACTGAGAAATTTTGATGGCATATTCTGTGCCTTTGCAGGAGATGGGGAAAAAATTATTTGCCTCCTTTCGAGTTTCTGCAGGCTGATTGATAGCCTGATTAAACCAGACTGACTCCATTTGGTTACAGAACTGAGGTTTTGTTACTGTGAAAAAAAATCCTGTTATAGTGCTTTGCAGTTTAAAAAAATCATGTGGATTTACACAGAAATATCTGCCTCCATGGAGACAGAGAAATGTTCAGAGAGGACAAATGTTAGCTCTCAGTTTGAATATTACCTGCTACTTCCAGAAGTTCATAAGAATAAGGCCCTCACAACATGGAGAACTACACCTATATCTTTTGTAGTGAAGGAAAAGGCAATACAGTTTAGTGAACTAAGATCTATTTCTGGCAGATATGAAGCAAATTTATAGCTATTTTCAAATAGGCTACATGCTAGATCTGTGCATATAAAAGGCCTATTGAAATGTATAAAAATGTCATATGTGAATAATAAAGCCATCACCTTTTGTTAGTGAGTTCAGAATTATAAGAGTTAGGTCTGTATTTCAAAGGGGTTTGCATAGGGAGTGGGTTAATCAAAAGAAATAATTATACCTAAGCAAATAGTAAATACCACTTTATTTGAGACACGGAAGTCAGCAATCAGGGAACACAGACGACAGATCTCTGGGTGACTTAAAAAGAAACTGTTGCTACATTTCTAGAACATGTTCACATTTTCAGCATTTCAGTCCCTCATGTACAATCACAGATTTGGGGAATGCCTTTATATTTGCTCGCAGGTTTCTATTTTAGTGTCACAGGATCTCTCTTTCTTTTTGCATTCTTTTTCATGCCTCCCAAGACTAATTATAAAAGCATTATAACAAACACCGTTGGCTTTTACTTGCTAGTAAAAATCTTGCTAACTATACTTTACTGAAGATGGTACATGAAGTATGTATCTGGTATTACCTAAGTGAATTGTGTGAGTTTTACATCACTTCAGCAATTATGCCAAGCAGATGAGTGCAACGTAAATAATCCAGCAGTTGCTTTTGTATTATGCCAGTGTATAAGGACACTGCCCTAACTACTGAGTCTTGATTTAGCAAAGGTGATTTTTTTTTTAATAAGGCATGCTAATCCTACTGTATTGGTAGCTCTGTCCCTTTTTTGAGTTGAGCTCTGCTATGCCACAAATTGGATGGAAATCTCGTTAGTGGAGCTATAATGAGCTGGCAATGAAACCCCTTCAAGCTTGCCTGCTTACGGCCATTTGCCTGTTTGTCTTACTCTTCATCATGAGCCTGAAATTGCCCATTAGGATTGCAGTGAAGAGCAAGTCTGACTGGAGCTGTGATGCTGATGGAGCCACCAAACAGGAAGAAATCTGTCAAAACAAAAGGGGGCTGGAGGATTTATTTATGGGGAGACTGCACCTATGTGCATGTATATATTCTTCTTCATCTTCAGGTCAAACTATAGCAGAAAGATAAATAAAAGAGAAAGAATAATAGAGGAATATAATTAGGAGAGGAAAGGGAACAAGAACAGTGTTTATTAGAGTGTTTAAGTGTAAGCCAGCAGCATATTATTGTACCTGAAATTAATAAAATGTTACTGAAAGGAACTTCTAGCAAGCTCTAAAGTGCCATGAATGCCAGCATTAATGACAGAATAGGGAGAGTCCCAGGAGGATTATGCAGATCCTTTGAATCAAAACTGTTTAAATCTGACTCTAACACAGAAGAAAAGAAGCAGAAACTCTGATGATACTATGGCCACCGGAATGACATGTGCTTGTGCTGCCTTCCAGAACACAGTATTTTAAAAAGTCAAGATCTAGACTACTGAATATTTCAGAAAAAAACAAAGTCACATTATGATGACAGAAACCTCAAAGCTGCCAATATTAGCAGGAGGTTGAGTAAAATATTCTAAGAGCCAAGTTTGTCATGGGTACACATAGCCTCTACAATAAACTATCAACATATTTTAGTTGCCAGTAAACCCTTACAGAGCACCAGGAAGCTTTCATACTGTTATTTAAAAAAACAACCAACACCAAAAAAAACCAAACAAAAAAACAAAACAAAACACACTGAGACATATATTTGAAACTGCAATCTAGCTATTACGTAAATGGAGAGTTAACCCAGCATGGAATATCAGTCAAAACTCTCACTTTGTGTACCAAAGAGTCAGCCTTAAAGAGTCTCAAGAATATTTCATTAGCACTCTCCTAAATGACAAAAAAAAATATTAAAAAATCCTTCTCTATTTAAGGCTTCACAAATAAAAAGAGGAAACATAAAGCATTTTAGAAAAGATCTGAAATTTTGCTAGCATTTAACAAGAAACCTACCAAATACGAATAGGACACAAAGCCAGGATAGAGTCCTTCTCAGAGAATGTATGTTCAAGAAGATGCATTGTTCAGACCATGAACTGCATGTTTTCAGTTTCTTGTCACTATACATTTATTTTATAAATGTGTTTCTTGCTTTGAAATATGAATTTTAACCCTTTGCTTTGAAAAACTAAAATTTGTTCAAAATGAACTCAAGAAAATCTGACTGTCAGTCTTTCAAAATGGTGAACGTTACAAATTAAAACACAGTTCAATGTCTACAGAATGAGTCTAGATTATAATCATGAGCCTTGAGACAGACACAATAGAATATTAAAACTGGATAACTAAGCTTGTTACTGCCCCAAAGCCTTCTGCCCAATTTCTGAAAAATACTTCTGCCCTTAAGGAAGAAACATCTCATTTACACATTAATCAGCTTCTGAATCACTGCAGCGTTCAAACCCATATAGGACACAGTGGTTCAGGAGTAAATTTATGTGTGGATCAGGTGCTCCATCTTGGGTTGAGATGCAAAGTGGACTTTTCTTCTGCTGTCCACTTGTTAAATGTTGTTCCTTTTTTATCAGAGCCCTCAGAGTAGATATCAGGTTCCAGACAACTGAAATTAGATAACATCAGTCTCCTGCTTAGAGACCTACCATGCTAACTGTAAAGTATGAGTTATCTTCTGTGAAATTTGTTGCATGAAAAGAGAATTATTCTACAGGAACATAGCAGAAATATTATTATTTGGACTACGGACCTTGGAGACTCATTGTAACTTACTGAGTTTTGCAAGTGAGAAAAAAATCAAAACCAAGATAAGACAATTTGCATTCCAAGATGCTGCATTTCAAGATGTGGGGTTTTTTTCCTCCTTTAGTTTTAATTATTTATTTTAACATTGCATAGAATGTGTTCTGTGAAAATAATGAAGTCCTAATAAAAGGAAATTTTACTGCATCACTTCCCTTTTAAATCTTTCTTAAATTAATAAGATGATGGAAAGTTTGTTAATTACAGGCTGTACATATAAGTGATTATAAATTAACTGTTTTCTTTCCACAGGTTTTGTTAATCATAAAATAATTATTCAGTGAGTGTTGAATCCATATTGATTCCCCACAGCTGGACTCAGTCAAGAAGTTGGTAACTTCTACAATATTGTATTACTTTACTGTGTCATGTCTCTCCAAGTAGGCTCCTGGTTAGCTACTTAATGCCGTGCTGTGCTCTCAGCCAGTGTGTGTGTGCATGCATCAGGTGTACAGCTTTAACTCTACTTGCCTTAGGTAAACGTTATGTAGAAGACACAGAACCATGACCAATTGTATCATTTTCTTCTAGATGAAATAATTTATTCTCAAGTCACATAAGTGACAGGACCATCTGATAATGATGCTGGAGAAGAGAAATGAGAACTAACCACAATTGATCAAATACAGTGTACTGTTGAGATTACTGCTTGTGTTAACAAAATTCATTTTGGCGGTGGTGTAGACTAAGCACACTGACGCTGAAACAGCTATAGAAGACATATACTGAAGGACCTGAACACTATGATACAAAACTGGAAAAAGTAGAAATAGGACAGAGATCACATTTGATTTCTTATTCTCTACTCCATATTAACATTGCTGCACCTCAGTTCTGTTGATCAGATCCTGTATGTTAGTGCAAATTCAAACTAACTGCTGAAGTTAACCCCGATTTTCTGTCTATAAAGAAATGCAGTCCACCAAATGAAAGAAAGATGATGCCAGACTTTCATTTATTGGTTGTTCACTGAAAATGAAGTACACACATAACATATGCCTGACAGACAAAGGCGTTTCACCACCATGAGAGCAACACAACAGTGAGTCCCAAAGGAATGTTGGTGAGGACAACAGATTGATAATGGAACTTCTACTGATCATATACAATATTTTCAACACAATTATTTTTATTATTTCTTTCTTTATTGTTTTTAAATAGAGATTATTTTTTTTTTCTGAACTATGCTAAGGAGTTCCAAAGTCAGAAAGTTATTTGGTTTTTTTTCAATAGCTGATGCTCAGAGTAACTCATCCCCCTTTGTCCTTGGTTACTACACCCTCTTCTGCATATTGTCCACATCACGTAATGATAACCAGTCTTGGGCCATGTGAAGCTGCATTCAGTTGTACGTGACTTACTTAACACACAGACAGTGCATCAGGGCAATAGATTTTGCCAACAGAAAACAGATAGAAATTTTAATAAGATTTTTTTTTTTTTTTTGAAGGAAGAAGGTGACACCTTTGAACAATATGCTGCAAAGCTTACAGTCCTCATCGGTTTTATATGGGTATTTTACCTTTGTGAAATTCTCTTGTTTATACTCTAGTTTCTTGGAATAATTAAGTTGACAATATTTTTGTGTGTTATTATTATTTGTATCACATTCTAATGGATTAGTGTCATTGCTTAAAAATTGTCAGTGATTCAACTCCAGCTAAAAAACAGATCTTTAGGGTTAGGGCATGTTCAAAATGTGAAAGATGACAGGGAAAGTAGCAGCCAGGTTTCCCAGGTCTCTAGTTGCTGGTGGAAATGTTCAGATCAATGTTGAGAGGTTGTTTAAGGGTTTTTAGGCTGAGCCACAGAAGCAGTTGTACAAATAAGTACTCCTGTGATCATTCTCCTTCCTGTGCTTTTCAGTGCTCTCCTGAAGGTTTATATTCAATGTCATTGTGCTGAAATATTAGAATTGTACTTCCCTTTTTGTCCTACGTTAAGTTTATGGGCAGGCAGTGTTGATAATGGTGATGATGGTCTTGAAGTCTCTGAAGTAATTTTTGCTGCCTTTTACTGATCTATCCATATACAAGAACCCAAAGATTCCTTCCTTTTTCTTTCATCTGCCAGGAGATCATGCTCCTGATCTCATTGTTTGTGATGTCTAGGAGGGGTATATTTGCCACACAGATCATAGTGAAGGGCAATGTTGATGCTGTCTGTGGTTTGCATGTTGTGCCAAATGTATTATGGCATTGTGTTTTATAGCCTTTCATGTGTGTTATCCCTCCTCCCTTTGTGTATGAAGAGGCAGTGTGTGAAGTGTGCAACTGCAGCCAGGAGTGCAGTGAATTATCTTAGCTGAGCTATCATACCCGGAATAGTCTTTATTGACATTTTAATGTCTCTTCACCCATTTGCTGTATCAGGGCCTCCTGCCTCTAAAACTGATTTTCTTCCCATGTTTGGATTTCTTTCCTGTGTTTTCCACAATTACTCCCTTACCCAATAACATTAAAGCTTGGCTGACAAATAGCTCTCTAAACATAAGTTTTTCAGACTTCTTTCAGACTTCTTTCTCCTAACTGTATTTAATAGTATGGCACCTGGTTTTGGATGTAATGCTCTTCATAAAGTCACATTTTTGGTTATTCTTCCCACTGCCTCAGTTCTGTAAAAGTCAGTCCCTGCAACACTTAGTCAGAATAGGACATGGAATTACTTACCTTGAGGAGAGACTGTTTCTGCTAATTTGGCATTTAAGAAGTCAGTTTTCTCTGAGGGACAATAATTCAATGGTTTCCTCTAGTGTTAAACATAAATAATTTCCTGCAACTTCTATGAGCTGCACGATTTCTGGAAAGACATTATTATCTTCATGAGGTTAGAATTATTTTACCTGAACCACTAATCATCTGAGATTATTTATACGTGGGGTGGTTATTAGTAATGTTTTGCAACATGCCTTGATTTTCCATTCAAATTTCCCTTTGAAGGCTGAATAATGGCAAGTTTTAAATTACAAAAATGGGGATGATAACAACTTCCCCAGGAAACTTTCCTAGGGGTTATGGACTGGGTTTAAGTTACGGTCTTGGAGGGCAAGATGTGTCTTAAAGATATTTTTATTTAAATCTCTAAGAATTATGTTTTTATTGTACTATAAATTCTTAATGCTTTATTTATTCATCTATGAGGGACAAAATCAAAGACCTCATAGTCTTTGCATACTGTCCTGAGATTTTCTGGCTTTGGCAGTCTTCATAACCAACATGTCAACCTGAAGTCAATCCCCAGAAGCACAAGTGTTTCTTTTGCAGTCCTTTCATTCCCATGTAAAACTTGCATTGGTAAGCAGGCTGTAGCAGATTTGCTCTGATATGATCAATGTTAGCAGTTTGCACATGGTTGAGAGACCTGGTTATTTAGGAGCTGGGAACTACTTGATGACCCGTGCTTTTGTTTTCCATAATTAACACTGCTCTGACATGCATCTGAACGATTACTCCCAAGAGAACTGCCTGAAGTTTTGTGCTAATCTTGGGTGTGAAAGCACTATGTACTAAAGCCAAAAACTATGTCATGCCATTTACTTTTTAAATTTATTTATTTAAGGGATCTCTTGACCATTTCTTCTGCTAATTTCTCTTGTATTTGTTGTTAAACCTCTGTTTCAGCATCTTTAAAACACCTGGTATTGCTTTTCTGTTAATGAGGTTTGGGAGACTTTGTTGTACAACATTATGGCCTCTGGAAAGTTTTCGAGAGATTCCTCCAAATGAAGTCTTTTGTTTGAAATTGAACCGTATTACTGTCTGCATGCCTTTGTGATATTTTATCTTTTAATGTCTTTAGCCTGCAGATAAGGAGGGCATGACTCACTTGCTGTGGGATAACTGAAAAATATTAATAATAACCTGTGTATAACATGTTCAGATAAAGTTTTTTTGTTTTGTTTTTTTTTTTGTCTTGGTAACTCTAAAATATATGCTTTGGGTCACTACAGATTTTTGGAGGTACTTGAGCAGTAGAAAAGAATTTGGTTCCTGAGACTGCTGTTAGTGTTCTCCAAATGTTACCTTCATCTTACCTGAATTTACCTCTGGACGTTTTGGTTTTGGTTTTGGTTTGGTTCTTGGGTATAAGGTATAAGCTAGAAGTTTCACCATCCCACCAGTTTTACACAGGATTTAAATAAGAAAGGTTAAAGTATTAAAACTTCAAGAATGAAGAACAATTGCCTGTTGTTATCTCTGGAGTCTTTCAGAGAAGCTGGGATAAAGTCAGTATAGCATTAATTTATTCACAGAGAGGAAGCCTCAGAACTTTGTGATCCATGGTAGAAAAAGTAATTGATAAAAAACAGTCTTAAAGTCTGCTTTGATCGGTAATGTTTGTGACACCTCGATCATGGCTATAAGATCAAGTGTCATTACAGCTAGAGACATCTCTTAATCATTCTTTAAATAGTCTGCCTGAAAAGATTTGAAGTACGGATAGGAAGAAATTATATTACTCAGGAATGGGATCAACATTACTTTTAAAAATTAGTATGGCCAAGCACCAAAGGTAAAAGCTGTAGTGATTATTTCCCAAATATATTTTCATTGACCATAAACTAAATTTAATTTCTCCATGTCCAGTCCTGTTTTGCCTGTGAAAATAATTGATAAGTGATCTTCCTGTCTTTATCTCAACCCAAAAGCTTACTCATCCTTTTTTCACCCCCTGACCCACAGTGGTTTGACTGTTAGCCAGGGTTAACTCAATGCATTTCACTACAGACTGGTTTATTGTGCTGTTTACTGAGGTTTATGCATCTTTCCATTCTTGTTTAGTGAGTGTGGTTTTGAGGATAATTCCTTGAAGATGCCCAAGGGTGACATGGCAGAGAGGTCTCAAAGCATGCAAGCTGAATTTTCTTTGGAGGAAACTAACCAGAAGAACCTCTAAAAGGACTGGTATGGTCCAGCAAATAAAGTATATTCTGGCCACAGGAAAGGCTGGAGCTAGCTCATCATGAAACACATCATAGACACTGTGCCTGAAAAAAACACTTCTGTTACATAGATCCATTCCTGTAGTGATACCTGCTAATGTAGACAAAGCCAATGACCTCCTTGAAGATTACTTTCATTAATGCTAAGGACCGTGGACTAATTAAGTAAAAGACAAGATAGCTTTGCTTTGATACTTCATAATCTCTGACTGTATCTGTGGTGCTGTAGGAACAGTCACTGATCTACAGACCAAATTGAACCAAGTATCTCCCACAGTGATTTAAGCCAAATGTCCTCCAGTCCTGATAGGCAACACTTGATCCAGATTTTTCAGGGCCATATGCACCCCTCTGAAATACACTATACAATATAATTTTATTCTCAGTTTGAAGGAATTAAAATGTGACAGCTTAGTCATGGGCTATGACATAGTGTTTCTAGCAGCATGATGAGGACATGATGCATACTATGGGCTGTGACCAGACATGAAGCAGGCAGGGTGCTTGTAGGTATAAAGTTTGTAGATGGAGACTTGGACTTCAGTACAGTCTCCTTCTGTTTTAGAGCAACACCACACAAGACCACATTGAGTTTCACCTCAGAGGGATATAAATGGGAGAAAAAAAGCCTAGAAGCAAATCAGGGTGTGTGTAGTTTGGAGTTCCATGGAGCAAAACCTGAGCAAAATAAACAGATGAGCTGAGAGAGAAAGTGCACCTTCTGCTGAAGAGCAGACCAGTCAGACTCAGCGAAGTGGCTCTGAACTTTCCCTTTTAAACCTGGGCCCTGGGTCTTCATCTCTTTCTGTTAATTAGTCTTAGTCTCTGAAGAATTACTATGTCTTGTGATGCCAGCACAACTCTGAAAGGTCTAAGTTTGTCAGTTAGTATCACTATCTCCTGTTTGCAGGGTTTTATCAGTTCTCCAACACACTCATCACAGGGAAGGATAACATCCTTCATCCCTCATCAAGCAGGATGTTCTGGAATTCATGTCCCTCAGTGTCCTGCTGCTTGGCTATTTTTAAAGTGTCTGAATAAAAAGAATGAATCACTCATACTTTTACAAGTGTATTAAAAAATATTGCTCCTTTACCAGGAACATTATTATGTCACAAGTGTTATGAGTGACTTCAGATTAAAGGCAGGATTGCCAAATCGCATGAATCATACCCTTAAGTTCAGAGCAAATTCACAAAGCAATTCTCAGAGGATTAATCATTTTAGTAGAAAATAGATGAGGTGCAGTAGTTGAGGGCTTTTTTCTTTGCTTTGCATATTTAATTTCATATGGAATTTTCTTTTATCTTTTTTTTGGGGGGCAGAGATAGTCAGGATTTATGGATGTTTCAATTTGAAATTGATGTGTCGAAAAAAAATGTTCTGATCATTTCTGAAGTTTATTTTTGTTCAAAGTTATTCGTCTCAGTGTGAAGGACTGATGTTTGCATACTTATATTATTCAAATTATATGTAATAAATGCTCTGTGTGCTATGAGGTTTTATATTTAGGTTTACACATGCACCAACCTTGGAGAACTGAACTTGCTCAATACACAGAACAATTTAGTGAAAAAGCCACCAGTGAAACCCTCGTGGTTTGGTTATGGTTCTTCAGATCTAAACTACAAGTTACCTTCATTTTCAGTTAACTCATACATAAATTCATTTTTCAAGGTCAGAATTTGACCATATCATAGGAAAGACTTTTATTATTAATTATTGTACATCTGGAACACTAGTATCAGGTTCACTTCTATTTGATTGCACAAATTGAGGAAAACGCAGCCAGGGGATCAGGGCCAGCCAACATGGGTTTATGAAAGAGACATATTGCTTGAACAACTTGATCTCTCTCTGTGATCATGCGACCCACCTATTGGATGAGGAGAAAGCTGTGGACATGGCCCACCTAGACCCTGGTAAAGCTTTTGACACTGTCTTCCACAGCATTCTCCTGGAGAAGCTGGTGAAAACAAGCATAAGCAAGTGTACTCTTCACTGGGTGGAAAACTGGCTGGACAGTCTGCCCCAGAGAGTTGTGGTAAACAGGATCAAATCTAGTAGGCAGCCAGTCACCAGTGATGTCCCTCAGGGTTCAGTTTTGGTGCCAGTCTTGTTCAATATATTTGTCAATGATCTGGATGAAGGCACTGAGTGCACCCTCAGTGAGTTTGCAGGCAACACCAAATTGGGTAGGAATGTTGATCTGCTTGAGGGTAGGAAGGCTCTACAGGGGGACCTCAGCAGGCTGGATCAATGGGCCAAGGCCACTTGTATGAGGTTCAATAAGGCCAAGTGCAGGGTCCTGAATTTCAGTCACAACAACCTCAGGCTATGCTACAAGCTTGGGGAAGAGTGGCTGGAAAGCTGCCCAACAGAAAAGAACGTGGGGGTGCTGGTTGACGGCCAGATGAACAAGAGCCAGCAGTGTGCCCAGGTGCCCATGAGTATTGTGTTCAGTTCAGGGTCCCTCACTATAAGAAGGACATTGAGGTGTTGGAGTGTGTCCAGAGGAGTGCTACCAAGCTGGTGAAGGATCTAGAGACCAATTCATATGAGGAGAGGCTGAGGTAATAGAGATGTTTAGTTTGGAGAAGAGAAGGCTGAGGGGAGACCTCCTCCCCTCTATGACTACATGAAAGGAAGTTGTAGGGACATGGGTGTTGATATCTTCTCCCAGTAATACAAGCTGATAATCTACCCTGTACATTGCATCTCCTTTGCTTTTTGTCCTACATTGACTGTCCAGGAGGATGTCAAATGCTGGTGGACCGGAACAGAAGATGAGGTGGAAGAAACAGGCCAGATGCTTGCTTGAACGATGATATGATATGATTAGATCTGTTTATCCAACACAATAAATGAATAAAGCAAGAATATTTGCACTTCTGGCTGAACATTTTTTTTGGGATTTGCTAATAAATAGAAAGCAATGGCCGCATAATAGGGAGTTAAAGAAAAAAATACAGATTCTGTTATATGTTAAAATAAAAGGCTGTATTCTGAGTACAGAATCAGGTTCTATAAAAAAATAGTGTACTATAATAGGCTGAAAGATGATCCTACCTTGTAAAAGCCAGAGTTAAAGCAATGAGGTCTATCTAGTTACATGCATAGTTAAAAATTCTAACAACATTTAGGGGCTATTTTGGTTGCATCCCATTTATGGGTCTCCTAAGAACTGGTATGCTTTATGGTGACATAAGTGAGTGAAAATGAAGACCTAGTCTTGTTTACACCAGTAGGAAGTTTGTCCTGTTGTATTTCACATACCATGATTCTATCATTGGAACTGATTTCTGTAAATAATATTTTTTGCTCTTTGAGCTTGTTCATTATCATCGGCAGATGATTACCTGAATTTTGTTTAAAAAATTCACATTTTCTGGAGCATTAAATCTGTCAAAATTTTGTCCAATATCCATGTAAATTTGTGTTACTTCTATAATGCTAAAATTTGTCTTTCCAAATCATATTATTTGAGTGTATTCAATATACCAAAGTACTAAAAAAATCCAGGATGCAAGAACGGATCATTGCCAGTGAGACATAAGTGCTTAGAGAGGTGTTGAAGTATGGTATTTCTAGACAAAACAGGTAATATTTTTTGTGTCTTCTCACAGTTTGTCTTCCTGCTTTAACACATTACATGTTATAATGTAATCTATGCAATAGAAACAATACCAGGAGTCCTAATTAAATTAAAAGTAATTACCCGTTGTGTAGATACGGCTTTCAATTGAGCAGCTGCAAGTTGATATTTTGTCATCCTCAGTTTATCTATATGCACATGCGTGATTCTTTGTATCAGTTATTAATGACGTTTTCTCAGTAGTCATGAAGTGTTGTGGAAAACAGAAGAGGAAAAGGATGTTATAAGAAATGCAGACAGTGAATGAGTACATTTGCTACTGTAAGTTTTCAGCTGGGATGCTAGTTCTTTACTCACTTTCTGTTATACTACAGAGTGGTCTGAAAGAAATATTAAATCATGCCTTTTAATTTTTTTTCCTTATTTTTGGGAGCTAACAGCAAATTTTTAAAACAGAAAATCTGGTAGATTAAGCACAAAGTCATAGTTCTGTTGCTTTATGAAGGCCCTTCTGCCCTGAAAGTCTCAAAATATCCTTCCTTGAATGTAAATATTATTAATTTTTTAAATATATAACTACAATAAATGGAAAGGAGAGGAGAGGAGAGGAGAGGAGAGGAGAGGAGAGGAGAGGAGAGGAGAGGAGAGGAGAGGAGAGGACAGGACAGGACAGGACAGGACAGGACAGGACAGGACAGGACAGGAGGGGAGGAGAAGAGGGGTGGGAAGGAGGGGAGGAAAAGGGGAGGGGAAGAGGGGAGGAGGGGAGGGGAGAGGAGAGGACAACTCTAGAGAGAATAAGACCCTAAAGGGTTCCGTTTTTTTTTTGTCAATACAACAGATTTTGTATTTTTAGAAGAAAAAGTTTCTGGCTTTTAAGCAGACTTCTATGTGAGAACAAAAGAATGCTTCATTACAGAAAAATATTGCACTAGAGTATTATTCAGATTGATTCAATGTCTTTTTCAGCCACATGGTTCTCCTCTAACAATGGAATGCAACGTCATTCTCCAATAGAGAATATTATGCAGCTGCTTAAGAGTTCAGGGCAATGTCCATTTGAGAGACTGTTATCTTGCTGGCATAAGCCTGCTGCCAAACAGGAGCAATTATTCCCAATGCAGTCAAATTAAATTTTCATAACTACGAAGCTGCATTTTACCTTGGGGCACTACCTGATGCCCATTTCTTCATTCCATGTTCCTTAATCCTCTATATTAAATCTAAACAAATCAACATTTACTAACATTAATATTTTAACATACAGTACTTGCTCTGCCTTCTGACATCTTGTGCCTTTATCAGGAGCATGGTGAAGGCTTTCTGTACTGAATAGCAAAAGGCCTCTTTTCTGTTTTCTGTTATTGTTAACTGACTTGTTCTTTCATGCGCAAATGTGCACTTGTAGGCATTTATTATTCTACCACTTATGTCACCAGAAATTTCTAAGAAGTAAGAGAAAAAAAAAATCATAATTACACCACTGAATGAGGGTCATATTCTAAAAAGACTAAAGAATAATTTAAAAAACCTGCTTTGATTCTTGTATTAATCAAGTAAGAAAAATGGGTTCATTTCCCTTTAAAGAGCCATCAGTCATTTCTTGGTCTCCAGACTTACCAGTACAGGTCCATTCACCTTTATCAAAGCAGCCTGCTGCCTAGAGGCTGAAGGCAAGGGCTTCACAAACCATATCAAGAGCAAACCATACCAAGAGCAAACCACCTCTACTGCTTGGGAAGCCTCTTTGCAGACACAGCGAATCTGCAACTGTCCTTGCAGCCACAGTCCCCTGATTCCCACCCTATAGTTCCTTCATATTCCAGTTAGATGTCTGCTGAATATCTAATTATAGCGTTTGCTTGGCTACTCAATACCTGGAATTAGTGTTTGTCTGCATGTGATACAAAGCAAATTAATGGATAGGAAGACAAATCAATTAAAAATAAATAAATATTTTTTTAAAAAAAGTATATAAATGGTATTCTGTTTCCTTTCCTCTTTTCCTTGCTCCTACCCTTACCACTCATTTTGTGATTTTTCTGGCTATATCTGTACCATAAGTCCCCTAGCATTATTTCTCTGTCCCCAGTGAAGTCTGAAACTCCTTTCAATTTAGTATCAGCAAATGTAATTATGGGCTAGTTACTTTCACTTCCAGCTCATTAATGAAAATGTTAAATAAGACTGGACCTAAAATACCTTCCTAGAAATCCACCAGATAGTGCTTCCAATTTCTGTAATTTGGTCAGTCTCTCTTTTCCCAGAAAGACTGTTCAGAAAATATCAATATCACCTCTTTACTTAGCTGTTGGGAGTTTCTGGATAGTCATCCAGACTCCTCCAGGACTAAATATAATCTCTCCCATCCCCTTGAGTTTCTTGCCAGCACAAAAGCTAGCAAAACAAGGCTTGAAAACTGAGATCCTTGGCACACAGCTACCATTAGTTTAAGGGTCTACTGCCTTTGCTGAAGATGTGGAGATGGGGATAGAAAGAAAATTACCTTTATTTATGGCTTTATAACACTAGCACAGTTTTAGGTATGGCTAAGGCTTTAAACTGGAAACTAGAGTTCAGTAGGCTGTGTCCATCAGCAATGGGAGAAAAGGGGGCAGATAATATGGAAGCTGATAATTACCAAAGTAACATCAGCAGCCACATTTTCTCTGCCTTTTTTTTATTAGAAAAACTTAAATCCTGATATCTAGTTCATTTGTTGTGTTTGCTGGCACACACTGGTTTTTTGTATGCTTCTGGGCTGGAATCCTGATGCTGGAAAAAATAAAATAAAACATGCTGCAATTTCTAGCTGGCTACTAGGCTCTTCTCTGCATTTAGCTTCAAAGATTTTTTAAAATATATTTTTCTGCACCACAGCTCAGAGTTGCTAAATCCAGAAATTGAAACATTCTGGGAACCAAATAATTTGGGGGCAAATCAAAGCTCTTGGAATGTTGCCCTAGGATTTTGGAGATAGCAGTTAATAGTAAAAAATGTTCAATATTTTTAAGGAAATCCCCATTACAGAAGGCTGCCCCATTCAGATCCTTGATTCAGGAGTGAATGAATGCTGCGTATCTAACAGAGGAGGATATACATGCCTGTGTTCTGAATGCAGGAATTTGTGATGAACAAAAGGAAAAACCTTGCATTTTACACCTTTTTATGCTTTATCTATACACTTTATCTATAGCTACACATTTGTAACAGTTGCTTGTGAATCCAAAGATTATTTGGTCATTCAGGTTAGTCTCTATAATGGTTCTAATGACAATTACAGATCCCTATCCAATTTATGTCATTTATTTTTAAAGTATTGGTGCTGTTTTCCAAATGGAAAGAATAAAGATTAGGGGCAGAAAGAGTTAAAATGGTGATGTTAAGGCTCTTTTCCCTGCAGCACTGGAATGCCCTAACATTTGAATTGTGTAATGATATTTCAAAACATTGTTTAGTTGAAACAGAAGTTTGCAGAGGTTGTAGTCACATTGTCACTTTCATCTGACCCAAATGCTTTCCCCTTTGAAAGGGATGCACAGGACACCCAGAGTAAGGGCTGATCAGGTTAGTTTTCAGGTTAGTACTCAACAGTACCCAGCTCTCTGAACAGCTGTGCAAAAAGTAGTGCCAGCACAGTGGAGTTATCACAAACAAGTAGCTGGGGGTGGAGGGAAGGACCTTATTGGCAATGTGAATTTACATCAAACTATGACAACTCTGAAGCTATGGCCAGAGATAAGCAAAACCAACAATAATAGACCTTTCAGGCTTTTCCATATGGTTCCAGTCCCAAAGCTACAGTAAGCTCAGAATTTGAAATACAACAATTGTGTAGCCTGAAGGTCCTGTCTTTTTCAACAGATTACTGGTAATCCACAGAACAGGTCTGTGATCAAGGTAAATAGAACCATTGGGCAAAGCTGACCAGAGAGTCTGAGGAACTGTAAAGGCAAAAGACTGCAAAACACCCTGAGGGTTTGCTGAAATAGAGCCCCTCTACCATGACAATATATATGTTAGAAGCCTTGTATAGAAAATTCCTCTAAATATTTTAAAGATGTGACAATTCATACTTAATTCACTATATGAAAATATATAGTATAATCAGTCCAGGATTCACAGAATCACAGAATCGTCATGGTTGGAAAGGACCTCTGAGTTCACTGAGTCCTACCATCGACACAAAAAAAACCCAAAAACCAGTTAAAAAACCCAAACAAAACAAAAAAAAAATCAACAACAAAAGAAACAAAAAACCAACCACAAAACAATCACACCAAATCAAAAAACACGCACAAAAACCGCTACAACCCTGGCCACTAGAGAATGCCCTGAAGTGCCACATCTTGACATTTCTTTAATACCTCCAATAGTGACTCAACCACCTCCCTCCGCAGCCTGTTCCAGTGCCTGACTGCTCTTTCAGTTACAGAAATTCTTCCTAATAACCAATCTAAATCTCCCCTGCCACAACTTCCAGCCATTTCGCCTGGTCCTGCCATTATTTACTTAGGAGAAGACGCCAACATCCACCTCCATACGACCTTGTTTCATGTAGTCATAGAGGGGAGGAGGTCTCCCCTCAGCCTTCTCTTCTCCAAACTAAACATCCCTATTCCCTCAACCTCTCCTCGTATGAATTGCTCTCTAGACCCTTCACCAGCTTGGTAGCTCTCCTCTGGACACGCTCCACCACCTCAATGTCCTTCTTATAGTGAGGGACCCAGAACTGAACACAGAACTTGAGGTGCAGCCTCACCAATACTGAGTACAGGGGTACAATCACTTCCTTGCTCCTGCTGGCCATGCTATTCCTGATACAGGTCAAGATGCTGTTGGCCTTCATGGGCACCTGGGCACACTGCTGGCTCTTGCTCATCTGGCCGTCAACCAGCACCCCCACGTTCTTTTCTGTTGGGCAGCTTTCCAGCCACTCTTCCCCAAGCTTGTAGTGTTGCCTGAGGTTGTTGTGACTGAAATTCAGGACCCTGCACTTGGCCTTATTGAACCTCATACAAGTGGCCTTGGCCCATTGATCCAGCCTGCTGAGGTCCCCCTGTAGAGCCTTCCTACCCTCAAGCAGATCAACATTCCTACCCAATTTGGTGTTGCCTGCAAACTCACTGAGGGTGCACTCAGTGCCTTCATCCAGATCATTGACAAATATATTGAACAAGACTGGCACCAAAACTGAACCCTGAGGGACATCACTGGTGACTGGCTGCCTACTAGATTTGATCCTGTTTACCACAACTCTCTGGGGCAGACTGTCCAGCCAGTTTTCCACCCAGTGAAGAGTGCACTTGCCTATGTTTGTTTTCGCCAGCTTCTCCAGGAGAATGCTGTGGAAGACAGTGTCAAAAGCTTTACCAGGGTCTAGGTGGGCCATGTCCACAGCTTTCTCCTCATCCAATAGGTGGGTCGCATGATCACAGAGAGAGATCAAGTTGTTCAAGCAATATGTCTCTTTCATAAACCCACGTTGGCTGGCCCTGATCCCCTGGCTGCCCTGCGCTTGCTGTGTCAGCTCACTCAATATGAGCCTCTCCATGATCTTTTCCAGTACTGGGGTCAGACTGACAGGCCTGTAGTTCCTTGGATCCTCCTTCTGCCCCTGCTTGTAGATGGGCATCACTTTAGCCAGACTCCAGTCATGTGGGAAAGTATGTGCTATTTATTAAATATTGGGAGCCCTGCCTGGCAGGCACCCACGCAGTAAGGATGCAGTAGCAATGGTGAGGTACACATATGCTCAAGGTGAGTATATTAAATGACAACAACATGATGTTTTGCATGTGGAACTTAAAGATGTTATGTCTAGAAGAACAGTCTGTCTGAATATAGGCATTATAAAGAAAAATAAAATATTTCCACTAATCTGGCTTCTTAATACTTATATTTGAATGGCAAAGCTCCATGTATTTTTTCCAATACCTTTATTAAATGCATTATTCACCTCCTCTGTAATTTGTTAGCTTCAAACACAGATCCATATTAGATTATCTAATATCAGGTACCTAACTGCAGTGTCTACACTAGGGCTAGACATGTCCTAGACACTCTGTGAAGTCAGAGGAAAGGGTGAGATGTTTCCAGATGATGATTTAGGATTTTGGTGCCTTCCTTTCTCAAGTAACTGCAAGAGACCTTAGATTGTTTCTAGTTTTGGCAGCTTTAGTGAAACTTTACATAAATTTATATGAACCTTATTAAAGAGGATGGTTGACAGTCATGTTTGCCATTCTGTAGACCTCACAGAGTACACAATGGCAGTGGTTAAAACCTGGTTCAAAGTCCTCATTCTGGAGTCTGTTTCATCACTTCCCTAATATCACTCTTCCATAGAAATTTTTTATTCATGCCAGCTTGAGATAAAGTTTGCAAAGTCTTTTCTCAATGAAGCTGCAGTTCAAAGCCCCAGTTTTCTGCATATCCTGGTAATTACCTGGAAATTATTTGTCTTACTGTTATGTTACCTTGAAATGTAAGAGCAAAGGATAGATCACTTCCCTATCTATACATACATCTGAGACAGCATCAGATTAAATATTTGCAGAACTTGAAGCAGAAAAAGCAGTGCTTTGGAAGCCTGTCTAAATGACAGGTAGACCAAGCAATTAACCTGGGAAGGCACGTGCCACTGAAAAGCCAGAACCAGCCAGGGATGGTAACTGCCCTGCATGGGGACCCTGCCTCAGCACTTCGGGGCACTGTTTAGACAAATGTCTTGCTTCCTCTGCAGAAAAGTAATACCTCTTGGAAGTGTGACTCAGTTATTTTTAAAACAATGAGAACTAATGGATTACATGTTCACAGTGTAGAGTGTTCAAAACCTTCTGGACATGACATTTTTGTATCAGAAAACAAACAGATGGACCAAATTAAACAATGGAGGGGATACTACGATGACTCTTGGATGTGAGAAGGGATTTTTATCAGCATAACTCACCTAGGAAAAATGTGAGTAAAAGGCAGAACTTACACCAATCACGTCACCAGAAGGGCAGTACCTCTGATATTTAAAGTCACAGCCTGCAACACTAGCCCATTTTTCAGCACTGAAGACAACAGCAAACTGGCAAAAAGTACCCATAATCAGTCTCCCAAAGGCAAATTAAGTCTGAGGAGAAATAAAGGTAGGTAATACTGAGTGAGAAACATGAGTATTGCAGTGCATTTCAGGTTCACTACATAATACTTGGGACTGTGAAAAATGTTTGGTACCATCTTAGTATTACCTTTATCAAAGAGAGCAGAGTTAAGCCAGTAAACACTTTTTAAAAATCTGTCTTCACATGGATGTGTTATTTAAAAAAAATAATTTAAAAAAATGTCCTAACCATCTCTGATGCATTTAGAAAATGTGATGTTGGTAGTGACAATTAAGCAAAACCAAACACATCACTTAATATAGCATGGTGTAAGTGATACGGCTTGGTATGGAATTAAATTGCAAGAAAAATAATCCAATAAAGTTCAGTTTATATATTACAGCCACCTGGACTGCACACTGCAGAGGTTTAAACCTAGTTCTGATGAATCCTGGTAAGGAATCATAAGACACAGAAATGCATTGTGGTAGTACATGAAGTCTAGTGTTTACCAAAATAGAATATTTTACCCCCAATGGAAAATCTACCAAACTCAGTAACCCTATATGCAGTGTCCTGTCATCAATAAAACCTTTTGTTTTCTGATACAAAAATATCTTATCCAGAAGGTTTTGAACATTCTAAACTGTGGAATCCCTAAACCTATATTTTGCAAATCAGAAATTATTTCAAGAACACTGTTTTTGCTTATTAGTTTAAGATACAAACCCATTATTTTGTAATATACTAAACCTTTCCAGAATTGGATGTGTTTATACGCTTGAGGGTTTCTCATGAAAAAAAAAAAAATATCCTTAGGGAAAAATTTCAGGTTTAAATCATGTGCAAGAACACTTAAACTGGGCATTCAAGACCGGTATCTTCAAAGTTACAAGAGCTGTTTTTGGGATCTTTGTCCTTTATTTGGTATACTGCATTCCTAAACTATACATATTTCAAATAACATTAGCTAATAAGTGCTCCAGATGTGAACAGTACTTCAACCCTAATTCCAACGAACCATCAAATGTTTATTCTGTTTAGCATTTCAACTTAACGTGAACCATTTCTGGATGTGTTAACTTCAGTTGTTCCAACATTATAATTCTAGTTCATAATGTGCTCTGACCTGCTCTGTGTTTAAAAAAAAAAAAAAGTCCACTATTTTTCTTCTCGTCACAAAACATTCTAATTACTCATCCCTTGAGAGAAGGAAATGATACCCAAATAAATTTTCCAACCTCACTGACCAGATTGCTGATGAAACCTCTTTTGCATTCTGGCACTTTCTTTATCACATTCATGATGTGTTCAGAAGCAAAGACCAAGTGTTATTAGTAGAAAAGTAATGATTAATTTTTTTGCAAGTTGAAGTGTTAATATTTAATTGTGACCTTTGTAGAAATGCTAAGGTTAAAACGAAAAAGTTAATAAAACTTCTATCTGAAATAACAGCAGATGGCCATGTAGTGAATGCAAGCTTAAAATCACTCCTGGGGCTCTATTATGTTCACAAACTGCCTCAGCTATCAATTACTATGTATGTTGCTGATGAGAGAAAAACTGAACTCCTGTTTCATGTAGGGCATCTTAGCTGAGTATCATCTGACATGGAGGGCTATAGAAGGCTCTGATTCCTAAACAAATCCCCTGTAGAAGCTCTGGCATATTCAGTTAAAATTAAAAGATTATTGTGGTGATTTTTTCCCATGAAAATTTGCATGAGTACCACACAGATGAAAAGTCACATGATAGAAAAAGAAATTATTTCATTCCATAAAGTATTGCTTCTGAAAATATGAGAGTAGAAATGGAATTGAGATTCTTGAAAGCAAATATTCAGTTAAAATGAAACTCATGTCTAACACCCTGGAATCTGGACAGTGAGTCCAATTTCTGACAAGCTGGAAAGGCAAAACCAGAAGGAAAAGTAGCTAGATGAAAACTGCAGAGATGAAGATGTAAGCATACCCAGTGAAAGAAGGAGGTGATATAGCTGAGTTCTGCAGAAAGCAGACACTCCTTTCTATCTTTGTATCTTCTTTTTTAACAGCTTAATCCTTATTAACTCTGGTTGAATTTTTCCTAACATCTTGGACATAATATACCGGGCAAAGAGGCCTTTTTTTTTCTTTTTCTTTTTTTCTTTTTTTCTTTTTTTTTCCTGTTTGGCAAAGGCAAACAATGCAGGTAAAAATTTTTATTGCTTAATTTCCTTCTTTTCCTTCTGGCAGATATTTCTAACTCTTATTATGTTTTATATTTTATTTCCAAGGCTATGTTATGTTCTTCGGGGCAAAAGACAAGACAGAAAAAAAGCATCAAAATAGGCCTTTCTAATAATTTTTCTACCTTTTTTTTTTTTCTCTTGCTGATTCTCCAGTAAATGTCTAACAAGTATTCAGCAAAAAGATGGCACAGAGTTTACTTTTATCAAATTTAAACAAAATCTAAAAACAATTGCTCCAGTTTTACCATACTCTGGAAAGACATATGCAAGCAATGGTGTGCAGGGAAAGGGACGTTTATCCACAGTGCCTGATATACTTTAGGGAGTTCCTCAAGTTCATACTGAAAGAAATGCAACAGCAGATATTTTCACGGAAGTAAGAGCAAAAACCTAGCCAGGTTTTTAATGATTTTCAAGATTCTAAAGATTCAGCCAAAAGGGCTTGGTCTGCCAATGGCCTATGGTGTAAAGATGAAGAGGATTTCAGCAGAGGGTATGTGCACGTGCAAGGTCTGCCATATGTCCCCTCAGCCTACAGCATACACTGTACAGGGTTGGCCTGAGATGTAAGCTCTTGGGAGTTGATTTTGTAAAGGTAAAATTTTCTTCTTTGTTTTGTCTCTGTGTCAGGAGAACCCCTATATCTTTATTGGTTCTTCTTTCAAAACTGCCTAGTAAAAATCCAGAAAGGGATAAGCAGGGAGCACACCTTAGGGAAGAAAAGGGGACAAGGAGGGAAGCAGATCACCAGCTAAGCATGAAGGACCCCTCTGCACATGGATGCATGCATCAGCCTTGGTCACCCAATGGAACCTAAAACCTCCTAGAAGGGAAATACTCAGGTCTCTTATTAGCTGCCATCTGATCTGGATTACGTGAATGCCTTTAGTTCCAGTTGTAAGATGACACAGATAATCAAAAGGTAAAATGCTTGTGGGTGTTATAGATTAACTAACAACACTGCATCTAGGGTGCATAGCATACAGTGACACTCCAAAGAGACCAAAGACAGGGTCTGAGGGAGGTTTGCAAAAGCTGTAAAAATTAGTCACTGGTAGTTTCTTCAATATTTCCAGACCAAGCAGACTTTCTGAGTGTGCACGGAACACTCACAGAAAACCTGGTTGCAGCAGAAATGCTGTTTGCTTTTGTGTTCAGTGTGGAGGAGGTAAAGAGGTTCCAATGACAGAATGAACCTTCATGGGAAACATCTTAGATAGTCAGCCTGAAACCAAGGTGTCAGAAAAAGAGATTTTAGAATGTGTTGATATTCTGAGTAATAATACATCTTCAGACAGGGATTGTACATGTTCAGATGCACATTGTGATGAAACTGTGCCATAAAATTCTTGACCTGTTTACAGAGAGCTTCTTCCATGCCTCTGGAAAAGAAGGTTGCAAATATTATGCCTATTTTTAAAAGTCTCCTGAATGCTCTTCAAGTCTGATGTCCAGGCTGGGAAGCTTTGCAGAACTTATCTTAAATTAAATTAATGAGCCAAAAAATTGACAAATATAGACAGAAGTGTTAATATGGCTTTTCTACAGAGAACTTAAAATGCGCAAGTCTATTCAGTGATCTATTTGAGAAAGACATTGCATATGTGCACAAGGATGAGCCAACAGATACAGTTTTCTGAGATTTCCAAAGGCTCTTCATCAACATTTCTTGTAAAAACTTACTTGTGATCCATTTAGCAGGAAGAGATAAATATCTCTGACAGAGAGATGTTTTCTTAAAAGGCAGTAAATGAAAGGTAGGAACAAATGGTCATCAGAAGAAGAAAATAGTGTGCTTTACAGAGACCTATGCTATGTCTTGTTCTATTCAGCGTATTCATACAGGATCTAGAAAAGGTGGTTGAGACTGATAAAGCTTGATGATGTTAAATTATTCAGTGTAGTAAAAATGAAAGCTGACTCTGAAGAGCTGTGGAAGAACCTCACAGTATTGAGTAATTGGGCAGTAAAATGGGAGATGAAATTCAGTGCTAATAAATGCAGAGTAATGTAGTTGGAGAAAAACAAGCCTAATTTCACAAACATGGTATTGCACTCTGAGCTGTTACCACACGGTAAAGAAATCCCAAAGTCACAATAGGTAATTCCAAGAATACATTAGCTTAATGCACAGTAGGCGTTAAAAACAAACACACACAAACAAAATAGAAAGTTGGGAATTATTCAGAAAAGACAAGGGCACAGAAAAAAAGGTATAATTCTGCCATTAAGTAAATCAAAGTATCCTCTGTGTATAGTTTTGATGCCCATCTCAATAAGGACAGATAGACTTGACTGCATTTGATGTTCTCCTTTTATCTGTGCAGATCTGAACACATCCAACATGTTGTGGTGGCTGGACCTTAAAGATTCAGAAGTGGGTGCCTTTGCAGTATTGCCTTTTGAATTTTTTTTCCCTTTGCAGGACTGCTTATATGTGCATTGTATACCTTCAGAGCACTCTTGGTGTGAATGTAAAAGCCTAGTTCAATGAAAGCAGTACTGAGATAAGCATCAATGAGCAGGCTCACCAGGATACATGAACTGTGCGTGGATGGATTTGAGCAAAGATTTCAGCTGCTGATGATTGAGTGGATTTCAAAGGAAACATTGAAATGAGGCTACATGACTACAAGAGCAGGTGAAGACGGGATACAAAATGAGAAGATGTTTTATGTGCTGAAACAGCAGCAGAAGTCAATAGAAGCAGCTTGTCTGGTTGTTCGGATGCTGATTTGAGAAGTGTGTTGACAGAGATGGCTTTCAAACAGTCTTTGAAGGGGAGGTGACGGTTTTAGTTAAAGGCAGGGTGACCTGAAGGAAAAGAAAAATCATAAAAAAACCCTGAAACTTTTCACTCAAGCCTAATTATATATTCAAACAGTGTCCAAATGTTGTCCCTTCTGAATAGAAAACTAGGGTAGTGTTTTAAAATAACCACAGGGTAGGTATTGTTTGGGCTCACGAGGTCTGGCTGGATATTCTACTTCTTCACCCAGAGAAGACTGTTTCTAGAACCAGAGAGTCCCACTGGGAAAAAGAGTTAGCAGAAACAACCTTGTGAAGATGTGTATCAGACCAGAGAAAAAAATCAGCCCAGCCTGTATACTTTACAGAGATATTATTCTCAGATTAAAAGAAAATGCTGAGCATGATGAGAAATGGAAAAGTTGTGAAAAACAACCAGTGATTCCAGGAAGTGCAGAGGCTGAAAGTAGAGGTGGTCCATCTTACAATTTCTTTTAAATATTATTGTTGTCAAAACCAGTTGTGTTTTAAAATACAATAAACAAGTCCAGCTGCAAGAATACAAAGGTTCAAAATGAAACAACACCTGAGTGACACAATGGAAATAGTTGCTTAGGAGAAAGGGATCTGGGGTGTGTGGAGTGGAGCTTGTTTGGTCAGCCAACCTGTCAGCCTTTCTGTAGGAAGCTGAGGAGGATGACCATAGCAAAGAGGGGCTGGTGAGGAACTGGAAGACTGTCATTTTCTTCCTGTCTTGCTGAGGACCTCTCTTTTCCCTTCTATCCCAAAGCCTCAGGTATTTCTCCTGCCTCCTCTTCTCACCACTCGTCTTTGTGGATTCCTCTCCCTTCTGGTCTCAGTTTTCCTTAGCATGGGTCCTGCTTTTCTGAGGAACAGATAATTTCTTCCTGTAGCATGCAAGTTACTTCCTTCTAGTTCTGTCTTCTGTTTTACTTTATTTCCCCAATTACTCTTTGCAATAGATAAGCACAGAAGAGAAGAGACACTTAGCCAAGTAACACAGCAAAAAAGTGTAGTCTGAAGAAGTTATTTGGAAACAAAGATTTCTAAAAGCTGCATTTGTTTATTGAGAAACTCACCATTGGATGCAAATCCAAATCCTCCCTTATAATGTTTTAAATGAAGGCTTTTGCCCTCAGAGCCACCGTTACTTTTCTTTGGGTTCCAGGATGGATTTGACCACCCTGCCTTTTCCTCAGGGACCCTGTGAGCACTGCTGCTCCAGTGTGAGGTTTCTTCCCAGAGCTACCAAGTATATTGAGTCAACGGCTTTATTTTGTAAAAAATAAACTGTAGAATTGGCTATAGACACGCACTGACTAGCTGACGTGCTTAGATACTTCAAGGCTTTGTGAAAAACCTGTTGTGATGATGGCTCCTGTACACTTACAGCTGCTTAAAAAAATAAAAATAAAAATAAAAGTGGACCAGTTTTTCCTTTTGAGATAGTCTCTGATTTCTATGATCTCCTAATTACTGTATGTACAAAAGAATTTCACATATGTTTACAAAACAAACACTTACAGTACTTGTGTAATTACAAAGTACTGCCACTAAATTAGTGTTTCATGTGTTTGTATTTTAATTATTAACTGTGGCAGAATATAGCTAAAGCAGAAAACGTAATTTCTATGATAATAACTGAGCACAATTAGCTGCACATCTTCCTATAAACAAAATACTTTTTTAATTTGCTTTCTTCCCTTGTCTTAGCTGCAATGAGGATTCTGGCATGCTCCCCCTTCATTGTAGGTGAATATATGGCATTTTATTTTTTTGAATCTATTGTGCTAAAAGTGTTTAGTTACAAGGTAACTTGGTCTGGCACAATGTAAATATTCTCATATACATCTTGCCTCCTACTTGTCCACACACAATTGACTGTACAGCAGTTTCTTTGTCCATTTTCTGGTGTAGAAATTGCCCATATGTCTACTACAGACACTTGTGCTTCTTTCCTAGCAGTTATGTCCTCATGGTTCTCTACACAAGATTCCTCTCCTCATTTGAGTACTCCTAGTAATTTCAAGCTACACTTCATTATTGATCCTGCCTTTATTACTGTCTATTTTTCTTCCCAACAATTTTTCTCAGATTTTCACCTGTTTATGTAATTTCTCCTTTATTACTTCTATTGAATTCTGTGATATAAAAAAACCCAACAGCTTTTCAATGAAAAATTGTCTCATCTTGTTAAACTTTTTTTAAATCCTTAATATAGATTGCTAAAGTTAAGGTATTCTAAAGAAAGGTAACTTGTACTGCTGGAAAATCTACTTTCTAATCACATTTATCTTCCCAATCAGTATGAGAAGGAGGGGTTTTGCATTCTTTATTGAGTGACAGTCTAGCTGTCAAGATTTTCTCCACTGAGGCCAGCGAAAAGCAATAATTTGTTCTATCACCTGAAAGACATTGGGAAAAATCCAGGTTACCCTTCTTAGTCCTGCGGAAAGATGGCAGACTGTCTGTTACTCCTCAGTCTTACATGCAGGTGCCTAACTGGGACACTGGTTTTCACTTAGGTCAGGAAATAATTTTCCTCCTTTAGTCTCACAAAAAATTGCACGCAGGTTCCCTGTAGGGTTCCCCACAGGGTTTCCCTTACAGAACAGAGGGAAACATCTCTGTAACTCTTAGAAGCTGCTTCCATGGTCTGCAAGCTGGGTGTAACAGCTGACAAATCTTGAAAATATTCTGACAGCTTATCTAGTTACAGGAGTTGCTCAGATTACAGGTGCTCCTACAGCCCAGTACAGCACTGCTCTTGCAGCTTCTATAGAAAGAGTAGTCTCAATTTCCATACAGCTTTATTTCCTGACTCCAAGCATCAAGACTTGATAACTGCTTTGGAAAAGCTGCCTTGATGGACTGTTCAAAAGCCCATAAGCACAACCCCCTGACCACAGGGAGGGCTCACAATTCACCTTGAGTGGCACATCTCAGCCAGCCCTTTGAAGCCTCACTCCATTACTTACCCGACACTGACTACAGTCCTCTGAGATGTGTTATCCTCATGTACTCTATGACCTGCCCTCCTTGCCTGCTAGTAGAGATTCCTACAGCCTGGATTACTATAAGCAAAAGAATTAATGGACATGCAGAACCTTTTTAGCCTCAGTGGCATCAGGGCAGGAATCCCACGGGAGGCGGAGGAGAGAGTGGGCTCCAGCAGACCGACACAGCACACCAGAATGTCATGATGCTGAATGCACCTGTATAGCTGGTATGGCAACGAACTGTACTGCAGGTCACAACTACTCTTTCTTAGGGGGGGAACTAGGGTTGTCTTCACCCCATTTCATTATTTTCTTTAAAACGTACCACATATTAGGATTTAATTATGGTACCTCTTAATTTTATTCAGATTCAGAGAAGGAAAATAAAATAAAAATTTGACTGGGAAAAAGTCACCTGGCAAAGACTTCCTTGCTTGACACATACATTCTATTCAATAGGACTCTGTATGTATAGCAAAGACACTCAGATTTTACAATCCAGTTCCTAGTGAAAGATAGGATAAAATTGAACCCTCATGTAGGCAAATTTAAGTTCTTCATGGGACTCTCACCCACTTCTACCATGGCTGAATATGATTCAGATTGCTTAACACTATTTTCCTTAAATATTCATTTTTCAGAGAAAGGGTTTGTATAACCTGTCACCTTATATTATAGCAGATGTAAAAAGTTTGTGACTGCAACCCTAAATGTTTTATCACCTGTCAGACATTTCAATGATAATAAAAAGTAACATCCTTTAAATTAATTAGTCATGATCAGGACTTCAAGCCCACAGGCCACTTCATTATGCAAAAATTATAAGTTAGCTATTTAAATTACCATTAAATTGATTCTTATGTTAATTGATATCTCACTTATAAGCCCTGTTTTTAATTTCTATAGGATCTTATTAAGACAAGGAACTAAAATGTTTTAAGCAATCATTCCAATAAAGAAAATATACTGAAAAAATGGTCATAAATATTTTTCTCTGCTTCTGATGTATGTTATAAATAGGAATTACTTAGTAAAATATATCAGACATCACGCATGCAACCCTATTAGTATGCAAATTTTTGATATTTTCTCCTTTATCCTCCAAGCAGAAGCAGAAAGTTCCTTCTTCTACACATGTGCAGCAGAGATTTTCTGAGATATGCAATGATTTGCACAGAGTTTTGAAAGGGACAACCCAGGTCATGGAATACAATCAGACCAGTAATGCAGAATGCCAGTAGTGGAGATGGGCATTCAAATTCCTTTAAGTTACATCTTAACACTTCAACAGGATATTTGCCTTGGATTTTTAAGAACTGTTTGCCTTGCCTATGGCAAAGGACCAAAGTTCTTGGTAAATGTGTAGGTTCTTCCTCAAGTTAGATAGGGTTTGCCAACACAATTGTAGAAGAGACTTGTTTGTTTCTCCAAATTGTTTCACTTTCTTTAGCATTTTATTAAACCATGTTTAAGATAAATAAACTCAGTTTAGTGACCTTGCCCTTTTGATTTCTGAAATTTGTAATGAAATCTCATCTGCCAGTTAGTGTCTGTCCCTGACTGTTAGGTTTATGGATAATGTAATACAAAAAAAAAATAAATGGAGATACATAGTTATATCCTGGTGGTGGTGTTGGCAATAGCTGCACTTCCAGGGATTCAAGCTGAGCTAGTATTTCTCTCTTTATCCTTCCCAGACAGTTCAGAGTCATAAAATCATATAACAGTTTCTGTTGGAAGGGACCTTAAAGACCATCTAGTGCAGGGACACCTTCCACTAGACTAGGTTACCCAAAGCCCCATCCAACCTGGCTTATGAATACCTTTGGCTTTCTGGGCTGCAAGCACACCTTGCCAGCTCGTGTTGAGCTTCTCATCGACCACCACACCCAAGTCTTTCTCCTCAGGGCTGTTCTCAATCCCTTTTCCACCCAGACTGTAATTGTCCTTCAGATTGCCCTGATGCACACGCAGGACCTTTCCACTTGGCCTTGTTGAACTTCATGTGGTTTGCATGGTCCCACCTCTCAAGCCTGTCAAGATAGAGTCATAGAATGGTTTGGGTTGGAAGGGACATTAACTATCATTTAGTTCCAACCCCCCCTGCATGGGCAGGAACACCTTCCATTAGATCAAAGCCCCATCCAACCTGGCCTTGAACACCTCCAGGGAGGGGGCATCCACTACCTCTCTGGGCAATCTGTTCCAGTGTCTCACCACCCTCACAATAAAGAATTTCTTTCTTATATCTAATCTCAATCTGCCCCCTTCCATTTTAAAGCCGTTACCCCTCATCCTATCACTAAACACCCTGGTAAAAAGTCCCACCCCAGTTTTCCTGTAGGCCCCTGTCGTGGTCCAAACCCAGTTTTGGGTCAAAGCCTCCTTAACTCAGGGCACAATCGCCCTGTTTGTTTATCAGGATTTTCTGTCACCAAATTATATATTCAGGATAGCCTTCTTAATTATTTCGGTGAGTCGGTCCCCGGCTTGGGGCCGGCTTGCTTCCACCGGGTATGTAACCGATTGATAAGCTCCTCTCGGAAGTGCACACATGCGCACACACAGATTATGTGTTTGAAATACCACTTTACTGTAAAAGTGTGTGTGTAGGGAAAACTGGATATGTAAATGTACCCAGTCGGTAAAGAGAAGGAAAAAAAAGACTATTATAGTTTTGGGTAGAGAGAGCCTGAAGCCTTTCCCATATAGGGTCGACAAAGTGCCTGTGAGTGAGGGGCCAATGACACACCCGTGGGGAGATGGCGTTGGAGGTGAAAGGTTTGGATGGTGATGTTGTGCTCATGTCCTCCTGGAGCTGGGGGGTGAGGCGAGTTGTGGCAGCGGTGGCAGATCCAGCACAGGTGGCACCAGCAGCAGGGACAGCAGGGGCTGCAGCAGCTGCTTCCTTTATCCTTCTGGTGCCTCTGGCACCAGAGCTGCCGTGTGCCTGGGCACAGAGGGAACCGCTCTTTTTGGAGTCTGGGCACGGCACGGGCAGCAGGGCCACTCACCGCTATTGCCCTGAAGAGCTTTCTGCCAATGATCTCAGGAGTGATGGAGAGGTGAGGAGTCTGACACTGTTGTCCTCACTGAGCCCGGGTCTGGTGGCAAAGTCACGGCCTGTGGTGGTCTCAGCCAGGGCTGCTTTCAGCTTTTATTTGGTTTTCCTCTCCTCTCTCTTTTGTCTTCTTTTCTTCCCTCTCCTCTGTACAAGCAGCAGCGGCAACGGGTGCAGTAACGACCCACAAACAATCGTTGTTACAGGCATCCATTGCTTTGCAGTCTTAGGTTGCCCTCCCAGGCCTGCGTGCAGCTCGGGATGAAGTCCCAGCCATGGCCGCTACCCTGCAGTATTGCCACCGTTTCTCCTTTATTTTATTTTACTCTGTTACGTCTCTCTATTACAGTCAATTTCAGTGAGAGACATACTTCTTTTTGGAGGCGAGTTCTCCACAGCCCCCTTCAGGTACTGGAAGGCCACTATAAGGTCTCCTTGGAGCCTTCTCTTCTCCAGGCTGAACAACCCCAACTGTGTCTGCCTGTCTTCATAGGAGAGGTCCTCCAGGCCTCAGATCATCTTAGTGGCCCTCCTCTGGACTTGCTCCAAGAGCTCTGTGTCCTTCCTGTGTTGAGGGCTCCAGAAGTGGACACAGTACTTCAGGTGAGGTCTCACGATTGTGGAGCAGAGGGACAGAACCATCTCCTTTGACCTGCCAACCATGCTTCTTTTGATACAGCTCAGGACACAGTTGGCTTTCTGGGTTGCAAGCACACATTGCTGGCTCAAGTTGAACTTTTCATTGACCAGCACCTCCAGGTCCTTCTCCCCAAGGCTGTTCTCAATCCATTCTCTGCCCAACTTGCCCTCCAAGCATAGGCCCACCTCTCAAGCCTGTCAAGGTCTCTCTGGATGGCCTCCCTTCCTTCCAGTGTGTTGACCACACCACACAGCTTGGTGTCTTCAGTAAATCTGCTGAGGGTACACTCAATATTACTGTCCATGTCACTGACAAAGGTGTTAAACAGCAGTGGTCCCAGTACCAGCCCCTGAGGATCACCACTAGTCACTGGTCTCCACTTGAACTTCGAGCCTCTGACCACAACTCTTCGAGTGTTGACATCCAGCCAGTTTCTTATGCACCAAGCGGTTCATCTGTCAAAACTCTCCAATTTAGAGACAAGGATATAATGTGAAACTGTGTCAAGCATTTTGTACAAGTCCAGGTAAATGACATCAGTTGCTATAGCCCTGTTACAGAGGACCACCAAATTTGTTAGGCATGATTTGTCCCTAGTGAAGCCATGCTGGCTATGATGGAGCAATACAGGCTAGATCTAAAACAAGATAAAGAACATCCTTCATGTTTCAAACAGCTTCAGAGTTCTTGTCCATACCACCCTTATCTTCAATCTCGATTAATGCTCCCCAGCACGCAAAACATGCTTTTAGTGTCATGCTACTAAAGATACTACTCTGGTGGGCTGTGGCACAACTATCGCAATATCATCCGGCATTTTCAATTAAAAACCATCACAATGAAAAAAAAGTCCTAGGTGCCTCAGATGCCAGGTGGGATCTGGGACATCTCAGCCCCAGAGACAAGCATTCTGTACCACAAAGGTGGCTGACCCCCTCTGAAGGAAGCCAGTCGTGTGAGAGCAAAGCACTTGGCCAGATAGCTGGGACTGCATCATGGAGTAAACAGAAAAAGCCATACGTTTAAATACCTTATCCAAGATGAGAAGTGCAGCTTTGATACCAGCCTATGCTTTAAACACCTAATGCTCCATCTGTCAATATCAGGCTTAGGTAATTAAAGCTTCTAAATGCATCTGAAATGATAAAAAAATACAAAACCTAGCTAAACTCAGGAAATTTTCAACTTGACTTACAGATGAGATGCTTTATCTCTCACACTGTAGCAGTGAGAAGTTAGTCCCCAAAGACTGCTAGATCCAGAATCCTCTGAAACACCACTGGGCAATATAAACCAAGCTAGTGGCTGACAACTTCTTTCTGCTGGCAACACCCTACCTGGTTTATTCTCACCAGATGTCTTTTATGAATGGGACTGCCATCTGACATTGTAACAGAAGAAAACCAAAATAATCTTTTCCAACACAGTGGTCCTCAGGCACAAAGCAAATAGTGCTTCAGATGGTATCAGGAGTCAGATATTTAACAGTTCAGCAATGCTTTTCAGAATTCCCATTAGTCTGTTAGTGACAGAGAAAAAAAAGTAATCTTAAATTCATGTTAATAAAGTATCTGTTTTAACTAGACTTCTTTAGACCACATGGAACTGTTATGTGTTAATGGCTTTTTCCTGAGGAATTAAATGTGAATAAATGAATTAACATTACAGTAAGTAACAAGGGTTATTCGAAGAAGGGATCTATAAGTGGTCAGTAAAGTAATAGTTCAGCAGATAAGCATCAGACTCCATTATCGTAGTGGGATAATCCTGAAAGAAGGTTAATTTCTTACCTTTATGTTTATTTATTTTAGATTTAATTTATTTTTTTTTTTATTAATAGTCTAAGAGCACATTACAAATAATAGCGGCACCCAGTGGCATCACAACAATTAGATTGTATAATTGCTTGCATTATGAACATTCATTTCTTAGTTTCAAAGCTTAAAAGTAAAAAAACCCAAACCTCACTGTAGTCTGAAACTTGGCATCCAGAGCTTCAAGGATTTAGCTTGGGAGTGATGTGAGGTTTTATAATAAATGTTCAAAAATAATGCTTCAGCTGTTTGGGGTTTTTCTATTGAGGCTGTTTTTAGCATTTGTGTAATTTGAAAAGTATTGCAGTGTAAGCAGAAAAATTTTGCAAGGAATAAGTTCGTAACATGGTTCATTCCTTTTGGTGTTATACATATATATTTTAAGTAGCCAAGATAATTTGAGTTTGAAAAAGGTGCTCAACACAGGATTCTTTTTTAGCATAATCTCTCATAAAAATTTTATTCTATTAAATATGCTTCCAAGTACGTATTGCTCAAATGTACTCAAAACTTCCTAAATGCATTCCTATATTTTCTTCACTGGAAATGAGACATCTATCAGATTTTGTCAGTATAGCAACTTCAAGTCATTCTACAAGATGTGTGATTAGACTATTGCTAATTTATCCTATACCTACAAAATGTAAATAACATGAATTCTTAACATCAACATAACATTTTTCAAATTAGATAATAGAGTTTTTTATTAGGGAAGTTTTCACCATTATTATTTTAAGAATGGCAAATATTCTAGAAATAAAGACCAAGCTGCTGATCACAGTCATACCAGGAGATAGAAGACTACTTCAAAGTGATAGCTTTGATGTTAATACAGTCTTTAAAAGAGAGTGTATTCAGTTATACTGGAAAAATATAACAACTGTTATAAAGTTTAACTGAAAATAAGGTGGAACTGTCAAGTCATTTTTTGTCCCTTAAAAGACATATATGCTTCACTGGGTCATATTATGGACCTGATATTTCAGTAGCCTTGAATAGAATCAGAATTTTGCAGGTTGGATGGGACTTCAAAAGGTCATCTACTTCTAACCTAGATGAGCCTGGATGAGAGTATCTAACACCCTGTCCAGTTGCAACTTGAAAACCTCTAGTGGTGGGGACTCTAGCCCATCACTGGAGAAGTTGTTCCAGTGAATTATTGTTCTTACTGTAAAAAAATTATTTCTCATGTCAAGATGGAATGTCTGCTCTGTTTCCCCTTGTCTTTTCCAGAGGCTCGTTGTGAAGAGAGACACCATCTTCTTTTTAGCTGCCCCTTAAGTACTGGAGTACTGTGATGAGGTCCCGTTCTGAACCTTATCTTTTCCAAGGATAAAAGACCTAATTCCTTCAGTCTTTCCTCATAGTGCAGATTCTCCAGCACTTTGATCATCTTTGTTGTCCTCCTTTGGACCCTCTCCTGTCTGTACGCATCTTTCTTGAATCACCAGGACTGGAACTGGACACAGGACTCCAGCTGCAGTCTGATAAATGCTGAGTTGACTGGGGTGATCATGCCTCTATCTCTGCTAGTAATGCCCCCGTGGATACAGGCCAAGATCCAATTTGCCTTTGTTTTTGCAGGGCAACACTGCTGACTCATATTCAGTTTGTTGTTCATCAGGAACCCCAGGTCCCTTTCAGAAAGACCACTCCCCAGATGGACAGATCCTAGCCTCCAGGAAGTTGCACTTGTCTTGATTAAATTTCATACAGTTCTTGCTAGCTCAATCTTCCAGCTTTTTCAGGTCTCTCTGTAAGATGGCTGTCCATTCTGATGTCTTCATCTCAACACCCAATTTGGTGACATCAGCAAACTTGAGGGTGCTTTCCATCCCATAATCCAGATTATTTATGGAAGTGTCAAACAGCACGGGACCTAATATTGATCCCTGGTGAACCCCACTTTTGACAGGCTGCCAGCCTAAGTAAAAACACCATTGATTACCACCCTCTGAAAGCTATCTGTTAGCCAACTTCCTACCCATCTTACACACCATCCATCTGATTTGTGTCTTGCCAGTTTGTCCAGGAGAAGTCCCAGAAGACACTGGGGAACAGTGTCAACTTCTTTGCTGAAGTCCAGAGAAACTCCCAGAAAAATTCCAAGAACCAACACTAAGATCTTGTTGCCAAGAGAGGGGATGCAGTTCTTAGCAAATATGTTCTCTTCAATACTGAGATATAAAGAGGACATGCTGTTTAAGGGTCCTTCTCCCCCACCCTACTCCCTGCCTCTCCTTTGGCTCAGCTTTCCTACTGGATTTAGATCTATATAAAGAAATGCATGAAAACTGTACTGTCTTTCCGAAGTCTGATCCTCACATGCCTGCATTAGTGGTTCCTCTCCCTGAGATCAACATAGTCAGCAGGTGATATTATACATTAGATGCTTTCAAAATATGTTTCCTCTCACCTTTATACTGTTCTGTATGGGGTATGTTTTTCTTTGACCTGGCTGTTAGTCATCCAGGGGGTTACCTACTTGTTATTAAACACAGTTTATCTTAGAGAGTTCCCCAGTGAAGCTGTTCAGTCCATGGTGAAAAAGATTTCCTCATTAATAGATGTTGGAAATGGCTTTAGGGGAAGGTGTTTGTTGAAGAAGTAGTGAGATAGAGTTGCATTTCTTATAAGCAAATGAGTCCAGTAACTTAGTGGGGTGGAGTTAGTGGCAGTCTTTTTCAGCTGCAAATGATTTACGAATGACTTCATGAGTCAGATAGAACCTTGCAGATAATAGTTCCCAAATAAATGTTGTTGTTTTTTAATTAAACAGCATCCTTTACTTCTTTTTCCTATTTACCTGAAACAGCCATAACTAGGATTAACGGTTGTGTGAGAACATAAAATAGAGAGGCAGTCTCTAGAACTGCAGACCCTAAAGCTTTGTAGGGATTTAAAGATTATAGCCAACACTTTGACCTGGCAGTAGATGGGTAGCCAAGGAAAAGCATGGACTGCGAGTAGAGTGTACCATTCTGATAAAATGAACCATAACATTCAATACCAGATAAAACTTCCATGGACATTGGCCTCCCAATGTTATACTGTGTGTCAGCTCCACTCTTCAAAGACATTAACACTGTATCATTTCATTGGCATCTGATATCTGGGCAATTTAGTTAAATAACCCACCCACCTTCAGCTACAGTCTCTGTGCAGATGAATCTTATACATGTGTCTCTAATGCTCTGTCCTGAAATTGATCCTTGTGTTGAAAAGCCAAACTTCATATCTCTTCATGGATGTGGCTTTCATTTTGAATGCAGTATGACTAAGAACAAGCTCTTTCCTTTCTGCCCCAGATTTCTATCTGTTGCCATGAGCAGCAGCACTATTCTGTCTGCTGTTCACACCACTAACATGAACATAATCTTTGCCTCAGATTTTTAGTTTTCATGTCCAAGTCATGGCTAAGCTTTAGATATTATGGGATAGTATCTCTAAAACACAACAGATGGTGCAGACAGCCAGGGAAGCTCAAGAAAATCATGAGATAATATTGGTCTTTGTAACAACTATTTCTTAGAACTTCGCAGGAATGCCAAGTTTTCAAGAGAATCCTCTCTATTCAGATCTTCTGTGACCCTCTACCCTGTATCATCTCAAAAAAAAAGCTCTACTTGTCCTCATGTAGAAATGCAGACAGTGCGGTCCCCACTCAGCCCTGATTCACTATCTAAAGGCTGATGTTGATTCCAAGTAGGCCAGCTTTCCTTTTTTTGTGCTTTCTTCTATGCTGCCCCTCATGATTAAGAACAGATAACACTGAATGTCTCTGAAGTTACACATTATCCTCCTTTCGTCTCCCAAATGTTGTCCTTGGGACAGTTTTCCTTTTGCTCTGCTTTGGGCAATCCCAAATGCAAAGCAGTCCCAGTCCAAAGCTAGAACTGCCAGATGCTACATTAATACCGTACTCAGCATCATTCTCTCTTAACAGCACCTGAAGTCTCCTTTTATGGCTGTGAAAAATCATGAAGGACTCAAGAGTCATGAAGATGAGGGAAGGGCTCTCTGCCCCTTGTGCTGGAGTCAGGCCAGTTCAGCTGAAGATCTGGGCCCTTCCGAAACTGCAAGGCAGACAAGAAAGTAGGACTCGTGTCCCTGACGGCAACTGTGCTGAGGTTAAAAGAGAATAGGTGCAGTCTTTTACTGGACCACTATTTCCAACAACTCCTCCCTTCCCTCTCTCCCCAAAACACATTTTTCTTTACATTTTCCATTTTTTTAATGAAAGAATGGAAACTCAACATTTTCACATATTGGTGTGGGTTGTTTTTTTTTCCATGAAAGGATATTTAGGGATATGAAAAATATTTTAAAATATTTAATCTTTTTCTCTGAATCCAAAAGCAGAGGTGACGTGGTAAAGTAGGATCTGCATGGAGGAGCTCTGTGTACCATGGAAAAGGTGGCTTCTCAGAGTAGGTAGTGGGAACCTTTGAACTCTGAGTCTATTGGAGATGCCCTAGTTCAATCAAGAATTAATTCAGAGAAGTCCTGTGGCCTGCATTATGCAGGAGGTCACAATAGAGGGTCACAGTCATCTTTACCAGCATAATAATCCCTGAGTCTGTGAGAGCTACCATATTTTATGGTTAATTTCTTCTAAATGCCAATGTTTATTTGTAGCTGTAACATTCTTTGGTATAGCATAGGTAACTGGCAGGGTAAGGTAATGCTACGACTTTAGCTTAAATGTTTTAATTTTATTTTTCATTTAAAAAAAACCCAGAAAATTAGTCATAGATAAGGTGATGAAACTTATTTGAAATGTCATCCTAAAAAAACTCTAACTTACTTCTCTTTCACTGGATCTTCTTCCTAGACTAGAAGCTTTTGTTTTTAAAATATTTTAACTGAGTCTAGGAGAGAATCTTGAGCTTTTGCATAAGGTCAGACTACAAGAACTTTGATTTAAATATCATCAGAACTTTAGATACATGTGCTACACAGCTCTATACTTTTGGTAGTTATAAGCCACCTTTATTCTATGTAATGATGAAGGTTTGACTTTGTTTGATTTTTCTCTTTTAGCCAAATGAATGGTGCATCTTTCTTTAATTATGATCCTCATCAACTATTTGGCCCAGTAATAGTATGCAAATTGAACTCTTCAAAAATTAATGCTAACATTTATTTAATAATGCATCATACAATAAGTTAATTTGAAATTCTAAGTCGAACTCTTTGCTCATAAGAGAGGGATTTTTTTTCCCTTTGTCATCTTCATGAAACATCTTTATACTTTTTCTAAATACCTTGAATGAGTTATTTGGGTTCTGGCAAATTGATCTCTACCAAGGTTATCAATAAGGAGACAGTCCAGAGTTTTTAAATTTTCTATTTCTTTTATCTTCTATTCCCACATATTTAATATTTTCTTCTTTGAAAATGTTGGAGAGAAATACTGATTAAATGCAACCATTTGATAAAGATGTAAAGGCTCAGAACAGGTGCAATGATATCTTCTGTAAACAAGCATTGATTTTGCACCACTGCAAACAACATGTGTCTGGCCACTAATTTACCTGGACAGAGTATAATACTCATGCACACATTGCAACATGTGTAGGGGTGAAGACTTGGGGTATTTATGTATAAATATATATATATAAAGACATAATATATAAATATATATTATACACACAACAAAAATATAAATATAAAAATAAGTATAAATATATGTATATACATATAAAATATATATAAGCCTGGTTTCTTTTTTTGCAGTTATGATTTTAGGAAAATCAAAATTAGGTCCTGAAAGCAGACAACAATTTATCCTATTCGTCTTTATTTACTTTGACAAAAGCAAGTGCAGATTTTCTCATTTGCTGGTGTTTAACCACTTTAAATGCCCTTTTGAATATGCCTTTTTCTGAGTCCTGCTTGGGGTTTTTCTTTTTTTCTCATGCCTTTAATGTGTGCATCGATCTGTCGCTTTCCACAAATACATTCACTGGCCAAGACACAGGCAGATGCTGCAGAGAGGCTGGTAAAATGACTGAGTAGAAATAAATGCAGCAGAAACTAGTAAGGTCTGTTCAGTAGGAGAGGACCTTTGTAAACACAAATCAAGCAAGGCATCAAAACCACCCCTCACATGGTGATCAGCAAAGCGTGAGCTCTCCTTCCCCATCTCTGCAGCAGTCCTTAGCCACCTCCTGAAGCACCTGCTGGCTCACCAGTGGCAGGCAGGTTGCACGTTAACCTCTTCTGCTCCTGCAGTCTGCTGCATAGACACAGCAACAGCCAAGTCAGTGTTTGAGGGAAATGCATTTATTTTAAAAATAAAATTTAGTATTCCCTTTATTATAACATTCCCACTGGAGTGTGTGAGGGATGCATAAGCAGTGGAGTCATGAGTTTAGGTAATTTTTTTTCTTCCTGCTTTTGAAGAATGTCTGCATGTTTGTGTTTCAGACAAAGGTGGACCTCTAGGTCAGGCTGTCTTTAAGCAATGGTTTTCCAGTTGAATCTACCATTTACTGGAGTGGCGACTTTGCCAAGCAGCCAGCCAGCACTGGCAGTGTGTGCTGGTAATTGCCTTAGTTTAGAGTAGGATAACTGTGTCTAAGGTAGCGACCTGAGACACTTCCAGACTGTTTCCACCCTTCTTCCCCAATGCCCAGCCAGGCTGAGACAACAGTACAGCTAAGGGGCAGAGCCAGGAGATGTGCAGATGTGATCTGAAGTTTTTGCTTCTGACTTGTGCTGAAGACTGGTTTCATTCAGTGCATTGGGAAGCTGGTGCTGGCTGTCTGGGCGGCAGCTAGATGTGCCCTTAAGCCATCTCAATGTCTTCCATGTTGCTGCTTTCAGAAACTGAGGGGCCTTCCCCACTTCTCAGTCTGATGCACTTCTCAGCTGGGGAGGCACCTTTCTTTCTTTTGACTAGAAATCCCTAGAAAACAGTCCAAAAGACCACTTCTTTATTAGTGGAAAAATGTGATCTATGATGGGCTCCTATGTGAGCACGAATGATTTGGCAAATCTTGAAAAGAGAACATGTGGCCTGAATGATCAGCAAGAAGAATTCACAAAGGTTTGGCTTGGCTTGCTTATTTTTTTTTTGTCTGATTTGTCTGTTCTTATAACTGCCACCTGTTCTTTTGTTCTCCTGTAGTTCTGCAGTTTTTTAAAACTAGAAGAGACATAATGATAATTTAACTTGACTTTCTGCACAAAATAGAAGATATAATTTCATCCAATGCTTTCAATGCTTTTGAAATAAAACGTAACCTTTAGAAAGACACCAAGTGTAGCATTCCAGGTGATGTCTATCATGTACCAAGGTAAAAACCTCTTACACTTAATTACTTTCAGTGTTTAAAACATTATATATATTCCACCTGGAATTTGTCTGGCTTTAACTACCATGCATTGGATTTTGTCCAGTCTTTGACAGAAGATAGAAAGAGCCCTCTGTGAGCAGAAAGCTTCTGCTCAGCTGTTGTAGGTTCTGATCAAGTTGCTTCTTGCACCTTCTCTTCAGCAAACTAAAGAAATAAAGTTTTATATTCCTCTACGATTAAGGTGAGATCTACATTGTCAGTCATTCCTCTGGCCCTTTACCAAACTCCTTGCTAGTCGTCAAGGTTCAATGTTCCAGTAATAGTCACACTAAGTCTACACCACCTTAATTCTAAGAACATTCACAAATATAAGTAGACAAAGAAGTAATCTAGGCACATGCTATCAATCTTACCAGAGTAAAAAATGTTGTTCATCTTCAAGTTCAGTGATGCCAAAGATTTCTGAATTTTTTGTTCAGATGAGGAAAGGTATCATACCACCCAAAGTTCCTACTTTTAACTTCAGTTTCTGCTGCAAAATACCTGCAATTAAATGAAATAAGTTGAGCTGTGCTAGTAGCAAGACCGAAGAAAGATGGTTGAACCCTAAAGGGAATAAATAAAATCTGCTTCCCTCAGGAAGAGAACCATTTTCAAATGTAACACCTAAAGTAATGCAGCATGGAAATCTTTGAGCATTCTTGGGCATAGTGCTAAGTGAAACCATACAGGTCATGGAAATTCTTTGGAGATTTGTTTTGAGGTTCATTTTCATTTCTAATCCAGTGCATGAGAGAAGAGGTCAAATTGTTTTAAACAAATCCATGTTTCTATGAAATAATTTCCTGTGAAACTCCACCTGCCAAAGAGGAAGGAATGTCTTTGATTTTAATGACTTTTAATGAAATGTTTTAATCAAACCACTTAGTCAAACCTCTCCATCTTCAGAATTAATCCTGTTGAGGGACTATGTGAGCCCACAGCACCACAGAGAAAAGTGCTGATCTAGTTGGAAAATACTTCCTATCATTTTGGCAGTTGTAGACTGCCTGGATTGACAGAAGTACAGACCTATTGATTTTTGCACACTGTCTATGTCAACAGGGAGGTTGGAACCTGATGATCTTTAAGACCCCTTTCAACCTTAACCAGTCTATGATTCTATATGTCATTCTCTGATTGGTACAAATAAACAATGTATACTACCAGATTTAAACCTTCAGTAGCAAAACACTCAGGGGTCAGCTCTGGTCTCCAACCCACATACACAACATATTTTTGCACACAATTTTAAGTCATACATTTTCTAATGAAGTTACTGACTTCACCTACTACTTTCTCAGTAACAGAGAGAAGCAGTTTTGGGAGCTGGAACTCCTTTCTCTCAATTCAAGGAGGTAGTGCACAGCCTGCTAAGTGAGTGATTTAGGAGCCTTATTTCCTTTTTCTTCCCCACAGAAACTGCACATAAATTGCAGCTTCCTCTTCAAGTCCTGCTTGCTTTAGATTTCCACTCCACAGCAAATTATAACACACTACATAGGGAATCCATGGATTTCTTAATCCAAATTCACGTACATGTTGTCTATGCATTCATTTTTTAATATTCCAACAAAAAATGCATACCTTATCACAAAAGCATTGTTTTCTTATGGAGTATCCATCAAAAAAAGTCTCTTTTACATGACTGGGAAGAAAGAATAGCATTGCCAGCATTTAGTTTTCTGAAGTTGTATATTTCTGTATCTTCATTTCTGCTGCTGGTGAATTCATACTGTGGGCTTTTTCTGTTATTCTCAACTAATTTTTTTTCTCATGTATTTTTAAATAGAATTCTATTCCAGGGACGTATGCTTTTTTCCTTTTTCACTCTCTTCCTCTCTTTCTTTCTGTTTGTCTTTCCATCTTCAGGATGAGGGAAAGTTGCTTGGTTACTAAGTTTAAAAAAATCAAAATTATCTCATGTTTTATAATTCAGCTTCAAAATTACTGTATTTTCCATGAAGCTCAGTGCTATGCTTTTTGCATGTGTGACTTGGTATATGCTGGCATTGTTTGTCTTCTGTTAAAGGCTTATAAGAGTTTTTCAGTCTGGTAAGGAAGCCCATACACTGCATATACACAATGTTGGTTTTAAATGTTGGACATGTGCTGTGCTATCTTTTTCTGTAGTGTAGCAGTAATTTTTTCCTATCACACTGAGAGGTAAACATGTTCTCTGGTTGCTTCTTATTTTACAAGTTTTAATAAAAATGTAATTAAAAATGTTTCTTAGGCTACAATATTTGTAGTACACACTTTCTGTTTCTGTAGCATACAGTATGTAATGTGTAATGTGATTACTCTACATGTAATATAGGGTTCCTCAATATGAATGTGAGTTATGTCCACACAAAGTTTTTCTATATCTTTCTTGTATTATGAGGCACAGTCTCTTTATTTTCCTTAAGGCATAGCTTGAGCTCAGTTACCACCTCTGATTTTTGTGTGGATAATAAAATATTTATGGTCTTCAAAATTAGGTGCTGAGACAGTGATTAGTGCAGTATGAATGAGCAACTGAGTAGATAAGGGCATGACATTTTGCACATGCATTACCACATACTGAACTTCTGCACACAAATTCCCAATTTGTGTATGTGTATGTACATGCTTGGGATTCTGATTCAGCGATTACTTTCTTCTTACCTGTGGCATTCCTCCTGCACTTTTTACCTGGCCATCTCATTCTTCTGCTCAAAAGAGATTTGGCCTCTGCAGCTCTGCTGTTCGGGATGAAGCTGGGGGCCTGTTCAGGAAAGCTATGATTTGTCTAAGTCTCCATTCAAATTACAGTGTGATTGCCTTGCTTCAGTTGACCTCCCTGGGTAAATAACAACATTCCTTGCAGTTTTCTGTGTGCTCCTTTCTCAGGTGAGCAATACCTTCAAAGCCAAAGAACTCTTCCCTACACAGAACCTGAGGAGCCTGTGACACTCCAGAAGTGCTTTTGCCCAGGTTGCTAAAATACCTTTTGCTCTCACCACATCCTACATTACGCTCCTATTTCTAGTGGCCATGTCTAACTGTAGACCATTTCTATGTCCTGGTACTTAGTGATATATGTTTCAGAGGCCATTTAGGTAAAAAATGCTGTATTTCTGTAAAGAAGCCTTTAAAGCCAATCACCTCTGTCCATGAAATTTCAGGATGTGAGCCTACTTTCCATGCCTAATTCCCTCTAAACATGGTATTGAATTTGTTGCTTGCCTGCTTGTCTTGATCAATTCAGATCTATTTTAAAGAGCCTATAGAAACAGATGTTACTTTACATAATCAATTATATCAGAAAAGTGTAAGCTTCCTCAGTCCCCAAAGATATTAGAAGCAGGTTTATTACTACCATGAGGTACCTTGTTTTAGATTATGGTTGATCACAGTAAGCAAGTTATCTGCCTGCACAAAACCCTTGACAATATAACCAGATTCTATGATAGTTCATTTATCTGTTCAGCATTATTTCAGTCAAAAACAAATTTCTTAATTTTATGTCCTTGAAAATTAGTGTTTTTTTTTTTGTCAACAAGTTTCTTCTATGAGAAATTGTGTCTTAAAAAATACAAGGTAGTCACAGAGGATCCTACCATACTGTGAGTCTTTGAAAGTAGTAGACAATTCAGTAAAAAAATGGATTACTTGATACCAAGCCAAAGGAATTGTACATCTGCATGTTCCTTTAAAACTAAAATGAAATACTGAAGTATCCCAGCTATTCCTGTGCAAGATTCTTCTGCTAGTATCCCCATTTTCGTAGTGCTGAAAATCATTGTCTCATTCCTCCTCAAAAATAATGCTGACATTCCTGTGGTATATGCATGTCATATACAAACTAGCTGTTAGCAACATGACTAGCTGAAGCTAGATTTATTTTCCCAACCAAGCTGAGGAGATTTGCAATGGTGAAGCAGCATTGATCAGACAGTGTGTTTCACCACTGAATATCTAATTTAATATTAGTTAAACTTGATCAACGATTCAATAGTTAAGGGTCACATTATTAACAGAAAACATCAATCCTTTGGATAATTCAATTAAAAAACATCAATAAAAATCTAATTTCAAAAGTCACGAGTATACCAATATACCATATCCGACAGACAGAAACTGCTCAGCCACCATTGAATCATTGCCTGTTTTAATAAGTATTCAAAAATTATACTGAGACTTCAAAAGAAATTGTAAGGAATTGTTAGCAGGTTTATTAATGTTTTATGTTTTATTAAAAGTTTGGGTGTACATTTCACAATGAGCAACATCAAAAATCAGACTTTCTGCCTGTAATTTTGCTTCCTCCTGTCTTTCTGCCTTTGGGATTCGCTCTTTTCCTTTCATCAGCTGCCATTTTCAGCAGCATGCAGTAATTTCATGGCTCATTGCAAGCGCTGAAAACCTTTGAAACCACAAATGCTAACCTACCTGGCCTGCAGCCATTTAGGAAGAGATTAATTTAGCAAACAGAAGCAAAACACTTTCTACTTCTAGCCTGTGCATAATTTCACTTCTATCTATATTTATTTTACAGTGAGCAGCGTAATGACAATTTCAGTAATTGCAACTCTGTAAAAATTTGCCTACCTAGCTTATCTCACTATCACAAGACTGTGAGTCAGTCAGATTAGAAAAAGTACAGCATGTGAAACTGCATTGGTTGCTTTCCAAAAAAATATGTCCCTTATATAAAACTTAAGTGATGCTTTGCACTTATTTGTATACTTACCTACAGGACAATGGATTCTCCATGATGTTTGCTTGGGATGTGTGTGCCTTTTTAATGCACTGTGATTTATGGGTGCTTTTCCCATACAAAAAGATCAGCATGCTAGTAGACTGCAAGTGCCAGCCCATTTCTGCAGACTTAGTTACAAATGGCTGTTATGGTGCTGTCAAGTGATTTGAACAGAACTGAAAGTCCATCTGGGGCAAATCTAAGCTATCATGCTTGGAATGACTTCAAATTCAAAATTAGCCTACAAACTGTTAGCTGAAAAAAAAAAGTTGAAAATGTTGTATTGTTTCTAATTTAACTCAAAGATCGAATTCTGGAAGTAAACACACAAAATTTTCTTCTAGCTCAATTTTTTATCCCATTTGACCAGCATATTCAGAATAAGATGGATAAAGCCAAGCTTATAAATCTTTATTTATACAGTAAAACAGAAATGGCTTGATTTCCCTCTTCCCCTGTGATTTCTCTCAGTGTTGAGTATCTCAGTTCTTACCAAGTTTGTTGACCACAGAGGTTTCTATGTTTATCCTCTGACAAATGTAAAGGTTACAATAATTGAACCAAAAGACTTTGTTGCCATGTGGTGCATATAAATAAATAAATAAATAAATAAATAAATAAAGGAAGCAACAAAGAGTTATTGTAGTAGCATTTCCAGACACACAGGAGGAAAAAGGTTTCTTTACAATTCCCCCATCTGACTTGATAGCCAGCATGATGGCCTCAGGTATGAGGAATCCCTAAGGTATGTCAGAGCTCCTGACTTCTGTATTAGTATCCTGGCACTGGTAGCAGGGCAATCTGGTGCCGCTTGCTTGAAGCCATAGCTCTGGACCTGGGCTGGTTGGAAGGGGTTTTAGTGACCTTGAATGACCTTGTGGATGGCAGTCACTGGATAATTATTTCAACTGCAGGCTTATGCAGTGGTACTTCCCACCATGAGGTGGGCAAGAATATTGCTGCCAATGACATGGAGGGAGATGGAGTCAAAGGGAGCGAGGGGCTCCTCAGCACTGGAGATACAATGGTATAAAGTGCACAGCTTTCCAACTTTTTGTATTTGAATATTGTTGTTAGTTTGCTTCACTGTTATTCCAACACTTTTATATCAGCAAAAGGAAAGTGTTCAGCATTAAATTTGTTTATACAGTGTTTTTGTAATAGCTAATTCATTTAAGCATACAGATACACAGACGGCAGTGGGATGACTGGCCAACCCACACAGATGTACACCTCCAATCTGGCATCCCATAACATTCATAAAATATGTCAACACGGCCTGGATTCCTTCCATAGTTTATGTTAAACTATTGGTGTTCATACCATACAAGCAAAATATTTCATGTTCTTAAAAATTTGTGTCCCTAGTAAATAAATATAAAAACTAAACACATTCCCTCTAAATGCACAAGCCGTGCACAGCACCATTGAAGCAATATGTACTGTTTGTACTTCTAGTAACATTGCAGAAATTAACATTTGTGGAGCTGTTTATCATGCAGGCAAGTGATAATGTGGAGGCTCCTGTGTTTTATCAGTATTCTGCTTTTAGCCGTGACATCCCTTTTATGGTGCCCTCTCTAGCTACTAGATTCCCAATACATGTGACTACACATCAGACCAAGTAGTGAGGAAAAGGATCTGGTGAGGGATATGGCCATATGCAGGGAATCCCATGGCTTATGCATGCTTCCCATATTTCCACCCCGAAGCCTTGTGTTGCCCCTTTTCCTTAGTTCTGAGCCGCCAGCTACAGGCACAGGCAGTTGGCATAAACCAGCTTTGTTTGGCATGAAGTGTCCTTGAGCAGTGGGAAGGCAACAGCTCTGCTGAATATGAGTAAGTGCAGATGCTCAAGTGTAGGATAAAGGCCAAGAATCAGTCTGGTGTTCAGGGTGTAGGAATAAAAGCGGAATCCTACTTTTAGACCAGAATTCATCCAGAACTCTCAATGTAAAGTATATTCACAGATGGAGTCCTCATGATCCACTGAGCACTTGAGCATCCTTTCCATGACAGTTACAGTTCTGGTTCCCCTGAATTAGAGAGCAGGTATTTCACCCCACTTTGCAGAAGACCATTATGGACAGGCAAGATACTCAGCTCTTCTTTGGGTAGGACAGCAGATACTTCCCATCCTAAAAAGGAGAAAAATAATTGTTGTGGCAGAATAATAATCAGTGGCTCTTATGGGAGCCTTTGAGACCTCGGTGCTTGCCCAGGTTGGGTTTTTGACTTGTTCAGTGGAGATCTTTTCCAAACATGATGTCTGAACTTCCCTAAGCATGACTGCTTAAAATGTTGCAGCTCTATGCACTCATGATATTTATATATTGTCTTTCAATGGTGAAATATTTGTTTTATATTTAGATTGTTAAATTACGTCAATAGTAAATAATGATGATAATATCTAACCATGTAAAGTACAGCAGATTAGTGTAGTACTGTGAAAGAGTATAGTATATGAATGTATAGTAAAATAGATCTGTTGCTGTTATGTTTAATGAATACTATTCCCTATTAACACACATCTCTGTGTTTTAGTTATTCCAGAGCTATGACACAGACCAATAAAGGAAATGTGTGGTAAACAAGCTATAATTTTGCTTTGGCTGTGCATCATAAAATACTCACTGAAATTAGTGAGTGTTGTATGTGGAGGCACCGTAGGATTAAGCAGCATTCAGGTGTACCCTCACCTTTCCTTGATTAGCAAACATGCCCATCATGATAAAGGAGAAGCGTGGAGGGAAGAAAGCATTACTTGATCATTAATACACAAATGCAAAAATACACTGCTGTTAGACATGCAGAAGTCAGTAAAACCACATGCTGTTTGGAGAGGATTGAATTATCTTCAAGCACTACAATCTAATTAAATATGTATATATTTCTAGGGCCTGAGCTCTGGAAAGCATTCCTATTCAAGAGAGCGCTTAAGCATATGCTTAACTGCAGAATGGGGGCTTGGAGGAGGTATTAGCATGTGTAGTCAAAAAGTACATTTAGTAGATGAGCAAAAGAACTTGTTTCACAATCAAGACTGATGACAGTTTGCTATAGGTTAATCAATTGTCTAGTTTCATTACTTCATTTGAAGATTTTTTTTTGTTAGATGATGCAAAACGTTATTATAAAAGAGTAAAATGTTCTTTTTGATTAACAGATGGGTCATGACTAGGCAAAAAATAACTAGTTTTTAAATTAAAGGAAAAGTGTTCCTCGTTGAAACCTCCTATGTTGCAGTTCAGCCAAGAGAAGATTTATTAAAATGAAATTATAAACTTAGGAAAAACAGAATTTATAATGGAAACACTGATACAGCCATAACTATAGCCATGCTAACCATGCTGCTATTATTTACTATGGTAACATTATAAAAAACTACACTGTTTGGGCCATTATCCTTACAGTTTTCTTTTCAGTACAAATCATTATATTTATTATCTGTCTTCTTGTATAGAGGGTCACAGAAAAGGCCAATAAAAAGCAGAAGAAGCCTGCTTTTCAAGAGGAAATTGGACCTATTTCTAATTCTTCTTCTTTATCAAATACAAGGAGTGCAGACTTTTTTGTGAAAAATTGTTTCATGTAAGATAAAAGTGCAGATTATTGGTGAGAAAATGACACACTTTTCCTACATCTTGAAGATTCTTGAGAGATATCGCCAGTTTTCTGAAGAGATTTTTACCTTACTCACAAATCCATTTCCTTGTAGACTTGAAGCAGCAGATGATGGGGCTCTGAGTATTTATTTGGTAATACAGCACATAATTCAGCTATCGAGAGTGGGATAGATGTCTTAGCAATGTAGTATCTTAGAATGAATATTGTATAGACTATCAGACAAAATGGATGTTTTTAGAAGTACTTGCTTCTAATTTACAGGATGAAGAAAAACAAAACTGAATTTGTGTTTGTTTCTGTCTTTCGTCACTTCTGTCTTCCTCTGTGTCTGGAAAAGACGTGAATCTCATCACTTTTATTCCTGCCTCCTTGGAAATTTTTATAAACATACTTGTATTTCTATGTAATATCAGACTTGCTGAGAGTAGTCTAGTAGATAGACTACAGTATATGGACACAGAGCCCCAGTGCCTGGCTTACACAATCAATCACTGTTATAATTACAACTAATAAATATGTACTAGTTTTTTTAACTCTTTCAAGTTGCAAAAGGAGTGTGGTAAAAGTTACATTTCTCCTACTAATGGGACAGGGTGTGATATGTGTTCAGAAAACCTTTAGTATGAAACAGGAAAAATACCCTTGAAGTTGTATTTAGGAAGTGCTCCACGACTGTTGACTCCTCACTAACCTGAGATCAAGGGCCAATGTATATGCAAAATCTTTTTACTGTTTTGTTGTTGCTGTTGTTTTCTGAAACAGCCAGTGCTTGCACATCAGTGTAATATAGCACAATATGTTTATTCCATATTTAAAATAGCTTTTTACTGCACTCTGTTTATCTGTGGTAAGATACTATGCATTGAAAGCATGGCTGGGAACTGTAGTGAGTCAATACTGATGGTTTAATACTATTATCTGCATGACAACTATGCTTAATTCAGTAAACATTCCTGACATTGTAAACACAGCAAGTATAGCTGTTATAACAACGTAGGCAAATTGATTGACAAATATGTTCAGAGATGCAGGCCTCTGAGAGACTATGAATCAGTAGTTTACTGATAACTGGCAGAATGCTCTGATTCGATTGCTAACAGTTAAGCTAAAGGAAAAAAAAGCTACTTTATGGCTGCTGCATGATGAAACAATATTAATGTTTTGGGTTTTTTAAAAAATTTTGCTACCAGTTTAAGAGTATCGGTTCTGCACAAGAAACCAACGTCTCAATTGGAAAGTGATAATGCTGCTAACACACAGTGGTATTTCTAAAGTTGTGACACTCAAAGCAGTATTAGGTGACTGCTTGTGAAGATTAAAAAATGCTTTATTTATTAGGAAAGTAGACCTTGAAAGTAAGCGTTAACTCAAATGGATTTTATTTTAGACTACCTATTGTTATCTCAGAGAGTGTCAATATTACACACTTCAAAAGAATGGGTAGGAAATGTTTATCAGTAGACAATGAAGGCAAATAGATTGTTTATGACAGTATAGGGAATACATTTCTTGGCAAGATTTTGAAGTGCAGTCAGGAGGGTCATTCTTGTGGCTGCTTTTGTTGACATTCATCATAACTGGACATCTAGATTGTAAAATATGAAGTGTTTTTGCACCAAGTGATTCTTTGGGTAGAGCATATTCTGTTTGTATGGGACTTTGATGGCACAGTCACAAAAGCTAGGATGTTCAAATACTGCATATACCCATGCTGCTTTTTTTAAAATGTTTCTTTAATTGCTCACTGCAATTTACAAATCACTGCCAAGCCCTAATTTGTTTCTTTTCCTATACATTTTTTTAGTATACTTTCATGTATTTTTTCATTTCCACGATCTTATCCCCTTATTTCCAACACTAAAGCCTAGAATAATATGTTTAAAACAAATAAACAAAGCAAAGATTTTTTAAATTTAAAATACAATACATTATAAATGAAAATTTATACTTAAGTTCAAATTTATTTGCATATTATTCAGCAGGTTTTTAAAAAATTGTTGTCTTAATACATTACTTTTCCCACATCAAAATTCAATGTCAGGCAAGGTAAAATCACCTAGTGGGTATGATCAAGGAATATTTCTCATGTGAGGATTACAGAAATATAGGTACTTTCATAAAAAGATTGCATTTAATATAGCCCCATTTTGCATGTTAATGCCTCGTTAGTAGGATAGGGAATTCAAATTTTTACAAGGACTATAAAAATTGCTGAACAATAGGCAGAGAAAGGAAGCCTGGAGAAACAAACCTCTTCACCACCCAGACCCTTTATTCTGTTATTTCAACAATGCATCGGAGTCTTTATAACTAGTCACCAAAAATAATAGTCTAAATGTGTGTAATGATTGCAGGTAGTATAGCACATTTTATTTATTACTAAAGTTATTAATGAGATGGTATTTTTAAGACTTATGAATAGCATTTCCTTTATTTACTACGACTTACATGGCTATTCCACTCTATCCTGAGATTGCCCTAAGTAACCTGCTCAGGAGATCTATTTTTTCTTTTCATTTCAAGTAGTCACTGCTACTCCTGTTTCAGAACAGGCTGGCTTTGTTCAGCTGCTCAGCTGCTGAGCCCTGCATTGAGCAGTGGTACCACAGCCCAGCACAGCCTCCCACCACACTTTTTCCATCTTGCAAAACGCACAGACATATAACCATGTTCCTTGCATAGGTTTAGCACTGGTTGAAAGCAGATATAAAATAAGGACTGTTCTGATTTGGCATAATCTCATACCTATGTTGCATTCATCGGCATGAGTTCACAGCTGGTTCAGAGCAAAACAAATTCATGCATTATCAGCACAGATACATTTTTACAGAACAAAGTATTGTCAGCATGCCACACTCTCCGTGTTTGATTAATGTGCATGTTCAACACTAATCAGGATGGACCTTCCAGAGAGCTCAGTTCATGCAATTGAGGCCAAATTTTAGGCACTGCTGATTGGTGAGGTGATTTTGAAAATGTGGCACTTTACACAGAGATCAGTGCCTTGCTGCACTGTACAGGGAGTCAGAGCTCTCTTTGTGCAGGTCTTTTGTCTGAAGGCACAGTTCTAAGATATGCGTGGCCAAGAGGTTCATTGTCACTGCTCCCATTTGTGCTTTAATAACAAAAATGATTTATATAAATATCACCGCAGCCTCGTGAAGCAGATAGTCAATAACACAGTGATCAGAAAGATTAGAAAACTTGAAGTTAGAACCCAATTGTGATAGAAGAGTAAATATCCTTGACTCCTGATTTGCAGTCCAAAAGGCAGAGAGAAAATAAGAGATGGTCCACTCAAATACTTAAGTGACATTAATGGAGTCTAAGAAAGTGTAACTCACAGGATAAGGAGCCAGAAAAAGGAAGCTGGAGGTTCATGATATGACAGTGAACTAATTTAACGGATATGTAAGGGGAACTGTAAATTACAGAACCAGAGGCTTATTTCATCCACACTTCTCTTTTTGGCCTTGTCATCTAGCCACAACACCACACTCCTTTTCTCCATGTATTTGAAGTATTAAGCTCTTTAAATCAAATTTACATAAATAAACAAAAAATAGTATATATTAAAAATATAAGTAGAAAAGCAAATTTTTAGGTAAAATTTTTGGAAACTGGAGTCCAGTCAGAGTGTATAAAGGACTAAACTAAGAACTGATGATAAAGTTAATGCAGTGAGTTCAAAGTACACTTTGAACAGTACTCAAAGTCCATCTGGATTTCCTAACTATAATATTTTATTCAATGAAGAAAAACAAGTACATCTTTAAATTAGTCTAAGCATAAATAAACCCTCACTTCAATTTGGCTAAATCAGAAAAGAAAGCAGCTTTGTTCTGCTACATTTCAAAGGGCATTAAAGATGCTTGCAGTTCCATGTATATGAAAACCCCACACTCTTCACTGTTCTCAACATTGAAAGCCATTATATTCACTGAAAAGAACTTGGCACTAAAGTATCTGAAGATTAAAAGTATTTGGAGATGTTTAAATCATCAACCTTTACTGACAGGCACTTCAAGAGAAGTCACCTAACATTTAGATCAGATACCTACCATCCAATCTGAAAGAAAGCTATTAAAAGTGTTCCCGTACTCCTTTGTAAGTTTGCCAGAGTCTCACATGGTATGGTGCATCACATTGGCATACAGCATGATGCTGCATAAACAACAGGACTGTATTGTACATCATCAGAAATATGTGAAAATTCATTGGGATCTGCCACCAGCTATCAATTTTGACAAGGAATTTATCTGCTCTGGCTTAATAAGTGAGGATGAAAGCAGGGCAAACGGGTCAGCCTCCCCAGTGCTTGCACACCACTGGAAACTCTGCTCTGTGGCAGTCTGCTGACATAGTCAGGACAGGTCAAAAGTAGACATTTTCTCTATAGAATGTTCCAACCCCCTCTTCAGTGGCATTAGCTATATCTGATACAAGACCAGTAGTCACAATTTGCATATGCTGAATGACTTACAAAAAGAATATTCAGGGTGTGACTACTAAGCCAGCCAGCGGAATATATTAATCTTTCCCCTTAGCCAGATTCAGAGATGGGATTTTATTGACTTCAGTGGGGTACCTCTTGATTCAGATGCAAGAGACCAAACTCAGCCCTTTCAGAAAAGCGCTGCAAATTTTGCACCTAAAATATGGTCTTCTGTGCTTGATTTTTATACATTTGTATGAGGTAAATATATATGTTTATATGCATATATTGCAAATCAGAGTTATAATACTTTTTCATACATAATTATCCTGTAACTGTCATTCAAAAAAAAAGAAAATTTTCTTTCCTTTCCTTGATTCACTTCTATTATTTTGTCTGCTTTTTCAGCGTGTTGCAGTAATCATAAGTTTCCAAAACTGCAAGGAAAAGAGATTTTTAAAAATCCTTTAAATTTTCTTATGTTTTTAACTTGATATTGTTCCCAGTATAGTTGCCTTTTACAAAGTAATTATATTACTACCAACCCACCCAGGTAGTCTGTGGTCTGTTCTTTTACTAGTCTAAAGGTGACTTTCATTTTCATGTTGACTTTACTTTGCACCTATTCAAAGGTTCGTTCAGTGAAATAAAATTGCCTTGCAATTATTTCTACTTAGAGAAATATGACAGCTAGAATTTTTATGTTAATTAATCTTTGGTGGGTTTTTTTTTATTATTATTATTGTGTGGCTGCCTATCATAAATTTCCTTGCAATCCAGTTTTAATACATTCTATAAATTATTGTGATTTCTCCCAGGCCCATCATGCCTTGCAAATAGTTAACTTTGCATGAATTTCTGTTCTTTGCCCTAATACCATTGTAGGTGTAATTCAGTGGGAATGACTTGCATCTCTGAAAATACATGTGGTCAGGAACGATACTCATCAGGCATGAGTCCTCACTCAGACTGTATATTCTTGCTATGTGTGTGAAAAAAAAATTAAAATGCATTAAAAAAAAAAATAAATATAAAATCCAGTGCATCCTGGACTGCAGGGAACAAACAAGGCATTACATTTCTTCTTGTTTTGCTGGCTCAGTAAAATTAGGAAGCCACTGTTTCCTCACCTGCATGCCCAGTTAAGGGCCATCTGTTTCCTGTTTAAATGTAGTATCTTACATGGTTTTTCCAAAACCCCTTTTGCATTAATCAACACAGTCCCAATAAACAGAAGCACCAAATCTTGCTTATCTTTCTTAGCCAAGGAAAGCGTTTCAGTAGTTGCAACTTGCACACAGTCTAACTTTACTGCAGAACTTTGTTTTCACTAAATTTACTTTTGTTGTCTACATGTTGTAAATTTATCATGTAGTTCTAGGCTGATTTTGCAAGCTTCTGCATCAGCCTGAATTCCTTTTTGTTACTGTGGATTAAATTAATAATATGTCGATTTTGTCACTAAAGCTTTTAATCTGGGTCTGGTGTCATGTGTTGTATTTTAACATCCTCATGAATGTTATTATAAATTTAACACTGAGTTAAAGATAATAAGGTCAAATGAATCCTTGACGTTATACTTTGCCTTTGATGAAGGTAACAAATAATGAATGTGGCCTGGTATCCTTATTATCATGGTTTAGATTTACAGGAAATCATTGGTGGATGGATACTTCTGGTAGAGAGAATCAATAAGCCAAATTGGTTACTTGGATTGCAGTAAGATTTACACAGAGAAATAATACCTTTTATTATATCAAATAATTACAGCATTACAATACCATCACAATGAATGCAGACACTATAAATATCAAGCAATCTTTAGAGGATATTATTTGATAAAATACCATTATCATTGATACCAGGATACTTTTTAAATTTAATTTTAAATAAGCAATGTAGATTAATGAGTTTATTTTAAAAGTAAGGAACAAAAGTAACTTATAAAAATTACTGAGTGAAGCATTTAATTTCATACGTACATGCACATCCACAGAGAGAAAGGCTCTGCAAGAACTTCATTAAGGTTTTCAGAATCAGCTACTCAACTGCTAGAAACGTCTTGGGCAACATTGATTCAGCTCATTTTTTGCCTGCATCCTGGTGCAGTCTGTAACTGCATGGCTAATGTCTAGCTATGCTCACCTACCTCATCCATTGTACCTGATGGACAACTCCCACTTAACAAGCTGTTGTTCTGTATTATATTATCTCCTCACTTCTCAGTGTGTCCTGTGAGACTATATTTATAGTTTGCTTTTCATACCTTCCCCAAAGGCAGAGTCAGCTTGTCTTTGGGGCTTGCTGTAATGGTGGTGGAGCTCCTGCAGTGGCTCCACTGTTGTGTGGAGATACAACACCTGCAAGTTCATACCATGCAGTGCCTCCTAGGAATCCTGCTCTGCCAGCAGTGTGTCTGAGTGCTTTGCCAATGTATTTTTCTCAAAAGTGGGGACTGTTCTCAGTAAGTCTCATCAAGTGGGTAGTGATGGTGATGTTATTTCCAGGCTAAAGCTGAAACAAATTTTGATGAAAAGAGAAAGGTTGCTCTAATTTTGGATTGTCAGCTAGACATATCTAAGATTTGGCATTTTTTTTCAGTCCTTGGGAGTACTCTTTGGCATCCCTGTATATGTTCAAAACACTTCCTTTGTGTCAGACAGAAGTGTTTCCACTTCCACAAATCAAACATCCCAATCTGAAATCAAGACACAGGAAATTAATAAAATATAGTTATTGACATGTTGTGTAAAGTCTGGTTTAAGTGAATTCCCATGATCACTCAATAATCCTGACACTTTATGCAATGCATTTTGCTGGAGACCAACCCTTTACTTCGTAGTCCTAATGTAATTTCATATCCATTCTGCACACAGACATCTCACCTTTCTTAGCCCATCCGCAATCTGGTGCCGCTGTTTCATCTTGAGTCTGTACGCAAGTCCCTGCTACTTCCCATTTCAGTTGAACAAGTCAAAGGGTGGATGCAGCTACCTCTGACCTGCTCCCAGGAGCCCACACCCTGCAGAGCAGCAACACATGCCGGTCGCAGCAAGAATTGGGCCAGATTTTTTGATAGGAACAGTACTGCTTTTCACAGTCCCAGTGCAGACCTGGGACCAGCAAAGTTGCACTGGCTGCACAGTCTAGCAGAGGAGCAGCCCACGGGAAAAATTAGGGAGATTAAAGCCCGTTTCTTCACCCCCGCCACCTGCTCTGGCACATATTACAACATCAGTGGGAAGTCTTTGAACAGCAAGTGAAGCTGGGACCATGAGCAGCCCCATGCAGGCTGGCTTTATCTCACCTGTAGGCTAGACAGAAAGACCACTTAGTCCAACTCAGAGCCCATGTCTCAGTGCAAAGAAAAGCTGAAATTCTTCACAGCGGTGATACCAGTATTTTTTAATACAAGCAAAACTGCATAGCTTCTCTCACTTTGCTCTTGAACAGGGCTCAATTATCTTGGCTGAAATTTTCTCCCAAAAATCCAGCCTAGGGCAAACACAAGGCATGGATCATTATTTTATCCCAAACAGTTGAAATTTGGTTCTAAGTAACTAAAATCAGCACAATGTCTGGCAATCTTAAATGAGAGGCCATGTTTCCAGTCCCTCTTATAATGTGCTGAAAAGCCAGCCTGAATGCAAAATGAAAGCTATTAAAATAAGCTGAACAACTGGAATGTTTAGCAGCTCTGTCAGAAGATGAGAAATGCACAGCTCAGAACAAGGAAATTATTTCAGCTTGTGAGTCAAATAAGTAAGGATAATAAACAGAGACTGGCATAAAGGGTTAAAGCTGATACAGCTGTTTCATCCTGACCATATTGAACTGAGCTAATATTGTTGTTAGATGACTTAAGCGACTTAGATTTCTATATAATAGGGTGATTTTATAAGTTGATAGAACCAACAAAGAATGTAAAGCAGGTTATATAAAGATGAAAAAAATTTCAAAATTAACATTTCTGAAAGGAGTGATGTTGCTGATAGAGTCCGTTTTATGGGAGAAGAAACATGAGGCCCAATTTACAACAGGAACTTAAGTATCTCAATGCCTCCTTAGGTACCTAAGTCCACCATTTAGGTATCACTGGTATCTAATTATGTTGTATCACCTTTTCTAATTCTGTCAGTGTCTGTTTGTTTTAAATTTGGACAGTGAAAGGTCCACACCCGTAAAACTCCTCTTCCTTTTCAGCCCTTAAATCACATCTTTTGATTCCCCAGAGAATGCCCTTGGCTGTGAGGTGCCTCTCTCCTGCCTGTTGTCTGAATCTGTGTGACATAATGCAATATTTATTTGGGCCAGTGAATGGATAAAGGCAAGAAAATTACTCTGTAATGTGATTTTTTTAAAAGACACTTGAATGAGATGAATATATATAACAGGCCAGCATTCTGCTTTCATGAATGTGATTCTTCATGCCCACCCCTTCATATTTGCTCTATAAGGGACCCCTGAGAACTGACCGATTCAGGACTAGGAACTCCATCAGATGGTGGAATGCTTTAACATTATGAAGCTCAACACAGCAGCAAATAAATCTCTCTGTTCACTTCCCCCCTGAGATGACTTCGTTCCTTGTTTCCTGTAGCTGGAGATGCTATGCAGAAGAGGGGGCAGGGTGACTACCTGGTGTAAATACTTCTCTCCACCTGCTGATATTTTTAATTAAAATTAACCTTTATATAGTACATCTGAACTGGCATATTTCTGACTTCACTCTACCTGTCTCTCTTGTAGTCTTCTGAAGACAGGCTGGTAAAGCTGCAACACATCATATTATCTAACACATTATATGTGTAACATTCTTGCTACAATGAGTCTTTCTCAGAGAGCCTCATTTTAAAACATAACATAACACTACAGATACCAGAAATTAAAATGGACATTCCAACAACCTCTGCTCTTGCTAAAAGGGTAATTTTTTAGAACAAACAACTCTAACAATGTCTGCTCCTGAAATCTTTCCTGTACTGTGTTCTGGACCTGGAGCAACCTCCCTCCTCATGCAGGTAAAAGACCCGAATTGTTCTCTATAAATTCCTCCTAAAGAATCAGGGAAATGCTGCTAGCATGCACCAGTGCCTACTCACTCATCTTGCTGCTTCCCCTTATAGTTCTTCCATTTAACTCACATTAACAAATTCAGAATAAATCAAAAGGATGTAGGAAAAGAGGTAAGTTCCAATGCAAGGACTCTGCTTTTACATCCATTGTGTTTCTCATCCAACTACAGCTTATACAACAATGTGTATGACACAGCAGTCCCCAGTTTTCACTGTTATAATTTCAGTGGCCAAAGCGCTGAAAAATACATCAACCAGCCTAAAGTAAGCTCCTTTGTTCTTCCTTCTAGTATTTTCCTTTCATCCCTTCTTTCTCTTTTGACCTCCTCCTTCGCATTTCCAGCTCTTTGTCCAGTATTATTCATTTCCATTATTATAATGTTTTTCCCTTCTTCTAAAACTCCAGTCCTACTTCCAATCACTGTGGAACTTACTTAGCATTTCCTTCTTCTCCTGTGATACTCTGTTTTTATATCGCCTTTCTTCCTGTTGCTGAGCCATTATTTTCTTTGGCCAGACAAATTATTTATTTCTTTCTCTCTGCAGAGATTTCATTTTCTTTCTCTCTGCTTGCATTTCACCCCTCCTTCAGTTTTCCCTTCTTTCTCTTCAGACAGTTTTTCTTTGTCTTATTACCATCCTAGAATATTTACTTTCAGACTTTAATGGAGAAAGTTTTATTCCTTCTGTCTAGATTTTGCAGTTTCGATTCTCTCTCATCTCTCCCTTTTTGACTTCTGAGTCCTTAGAATCCACAAATATCCATCCAGGAACTGTGATGTAGGCTATCTTTCAGTACAACATTTGGAGTAACCTAGATTAACCAGATACTCTTGATCAGACATAGATAAGATTAAAGCATAGATTAAGAGGACAGCTGGACTGATCAGGAGTATGTATGTTGTCAACACAGGATGGTCCCAAAATAAAATAAGTTCAACAGTTTCAAGCATCTCAGGAACTCTTCAGTGCTGTTTACAGCATAAAGGAAAAACTGAGGAGCTATGACGAGAGGGATGTGGGAAAGGCAGGGAATATTAAGTTGGCGAATACTAATTTTATATTATGATTCTTTATGTCTTTCAGATCATTAACATCTTGGGTCTGTTGAAGCTGCTTGAAAGACCCATTTATATTTATTGTTAGAAACTTCTCTAAGTTGTGTTATGCAAAGTATTGTTGGCTCTGCTAGGGTTATTTCTAACATGGGAGCAAAGTTAATTCCGTCATGAACAAAGTTATTATCATAATCTCGTAGCATATGTCTATCACAACTATGCTTTTTCTTTGGAGTCCTTCCAGCAGGTAATTTTGGGAGACCATTTAAGACAGCCTTTTTTTTTTTTTTTCTTCTCTACTACATTAATGGGGGCTTGGGGATTTTACCCCCTTTTTAACTTTTAAACTGTTATTCTAAAAAATGAGGGTTGGGTTTTTCATTCTGCCAATTCAGCTTTCAGAGTGCAAAATGAAGGTCTGACACTCCAGGGTGTATGTTAGCTGCAGGATAATGTTTGTGGCAGAGAAGTATACAAGGGAAAGAAATGGCTTTTGTGGGTGATTAAATGCTGAAGTGAAGCTGAGGTGTTTGATAACCACAAAAGCTATTTACTGTGTGTATACTCCAGTGCCATGAACATTACTCCTATTATACAACAAGACAAAGGAAGATTCAACAAACCATAACGAGAGAAGGATGAAGGGTCTTTTGGTTGTTGCATTTTTGCTTGATGGAAGTTTGAAAGTTCTGTTTCGTTTTCTGCCTTTCCTAGCATTTCCTTTGGGGGAGGAGAGGGAAAAGTAAGGCCAAAAGACAAAGATTGGCCTGCAAAGTGACTAAATTCTGAACAAATACTGGGAGTTATCATATCTTATCATCAAAGAGCAGTGCTCACTGCTTTTCTGGGACATAGAGAAAGACTATGCTAATAGCATTCATAAAACACACTTCTTTAAGTTGTGACAAATCAGCTTAGGAAAAGAATCAAGTATTATCGTGTATAAAAAAAAAAAACACAACAAAACAAAACAATGAGAGATATTAAGAAGATAATGGCAATATACATCTTATACATGTTCTATTAATCCTCACAGGAGCAGTGTGAGTTCAGGAAATATTGCAAAACCAAGCTCACAAATGGTACTTAAATTCTCAGCAGCAATTCCATTCTGCTAGTTCACTGCTCATTTGCTGCTGTTCCTGTGGAGTATTTTGGGTTTTTCGGGTTGGTCCTCGGTGCTAGACAGTGAGCTCCATCAAGATTTATGCCTGTTCTCAGGGGGAGGTGAAAACTACAATGAGATTTGAATAAAAAAGATCCAGCATACAGGAAAATCTACCTGTTTCTCACTGTCATTACTTAATAGGTGTCATTTCCTCTTTAAATCACTTGAATTGTTAAAAAGAGCAGACACAAAATGGTGTGGCTAAAATGACCGACAATCCGGTGGAAATCCTGAGCAGAGGAAACCAGTCACAACCAGCCCTACCACTGGATTTTGTTTGTAAATGTTGCCCATTAAACAATTATGAGCAGAGAATATATTTTTGAGGTGTGAACTCTGTTTGCAAATGACTTGCCTGTAGATAAACAAAGCTTGCTTTGTTAACTCCTGAGAAATAATTTAACCATCTGTTGTCACCATATCCCTGTGAGTAAGCAGCTATTTTTACACCACTTCAGAAGTGGAGTACTCAGAGACAGGGAAAAATTTCTTGCTTCAATGGCAAAATGTGTATTAACTTGAAGCAAAAAAAAGCAGCTGTTAGTCGTGCTAGGATTTTGTTGTGTTTGCACATCTGACAGGAAACAATACAAATTCCATGGGAATTTTTATTACTTTAATGAATTAACACTGAATGAATGAATTTTAATGCTAATAACACTTGCTGTCTGTCCACAGACATTCCTTTGGAGCAGGCTGTTTCTATAAGTTTTTCTAAGTCATTAAAATATTATCTGAGCATATTGTTGAGTGCTTACTGCTTTGACAGGTGCTGGACTGTCATCGCAGGCTCACCTAGCAGCGAGTGACATTAAGGGGGCTTGCACCTGCCAGCCATGAAACAGCAGCAGCACATGGTCCTGCTGCCCCCTCCGAGGTCGCTCCCCACCCCCATTGCATAGGACGATGGCCCAGGCAGGCTCCAGAGCCCCCCATCCCCTCCTGCTCACATGCAAAAAATATTTCTTCACTATCAACACATGAGTTGCTGCCAGCCAATTTTCCTCTGTTTTACACATCATCATATGTGGCTTAACAGATCAGTGCCCTCTCCTGCGACACTCCAGCACCCTACCAGGCACATCTTCTCATTTGGATGATTGATTACTCTAAGTACCCTTGAAATACATACCAGTTTTGTTCAAAAAGAAGGTATTCTCTCATTATTATTTGTGTCCATAGTTTTTATTATTTACAGCATCTAGACATTTTATATGTTCATTTTAAAATTATAGCTGCTGTTGAGTTGTATATGAAAAATAAAAATGACCTAACAGCATTTTTTTCAGTACTTAATGCACAGACACACAAAACAGCAGCCTGGACTCCATGATTTTTGACATTGTTTTTCAGGTAAAAATTTCCATATGAATTATAGGATAATATTTCTGCTCTTGAGTGGAATGTGGATACTGTTTTCTTTGTGGTACTCAGTGCTAATGTGCATATTTAAATGACAAATCAAGTTCTACTTATTCTAAATTATCTCAAATCACTATAGTATATGAAAATGGACTGTTACATTCAGATGTATCATTTAGAAGAGGGTATCCATTCTCCTATGGTGTGACCTAATTTCAAAAAAAATGAGACTGGGAGTTATGCTCTCCTTGTTTTACACAGCAGATGCTAATGCCATTATCTACTTAATTTGAAAGCTGCACTGATTTCCACTGTTTCTTCCTTTGACTGTCATTGCTGTACAAAAAATACTATCAAGTGTAGCAAAGGTCGTCTGAAGTTGCACTGAGAAGGTTGGCCTGTCCTTAGAAAGAATAACCCTTTTATTTATTTTTAAATCACATGAATGTGAATGGCTGTAACAAGACTATTGGGTAAGGCTGTGTAGAATAATAGAATAACAGAACTAGGATTGCTGTAATTATAAAACAACATAAACCCATCACTGATTACCATATCCCTTCCTGGAGTACACACTTTCTTAAAGTCAAACTGAGTTGGGGCAAAATAGTACTGGCTCATATTTTTGCACATTCTTTTACTCTAGTAGTTTCAAGGTCAAGCCTGCCCAGTTTGCAGAATCTGGTTAGCAATGTCATCAATGGAACATGGGGCAGGATGCAACACAACCTGTCTCAGCTACATCATCCACAGTTATAAGGCCCATTAAAATGTTTTTATCACTAGCCATTTATTTTGATGGAATTACAAGAAGAAAGCTCTAAGAGGTGCCTTCTATAAATATATAAATCATATATATATATATTATATAAATATATAAATCATGAAGTTATACTTTGGCCTGTGGTCTTGCCAAATGTTAGGGCCATCTAGTATTAAGCTTAAGATCACTAAGAACTGGCAAGAAAAATATGGATTGTTAACTGAATTGGTATTGATAATTCAGCAGGTGGCATTCTTTACCCTAACTGCTACAGATTCTTTGGATCAGAATGCTATGTAGAAAGCTGAGCTTGCAGTTTAAAAAATCTTAGACACCTGATTATAAATAAATTCCCTAAGCTTGTGTTGGCTACTAAGCTACTACATAAAAGTAGCATAACTGTATGAAAAAGAAAAAAAAAAGTTACATTAAACATGTAACAATAGAGGCTGCAAATTATAATTTGGAAAACTGACAAAAACTGCTTCACTGATATGATCTTGAAGACACAGGTTACTGGATGAACTTATGGGACATGTCAGCTGGATGCTGAGAAATATATACTTTACATGAAAATATTTTAGGAGAAAATTATGATGGGCTGTGCAAAGTAGCTAAGGGTTTACAAATATCAGAAAAGAAGAAAAGCTTGTATGCTGAAGTTTATCCAAAACTCTTTTTGCCATGTAAACAGAATTCACAGTGATGTAAATGCTGAAAGTAAAAAAACCTGTTGTTAATTGCAATAATTTATAGTACATGAAAACAGCATTTAATTCCGTATAGAATGATGTAGTGGGATTTTGTAGAGTTGCTTAGACTGTAACTTGAAAGTTACATAAATGGCAGCTGGATTGAAATAGAGGTGCAAGCTGACATTAAGGTAGGAGGGATCATCTTGTGTTAATGCTGTAAATAAGGGCAAAGAAGTGAGCTTCCTGTCTCTGAGCTGAAGCCTGAGTAACTACAGCAAAACACATCCCTTTATTTCTCATTTCCCTTTATTACCATATTACTCAATGCCCACTACAATATTTTGCTCTCTGCCTTGTCATGCCAAATTATTTTCAGTGTAATAAAGATCAAATTTACTTCTCTAATAAAGTTCAAGATTACTTTAGCTCTGCAAACATTTTTTTCTGTACTTGTTCTTAATTTTGGAATACATGTAAGTAAACTGACTTTGAAAATGCTTTCCAATATAGCTATCATAAAAAAGAAATCCAACTAAACAAAATAAATTAATGGGTATCGAAGTCATGCAGAGTTGAGGTTGCTCATAAAATAACCCCAAACATTTGAAGATACTATGATGGATACTTGAAAACATTTAAATAATTTTTTTTTTTTTTTTAAATGGGCTAAAGTGAAACTTCTAGGAAGAGCAAACCATAGAATATCTTTACTGAATGGGAAAAGCACAGCCTGCCTCTCAGCTCTGCAGTCACAGTCTTGAATCCAGACATTTTGGCAACCATACAGTATGCAAACAAACATAAACTTTGTAAACACATGATTAGGCAGGACTCTTCAGCAGGATCCCCTGTTTAGGATGGTCACAAGATCCTCAAACAAAGAATTAATGCATTTGTATATACAATCCCCTTAGTGACAGATTATGAAATTGTCACAGATAAACCCTCCAAAGAAGATTCATGTGGTGATGAAAGACTATCCATAGTATCAGAAACATGTGCCAAACACATTCTTAGCAAACATTCCAATATATCATTTTCAAATTGAATCATGCTTAGTCTCCATAATAAATGTCTACTGCATCAGACAACAGACTTCTTCTGTTTTACAGATGAAAATGAAGAAAAGGTAGGAAAAATTCTGGTGGTATTGTCTCTGTATTAGCACAATATCTTTGTCAAGTTAAAGACCAGAAATTTAAAGTATACGGATAAGATCTTTAATCAGAATTTTAGAGATTAGGTTCAGAAAATAATATATTAGGTTTAAAATTTATTTAAAATAATAAATTTTGTTTATAAAATAATATATTCATTTTAAAATAAATAGTTCCTTGCTGATTTAATTTATTTTGGTTTAAAGTAGGTTTTCATTTCAACTTTGAATCAAATTTATTATCAATACAAACTGTATATGATTGAAAAAATATCAGAACAAAAAATTTAAGTGTAGGTTAAAGGAAAAATTTATTACACCTAAAATTAACATTAAAAATGGCTGAGTAAGAAAAAAATACTTTGGATTGAACCAAAGTGAAATTTTAATTATCTTTAATTTGGCTAAACCTGAAAAAAAATCACGTGTTTGTACTGTTCTGTACAAAAGAAAAAACATAAGGTTTAAGACTGTTTTGTTAGCAGAAGAGTTAATTTTATTCTGAAGGAGAAGTTAAACAATACTTAACTAAATTCCTGTATTTTAAAAAACAATCCAGTTAAATGGACAGTTTATGCTACATATAAAATTTTACTGGAGGTGCATTTTTTGCCTCTCATGACAGTGCAAAACAACAGATGTTCAGGCAAGGCATACTTGAGGACTCATCCAAGACACATAATGAAATCTCATATCCTTTGTGATGAGATATCACTTGTTCGTGAGACAATTATTTAAAAAAATATAGGAAGAAAAGAAACATCATGTCACTTGCTAGCATGTACTAGTGTGTGGAATTATGAAACAGGAAAGCTCTCTCTTAGTCTAGTCTTAATATGTCACTTGCTTAGTTAGGAAGCATAGTGTGCCAAGCATTTACTGCTATTGCATGAAGAATTGTTACATCCTGCGTAAGCACTATGTAAAGCTCAGTAAACAGATGTTACTTATGTTGAAGACAAAATACATTTGGTGTCACTTAATTTGTATTCAGGTATCTTGAAAGAGAATGATAGTAGCACAGGCCTGAAAGGAGTGTCCTGGGCCACTTACTCCAATTAGCTATGATCATGGATGATCTGATTGTATAATTTCTTTTGTTTCAGCCTTTACCAGAGTCATTGCATTAAGCATCATCTTTATCATACATTGTCAGGGTCAATCAACTTTAGGTAAATGTAATCTACTCATGGGGAAGAAACCCAAATAGCTGCGGTTGAACTTTCAGCCAGAATCAAATTTATATAAAGTTCACTGTTTCCAGAGGTAGGAATGGTTGCATATGTTCAAGACAAAAGCAAGAAATTATAATTTCATATACATATATCTACACCCAAGCCCTTAAGACAGTGGCTAGTTCTGTTCAGAGGGTAAAGTTAATGGCAGAGGCAAATTTGCTTTTAATGCCGTTCTATACATTTTTTGAAAAGAAATTTCAAATCCTTAAGGATGAGGAGAAGCAATTTCTGGGGTCTTTCCAGCCAATGCTCTGCTCAAAAAGCCTTTTCTTTTGGCTTTCCCTTATAGTCATATTTTTATAGGTGGCAGCAGCAGCAGCTCCCCTGAAGACGTCCATGATCACCCTGGGCTCACAGCCCTCTGGGCTTGCGCACATCCCTCCAGTACATCACTCACTTCCTTCTGGCATTGCTTGTGACCCATGGATTTGACAATTGTCTGTTTGTTGTTATTAAGAAGGGCTCAGGAGACCAACTTACCCAGCTTAATGAGTTTATTGATTAGTACTCCAAAGTCCATAAACAATTAGTGAGAGTAAAGTTATTAATGTCCAATGCTGCAGTAGTCTACTAGAGGGATGCAGCCATAGAGCAGAACAAAGCAAACACAACATACAGTTCATCATACCCTCATGTGTGTCCCACTTGGTCTCCACACCACATGAGAAAACTTCCACTTTGTGCACTTTCCCCCCCATTTTCCCTAGCATGGATGGGAGGAGGATACAGTTTTCTGATATTTTTTTTTTTTTTGGTCTTGCTACTATTACAAAGCAATAACTGACTCAGTCCCTGGTAGAGGGACTTCAGCACTTTACCTTAAAAAAAATGACTGCTGTGGAATGGAGTGTAGCTTGAATGGAAAACATTTTGAGAACACAAAACAGAGCAATGAGACTCTGGATAACAGGGCAATAGATTCTATTCAATATCTTTCTCAATGAGATTTAGATATATTTATCATAAAAATAGGTTTGCTATACTGTGAAATTCATAGTTATGTGCTAACGTTTTAGTGAAAAATTAAGCTTGGCATTTTAGAATTATTAATTGAAGCTAAGGGAGGAATTAAAAAATACAGCCAGGATGCAGTGATCAGAATTTGTGCTCTGATACCAAGGAGGTTGTTCTTATACATGGAAACAAGCTCTATGCCTTAAAGTTATACTGTTAATATATGTTTTGAGGTGTTGTGTTTGGGTTATTAGGCCTACCATCATAAGGGAAATTTTTATTCCTCTAATATGGGTGCAACAGTTGGAAGTATCAATATGTTGTATAATTAAAGGGCTATGTTAAACAGGAGGAATCAACATGGCTCCTTCTAACAACACCCAACAGGAGCAAGAGAAACTCATCTGCATTGAAATATTCAGACCAATCATGATTGATTCTGGTTAGGACCTGTAAGGTATATAATTAAATTGAGCCCTTAGTTTGTAATGGTAGAGAGATTTCTTGCTCTTTTTTTCCAGGACCCAGCTTATTCCCTCTCCTTGCCAGAGTTCTGAAGAAGTAGGCAAATCTACTGTGGCATTACATTAGCAAAGATTTTGTCCTTGCCAACGAAGAGGAAGATGAGGTACTGTGTTGGAAAAGGCTTCAGCAACTTTCTTTGAGTTGAAAACAGATCCACTGAAATTTGTTTGTTGCAAATAAGTTAATTAACCAGTTTCATCATATAAATTCCATTCAAAGTGGAAGGCAGTGTGATGGTCCATTACTGCAGTATTTCTTGCATGAGTTTGTTGATGCCTTGTTCTCATGTTGTGAACCAGGGGCTCAGCCCAAGACTCTCATTCATGATGACACTGCAGTGCAGTTAATTTCTAAGTGTATGCTGTAATGCTGTGCTAATGGTTCATTCTTTCTCATGACAGAATGTTTGTGGTCTGGAGAAGGATTTAAAAACGTGAGCATAAGTGGCCTACCTTTTTTTCTAGCTTGGATTATTCAATGACATGCAAGAAGTGTGAAAAACTGTGTACATTTTGCTGTCTTTTTCCAGAAAACGGGTTTGCATCTTGTGCAGAACTCCCAAAGAATCATTAAGCAGAGAAGAATGAAATAGTAAACTTTGATAAAGGAATAAATAGCAAAAACACTTGTGGAAATCAGATATTTGACCTTTTGCAAACCGAAGAAAACATTTTATCAGTGGAACTGACGCTCATCTTTAGTCTGTGCAATTGCTTATTGGAATGGAAATTTATTACAGAAGTAGGAGAACTGCTTTTTTTTTCTTCATTTCTGAGGTTTTCCTGGAAATTTGCAGGTGATGAGAGAAACCTTCATTCTAATAAAAGAATAGAACAGCTTACTGATTGGAGAAAATTACATGAAGTTTTTTAATCAAAGTCTCTGTGGTCTGCTGTCTGATTTTCTAGGCCAGATGTCAAATGTTTTTCACTGATGTCGATGTTGAAGTAATCACTAAGCCAATTCCAAGAATGAGTAAGTGAGACTGTAATAACATTTCATTTCAGTATTACATAAGCTTTTTTCCCTAGTTATGAACAAAGTAACAGGACCCCTCTGATTCAATATAATTACACAAACTATTACTTTGAAATTTGTGAGAGGTTTTATGTGTGGTCAATTGCTCTATACATATATATGGGAGGTTTCAGTACTAAATGCAAAAAAACACATTTACAAAGTTTTATATTTTTAAACATTTACATTTAATTTAAAACATAATTACATTTTTAGTATTTAATCTATTTTATGAAGTGTATCTTTGCTACTACAGTATTAACCAGTAATTTGAAAAGGCAAGAATTTGCTAGAAAAAGGCTTTGGTTTGCAGTTTGAAAATGGGGAGAGAACTCTCTGGCTGACTCAATGGATTATGTACCTTAGCGAGTGAATCTCAGCTGACTATTGTGAGACTGTGGCATCAGATACAATATTTTACAATTTTTACATAGGGTATGATCAAAATTGCTCATAATCATGTACATCATTAGTCTGGTAGAACTAACTCTGAACTTGAGGAAACGTTTTCTTTAGTTGTCTCAAGAGGAAGGCAGTGACATAATGCACCAAATTTTCACAGGTAAATACAGAACCAAGCAAAACTATATGCACTGCAAAGGGTAATCTCTCTCTATGGGTAAAATACACATAAATACTGAACTGACTGACTCAAACCCTTAGTAGTGAGAAACAAGTAGGATGATAACATTGCCTCTTACACCACAGCTCAGATCTTCAATTAAAAGATACTTTGATTGAATAACTTCTACTTTATCCACTGTGTATTGGGTGATCAGCTGTCCAATCTGCTGTTCCTTCATCAGTGAATCCATGGCCTCTTCTTTTAGGCAGAGTTATGTATTCCTTAGTGGGCTTTGCTATGGTGCTTGGTACTACACTTTCATAACAAGTGATGACACCCTGGTGTTTTCACACTGCTCTTCTGAGAAAAAAAAAAAAAAAGTATTGTTTATTCTCTTTGTAGATAGGGAATTGAACATGGAAAGGTTTATACCAATACGTGTTACTATTTTCTGGTATTCATCCAGAGTCGTTGTTCTGCATCCTTCACAAACACTGACTGTTCAGAGCTCAGCTCACTCTGATGTTATGTGGAGTTGTGATGTTATTTGAAACATCTCTACTGTGTAGAAAATGTACACTGCCTGTGTATACAGGCAGTACCTGTATAGATGGAAGCTGTGGGGGTCACCCAGAGTGCTGCTCTTCTTGCTGGGCAGGCAGGGCACACTGGGCTCCTGAGCTGCAGCCCAGGCATTACTGCTGGCTCCAGCTGTAAAATTACTCCTCTCAGGGGCCTGTGATCTGGTACAAATTACATTGATTCTTACAAGAAAGATAAAAAGACTCATTTTGAGCATCGAGGCATTAGATCTTTTAAACAAAAGGTCACTAGAACAATTTGATGGGGCTCTGGAACCCTTAAAGAGACACCATGTGTTTTTCCCTTGTGTTTGTTCTCAGAGACAGCAGAATCCCTTTTGTCTGAAATTTCCCAAATTTACTTAGTGCAAGAGAGATACACAACAGGAAAACTTCCATTTCAAAACCAAAATTGGAAGTCTGCAAAATGTGTCATTAAGTGAAAACAGAATGTTAAAACTGGAAGCGTCAGACAACATTCAACACAAGCAGTATTACCAGTCCTATCTCTGATAGCATGGTAGAATATAAACAAGTTGGAGAAATGCCTCTGTAGCACAAACCCTCTAAAAACTTAAAAGCTTTCAGATGAATCAGAGTCATCCTGGGGATAGTTCTCTATCCTACTGCAATCCTGACTTAGTACTTCAGAGGCCACTGAATGCAAGAGTCAGTATATAGTATATGCAAGTAAATTAGTTAGAAAAGTTAACATTTAATTTATGGACCAAGCTCAGATATGAACTTCTGACCTATGTTATAATATACAAATTGTCCCATAGACTGGGCAGCCTTGTGATTAAGATGGAGGCTAAAGAGCTCTGGGATTCAGTCAAACTGTTCTGCTTTATCAAGCAAAAATATTTTCATGTGTTTAGCTATCAAAAAATCTGCAGTGACTGGTATAGTCCACTGCCACTTTGATAGTTCAATGCTGAACTGAATGCAAAATTTGGAGAGACATATGTTTAGATATGATTATGTAAAACAACAGTTCCCCAAGAACTACTTTGTGCACACCATTTGCATGTGCAGAGCAGTCTTCGCACACTCAGGAGTTGGTACGTGGATGTCATATCTGCTTGCTTATAGTTTAGGCCCTGAATGAAAACATATAATAATTACAAATTTTCTTTTAGATTGGAAAAAATTGGAAAATTAATATCACAGGTGAAACTCTTGCAGATACTAAGGATGCCTTCCAGGATTTGGGTCTGATTCCATGTATGTGTACTTCATGATAAAGAATATCTAAGGTTAACAAAAAATGGCACACTTCATGGTCTAGCATTGTAGAGGACCATTCCTCTCACCCAAAACCTCTTGAAGATCACATCTAGTATATCTCCTTCAATTATGTGAAAAAATCCTCCCAATTAATAATCAATATTTTTCAGTATTTTATTTTTTCAATAATTGTATTTTCTCTTTACCTGTTTATTGAAAATGGCTTATTTTCCTTTAATCTGTCTTAGAAATTATTCACTCCATGTTTTGGTGAAGTTTTGTTTCTCCTCCCTCATTTCTTATTTCAGCTGTTTTCTTAACTATGATAGGTCACTGGAGACTCATATAACTGTTTCTTACTCTCTGGTTGGATGTGTGAAATTGTAGCTACAGAGCTTCTTATGTGAAAGCTCATGGAAAATAAATACCTGCAATTTTTGAGCATACAACATTAAAATATTCTTTATGAGATGTTCATAGTAATAAAAAGACACTTCAAGAAAGTATATGGGAAGAAAGACCCCAGTATGAAAACATCACCAAATCATTTTTTATTTTGTTTAAGTATTTATGGATATAGTATTTGCTGTAGCTGGCTAGAACTTAAGTGAACAATATTTTGCCTTACTCTTCAGGGAACCAGAGATACAACACATAAGTAAATCCTCCCATAGTTGCATTTTTGTTAAAATATCACTATTTCAATTATTTAAAGACAGGATTTGGTCAAAACCTGATTAACATGATAAAATCAACCATATCAAAGCATATACTGGTGAAGGCAGGCTGAATATTTAAAACAGCACCTATAACATGGTAGAAACATGATCATATTTAACATCTCCAAGAAAAGACTTTCCAAGTCCCACACACACTTCTGGAAGAAGAAAATTTTTGCGTGAGTCTTAGGAAAACAGACAGTAAATACTGCTCCAAACATATTTTCATATGGCTTCCCATAGCCAGAAAAATAAAGCTACTTTTGGTAGATCACTGAAAGAAGAAAGATGACAGGACAGGCAGCTCACTCTCAGCACTGTGGCTCTGACCATTGAGATACCTCTCCCATCTACTCCCCTGTTTTCTTGCCTCTCCTCTCTGTAGCAGCAACACAAACATGAAGACCTTGGCTCTTCTGAGTGGCCAATGGCAGCTTTCCCAAACAAGGCTGCATATCTTCCTAGCTCTCAGTGAACAGTGCAAGAGGGTGAATGAGCGACTCTTTACTGCTGGAAGATGGAAAAGGGAAGCTGAGGCTGAAGAGGAGGAGAAACAGTTTTCATTGGGAGAGCATAGGAAAAGATGAGGTTGACTGCTACCAGCAGGGCTTCGGAAAGCCTATAAAGGGAAGAGACCAATTCCAGCCTACCAGATGGCAAAGGTGGAGTGCCCTGATAATGGAAAATAAAGTCAGGATTCCAGCAATTGAGGATTTTATTTTCCTAATTTTTTCTCTCTCCATGAGGACTTAATTTGTCAAAAAAAAACATGCCAGAAAATAACTGAATTTCTGTCTGAACACCTCCCTCACAGCAGCAGAGCACCAAGTGACTGTGGCTCCCTCCTCAGCTGTAGAAGGCCAGCAGTTCAATTCTGACTAGAAAATCAAATTTCTCCTGGATCACAGGAAAACTTATGAATCACTGGTCTAGTGCCCATTCTGGGATGGATGAAGTGCTGTCTGGCTTATGTGCTTGAGGGGGCTTGGATATAAAACAGGAATGTTTCTAAACATCAAGACTTTTGTGGATGGGAAAACTGTACTCAGTGTAGACGCTGCCAGAATGTGGGTGGGAGACAGGAATCTGTTTCAATAAAAGCGGTGTTTCTGGGAGATAGAACAAGGAAGTTGATCTCAGTGAGATATAAAAGCAAGAGGGCAGTGAAAAGATAAGATAATAAATGTGCTAGAAGATGGCAAAAGAATGGCTTTTTGTGGCATTATACTGAGACTGGGCTTAGAGGGGGTAAAAATGGAGGATGTGTACTCATAAAGGTATATTCTATATGTTAGAAGCTTTTAAGTGCAATTTGGTGGCAGAGCAATAACCAAGAAGAGGGCCAAAGGAGAAATGTCATCCTACTCCAACAGAAATATATAGAAGATACCCGTTTGAGAGGGAAGAGCTAACAAGTCCCTGTTAATCAAATAAGGTGGAGAAAATGAGGTATTATCTTTTGGAAAGTGCTCCTGGAACCAAGTCAGGAACAGTCTCTGTACTTTGCATTGAGCAATAATGTCCATCTGCTGGACTGATCCACAGACAGAGTTGGAGCTTTGCTATTTCCCTTTACTTGGACTGATGACATTGCTGATGCATCTTCCCCTTGGGTGTATTTTCCAAAGTCACTCCTCCCTAGCTCCTGAAATACAGACCTTTCTATTGCCAGCAATGAAGTCATGACTTACTGTCCCGGGCGCCAGGTCAATACATTCTTACTGGGACTGCCACAAAGCTGTGCTACCATCAGCCCCCAGACCACTCTTGGTGACTTGTTTAACCATGCCTATACCATGGTCAGATGTTTACTGCTGATTTTGTGAGATATTTATGTGTCACTGTGTTACAGAATGCTGGCTGATCTCACAAAGCACACATCCTATCAGAAAGGCACCTTTGCTTATACTAGCTGCAGAACTAATTTTACTCAGTCTGTTTTAGCTCAAAACAGTGGTATTGTGTCCTTTGCATTAAGTAAGGGACATGCTATTTTGGTTTCTTTGAAGATGTTGTGGACTGTGGACTAGTGCAATCCTGATCATGGTCCCACCTTTTCCTCACTCTGAGTAATCAAAGCAATTCCGCTAATCCCTTCACAGAGATGAGAGGGGCTTAGCTGTGCTCATAACAATGGGTTGCCGTTTTTCAACTAGGACTTTATAAATAAAATTATCTCTGAGGCAAGAGGACACTTTGGGGGTGCAGCATTGAAAATTTGGCATTGCAGTGAATTTGACATCTCTGCAGTGTTCTGTGACACGACTGCATTAACAGCTGAATCTCTGGTCAAGAACCACAAAGACTCTGCAGGTGTCTCACACATTTGAATTTATTGCCCCATGCTTTGAGCAAATCACAGATTTAGAATTTTACTTTTCTCATGGGCTTTTCCAGAAATATTTGAAAAGATGGCTGCAAATCACAGACAACTTCTTGCTCTTAGGAATGTTATAGGGGAGATGTTAGACTTCCATACTATCTTCTTGACTCCTAGGATAAAGAATAGTTAATAGTTTCTGCCAACAGAAATGGTGGATTTTACATTAAATTTGGCTGATAGCTCAGAAATGACTACCAGTATATTAAAAATTAGTTACACTTTCAAACCACCAAATAAGATGAACACAGTACTGGGAGGAGGAAAAGGATACCTCTGTGGTTTTTGGATTGCTCAAACATCAGTTTGAAAACTGCCTTGACCTGTATTTGAGAGTTGAACAGTGCAGCAGAATGAATTTTCTCCCCTTACATTCTTTTAATCGTGGTCCAGGACACGTTCTAGTATTGATAACAACTGCAAGCCCCAAACGATGGCCTTTACAAAAAACGAGTGCAGAATAAACAGCCCTGCAGCCAATTGCTCCTAACTCTCTGCTAAGCAGACAGAATAGTGAAGATGGCTTCACTCCAAAATTATCACAGCAGAGACCACACAGATGGGGAGATAAAAGTTTTCTCAGTAAGCCCCTAACAATGCACACCATTTTACTCGGAAGCACCAGGATCCAGAGGAAAGCCACCTGCATTCTCATGACGTCACCCAAATAAAGGCTAGGGGCTGATTACTTGATGGGTGCTCTTTTATTATCATATATCAGGTGTCACCTGCAATTTCATGTCTCAGGCAGTACGAGAGAATCCATCTGTCATCTACTGGTGAATCTCAGTGAAATTTATTTTCTTTTGAAATTGAGACTGTTAGACTGGTCAAGCAGATAGAAGACAGCCCAAATGTGAAGAAATGATTCAAAAATCCTTAAAGAATAAACCAAAAAGGTTTAATTGAAATTTAACTGATTTTTAAATTTTAATATTGCCACATTTAACTGCACAAACTATAGGGCCTGTATTTCACTAAATATGATGTGACTAAACAATAGATATGCCTAAATGTATTCTGCTCATCACAGAAGTTATCCCAACAGTCTAAATAATTTCTAACCTTTTAACACTAATAGGTGCCTGTACCAGTATAAAAATAGCAGGTGAAAACAAAAAAGCTTGTTTAATATTCCATGCTTTGAAACTCCAGCTATTCTCCTGCATTGGAAGACTTCACATTTTGGCCACTGAAATCCCCATACAGGTCTGTGGGGCACAGGTCCCCTGTACACACTTTCTCATGAATGCAACTGCCTCCTGGCTGTGGCGCCAGGCCTACCCTATGATACATACCCTATCTCTTTACCACCCCTTTGTAGTGTGCCAAGGAAATTGGAGGGAAAACATGTCTCATCTGTGCAATTCCATGCCCTGCAAATGAGGGAAAAGTTACGATCAGCCCTTCTCCCACTTCAGGACATTTCTAGGGCTTAGAAGAGTCCATCCTTGGCTCAGCAGAGGCCATTTCTGTCACGTTATCTCCTACAATGTAGTGGCAGGAGTAATAGTATTTGATGAGACAAATATTCCATGAAGGTTTTCAGCATGATATTTACTGATTGGATTGATATAAATAAGAACAACTGTAGTAGATTTAAGCCCAGATATGGTTGGGTTCTTATATTTACTGCAGTGTATTGCATCAGGGCATTTCCTCATACTGATATGACTCATAGTGTAAATCAGCAATTGAAAATTTTGTTATTTCAAGGAACAATAACCTTGGATCCTCTGGAAACAATATCCTCCTTACTTGCAGTTTTAAAATAAATTTTTGCTAAACTTGAATTTAACTGCTGTGCTGGATATATATATATATGCACATAGTACTAGAAGACAGGATTAATGCAAAAAATTAAAATAAATCTTGATTGAAACCTCACATTCACTTTTAAGGCCAAGTTTAGTCTCACTTTCAGAGATTAGAAAGGAAAAGCTGAAGATGAGCTGATTAGTGCATCATCTAGGTTCTGCAGTCAGAAGCAAAATCAGGCTGGAACTTTTAACACTACACACAACAAGAAACAATAAAAGAATAAGGATACTTATTTTCCCACAATATCAATTTTTACTCTTTTTTTTATGTCACCTTTTCCTGTCTCTAAATTTCAATGTTCCTATATTAACAGTATACATTGTATATATTGTGCACATCTTTTGACCTGTTTCTTACTGTCTTTGTAATCTGTAACCAGCCAATGCACCAGCCTAATCCACACAGCAGATTTGTATGCCATACTACAACTTTCATATAACTATGCAACTTTTAATCCTAGTTCCTTCAGGGACAGTAATACTTATGACTCGGACTTTTTATTCAAACAAAAATTCAGGAGTCCCTCCTAATTCCCTGGGCAGTTAGCTTGCCTGCTCAGTCATTCAAACCCTTCGACAACAGGTCAGAAAAAAGTTGGGATTGCTTGGCTTTACTTCACAAAAGCTCTGTCTATACAGACAAAACGATGACTTAGAAATTAGAGAAAATCAATTGCAAAAAACAGTACCAAGGAATTATCTAATAATTCTGAATGGACTCAAATATGAACTTTTAAATTATAATAATATCATTTAGTAGTTATTGTATAGAGCCTGCCCTTCATATCAGAGGAATAAAGTTATTAGGCATTATGCTTATTTAAATGTAGGATTTTGAAGAAGTCCTGGTAGGTTGCAAACTTGTAACTGCCTTCCCTACTGTGCAAGCTGATGGAAAGTCACAGTAAAAAATAGTCATGCATTATTATTAAGATATACTTGAGATTAAAAAAACTTCTATATTTAGATACCACTAAGACAAGCTGTAATTATTAAATATAATTTGAAAGTTTTAATATGAAATTTGCAGAGACCAGTCGTGTCCCACTGACCTATAGGAAAGTTCTTCTGTGGAGTCAGTGAACAAATAGATTAAAAACTGACCAAATTACCTTAACATACCTGGAATTCTACAAGGTTTTAAAAAAATCTTCCAACAAAGGGTTTTAAAAATCTGGTCTCTCTCAGGTTCCAAGACATGCAAAGTAGCAGAAATGAATGGTTAATTTTATCAAAAAAAATAGAGGAGTGTATGATATTGGACTGACGGTATAAAATTATTCAGGCTAATTAAAATGAAACCTGAGAAGGCTGATTGAAGATGTCACAACACTGTGACTGGGAAATAAAATGGCAGATGAAATTCATACTGATGAACACAAGGTTATGTAAATAAGAAAAAACATCTCTAACTCTATCTAGAAAGTGATAGGGTTTAAAATAGCCATTACTATTCAGGAAAGAGATCCTGGTGTTATAAACAATATATGAAAATATAATCTCCACCCTTAGCAACAACAACAACAACAAGTTAAAAATTATTAGGAAAGGAATTAAGAGCAAAACAGAAAATATCATGAGACTTCATAGGCACACCCCACTCCTGCATCTTAAACAGTGAGTGCACTTCTAGTAGTCCAATTTGAAAAATTATTTAGTAGAACTTGAAAAAGTAGAGAGAAGTGATAAAAAGTACAAACCAGCTTTTTATGAGAAAAGACTAAACAGAAATTGACTTTTCAGCTTGGAGAAGGAATGATTGTAATCATTCCATTCATATGTAATCATACGGACACAAATTAATGTCCATAAAATTATGAAAGGCATATAGCAAATGAACAAGGAACGCTTTTTCACTATTCTTGTAGCAGCAGAATCCTTATTGATTTAAATTCATGCAATTTTTTAAGCAGAAGGAAATTTTTCACAGTTCACCCAATCGGCTGTGCAGTCAGGGTGAGCCCAGGATGTTGTGTGCGCCCAATGTATTACTGTGTTAAAAAAAGCAATTAGGCACATTTGTGCAAGAGAACATCTCCTAGAATTGTTAAGCAGAAGGAAGGAGATCCACCTTCTAGCTCAGGAAGTCCAGAAGCCTTAAACAGCTGTACGCAGGTTATAGTAAGGGAAGATTTACCTTGCTTTTGCAACCAGCTCTTTTCAGAAGTGGACTCCTTTTTAAAGTGTACTCTATCATCGATGATAATCAAACCAAGATTATGCTAGATATTTTTCTTCCAAGAACAATATTGCTTATGTTTCGAATTTCGAAGGTTTTACTGTTTCTTATAATATTAGTGGTTCATCAGACTTATAAAAATTAAATAAAAATATTATTATTATTTTGGTTTTGTCAAAAAATGGTGGATTTGAATGTGTGCAATTTCATTAGCTTAGCTGTCACGAAAGCTGCTTCCTCCCGTTCTGACCAATGTCACTTTTACACACAGGCACTTGAAACAGCTTTTTTTTAATGGTTCTGCTGCTTAGAATTAAAGTGAGATAAACCAACCTGAACTCCCTGTTGAGCAGAAAATTCTACAGTAGAAGTAATTTGGATGTTGTCTCCCTTTCAGCTTTGGATCTAACTAGGAAAACAGCGTCTGAATATTCTTTCTTGGCCGTAGCCCTGAGGACAGGTGTAACAGTCCCACTCCCTCTGTCTAACTGCATCAGGTCCTACCAATGGGAAAGCAGTCCAGATGCAACCTCCGTACAGTAGACAAGCAAGACAGAAGCACCCACGGGGGAGCTGGTTTACGTCTTGGCACTCAGTGAAGGATATTGTTTTCAAGGATATTGTCAATTTGATTAGGTTTTATTAAGTTCAGGGTATGTATGATAGCATTTGTTTTTAGAGGACATCTTTGTCAAGAACGAAGTCAAAAAGCCATGATGGGAAGCCAGTGTCCCTCTCCCACATTCCCTGTCTGCTGTTCTGCTGTGTTACCCTCAGCAGTACACTTTGCTTTCTTGTGCTTTCACCACACTCCTTGACTGCCTTTGAAGATCCTTTCAAAATACTGTGTCAGAGCAAAAAGCTCATTTGTTCACATTTTTATTCACGTGCAATCTCAGAATAAGGCAACATGGAAAATGAGCTGTTGATAATGCCTTTCTGAGTTTAGAGAAAAATATAGATAATTCTGTCTCTGTATAAAAGCAAATAGGTGTTGCCTATCCTAAGAAAGTCCTTCTGATTCTTAATAAACAGGTACAAATTTTTGGCATTATATTTTTTTCTTGTTAAGTCAGATAGCAAGAGAAACTTCTAAAACTTTGTTGATCAGAAATGCAAATTCTTATCCATCCCTGCTTTTTAATTAACTTTTTAATTTTCAAATACAAAGATAGTGTTGATGATGACTGGTAAGCTTGGGCTGACAGATGTACTGATGTGCTGTTCTTTGGAAATCTTCAGAGAAATGAATCTCAGGGAACAAATGAAATGATAACGGGATTTCAGTTCATCAGGGTTCAATTCTACAACATAAATGTTCAGTTTCACAAATTGTTTCTTAAAGGTCTTCTTCTGTAACACATAGAACTACTCAAGACTCAAATACAGTTAAAATTATTATAGGTTTTTTCACATATCATTGTCCCATTCCCAGAAAGGCACCATCAGCATCAGAACTTCATTATGCTCTTCACCAGGACTGAGGGGGGCAATATTCACCCTTTGTAACTCTATATAGATGCTTTTAGAGCTCTGAATCACTTTCCTAACTTTTTCTATATTGTCTGTATAGGAAAGCTGGAGTCCTAAGTAAAGGTGCCTGTACTTCAGTTAAACGGTTACAGCAACCTGAAGTAGACTATGTAAATACTTACTGAAACCTGTATGACCCACAGTGAAGATGTACAAAGTTCTGTTTCTGGCTGAAGGAGCATAAAAGCTAATTTAAAAACAAAAAAGTGAACGTAACTTATATAACTTATTTACTCAATATAGGGTGTCTTAATAGAGAAAGTAAGGCGTTCCTTAAGATCCACAAAGTCATCACCTGGCAGTGCTTACTTTTTTACAGGTGGAGACTGGAGCACCATGCACTGAAACACAGAAAATCTACCGTCTCTAAGTCCATAATGCAGCACTGCTATATATTCCTTGTATTAGCACTTTAAATACAAGGGAAATATGCATTATCATCCATTCCGTTTTCATCTGCCACTAAACAGCCAATTTCTTTTTGTTTTCCAACCATGCTGTCACAGAACATGGGGTTAGATAGAAGAAGTTGGAAGGACCCAATTGGGGAATCCAGAGAATTCACACCTTGAATTAGACATGGAATAACTTTGGAGAAGTGGTCACAGAGGGATCGAGAAGGGTGGTGTTAGTGGCTGCACTATAAATGAGATGCTGGGGGCTGGGTCCTGGAGGTGATTGTAAGGACTCTTCCACTGGTATCAGCAGCAAAGAAGTCTGTAGGCTGGTGTGTGTGGCAAAGCTGTGAAGGATAAGGTTAGTCTCAAAGGAAAAATATATATTATATAAGACTAATAACATTAACACTATTTTTTAATAATGAAATTTAATTTAATAATGAAATTTAATAATAATGGACTCCGTATGACTGACCCTCTGCTGCAGGTTGCCAAGGTTTAGATTGCTACAGGGTGGCAAGGATCCCTGTTCACCAGGCTAGCGTATGGAGGCTGCCTTCCAAAGGCATCCTACTGCTGATGAGAAAAATAAGGTAGCATAGAAAGGAACCATAACAATTAGTGGATTAAGACAAATCATTTAATATTTCAAAGTAATTTTTAATTGCACAGAAATGTTGATTTTTCTGTTTGCTCTTCCACCCTTACATGCCAACCACATCTTTTATTTTGAGACAAAATGGAAACAGAAAACAAATCAACAGAAAATATTTTAGCTTGAGCAAATTCCTACCTGGCAGAAGACTGCATCATGGGACATTATGTATGTACCTATACACCTAGTCCATCAATCCATATACAGAGGTTCAAAGAATCATAATTTAATTTAGCCATGTCATAGACCTGATCGATTTTAATCCACAGAAACAAAAGATGTAGATGTCTGTGGCTCTGCGTTGCCCCTATTAGTAACATACAGCATCCACAAAATCTGATATCCCAGAAAGATTGTGCTGCTTCTGATCCTCACTGAGACAGAAAAAGAAGGGGGAGAAAAAGAAGGCTCCTGCTTTAATGCTGACAATATATTAAATGAAGAAATTAAATGAAACAATTCTGGGAGGGTATATATATAATGATAAGAAAGCAAACTAGCAGTGGTTACATTTTCTATGGTAGACATAATTGATATGTTTGTTGCCTGTGATTCACACATTATTTTAAGTTTCTGAGGGGGATTTTTATTGCAAAATATTCTGCATTTTAAATACTATTTAATTATGGTTTGTTTCCTTAGGGATTATATCACCATGTGATTTTAATTTGTTATATACCCTAAGGGGCAGCATATTTTCAATTATGAAATATTTCCTCCAGAAACAATAATGGTTCAATGATTTATTGCAGGATCCTATTATAAGGTGCCTCATACAAGTGAAATCTGAAATGCAATTGGCTTAACAATATAGTATAGGCAGGACTAAAATGCATGTGAACTGAGCATATGGGCCTTTTTCACAAAAATCATATTTATATACTTTCATCCTTTGCATAATACTTCAATTATTATATCTTGAAAAAAGAACTTGGAAAGCTGAGAGCTATGAAACATTTACATTATTATCTCTTCAAAAAGTTCATTTTTGGACAAGTATCATTTGGATAGGGATTAACTTAATCAGAGATTTTGAATCTTCTTTACTTTAATTTTTAATCTCTTTTTAAAAATATGTCTGAATCTTAAAAAGGCCTAAACCTGTAGTCACAAAGCACCGCTTCAAAAAAGGGGGAAAAAAAAAGAAAAAAGAAAAAAGAAAGTTTTTAAAGCAGCCACCAGCTGTAAGAGAGATAGTGCAAGCAGCAGATTTGTGACAGAGTGGAGCATGAAACCCATCAGCTGATGAGTGAAAATCCCTGGTTTCTAATTAATCGAGGTACACAGGCCAAGGGATGAAGAGGATCAGGGAAATGAAATCAGGAAAAAGATACCATCAGTCATTTCTGCGGCCCATTGTCATACTTCAGAATCTGCTGTAATGAATCACTCAGGCATTCCACAGATACATTCAAATGGTGAAGAAAATTCATTGTCCGGTGAAGAGTGTTTGATAAAAATCTTTCTTTTCCCCCCTCTTTGTCAGAAGCCTATGATCAGAAAAGGAAATCCAGACAGCACAACAGGTGTGCTTTTGCAAGCCTGGTGAAATCTGCAAATGAACGGAGGCACTAAAGAATTTTTTTGTACTAAAATTTCACCAAAATGAAAAAAGTAGCTTGTAAGAGCAGGCAGTGGCAAAATGCACTGAAAACAGCTGGAGATTAAGGGGATAAAATGAATAAATGCTCTTCTGGTTGAGAAGTTTCTGTCCCTATGAAAATCTTCTTATATGGGAAGGGTGACCAAATAATTTTTAGAATATTTTTGCTGAGTTTAGCATTTCAAGATATTGACATCTGCTTTGAAGAGTTATTAATCCATGAGCTAGCTTCAATTTAAGACAGCATTAAATTGCCACTCTAAAATTTGGGGCGTGGGTGGGGGGAAGACTCTGTGGAATCTACCTTTTTAAAAAAGGGGCAGTTTAGTTTAGTTTTGTTCTCAGTTACTTGATTTCCTTCAAAGACAGAACCAGTGCAATTAAAAACACATAGGTTTTGTTTTCCTCTGTTACATGCCTGTACAAGCACACACTCATGCAATTACCACGAACAGGGAGATGTCTACATTTTGGGTATCTGTTCATTTCTCTCCAGTCAGACTTGTCCGAAGCTTTTAGAACTCATTAAAAGAATAGACTGAAATTCTTCACAAATTTAAACCCTCTTTATTTAAAATTTGGGATAGCATATCTTCATTCTTCTTCCTTTTTGTTTTGTTTATGGCTCAACTTTTCGACCCTGAGCAGCTCTTTTACCACTCTGTTCCTTAAAGTAGTGTGTACCATTACATGACACCAGAATATAATTGTTTTTAAATAATCAGGTGCTAAGACATATAAGGATGGCTGATTCATTTTAGATTTAATTACCATAATATACAATTTTGCTGTCTATAGTATCAATCACTGAGACACTTTATAGTTGATAATATTAAAATGGCAACAATAATGAGAATTCTGCTTCATGATGAAAATAATTTTAATCATGGGTAGATTACAAATCCATTTACCATTACTGTTACAGAGAATTCTATTATCTACCTCCTATTGTGAAAGATGCTTAAACTTGTTTTTAGGAAATGTAAAAGATTATAGAAGCATGCTTTCTATGCAGTTTCTATCACAGTAGAGTAACAAGAACCTGCTTAATACCAGAAACTGTTCAAGATGAAACTTGCCAAGTGAACTTGTAGCTGCATCTCTGCATGAACATATGCCTGGCTATGCAGATCTATTTATAGGCCTGAGGACAATATTGGCAGCTGGTTTAGATTCTGGCCACGATTCACAAACAGTACTTGGCCAGGTGACCAGCTGCGGCCTCTGCAATGAAGGTGTATCACTGACTGCTAGCTCCAATCTAACCTATAGACTATACACAAGTAATTAGTTCTTCTGGTGGCTGTACCTCTGATGTTTTGCTGTGATTATAGACATATTATCTCACTTTTTTTTTCTTTTTTTTTTTTCTTTTCATGCCAGTCATTGCCAGTTATGAATCTAAACAAGTACTGTTACAACAGGGCTGCCATCAGGTAGGTATTAACTGTGTCCCCTCAACAATTACACTAAGACTGGTATGGGGATAGAGAACTGAATCCCACAGTCTACCTGCTCGCAAAGTACTGATGTGGTTGGAATGGTTGAAGGTCTCAGACAAATTTCTATTAAAAAAATGCTAAGGTGGAACCCCAAACCCTAAATGTCATTAGTTGGCATCTTCAATGGGAAACGTGGCTGGGTCAGAAGAATTGGACAGGGGAATTTTTCAGGCTGGAAGTGATTTTTCCAGGACTGCACATGCCACTACTGTATCCTTGCAGTGCAGGAGGAGCTGTGGTGTCCAAGACCTGGTCTGCTCCAATTTCATTTAAAACAAACAAAGAAATCTCACTGAGGTAATTTGAATACTGGATTTTAGACAGGGTCTTGTTTTGCTGAAACAAATAGCATAAGTTTCACCCTGTTGAACCTCTTCCTGGAACCATGGGTGACTATGTGTGCATGTATACATTAGCATTGCTTTGATTATATAATGTAATGAGCTCAGTGGATTTATTCTGGATTTATAGTATGGATCCTCAGAACAGAATTTGGAACAGTATCTTGTCTTTAAGATGCCAGTTTTGTAAATGCTTTTCTTTTCTTAAGGATACTGATGAAAATTTATTACTGATTTATCATGCGTAACTGCAATGGAGTCAGATTTTTCTTTTCCAGCTTCATCACTGTTTCCAAATGGACATTAATTTTATTTTTTTTTCTAAACTTAGTAGAGAATCAGCTATCACCAAAGTCCCCAGGAGCTCATTTACTGGTGTGCAAACTGCGCCCCACACTGGTCCCCTGCTTTGGAGGAACTCAAAGAATAAATTAAATTTCCAGAGACAGCGAGCTTTATAATCCTGGCCTACTGCTCTCCCTTCCTACTTGCATAATTTTTGTCATTCTGAGCTTCATTTTCCCTGTTTGGACTCTCCTGCTGACCAATGAGTCAGGGGGGAGGCACACTGGGGCTCGGGCAGTCTGGGAGCACGATTTACGTGGAGCAATGGGAAAATAGTAGATGGATACAAAAGCAACAATGCAGGTTTGTAAAACTGTCTGCTTATGGAGGAAAATTGTAAAATATAGTGTCTGCATCTTAATTTGCATGAGATATACCATTAGTAAAACGAACAATAACAAATGTAGAATCAATCTTTTTTTTTTACAAGAAACATATTCGATGGTTTTTATTACATAGTTCTCCTCAAATATACTGCTGCTGAATGTTGTTAAACAACCATAATTTGTTCTAAACAATAAATCTGTGGCTTTTCTTTATTTTTTACTTTACATTTAAAAAAGCATGAGATGAAAAAGAAAAAAATCACAACTTTACAGGTACCACAGTCTTCTTTGAGCAAAAGTAAAATAGAACAGCAACAAAAGAATCCTTTTAATCAGGCTATTTTGTAACTCAGAAAGACTATTTGGAAAGCTTTTTATCAAAGTGATTTTCTGCAGATAGCTTATAGGTGATCAGGATAAAACCCCACAGCTTCACCACTTCAAATATTTATCATATACATGTTTGCTTGAATCTTGATAAGGGTGAGGTTTGGGACTTATGGACACTGAGATAGGATGTCACCTGAGACATTCATCTGATTCTGAATGCAGACAGAAAGAAAGTGCCTAGGAGAGGCCAGAAGAGAGAGGGAGGGAGAGAGTAAGGGATAGTTGGAATGGACAGCCCTTGTTCCCAGCTCTAATATCCCACTGCAATTATTTTGTGGACATCCACTCCTTGCCTGCACAGGAGATAGGGCTATAAGTGTATGTTATTTTTTAATTACAAGGGGGTAGAAAAAATCCTGATGATGGGCTGGAAGGTGCCATTGCATTGTTATTTTTTTCTCTCCCTTCGTTTGCTGATTATGTGAGCTGGGCTCCTTTGCTAGCCGATGATAAGCAGAATTTCCATGTTCTCTGCATAATTAATCCATCTCTGCCTCTCTTCATGCCAACTCGCCCGTTATCGCCGGCACATGCCTGAATTGCAAAAGAATCCGCTCTTCAATTGGAACTTATTGATATTCTAAGAAAAAAAAAGAGAGAGGGAAAAAAACTGAAAATCCTTAAGTTTAAGCCGCAGATTTTTAAATGGATTAATTTTGCTGCAATCGCAGCCATCTAAGGCGGGAAGGCAGGCAGAGCAAATTGAAAGCATCTCCATGTTTGCAGAATTGGGTCCAGAATGCTGAAATGTACTGGCACTGTTCTCTTTTAAAGTCAGAAGATTACCATTCATTTACATCACATGAAATACTTTTTTATGCTAGAAATATTCAAGAGACGTTCCTTAAATGCCTGCTAATGCTAGATAACATTTCTAACTTTCAACATTTTGCTAGACTTTGATATGACATGATAGGAATGCTTGCCAGTGAGGAATATTATATGTACCAGTAATCTCTTTTTATCACATATTTAGATTATATCATCCTCTTCTTCAACCGTCCTGAAGTAGTCTTTAAACAATGTACTCAGTGTCGCAGGCTCCTATTTAGTACAGCTACATGAGTCAAACTTAGTAGGGCATATTTAGACTTTGTCTAGTACGAGGGGTGTTTTAAGTGCCAATACACTATTAAAAAAAAATAACAGTTTATCCTTTTCTATCTTTCACAAAGTTAACTTGCATTTCTTAGCATTTTTTCTACATTTAGAGTCTCTGCGCTCACCTCGTTTATAGCACGCACCGTGTTTTGTTATTTCGATGCAGCTCTTGGGGATTGTACTTACAGTTTGAAAGGGCTCAGCTGTACTCCATAGCAGCCTGGTATTGCATGTGGAATAACGAGAGGTAGGAGGGAGCTTGGACTTTGCCTCTTCTCCTTTTTTTTCTCAAATATTATAAAAATCCAAACATTCTTCTCCTTTTGTTTCTTTAACAAAAAATTCACCTCCTTCATTTCCTTGACCCTAGGAAGCAGTGGCATTCAGCAACACCGAGAGATTTCTTTAATGCCTCAGCTAAGCCATAACGTATCTGGCATTCCATGTCCACATGCTAGAAATCAGCAATTTATGCTGTTGTAGAAGGTAATGTTGACACTCACAGCTAACAGAGGGGGAAAAGTTGCTACATTGACTGCAAATGGAGATTTAGCTGTTAGGAAATCTTTGTCATTATTAAACAGACCTCTTTCATTTTAAAAATACATGGGAAAGAAATAAATAAAAAAAAGGATCAGAGGAACTGGCAGGCACATATTGGAATGAAAAAAATAAGAGATGAAACAATAGTATTTGTGGCAAAATCTGTTTCAGATACAAAAGAACGAGTTTAATACATGGTTGGGCCATCTTACCATATAAAATTAGCACCTGTTATGAAATGTGCATCACACATGTAAGTGTTCCAGTTTGGATTTTCAGGCAATAAAAAGCACCACGCAGGAATGACTAGTGATCACATTAGGATATGTTTTTATGTAGCAGAATGAGAACAAAGGTTTTCCAGTTGCTTCAGAATGATTGACAGTTCTAAGGCACTAGTGAACTTGAGGATATTTGTGGCATATTATAATATTAACGTTACGGTTACGGCAAAATCAAAATGTTTATAAATGCTTTTTATAAAAAATTAGTTATGTTCGCATTCATTCAGCTCTATTAGCTCCTAAGAGAAATAGTTGAAACCACATCTAAAAGAACTAAAATTTTTAAATCACCTGTGAAATTGTATATTTAACAGACAAATACAACCTCTAGAGAAAGGAATTTCTGTGTCCTTTCTGCATATATCTGTAGCCTAAATAAGTAAATAAGTTAATAGTCAAATAGTCAAAATGCTTGATACGTGCATTTCCAATTGTATAATGTTTTTAGTGAAAACCAACAATTTCCAGCCTAATTTGGGAGGAAAAAAAAAAAAAAAAAAGACAGATTACACAAACTGCATATTAGCACAGAATTTCCTAATCTGTTACAGGGAATTTCTGACTCTTTTGAAGTCAATCGCAAAATCCTTATTGCCTTTAGCAACACCTACAATTAACTTCAATTTTATTACTAAAATAGGGTTTAATTAAGCTTACGCTACAATCAGTGTTGATCTTTTCTAACAAAAAGGCTCCTCTATGAATTTATACTGCAAACTTTCAGGATTTATATTTCTATACTCATATAAAAATATTTAAAACAAGCTAAACTTATTTTAGCTAAAAGTAAATTTTAGCTATCAATTAAAATGTATGCCTTTTTATTCTTTATATATATTTATATTCTATCTTTTATATTCTCATTATATTTTACACAATAATACTAAAATAATACTGCTATATTATATATGCAAGTACATTGTATTGAAGGTTGCATTACAGTAAACATATACATCTTTTACACATAGAAGTTAGGATATTTTTCTTTTTTTACTGATTTAGGAACCAAAATTTCTGCCCGAATACTTTGGAACACTTTTTGGCATGGCAGTATAAGATGAATACTATTTGCACCTGAACAGATTGTCAGCAACCGCAGCATGCAGGAAAAAGGGGGTTTGCAGTACAAACTCATCTCCCAGTTATTAATATTTCAGCATTATTTTTCAAATGATAACTGCAAATTTCTCAAGCTCCTTGTTACCAATTTCAGTATTGATTTGGCATTATAGGAGATCAACATGTAGCAAAAACCCCTGTGGTCAGGGGTCAGCACAAATGTTACCCTAGTTTAGAAGCCTAGATTCAATGCAAAGTAAATGACTGCAATTTATCCTTGAATGGCACTGCCTGGCATTAATCTACCCCTCAATTTCATAACTGGAAAGCAACTGTAAATGAACTACCAACTGATTTGTAAATGTTACATAGAGGAATTTCCTTGCTTCTTCCAAAAATATTCACTCTGTTTAATTTAGAGTTTCTGATTCTGTGCAGTATAGGAATTCTATTTATTGTGCTGGGGATCATGCGGGCAGTTACACAGTGTCACCCATACTAAGGAAGCTGGAAACCCATGTAAGTTCCCATGTGCATGCCCGCTGCATATTGGGCCACCAGATATGATGCTACAACATAAGTGACAGATTTGAACACACATTAGATGTGGTCAAGTGATGAATCAGGATCCTATAGAATGCCATAGGAATTTGTCAGACTGGATTCAGAATAACATATTTTTATTGTTTGTCCAGATGTGTATGCATCATCTACAATGTAAAGACTCACTGATCTTTAGAATAATTGGAAAGCCTTTGTGTCTATCCACTTTCTCCTTCCTGAAAACACGAACAGTAAACCCCTCACTCTGGAAGTCTGGCAATGGGCGTGGCTCTGTTTTTATGTGTTCAATGTGTTAATTCTAGAAAGAAGGACTAGGAAACCAGTTGTGATATGCGGCCCACAAAGACAGATCCTTGAAAACCAAGGAGACAAAGTGCTGTAGACAAGGACAGAGATATTTAAAAATAAGTGGGTCTGATGATTTGTCAATAAAAATCCTTGCATAGATTTCATTAAGACATCTTGGCATTTTGTTATTATAACAACAATTCAAGGAAAGAATAATACAAAATCTTAATTTGGTCCACACATGTAACCAACTTCTATAAGAAAGAGTGGGCAAATGCAATGAGAGCCTATCTTTGGAAAGGAGCCTTGGTAGGTATCTTTAAATGATCTTCAGCGTAAGAGATAATCAGTCAGATGACATGCACATGCAACCTATTACTGTGGATATGTAGCACTGACAGCTTTCTAGGCAGCTATGAGGGAACAAATAGATTCCATGTGAAGAAACAAGAAGTCCAGCTGGATAATGTCACACTTTGTTTTAATATGAATAGATTTGAATTTTCATATTATATTTTGCACAAAAATCTACCCTTAAGTTCAAATCTGACCTCCAGGATGAACTATCAGCAGCCACAGTAAAGAAATAACTTGCCAGATGTTATTACACTTGGTAATTATTGTTTAAGATAACTGTTTGTCTAAGAAAATATGAAATTTTCCTACGTGCAAAATATTTTACATATTCAGATGCTGCAATATCGTCAACAAGGTATCCATCACACTCACAGTGACAGATCCAGATCTTCCATTCCTTTCCCTCTCTCATTGGTTTTCCCCCGGACTTCAGGAGAGAAACAAAGCATTCACAATCCTAAGTGCCTTAGTTCTATGAAAACATAGTGAATGGACTGCAGATGAATGCCACAATCTCTCTTACAGAACAGGACATGATAAGTAAAATGCTGAATTTACTTGCAGGGTACAACTCATCCTGACACAGAGCTACAAAAGTGTTGTCTGTATTAGAAAAACTTATAAACCAGAGTTTTCAAGGACAGACGTTACAATATAGGCACAATATGTGTATTTTTACCACTGTACAAAAAAAAACCAAACCAAAACACCAGAAAAAAGTAGAGGAAAACATAGCTTTTCCCAGCATAATAGATTCACAAGGGAATATTTGCATGAAAAGCCCATAAATACACTCAATCTTTGGCTAAGGTTGCCGATACAGAAAAAAATATATAATTTCCTGGAACCAGGAATGCCATTGTGTGCTTTATGTACTCACCTTGATAGTTTGTTATTTGTTGAGAGCTGAGTAGAATCAGAATCAGATTCAGCCATCCCCTCTGGCCTTGGGGCAGTTTGACTCAGGAACAGGAGAGGAGTAAACCAAATACTTTCTTTATTGTAAGTGCTTTGTAACATTCACTGCTCAGTGATACACACATGAAGCTGCATTCAGCAGGGCTTTCCAGACCAGTACTTGATGACAGGACTTGAAGATGGCCTTTGGCAAATGAAAGAGAGGCAAGTGTTCCAAAGCTAAAAGGCCAAAAAGATGCAGGCACTAAAACAGCAAATAGAGAAATAATGGATGATTTTTTCCAAACTACGGGAAAAGAAGATTGTCTTTCTTGGAGTAACTGTGAAACACAGGAACAGGCCACTGAATATTTTTCCCTTTTGGTGCCACATCTGTATGACTTTGCGGTTGCTTGTTTACTGATACATCTCAATAATGAAGCACAAATCACTAGAGGAAAAACTTTCTACTGCAGATCTGTTCAGAGGCAGATTGCAGCCTGGGAATAGAAAAGGCAAAGCCGTAGAGTTGCCAACATTTGACAAATCACAGTAAGCCTCTTTGCCTCACTGAGAGAGAGCAAGGGGAGCCCAACTGTCTGAATCCGTGGCATCTAATGAGTAGGAGCAAAATTATTTCCAACTATTAACAAAGAAAATTTCATTTTTTTTCCAAAGCTACATTTCCTATGGGCCATTGCAGCTCATAACAAAATTAAAGCTAAAACCTGCACAGAACTGAGCATATTTTTTATTTTTCCATTTGAAATCTGGGATTATTTCCTCCAGGCATTTGGAAGGACAGTGCTACCAGGACCTTGTCTGCCAGTAAAACTCAGTTTTGGAAACCATCATCAGTCAGCATGAAAATGGGTCTAATGCTATGGAAATGAGCTCGTTACTATTATTTTTTTTGCTGGCACTCACACAATTTGTTCTTTTAGAATTTTGAAAAGCGAGACATGAATTGCAAAGAAAAAATGATTTAACAATATTATACAGTCAGTTGCTAATTACTGAGCAATCCAAACCTGCGTCTGGAATGACATACTCAGACATCCAGCTGGACCACAGGCCATATGCTATCCTAGATCCTCACACATAGCTCCTGCTTCTGTCAAACACTGGAATACTGGGTAAAAAGTTCAGTGTACAGATTAAAATATGGTCAGAGCTGTATATCTGTAGATACTTTAAAAAGAATAACGAGTATCTGCAGCCTATAAATAAAAGTAAAGCATGAGAGTCGTAGACAGTAAGGTAGGAAATCACTGTGAATCTTTACATTTGTTTCACTTTTGTCACTTTGTTTGGAGCAGAAGTGTCCAATAACTCCAGCGCTGTTCTTTCTCCATAAGGAGGTTACTTACAGAGATTTAGAATGTTACTTCATCCTAGTACCACATTTCAGCTGCCATGAATGATGTTTGTAATTGTTCAATGTAATAAATGAAGTTTATTATCTACTTATTGATCCCAAGGTATGATACTTGGCAGAATGAAACATAAAGAAAATGCTAATACAATGCAGTAAGTTTTAATGGTGCAAATCCAAGGATAATAATACTGCTAAAAAAATTATTCCCCTAAGTAGGAAAATTCATTTACCTTTACCTCTACATTTCTGCTTGGTGATAGATAAAATATTAACTTTTAATTTATTCGAATTGCATTCCTTATCATGTACTTTTCAAAATAAAGATCCTCTATGTTAAAAACTACACATTTATTTAACTAAACCAGATATATCTTCTTGCAAAAACCAAGATTTCATTAATTATTTTCTCACAGTATAACTATTTCCTACATTTATATTAAATTATCTTGCATATATCAAAAATGACCTATTATAAATGAATTGTGAAATAACTCTGGGAAGCTTTTAAATATAGGTCTCTGATATCTATTTGCACATGCCCATTTTGCTTATCTGTGTTGCAATTACAAATTATTTCATCCTGAATCAGTGATTTAGTGTTGACCAAATAAATCCAAAGTTGTAAACTACTCTTACAATTGGTTGCAATAAGGTAATAAAGCAGAGGAATCTGCAAGTTTAGAACATTTGCAGGAAATGAGCCTATGCCACACAGTCCTTTTGAATGTTTATTTGTAAACCCGACTTGCTTAAAATTGTGGCTGGTGAAAGCAAGTATTTTGTGAGTTTTGCATAACAAAAGACTACAGTGTCATGACCCAAAAACATCCTGCAACTTATATCAAGAATTGCTTTAATGATGTTTTAGATCATCTTTAATTCTTACTCTTGCAAACAATTCACAAGTATGGTCATGTAACTACATTAAAATAAGCGACATATAAGCAACCAATCAAAGCAGAAACTCATAAAGGAGAAAATATCATAGCAGAAAGATTTGTTTTACACATTTTAAATTCTTCCACTGTTATTAGGAAAAAAAATGGTCCTTCATATACAAATACATTAAGGACTAGATAACGTGTTTTGAGGACTCTGATTTAAGAACAAATCCTCTATGATTTGGGCTAATATTCTTTATGCAGCTAGTCAACATTGTATCTGTGAAATAGGAATTTGAAAGAAAGATTATTATACTAGCTTAAAGCTGGATATTTACACATTCGCCTCCCATACTCATTAAACATTTTCATACAGAAAACAGTAAAGAAAAATCCTATGGAAAGCTGAAACCCTAAGTAACTCATTTTCCACTTTAGGAGAAGAGCCTCAGTGATCAGTAGGAGCTTTATTATTGTTTCATTTGCAGGAATTATTAGCTTTTTCTTAAATTGTTCTGTTGCAAATCTGAAACATTCAGGATTTCATATTGCAGTAATATTTAATACAGAACTGAGAACTGCAAGATAGTTTACAAGTGGAGTTACTATTACACTTCTTGTAACATCTTTCCATTGAAAAGCTAACAGGCTGGATTAATTGATTCTTGATAAATGTTTCTTTTTAAAACCTGCTGTTTTCCATGTAGCAAAACATAAATGCTACCTACCGTACCAGTATTACTCTGTTTTCAAATACTGCTTTTCTCCCCAAAAAGTTTATGGAGCAGATGCCTTGTCTGCATTCCAAGGTACTAATTCATGCTATAATAGCTGAACAAACCTGGGAACTTTAAAGAAAATGCATTTACTGTTTGTGTGGGAACTAAAATCCCAGAGAGATTCTTGAAACTCAACAATGTCGTAATAAATGTTTAGACTGTAAAACATAACATATGACAGATACAATTAATTTGAAAGGGAAAATAATTTCACATTTTTAAACTGAACATGCATTTACTCGCAAATTACATTATAATCACACCACTTTGTCCTCCCTGTTCGTGATGCATAACAATAGAAAAACCTTAAGAGAAATCTGCAAAATGCCTGATGAAAGTATAAATAGTATCCAGCATTACTCAATTTAGTTTTAAATTATTATAAAAATTTAAATAGCTAGACGGTATTGATCTTTAAAATAAACGTGTACTTTAAAGGTGACAACATGTAGTATAGCATGTCTACATTCAAATTATCTATTGCTTTATTATTAATGATTAAGTGCAATTATTAATCATGCTATTAAACTTTTTATAGTCATCTTTAGATATCTTCAAATAAAAGTGTGGGGGGGTTTAAGTTAATATGTTCATAATCCAGTGAACAGTGAACAGAGGAAATTGCTTATTTTTTCAGAACATGTAATTTGGATTTTGCTCAGAAAAAAATTGACTATTTTAAGAAATACAATTTCTGAAGCCTATAGTATTACGTACTAGGTAGTTGATGTTGCTTAGGGCTTAGGCATCTTGACTCAGAAGACAGAAGTATCCTTTTCTTTGATATGGACATTTTAATTCAATTTTCTGCTCTATTCAAAAGTCATGTTGAATATCTAGATCTTTTGTTTCAAAATGTCAGTCCTGACCAGCACGTGAATTAAATACAGTCTGCACAGCCTCAAAACATGGAAACTATGCTGGAAAAGATTTAGTTAAGAGTTTGCCTCTTTTAGGTCTTGAAAAAGCACAAGGGCATCTGATTAAGCAAGTTACTTTACTAGGGTTTAAATGCAGACAATGTGAAGTCATATAATTCTTGTCCTGCCAGCCTACAGTCCCAGGCATTTCTAAATTAACGTTACTACATGTGTAATTCTTACAGAATGGATTTTGATCCACTCCATGCCCCTGAGTAGCTACATTTTGGGTAGGAGGAAAACCTTTTTTTACCTCATTCTCAAAGTGATTGGCACAGACAAGGCTTTCACTTGCCCCAGGTCAGCTCAGGAGTTGAAGGTGAAGATGCTGAAACACAGCAGGTAGAAAGTACCAATTTGCCTCATCCTGAGGAAAATAGCAGTGAAGATATTCTTCAGGAAAGCAATCTTAGGAAAAGCTGAGGAGGTGCAAAAACTATGCTCATCATGTCTAATACAGCCAATAATCTGCATTTCTGTAGCATGTAAGTGGACTGTATAAGACAAACGTATGTGGACAAGGGGTTACAGGAAGCTGATAAAAACACACTTCTGAGTGGAATGTGTGCAGAACCAGTAAATGGATTAATTTCATACCAGTTATGGTTATTGATTCCAATGTGTGGGCAACTGAAGTACATTTCATGTACCTTGTACATCTTGCACATCTTTACAAGCTGTGCATGCACATTTATGTATAGGAGTTCCTCCAGTCTTGAGGGCAGGCTCCAAACACTTGAACCTACATTTGCAGTTCCAATGGGTGGACTGGGAATGTGCCTGTTTGGGAAGTGGCCTGGAACAATTTTGCTACTGTTACTCACTTGGTGAGCAGTTCCGGAAAAGAGTGCATACACCAAAGCAGTTGCCTGCATCAGGAGAAAATGCTCAGTGTTCTGCAGACTGGAGATTTGTCAAATAGGACCCTATGCCAGGCGAACTGGATTTTCTTGGCAGTTGCTCATACTATGCATGAACATTCTTGGGACAGTATAAAATGCTCTAAAATTAAAAAATGTACACCACCAAGGAAAGACGCTATAACTTCAGGTGGTCATATATCACTGTGTTCCTACTCTCATTTAAAAATTAGTTTCCAGAATATATGCTTTGGTTTCAATGAGTGTTTTAGAAGTATGATGCCATTTAAGGAAGACCCTGGAATAAAAATGGTGGACAGGACAAAATATTTACCCTTATATGGTAAACACAGAAGAACTTATTCCTAACTGCACTTATTATAATTTCTGCAGGAAGTATTTGAACACCCTCAAACACATTTTGATTGCTGATGTGAATTTTCTAATGAGCCTGTTTGTGTTCATCAGCACTTTAGAAAAGAAGTAAACAGAAGTAAACAGGGTCTGTTTGTTATGACACTATTTCATAAATTATGTATTTTAGAAAAAGACATTATTTTTCAAAATATGTATCTTAAGAAGTTTTGAAAGATTGCATAATTTGCATCTTGGATAATGCATTTCTCATTAATAAATATATAAATCATAAATAATTTATTCATACAGTGTAATGTAGCAGTTTATTGCATAGTTCGTGAATTTTGTAATTAGGGAATCCCATGATGAAAAAATAGCACAATATTAATTACCAGCACCATCTGTGCTAAACAATAGGAAAAACAATATTTTAATACAATGACTTCATGCATGTCAGTTATCTTCAACATTAAATGCTGCAGTTTTGTTGATGTGGTTTACCTTCTACTCATTTAAATAACTGATGTTCTTACAAAGGTTAAAACTATGAATAAATGAATTAAAATTAAATATAATGAAAAACACCAATTGATAGAGCATGGATAAACCTAATTTATTAAATAAGTGCTCATACAGGTATAGGTACAAGTATAGTTAAACATGTATTTTGAAATTTACCCACACATTTCCAAAAAAATATTGTTACCTGCAGAAGACTAATGGTCAACCTCTAAGAGTTGTTTTGAGTTTATCTTTTTAAAAATCATCATTATTCTAAGTACATAATCCTCACAACATAAATATGGAATCCACTCAGTGACATTGTGAGTATAAGTTCCTTTGAAGTACACAAAAGTATTTACAGTACATTTAATATTCTGGGAACTCAGTGAATTTTCCACTGGATCCTGCCATGCTCACTGCAAAAGAAGTGTGAATTTTTGAGAGTTTACTTTCTCTCAATATGATAGGAAAGATGTTATTCTTATACATCCAGGTGCTAATTTTATGCAGTGATTTATTGAGATAAAAAATGTTAGCTAAAAAAAATTACACTTATCAACATACTGCCTTTTTTGAGAAACTGTTGAAGGAGCCAGCCAGGAGTATTGGGATGAGTACAGGATTCAAATTCACTGGTTGAGCTTACCATTGCAAAGTCTTAAATGTAATTTCCTTATTTTCAAAGTCCCCCATCTATATCCATGTCCACATAACCAATGTGAAACATCCTTCTGTCTGCCATCTCTTTTTATTTATTCAATTTAATTATTATTATATTAATTTTAATTATTTAATTAATTATTTCCAACACAACCATTTTCTTTCAGAACAGTGTCATCAGGTTCTGATTATATTTAAACATATGCCCACTATTGTGATTTTTTTTTCTTATCTATCATATAATGGGGCTGTCTATCAATTTGCAACTTTCCCCATAAAATCTGTATTAATCCTTCAGCTCTTCAAGACTTTGTTGTTGTTCATGGATTTCAAATGTAAATGTCAGAACCCTAAAAACCCACAGAAAGCTATGTCCCAGAATAGTGCTTTAATTTTTCCATGTATATACTTTCGTGTAATAAGTAATAAGTAATAAGAATTTATTGCGGGTTTTTATTAAAAATTTTCACTTGCTGAAATACTTTTTCATAGGTATAGTGGGTAACACTTTTTGCAAGAATTCACAGGAGAGGAGACAGCAACGAGACTCCCAAAGCTTTAGGAATTACCCCAACCATTTATTTAACATAATAAAAATTAGCCGTTTATTTACAGCCATCAGCTCCCCTACAGGAGGGCAGTGGGAATTCTCCCAGCCCTTGGGCAATCCGTTTTCCCAGGCCTCCGGTGAGCTACACGCTCTTCTCCAGCAGTGCAACCTGCGCCTGCCGGCGGCGGGAAGGCTGCGCCAAAGGCAGGCGGCTCCCTGCTCTCTGCACAGCCTCTTACCCTTCCTGCGGGTGCCTGATTCTTGCACGCTTTTCCATACCAGACGTGGAGTGCCCTGACATTGCCTTGCTGGAGGAGACTATGGCTTTGCACACTTTGCACTTACCTTTTGCTGGAGTTGGGTGAGAAGACATGGAAATCTCTCAGACAGAACTGTAATGATCTGTAATGCTCCATATCCAAAACAAAGTCATAAAGGAAGGCTTTGCACTTTTGAACTGTGGCATTCTGGTACTTAGCAAATAGAGAAACTTTATTGTGAAATCCCCAGATACTGTCTCAGGAATTCTATAGCCTTGTGCTGTCAGTGGAATTCTGTACAAACTGGATCCATAAGGTATTCATCTCCCTGCCAGGGCTATGTTGGTCTGCTAGGAGAGCAGTAAATCTCATCAGATACTCCATAGGGATGCCTACCATTACAAATTCAGTCTAATTTCTTTTTCTTGCTCATTTTGATGTATGCTTGTGGCCACCACTCCATTTCCATATCAATAATTCTCTAACTAGCCTGGCTATTCTTCCCTCCCAGTGTTTTCTGGGGGTAATTGAAAAGGTTTATTTCGCCCTTGAAATCTAACAGTTTTCTCAGTTGTGAACATGACTCCAGGCTGATATCTCCTTCCATACCTACATCTCTCATATCTTTTTTCAGGCTTCTGTGATCTTCCTAAATTTATTAATTAAAGGGAATCTCCTCAGAAACGTTGTTCCGACTTTTACTTTCTTCTCCTTAAAGAAAAACTCTTCCTTTAATTTTCCATGGCTCATGTTATTCAGTGCTAGCTTTTCCCAATGTCAGTCTAGACTGCAGTCTGGCCATTATGTAGAATTCCCTTCTTCCTCTAAGTGACTAAATGACACCCTTTTTCTGCTGCCTGTATGTCATTACTCTCTCTTATTCTCTTAGACCTAAGGGGTTCTTCTGACAACTGCAGTTTTCTCACATATGTGGATCATTTCTGTGGCTCTGTATGTTTAATTTCGTCTTATCTCATTCCAATATATTATTATAGGCAGTTTTACTCCTGCCTATATAACACATTTTTCACTTTTTAGTGGTGGCTTCTGCTATGCGCCAAGGCTTTTCTTCTGTGGTTTTTCCAAGTCTCCTCAGTTCTCTTTTAAATGTATTTCTCCCATCAAACAATTCTTTGCTCTTTCTCTTTTCTTTTTGGTTGTTCCTCTCTCCTAGTTGATCAATAATTATTTTCAAATGGTGATGCTTAATTGTTTACCTTTTTCAGCTCTTCAATGACTTCTCCCCATCATTATCTTCTCCACTTTTCTTGACTGGGCAAATTCAAAATCTTAGGCTATCCACTAAACACTGCTGGAAAAGAATATATTGTCTCTATCAAGGCAACCTCTCAAAAATATTTCAGTGAGCCAGCTCTTATAGTTCGCTTTTTGATCCTTAGTTTAATTTCTCCTTTGCCTTTTCTTTCTTCCTCACTGATTGTGTTCCATAGTTGACTGTGAGGACATCAGAATGAAAGACGCTTCAGTGTGGAGCAGATCTCACTTGCTTTGATTCTCTAAATAGTTCTGCTGACAATACCCAAGTAGGATTCTGCCTTAGATTTCTGTTATGGTATATTTAATTATCGGACAACACGGAAAAACAATGCCTAAGAAGTATGTACTAAATAGAAAATTGAATATATACAAGTCCTGCCCATGCTCTAGCTTGTCAACTTGAAATTTGACATTTGAATATGACATTTGAAATCTTAAGAGAATTACTAGCTGCAGAAAATATATACTTTTTGAATTATTACTGTACTGCAAAATGCCTAGTTTTTTAAGCACTACATTCACAAACTGCCAGTATAGGAGTGAGGCATTTAATTTGCATTAGAAGTTACAAAATGGTGAAAATACAATCTAGAAAGACAGTAACGTTGAATTCTAACAGGTGAATCCTTGTAGAATTGTTCAACTGCAAGTAAGTATGAACTTACTCCCAGTAAAGATCTGCAGTTGATACCTGGCTGTGCAGTAAGGCAAAAGAGGCACCTCACTAAGAGCCTGATTCAGAGCTAGTGACACTAGGTGTATAGAGGCAAAGCAGTACTGGGGAGGGCTTCAAATATTTTCAATCTCTGGACTACTCTGAACCTTACTGAGCCTCATCTGAGCACTCCTGAAAAGTGAGCAAGACATAAAAAAGCCAGCTACACTGTTCAAAGGCAGCAGCAAGGATACAGGCAGTGGGGCTTACAACTCTGGAACACAACCTCCTGGGATCTTTCCTTCTGCGGCTCATTTATAGTAGTGAAAGTCATTGACTAATTAGAGTACATTGAGAACTGATGGAATATATGCAGACATCCCCAAGCCATATATACTTCTTATATAGATATTCGCTGTATTTGCAGGCTTAATATTTGAGACTGGGAAGCAAAGGCCTAAACTAATCTTGTTCTCCAGCTGCCCAGTGTATGACCATATATAGAGACAAAACTATCTCATTTTAAATGCTATAGCTGATATTAAAAATTAAAGTGTTTTAATTAGTTTGCTACCCCATTTATTGATCAGTTTACCTGATTCTTCCATGACTCCTGACAGAATGCACATAGTAGGATCTCCTTGATGTATTTAAAATGGTTTCCCAAGAATAAGGGAGTATTTTCGACTCTCTTTTCTCACAATGGGAATACTTTTTTGAAGAATGCGTATGTTGTTCAGACACTATGCATCTGAATTATTACCTACACAAAGTGTCCAAGAATCATGAGCTAGAGTTCATTGTTTTATAAATTGGACCCCATTTATGTAAACAATGTATTTAAGAATGCAGGTTTTTTAAAACTTATGTTACATCTAAGCACACATTTTTAGCTAATAGTCTTTGTATAGCTGAGACTTAGAGGTAAGGTATTTATACATTTGTCGGTTAGTAAATAAATCACTTCTAATGAGGCTTTCTAAATAACTATTCTCCATTTTTTCCTTAGGTAACAAAAACATTAAAAGTAGGACATTACTACATTGAGCTAGCAAGCAAAGGTTAGGACAGTTTGTTTCTAAGTTCATTTCTTCTAAAAAAGGAAATACACTTTAAATGCACCAAATTTTCTTGCATTCAGCATCAAAAAATTGCCTGCATATTCACTATTATGGTTGGATGAATTTTTCTGTTCAGCCTAAGAACAAAATATGAAAATAGCGTACAAAAATTAAGGAAATAGGCTATGTGGCATTTATGTCCAGTTATTTTTCAGTTTAGAACAAATGAAAGAAATAGGTAAAAGGTTCAGATTTAATATAGATTAGGGCAGGTGATTGTTTTAAACTTGAATTTGTCATTAGTGTAGTTAACAAGAGATTGTACTCATAATGGAAACTGTTTGCTGCTTGATAATTTTGTTAAACGAGTCAATAAAGGGACAAAACACTGAGCAAACATGGATACCGAGATATCCCTTCTCATCAGAGTCAATCCTTTTATCTGTCACAGTTTCAAGACATGATACTATCAACAGGTTTTTTCAGAAATAAACATTCTGAAATTTCCAATCCAGGCAAAAAATAAAGAATTTAGAGTGATACTTGTACAAAGAACATAAAAGAAAGGGCAGGGAATAAACATTTGGATTAATTATTCTATGTACTGATAGCCTCCAAACCATATTTTTTATGTTCAGGAATGCAAGTAACAGTCAGTTATCCTATCCTAGTAATCTATCCACTCTTTGAGGTGATTAAACTGAGGAAGTGATAACACCTGCTACTTCTCATCCGTGCTTCAAATCCTGTGCTTAAGGTGCTTTTGAAACACAGGGGAGTTTATTCTTATCCTACCCTCAAATTCAAATGTTTCTTCAGTTAATTGATGATAACTTCTTGATACAAATGGTGGACAAACCAACTAGGAGAGGAGCACTGCTGGATCTTGTACTCACCAACAAGGAGGGTCTGGTTGAAGTGGTGACGGTCAATGGCAGCCTTGGCTGCAGTGATCATGAGATGGTGGAGTGCAGGATCCTGTGTGGGAGGAACAGAATACCTAGCAGGACCAGAACCCTGGACTTCAGCAGAGCCAACTTTGGCCTCTTCAATCAATTATTAAGAGAAGTCCCATGGGACAGGGTACTAGATGGTAAAGGGGCTCGAGATAGTTGGTCAACATTCAAGAACCATGAGCACTGGGATCACAGCATCCCAATGGTTGGGAAATCAAGTAAGGGAGCCAGGAGACCAGCATGGTTAAACAATTAATTATCTTCGTCTTATTCAAGTTGGTGGAAGATACATGAGCGTATAGAAGATATATTTATGGGTTTGCAACCTAGACTGAGCTCTTTATCTCCAGTTCTGCATGTAACAAGAGCTTCCAGAATGTGTCACAAAACTAGATACTGCTATTGGATGCTATGTATATTGGTTTAAGACATAAACTAGTCAATGTTAAAATTGTATATACTTGTTCTATGGGCAATCAGTTATTTAAATAAATTTTCCCCTATGGTAAGTGGCTCATCTTGCTTATTTTTCTACCATAAGCATGTAGTTCCTCAGATTGTGGAACATACCATGGGCTGCTGTGCAGTGTTGTTATGTTGCCCTACTTCTCTGTTCAAAACAAAAAATTGTTATGTACTGCTGATGGGAGATAAGGTTAAATGACTTCTTAACACTTTCATACAGTACAAGTAGCTTAGTTTCTCAATATTTGCTAAAACTCTGAATTAAAATAGTTAATTCCAGATAATTTCAATTAAAAAAACCCAAGCCTGGACTGATTTGCCTTTCATATATGATACTGTATTATATGTGAAATTCAAATTAAATTAAATGTATGTCTTAAAGGCCAGTGGCAGGAACAGGAGATAAAAATATATTTTTAAGAGCTATAAGGTTTCATGCACTAAATCCTGAATATCACTTACATACATACGAGTTAGTGCCATAAATAGTGTTCTGATACTTTTGACTCATGGGCATGGAAGCTGGAGGTACACAAATACTGAATGTGAGAAAGTCATACATGTTATACTTCGTAAGTCACTGTTTCTTTAACATTTTAAAATGGAATTGTAACAAGCTGTTCACCAGGCAGTGAAACTGAGGGAACCAGGTCCCTCTAGACTTGCTTGGAAAGTCTTGAAGCTTGAGTGCAGCGTCAAATAGGCTTGAGATGAAACAGGGCCTGGAAGCTGCTTGTATTTAAATGTTACCTTCATCTGAGAGTTAGATCTGTGAAAAAAGGAAAAGAAGAAAGAGCATGAACACAGAATCAAGCAATAACAGCCGAGTGTTGCACAATTGTGCATACTCTACCACTCTTGAACCATCAGGTACTGATCCCAGTTAAGGAAATATTTGTTTGACAAAACATGTCATAGCGTAAGAAAACAGGTTTTTAGTTACCTCTGGTAAACTGACTTACTTAACATTTGCTAGTTTGAGCTATAGTTATGGTCCTTCTCAGAAAATCTCTTCTGTACTCAGAGGAAGGCACAAACTGCAAATACTAAAGAAGTTTATTCCTGGCTTTTTAAAAGGGTAGTGGCAAAAACTCTGAAGAAAAAAAAGAAACATAATGGAAGAAGCAAAACAGCAATGGGAAAACCCCAACAGTGCCAAGGAAGGAAAAAAGAATGAAAAAAATAAAAGAGCAAAAAGAATCAATTTCTAAGAAAAGCAGTATTTTCCATCTCCCACTTGAGAGAGAAACAGTAAGTCAGTGAGAAGGAGAAACAGACTGTAAATACACAATTCAGGTTGCAGAGCTGGAGGCTTATAGCGTTTTCCACTTCTATAGGTGTATGTTCTCAACATACACCTATACCTGAGCTCAGAAGGAAGAGAACAGCAGAAAGAGGCAAGAAAGAAAAAGATGCCATTATGAACATCATCATTATGATCAGGAACAAATTCCCAGAAACACAAGAGGAGCACTTTTTTGCTAGTCACTTTATCTCAAAAGTGGGGCATAAAGTAGAATTTAAAAGAAGTAAAATTTATCTGCTTATTTCCATTATTTGAAACATATTTTCAAAGCCTATAATTGCACTGTGTGAAGACTGGGTAATATTAGAAAGCATCTACAGTAAAGTGGCAGTGGCTATGCCTAGGTGGATATTTCAACTTAGTCTGTTTATTTTCAGTTTTACACATGTACTTTAAAATTATGTTTACTTGAGTCATGTATAGAATCAAAGGCCCTTCTAGAAAGCTTTGTAATTTCAAGATTATTTCATATTAATTTAATTTTACTATCAATCAAAGGCTGTACTATGTGGCATGCTTTTCAGTGCCAAAGGAAAATAATCCTTTATTACTGTTGTTGTTGTTTCATCAACAAGAGGGTCACACAGTGCATTACTTCTACAGGTCAGGCATAGCGTGCACCCTGGGGTGCCTTTGTTCTCCCGTCTAAGTGCACTGGCTACCAACTTCCCCACTCCCCTGTATTTCGCAAACTCTCTGCAGCTCCTTCAGTCCCTCACTTCATTCTAGAGTTTCTAGATACATACCAGCTCTTCCTTTTCTCCCAGACTAGGATACTCTCTTCTCTCACCTTCATACTGGTTTCCTGTGTGTGCATCCCTCCCCCTTACTATCCTTTTCCCAGTTACATTCTGACACCCATCCTCTGTGTCTTGGAAATAATTTATTCAGGAATCTCCATATTTTAAAAAGCTGAAAAGAGATGTGTGCCAAGTGTTGTGCTAGAAAGTCTACAGGCTGCAACAGAGGTGCTTTTAGGCTATGGACGTAGTAATCAGAGTTCCATCTACTTCTGATTTTCCCTGTCAAGCTACTGGGAAAAGTAATTGGGTTCGACCCACTGATTCACACAAATTGACCAAATATAGAATTACAGGCATTGCATAGTAGTAGTAGAAATGCCATTGAGCTCAGTATTGAATTTCCCCTCAATTTGTTACGCTGTTGTCACTTCTTTGTACAGCCTCGCTGCTAACCTATGGATAGCAATGTAAGGCTGATTTCCACAGAATTATTTAAATGCACAGTTAAACTACAAAGCCTACTGAAAATGAAATCCCTGCTTACTAGAAGCACAACTGCAAAAAACATTATTTTTTTTCAATGGTAAATAGCCCCATTAGTGTGAACACAAAGTTAGCTGAGTAGAGTAGTCCTATTTTTGGCTTCTCTCTAGATAAGCTTTCATTTGTCTAGTTAGGTACAATTCTTCTTTGTCTGTTTCTCTATTGTTTTGTTTCTACAATACTATGTCAAAACTGACCGATGGGAAGTAATTTCTTTAAAGGTACTACATATTGCTGTTCAATATTAAAATTACTATTGATACATACTTAATAGCAAAATTAAACGATATGTTTTAAAGGGAGGTGCGATTACCCATAGCATCATTATGCATAATAATACACATATTTGTCATAAACTTGTATAGTTAGTATGAGAGAGATAACAGCAGTACTTTAGCCCAGGAACTGAAGAATAAGTATTCAACAGTAAAAGACAATTAAAAATAATTATTGCATTTTTTTTGTTTTCAAAGGCTGTATACCAAGTTAAAAGCTCCCTTGAAATGCATGCAAACCTGTATGTGTTACACATTGAAGCACTGTGTAGAATATGAGAGCCACTGGATTTAATAAATGCATCTGACTACAGAAAGCTGTTGTAGTTTTTTATTTGCACACCATATCTCTCATATGTGCAGTTTTCTGTGTGCACAATTATGTTTTCCTGTGTCTAAGATAGCCTCTTTGAAGCCAACTAGCTGGAAGACCAGTTGGAGATCTTTTCAAAATATACTTCATAATCTTGAAGGGAAGGTATTTTTTTTTTTTCCGGCCAGCAGTAAATTTTCTACCTCAGTAGCATGGCTTATGGTACAGTATTAAAGATCCAAGCAGGTTGTATTGGCTATGTAAGCTTACACTGATTAAGCTTCTAGGAAGAAACACTCAAATATAAACACACAAAACAACAACATAAATTCTCAATTGAACTTGGCTAAATCAATGAAATGTGAATTGTGAATTTATCTCACTTTAATATGCATTATACAACTAAAACCAATTTAATAAATGGTCAAATCCATGGCCCATAAATTAATCCATATTGATATTTCTCATGCAACATTATTTCTACTTTTCAGCACAAGACATCCAATACTACTGCTCTGTCAGTTGACAGTCACATTCAATTCTTCTAATAAAATCCTGTATTGCATTACTGCTAGACTGAACAAGAAGTGAATTGCCACATGGGAAATTTGGGAAGAAAAGTAGATGCAGGTCTTTCTATTATTATTACCAAAGGCAATAATATATATTTTCTTTTTGACACATCAAGTCCATTGATACACACTATAGAAATAAATACAAAAATTGCAACTCATTACTGCAGCATCCCACTTGAAAAATGGAGCCAAACCAGCCTGTGACCTGGACCCTACCTCACCTGCTTGACTGCAGTTCCCCTCCAGCACCTGTTTTCAGCATAAAGACTTTTCAGGTATCACTGTTCACTTTGTAAACAGGGTGAGGTGACAGCACCTTGCTGATGTTCATTGCCTATAAATAATGAATATCTGAAAATTATGAAGAATGTTATAACACTGTTGGACTGCATTGACTCCCTAGCCATGCACATACACACTACAGCACTTTGTCACTGCACATACATTCAACAAAAAGCAGAAGCCATACTGCAAAATACAGCTCCTCAACCATTCTCTCAGGGCATCTTACTTGCCATCCGCTGGAGATCCCCAGCTTCAAGATTTCTCTCTTTTATTGTACACTTTCTGTGAAACTCTTCCAAAACTGGGAACTGAAACCCACAAATGCATAGCACTACCATGTCAACTTTGCCCAGTGTCCTGACCTTGACATCTGGGAAGACCTCACCATCTATAAGCATGAGGGCCTTAGTGCTTTCATGTTTCCTGGACTGTCTTGCCAGGAAATGCAAGGAAAGCCATAAAAACCCAGAAGGCTCAGAGGTGTGTTCTTGTTCAGTTTCACATAGAATTTTCCATATTCTCTTGAATGGAAATAAAAAAAAAATCTACTTTGGTTTTGAACAGAAATTCCAGGTTTCTGCTGAAACTGAGAGAAAATGGGGGGGAAAAAAAAATCTGCAGAGAAAATCACATTTTATCATGGATATTTGGCGATAAATAACCTGGATCTAAGAGCAGCATTTTCCTGTTTTGCTTCTCCTCACACATTCACCTGCGGTCTCCTCAGTGGCAAGGATGTGCTGAAATGTGCTAATACCACTGCTTTCCTCTGTTTAATGGTAAGCATCACACAATCACTCTGTCTTGTAATCTTGAAAATATGAAGTACATTTTCCCTCAAAAAATAAAACTTAATATAAACTCAGTGTGTTATATGCACAAAATAAGTTACCAAAGGGACACAAATATTTATGTTTGGTTTTTAATCTTGCTCAGGTTGGTTTAGTTTAAAGATTACTCCCCATTTCAGAGTGGATATGTACTTCTGAAATTGTTTAATTTTTCAGCACCTTTTTCTCAGCTTATGGAGCATATGAAAAGGAAAATGAAGATACGCAAAGATGAGACTACAAATCAGTGTCCAGAAAAAGAAAATATTTTGTTATTGTAATTTGATACAGATAGCATTTGGACAGAAAAGAACCCATTCTCATTAAGAGTGAGATTTAGCTTTACTTTTTCACGTGGAAATAGGTACAATTTTTAACCTTTGAGCAATGCCATTGAAATAACTTTACATTGCTAATGTTCAAGGTGAGACTCTGATCCCACTGAAGTAAATGTCAGAAACCCCACTAACTTCAGGAGAGTCAGATTTAATTCCTGGTTTCCTTTAGCTGTTAGAGTCTGTCCTGTCATCTACCTAGCAGCATAAGAAAGTAAAGTACCATCACAGAAAAGGATTACATAGCTTTGATGAACATCACATGATATGGTAATGTAGAGGATTAAAATCGTATAATAGAGAATCTTAATCATTATCATACACCAGATTCTTGTCTTTGTGCTCACCTTTAGGTGTATGGTATCTATCTATAACATAATTTCCATAGATTTCTAAGATATAGCTCACCCCTGCTTATATTTACCTTGTTGGCAGCTGAGATACTGTTTAATGTTAGAGTCAGCATTGCAGGAGAGACATTGATTAGGGAGTGTACGTGTTTGGGAAAGGAACTGGCAAACTAATTCTGTGGAAGGGAATACTCTTCAGGAACTGTTTACTGTTCCCTTTTATGAAGGGTACTTCCTATTGTAGTGGAAAAGATGGATTAGTTTTGTTTGTGGAAACTTCTGAACTTCCATTGTTCAAGGGTCTGCAGCACAGGACACACTTGTAAACAAGTGCAGGCAATTGGCTGGGAGCCAAAGGAAAGTTTTGCTGGAATCCTTACTTAGAAATGATGACTTCAGGAAGTGAAAGTTTGACTTAGTTCAAGTTGTGATGAGCATATATTTATGTTCATTCAAGTTAATTTGCGAGTTGTGATTACGCATATGAATTTAAACACAGATACCTTGTAAGCTGATTTTCAACTAGTCTCAAACCAATAGTATGGCTCCTTCCTTAGTGACAAAAATGTATTACAGAGTAGGATCAGAACAAACTTCATTGATGCATTATAGTCTTAAGTGTGATCCAATATAATGAAGCATTTAACTCATCATTCTCTATTTTGTTTTACTCCTAAGAGACAAGATGAAACAGCCTGGCAGTGTTTCTAGATTATAAACTCTTCAGGGTCAGGAATATGTCTCTTTGTGTGTACTTCCAAATGCCTCCGACACCTTGGGGCTCTTTATAAATGGTAGTAATAATAATCATTTATTGCTGTGCAGTGTGGTCTGGTCTCCCATTTACATTCAGTATGATCGGTTGTGCTGTGTCGCTGTCCTGTTCATCACTTCTCACCTTGCACTTACATGCAACTTCTATTATGGTTATTTTTAGAGTACATAAGGCACTCAAATAACATGATTACAAGCGTGGAACAACAGCTTAGGAAACAGATATGAGGATAGTTCACAGAAAAAGGCAACATACTGCACCTAAGCCAGGCAAGATCAAACCTGACATTGCAAAATCAAAGAGAGAGGGTTTAATATGAAAATAATGTGATGAGATTATAATGAGTACTGCACTTTTTTTTTTTAACCTTTTTGGTTTTTTTCAGTGGAGTTACCATAATTTAATAAGTTTCTGGTTTTCTTTAAAAAATGCTATATGCATGGATGCACTTGTGTGGCTATACAGGCAATATGTATGTATATGCATATATGCATACATGCATACTCATGCTTCGGGAGGGGGTGTGTTTATAGGTGTGTGTTTTGTAAAACACAGAAAATAGTGTGCTGCAGGAAACAAAAAGGAGCAACTTTAAGTTCCTATAATGCCATTTTCCATCCCTGGATTGAAGTAAAATGACCCTAAGTTCCTCTTTCATGGAATCTGAGCAATCTTTAGAGAAAGTTTCATTTTCTGTCAACTTAAAAAATGGGATATATTTACCTACTTTCAGACACTCCGTGATGCCTGCAGGCAATGCAAAGCGGGGATGGGTGGAGTGTGGAATGCTCTTCCAGCCCTGGCTGACAGAGGGTACTGAGTGTTTTGTTCTAGTTGTCAGACATTAGAGCACCCCTGTGATTTCTCCAGCTTTGTGCTGAAGGCTGGCTTGGGTTCTTATCTCCAGGGTGGTGCTGAACTGGTGGAGGCATAAAAAAATCTTTATCTCCTCTCTTAACTTCAGTGCAGCAGAGGAATGAACCCAATATAATACGATCAGTTCAGGTCAAGTTTGTAAGTTTGTGACCCTTAGGATATTCGCATTTTATTATGTCTACCGTGTATCAAAGATGGCGAAATTTTGCATCAGATGAAATTATTCCCCCTCATTTTTTCTGTTGAATTAAATACTGTAAATAAGTCTGTCACAAATGTTGTAACAATCTTCTGTTTGAGAAATAAAAGTACATATATTTTACATGTAACTTAAACAATTTTTTAAGATTATTATGCTCGATCCCCTCCTATCACAGGTACTCTCTACTATCATCCTTCTATGAAATAATTTATTTCTCCTAAACCTGTTAGTTTACCTGGATTCACTTCATCTGCTAGAAGACCTTCTAAAACCTTATGGTTCTCATGACTGGAAACTTTATTCTAGTATGTAGTCAGTTTTACTCATGTCATGTACTTTTGGTGTCATCATTTAAATTTGACATAAATTTTGGTGGTCCTTCACTTGATTCACCTTTCTCTGATGGTATTAAGACAAGGTGTGCATATATTACCTCACTAACATGCAACAAGACCCCATATAAAGCACTGGTTGAAAGTTTTATAATTCAACGAAGATCATAAATTACTACAATTCTTTGTTGATGCTACATTTCTTTGCAGAGTAGAGAAAGTGCAGTTAAACATTATTCTAAATAAAGAAATTATATCCTCACAGATTTTTAATCAACTTCCAATTATTGAGTTCTGATATTTAACTTGGTCCAGTGTAGAATAATGGGACTATGCATTTTCTTGGCTGAAATTAAAGGCAGTTTAAGTACATTGTTGGAATAAACAGTTTCTAATTTCCCCCACCAAATGACACTGTATCATAAAGCCACTGCTTAAAAACATTTGATTATTGAGTGCTAAAGTGCACCTGAAATAAGAATTTTAACATATTGAGGCAATGTAATTTTCACCTTGGACTATTTTAAATTTCAATTTTACTTCAAGAGGGATTGGTACAGGTGCTAAATAGTTGTCTTAGAGATGTGCATGACAAGGTAAGATACAGATGAGATACAATGGTTTAAGAAAATAACTCATAAGTTAAATTACTCGGCCTGAAAGAGATGATGGTCCTTCATTCTAAATAATTTTTAATTTTAATAATGATTTTTGAGAAGATGTAGTTATTGAGAGCAGAGAACACAGCATAGGGTATAAATATTCTAGGTCCTCTGCTTAGAAGCCCACAGAAAATGTTAGTCAGTGTAGAGGCATCTGGGGACATTAGCTGACAAGGTCAAGTAGTTGAATTTAGTGAAATTCATTTTGTAGCTGGAGATTTAGTCGTGGTTATAAGAGAGAAAAGTCATCTCAAGTAAAGAAATCTAACAAGAAAGTAATAGATCATTTGCATCAAGTGAAATATATTGCTCTCAGCCATTTAGCTTCATGTCAGAACGTTCTGGTTTGGTTTTTGGTAGCAGGGGAAGGGCCCCAGGAGTGGCTCAGATAAGAAGCTGAGAAGCTCCCCCAGCTCCAAACCCAGCCAAGGAACCATTAGTGGGGCAATAGATGCGCCTCAGCGATTAACATACGAAAGAAGGGATATTACACCTGAGCAGAGAAGGACTTAAGGGAGAAGAACTGTGCCTGGGAAGAGCAGTGCTGGTGGTTGGTAAGGAAGAAGGGGAAGAAGGTGCCCAAGCATAAGTTTCCCTGCAACCCATGGCGAGATGGCAGCTGTCCCCCTGCACTCTTAGAGGAATGTGGTGGAACATTCCCTGAAGGTACCAGGAGGGGTGAACTTGGCCAGTGGACTCCGATTTTGTGGCCAGAGGATTTGCTGCCAGTGGACTCTGATTGCGCAGCTTTGGAAAACCCCGGCGCCAGGCGAGTTTGTTCCTGAACGAGCCCGTGACTCTGTGGGAAGCCCAGGCTGGAGCAGCTCCGGACCTCGTGGGAAGGACACAGAAAGGAGAGGTTCGTGGAAGACTCTGTCCCATGGGAGGCACCCCGTGGGGAAGCAGGGAAGGACTGCAATGGATCCTTCTTCCTGAAGAGGAAGGAGCAGCAGGAACCACCAGCCTGTGAACTGACTCTAAACCCCATCCCCTGTCCCCCTGTGCTGCTGGGGGGAAGGAGGGAGAGAAACTGGGAACTAAGTGATTTGGGCCCGGGAAGAAGGGAGGGGTGGGGTAACATATGCAAGCCCTGCTCTTTGTGTTGTCTGTGCCCTGTGTAACGTTTGCTTAGTGTGAAATTAAATTATTATTTTTTCCCCAAGTTGAGTCTGGTTTGCCTGGGACCTTAATCGGTGAAGAACCCTCCTTGTCCTTTGTCTCAACGCATGAGCTTTGTCCTCCTTATCCCAGAGTGTGAAGGTGTGTGTGGGGGGGAGTTGAGCGAGCAGCCACGGGGCTGTTCCTTTGTTGTCGTGTTGGGCCCAAAGCACAAACAGAATTAAGGAAGGTTTGGAAGTACTCTTCTAGCGTCGGCTATTTAAGCACCCGTAAGTGATAATGTAAAGCAGTTGTGCTCTGTTTCAGTCATACTGTGAATCTCTGGTAGCAGTTCAACGTTATTGCTACTGGGATACACTGAGGTCATTAACTGATTCAGGACAAAGATCTGTATTTCATTACCAGTTGGAAAGTTTGTATAGTTTTAACATAAGGAACTGATTTTCAACACCTTCTACTGCCATCACAGAATTTTAAGGGAGATATTGCATTAGTTTCACAGAGGAGAACTGGGCTTTTTGACTTTTTTTGTGCAGTTTCAAAATGGAAGAAGCTGCAGATCAGTTGAAGAAACAGAAACCGAGCTGTCTTTTAGTCCATTGCTTATTGCCTCAGTTTAAGATTTAGATCATATAAAATGTTTGAAGTCTAGAGCTGTGTATGAGCTAGCATATTTTGGAACAGATAGTAAGAATTTGTGATTATTTCAAGACCTACAGTAGTCTTAGAGAACACAGGGATTTGTTCTGAACAGAAAAATCTCTGTTTAATAATTGTTCCTGTCCTAAAAGGGAGACAGTGGAACTGGAGCTGCTGTGTGCCATAAAGGACACAATGGTTTTTTTTAGTAGGTGCATTTAGTATATACACACCTGTGTGTTCCAAGACCAACTCATTATAAATGTCTTGTTCTGTAATTTAAAAACTGGAACTGGTTGAACTTAATTTCATCCCATTTTTTTTTTATTCAAGATGCTATTTTTTCATACAAAGGTATGTGAACAAAATGTATACAACCCAAAATGAAAGAATAAAATTAAAGAAAATAGATTATAGCTGTGTATCTTTATAGGATGGAGATTTCTTAGAATTAAAGGCTCTAGAAATAGGACTGTCAAATAATATATAATCTAGTCCAAATGCAGGAAATCTAGATTAAATGTTAATTTGTTTTCCCTATATTTTTTTTAAAGTTATAAATTAATGTGCTTCACCATTTTTTTTTTAAACTGTCATGATAGAAAATCTTATGAGAGGTATTTTCAAAATTATCAGCCTCAACTCAGCTTTCTAGAAGTCTATGGCACTACTCCTTCTTAAACATTATCTTTTACTGAATACTTTGCCCCAATGTTATCTCCTTCCTACTAATATCTTGGCCATAGTACAACACACTTGGTTCACATCAGCATCATTTATAAGCCATTCCTCAGGTTACCTGACTTCCTTTCATTTACTGGAATTTCTTAATTTTCATTCTGCAGTGCACAGGACCAAAGTTAACATCCTAGGGCAAGAAGTTTAACAGAGAGAACAAAAGAGCTACAATAACAAACACTGTTGAGAATACAAAATGTAGATCAGAGAACCATGTCAGTAAGCAAATAAGAATCTAAAGTAATATATGAGGTGACTAATAGATAACAATGCATACCCATCAGCATACATATTTTTCCATCTTTCAAGTGATCAAAGCTTTGTTTACTTGAGGTAGAAAATGATGGTTCTTCATGTAGGTTATGTATTTTACATCCAGAGACCTTATTCTGAAACCTCAGGCAGAATGATGGGCTGGAGGCCAATTAAATAGGTGCATTGCTGTGTACGTTGTTGAATCGCATGCTGCTGGCCCATATCTAATCTGGCAGCATGCATTAGAGTTAAAGGATATTGAAAGTCACCCATTAAGTGTCATCTGAGAATAAGATAAATGTTAATTTCATATAAATATTGGCTGGCAATCTGCTGTACGTTAACATGTACAGAAAAATGTCCACAACCCATATTTTGAGCATGATAATCAGAAGCTTATCCGACCTCAACTGCAACAGCGTTAAAGTAAGGAGATATCCAGGTAGCACGTTCAATTTTAAACCATTCGAGAGCTACTGCACTGTTTTTCTACTATGTGTTTTGAAATGTTTTGTATTTTAAGATACACAAGTTAGCCATTTAGATGTTGGTATATCCATGTTACGAAGCAGTGAACAAAGTGGAAGCTGTATCCTGCAAGTACTTACTACCAAGCTCCAAACTTAATCTCATTTTTACACTTGTTTGTGGGGATATCCACTATGACTCAAAATGCTCAAAAACATGAGTAGTCCAAAGCCACACTGTGTCCTAGTGCCACATTGATTTTATGGAATAAATTCATTTACGAGTCTACCTGTACTTATTGATAGCTCAAACAGTATTTTTCACTTTACAGGACAAGGTAAGAGGTTAAGAAACCCTTAGAATACCAAATGTCTTGTTTTATCATCACAAGTATCATCCTGAGAAGCAGAAAAGACAGCCTATAAACCAGGTGTCTAAGTACCATAAATATCAGAAGTACAGAATACATCATGGAGCAATGCATGAGAAAAATTACAAGAATAATGACAAGAAAATTCAGAAAAAAAATGGTTTGATTTCTTTATTAGCTTGAGATAGGTAAATTTTCCATTCTGCCATCCAACAATTCTCAGTACATAAACAACATGGAACCTCATATAGTGGGTATACAGCCTAAAATGATGGATTAAGGAATAGATGCTATTTGGAAGTGAAGTGGTGAGAAAGCAAAGGAAGTAGTATTGTTAATGAAATAACAAAAATAATAATGATACGTGTGACATTAAAACAATACAAAAATATTCATTAATAATTCCAGCATATTATTCAGGGAATCAATGACTAAGAAGGAGCATTTTCACATATAAAATTTGCCCTTTTTTGTTTGCACCAGTTCTACAGAGTAAGTGAAACAGAATTTTAAGTAAGTGCAAAGGCTCACTGAATAAATATCCTAATCTGTGGCTATTTGAGTCACAAAATCTACTGTTTCATGGCCAGAGTGTCTATGGCAACAACCTCCAGGGAAGGGATAATATTTTGAAAAATCTCTGTAGGATTTTTTTGGTTAATGTCCAAAAACTAGGAAAATACAAGTAGAAATATAAGATCCATAAGTAAGATTGTTTGGTGTACATTATAGAACTATTCCCACATAAAGGGCAGATAATTTGAATAAAACAAGCTAAGATATTGACTCTATACACAAATAAACTCACTATTATCATGTGAAAAATAAAGCCTCTGGAGCTACCATTGGTGTTCTCACAGTTGTACTGTCACTTCAGTTAGGTTAACAGCCATTTAATTAATTTGTGACACATGGAAGCAAATAAATAATTGTATTTTTTTATTTAAAAATTGCTGTAAATGAAGCTATCCTACAGAAGACTGTGTACCAATAATATATCTTTTGTTTAGTAGTGGCAGTTAGGAAATTAGTTTTCTGTATTCAGGAGTAAACAGACAAATCTGTTGAAATATGCTCAGCCACTCTCTAGAAGTTAGGCATCCAGCTGATGTATCCATGAAATAATATCTAATGCACAAGAAATGTTAAAGATCAAACACAGTAAACTATGTTTTAGTTACAGAGGGTAAGTAACTGAAGTTTTTGGAGTTAGGTGAGAGTTAATGTGGTCTGCTGTGTTTGATCAGCAGCTATACAGCTAATAGAACAGATGATGTTCCTCACAGAAGAATTAAAACTGCATCAATTATAGCAAGAGCCAAACATTGCACTTCAGGATTTAAAGAGCCTCTAATTATTAGTGATACAGAACAGAGCAAACATAGAGCCATGGCCTACTTTTGGATTTGTTCATAATCCCTAAAATAGGCCACACTGTGCTGAGACCAATTCATGAGTGCCTCCCGTCACACACTGTCCAAGTGGCATGTTGTGTGGCTGGCAAAACTGCCCTACAGCACTGACTGTTGTGCCAGGAGGCCTCACCTCATTGCCTTGTTTGCTCTCCCCTAAAAGCAGCTCTCCTCATCCTGTTTGTCACAGGCATTGGCACCACTGACTTCTGGTCTGAGAACCGGCCTCCACAAAAGTCTCTCAACCCAATGGACTGCAGCAACACTGCGGGGAGGGGCCTGCGGGCGGGGGCCCACACAGTTAAGCACATGGACAGCCGGCCCACCTTGCTGTGTTTGCAGCCAGGACCCAGCCCTTGTAGGAACCACACCTTGGGACTGGGAGCTGAGCGGACAAGAAGACGGAGCAAACGGTCGTTAAGGGCACTACGGATCGTTGCCGCCGTCCGTTGTCCGCTGCTGCTGGAGCAAAGGAGAGAGAAGACAGAAGGAAGAGGAATAGGAGATCAGATAAAATGAGTCTTCTGTGGCTGGGAACAGGGAGCTTGCTCCTGCTCGCTGAGGAGCTACACAAATGGAGCCTCTCTCTCTCTCTCTATTTGTAGAATTATTTTTATGGTGTAAATTGAAGAATTTAATAAATTATGACACCCTTTTAATAAGCCAAAACATACTCATGCTAAAATCTCAAACCTAACATCTCAAAAAGAGATGCTATGCTGGCATAGACTTTGAGGCTTTTATAAGAGATTTTTATTATTTCTTCTTGTTTATGATGATGAGGCAGCAGAGTTTTAAATATTCCTTAAACTGGTAAACAATACCAATTCTGACACATACAGAAGGCAACTTCTGCCACTGCGCTGAGTGAGGGAAGTCTCACTTGCACAGCATGAGGAACAGACAGGACACAAGTACAAACTATACCAGAGACTCTACCAGCTATCATCAGGTATTTGTGCAAGAACATTAATTAGCTGCATCTATAGCAGAAGAAAAACTGGGTTTTAAGTTGATGAATGTGATTATAATGCCACAATGTTAAACTGATGTTACATAATGTTAAAGATCCACTATAGGCATCACTGTCATCATATATGTTTCCAGGTTTCTAATATTTTTAAACTCTTTATCATGCTTCTATTCTATGTATATTGTTGAGATGCTAGTGGGTATGCAGCCTCCTTCACGGAAACTGGGCAAACTGACATGCCCATAATACCTAATTTTGCCATGTGCAATGATAAAAACACTGAGAAGTGCTCCCAAAAGGGGTGCTACATAACAGTTAGGAGGCAATGGAAAAACAAGGATAAGAAAAAATTGTTATTTTAGTTCAAGCTCCGCAATTAAAGTTATGCTTTATACTCATGTCACTACTTTATGAGTGTTGTACTCAGAAGTCATAAACAGTAATTTGACAACATTATTGTTATCTTTTCAGTGTTATGCTATGTCTACATGAAATACTGCTATTGGCTTATTTAAAAAGATATAAAGATAGAAATAAAGATTTTTAAGACATCACAGCTCTCTTTTTTCCTTCCCCCCCTCTGTTCTGCTATTGTATTTATTGCTTTTTTTTCTTCCTTTTCATTGTATTTTCTTCTGAAGGTTTCTGTCCCTGCTTAGAAGAAAATTCATGTTAGAAGAAAATTAATGCTACATTATTGTTTGCATTTCTGGGAAAGGTGACTCTCTCAGAAGCCCTGGATGCAGTGTTAACACTGTGCTAAGGGTAGTATGCTCCTAGGGAGGATAAGGTCATGGAATGCAGAGAAGTCCTTTGACTTGTAACAAAACTGGCCTCTGAAGCCCATGCACATGCCAAAACAGTAAGTTACTGCTGCCATGAACTGCACAGTCTTGCTACTGGCAGAAATCTGCAATGTGGTGTGGGATTATATACATGTTCCAGTAGATTTCTAAGTTTTCAGTGGCCATCTGTAAGCAGTGGGGGTGAATGGGCTGCATTTCAGACAACTGAGGCATCCAGAAATATTTCCTCACAGGACACTGTTCCTTCGACCCCACATTCCAGATGCTGCCATATGTGTGATACAATATCTCATTCTGAATGTGCATCCATGTTTCTAGCTTTCTTCAACCAAAAAGCTTTTTCTAGCTATGCCCATAGCTACTGAGTTTTCTTTTCCAGCGGAAGGCACGGCATAATATGTGTTAGCTTGTACAAGTAATTTTTGCAGTAGAATTTTGCTGATCTTGAGAGAGAGATATATTTATTTATAAAGAACACGGATGCCAAAATTAGGAGCTGTTTTGTATGTATAATTTTTCAAAAGTAAATGCAAATTTTTCCAGGGTATTACTGCAGTACCATGCAGTGAAGTATTTTAAATTATTATGAAGAATTATGATGGCTATTCTGTGATTCTGATTTAAAGTTGCCCAAAAAGTATAAGCAGTTTGGTAGACTAGCAGTTCCTTCATCCATAAGATTACCTAAGCAATATCAGAGAGCATCCAGTCAGGAAATGAAGAATAATCTTTGCCACTATTTCTGGCTAACAAATAAGATATAAATTTTAATGTGAGATGAAAAGTATCTTGCATAACTGAACTATTGAAAGTGAGCAGTGATTTCTGCTCTAAATAAATACATGAAAAGAGACAGGAAACTGACACCATGAAAATACTACACTTTTCACCAACCAAAAATGAACTCAAACCCAGAGAGTACCCTTTTTAGGAAAAGTCTGCTGAGGAATCCAGAAAGTTTCTGAGGTCACCATTTATTTCTACGCCATTCTTCCCTCTCCATATGGAGTGGACATGGGTTTTGGCCTCCAAACACTGGCAGATCTCCCAGAATGGATGGAAAGGTCTGGACTATCAACATGAAGTCTGACTCAGCACTGATTCCAGAACTCTGTGTGTCTGGCTTCCTAAATTGCTGTATCCATTGAAATCCTGTGGCCAGGAACTTCACTGTAGGGCTGTGATCACTCCTAGGGAGTAAACATCCACAAAAAAATGTTGTAGTAATTCAGTTATAACTTGTTTACAGGACTGGTTGAAAGGGCAATACATATCCATTGGTCTCACCCGTTCTCTTTGGATATCATCAGATTGCTGGTAGGTTCCTGTGCATGTGAGAAATCTGCCTTGCAGCGGTTTTCCTTTGTGTCATCTAGAAACACACTGGTTGAGCTTTTTCTTCTTTCTTTCAAAAGTCAGAGGAAGCTTTACTTCTAAATTCAAGGCTCAGACTGATAATCTTTCAGCTGCTCAGTGATATATTTGTCTGTTTTGTTGTTTTAAAATCTAAGTATATCTGGCATGACCACATAGAAAATCTTCAAATTATGAAATTAGAAAAAAATGAAGATTTTTCAAACAGCTGGGAAAGGTGTGAATTGCCCCATATTTATGTTATAGGGGTATTAATTCTGAGCCTTAATGATTTCATAGCCAGTTTCGTGAACTACTTCACTAGTGACCAAAGAAAGGAGGGGAATAAAGTTCCAAAAAGCTATGCACTATATTGTTTCATACACTGTGAGTGGATAAGACTTGGGAAAATGCCACCTTTTTTTTCTTTGTCACTTTCAAACACTATGATTAAGATGGAAAAACTCCAAGTCCTTGCAAATGAAATTGAAACCTGAGAGCCCAGTAGAACCTAAGTAATTGTAGTTTTAACATACATACTCTTATTAGGAGTCTTAAACGGTCAGAACTTGATTATGTGCATATCCCAGAAATCAAGTGTATTTTCTTCCAAATACAATTGCTACCTAAACTTGGGGATATTTTCATTATATGTCTTTATATAAAATAGTGTCTTTATATAAAATAGTATCTTTATGTAAAATAGCCTGTATCTAATTTATATGACAATTCTAAAGTGATTTTGCTCAGTGCATGCTCTTTTTCACAAAAAAAAAAATCCATGCCTACTGGTCAAAGGGTTAATTCTACTGCGAAGAGAATATTCCAATATTTTAGTATTTCCTCTTCTCAATGAAGGAATGGAAAGGTTCTAAAGAAGAGTTCTCCAAAGAAGGATGTTCTTTTAAAGTATGCATAATATCTATATGTAAGGTAGTTGCTAACACTTGAAGATCATGGAAATCTAAGCTGCAATTTTTATACTTTCTCTGCCAAAGTACAGGCATTTCAAGAATTTAAGTTTTGAAGTCTGATATCCATTCAGTTAGGCAGTTTATATAAATCTCTGTAGAATCTAAGTAAGGTATAGACAATTGGAGTTAAAAAGTTTGGGATAATGAAGAAGTGAGCCTCTGTAGGGGTTATTTTCTTCTTGAGACATTGTAATTAACTAAGAACACTTGTCTTCTGCAGTGGGCCTATAACACCACTACACACATTCAATTACTATTTTGGTTGAAGAGCACTACATTTTTAAACTATTCTTACTCCATAATTTCTAATACTCTCTCTGCACCCTCAGCTTTCACAATGGCCACCATTCCCTCAGTACAAAAACTGGAAACATTCTTTCCCCTGTTCCCAGATGCTGTAGATGCTGTAGCTGCCTCCTGTGGGGTTCACCATTCCCCTGGCTGTGCTGGCAATGCACAACGTGAGTGCTGGGGGGTTGCAACAGGCAAGATCCAACAGGTCAACCTAAAGAGGCAGTGAACAGACCAGACTATTTAGTCTCAATGTGGACACCATTACAGCTACAGCAGTTCAGAAAATAATGCAATTTGGGGCAAGGGGAGGTAAGTTTTAAATTTTAAAACATCTACTCTGAATGACTCTCTCTGCAGGATAACAGAAAATGCTGGGCCTATTCTTGAGTTCTGAGGGAAAGCATACTGCTTGACTTGTGTCCATACGACTTAAGCCCCTGCCCCACCAAAGAGCTTTGCCAATACTGCATATTGGAAACAGATCCTGGTGAGCAGCACCGGAGATCGGCTTAACTATTGCACAGCATCAATCACTGTGTGCAGCGCTCGAGCTGTGCCCTGGCCCAGCCTCACTACTAGGCACAGCCTGCTAGAGCTTTTCATCTGGGATACGCTATGTGCTACTTGTTCTGCTAAAGAAAATGGGTAATTTTCACACAGCACTAAATGTACTAAATGAAAGCTTCTCTGTGAATTAGGGAAAATAATTCATTAATTTAGATTATTTGAAAACAGCAGGCATATGCATGTTTCTTTTCAGAATTTCATAAAGAATTTTTTAACCTTTAAGTAAACAAGTCCAAAATACACTGAAATTCACTGAAATGACTAAGTGTAATGATCCTTTAAGTGATCAAACGTATCTCTCTAAGTGTTAAAAAAAATACCTCTTTATATGTCCTCTTCTGAGCTGACAAAGTAAAATATGGTCTTAATGCCTCAAAATAGACAAGATATGTAACTTAACTTACATTACTGCTTAAATATTTACGAAAGCAAGAGTCAGCATAATCATGATGCTCTTATGTAATTTATCCTAAACAGTATGTAAGAATAAACACTTGTGACACAGACTCTGGCACTGCTTCATTTTGCATTGCTGTTTATCACTTATTTATAACTGGTTTATACTAGGTAAAGTATATTAAGTTTTAAGTTGTAGTTTGTATATTGTTCAAATGTTGGAAAAAGGTCTTGCAACTCCATTCTTTTACATTTAAACAAGTGTAAATGTGGTATCTGTCAAATTACCTGTTCAGACTGAAAACACTGTGTGGGAGGTGGGCAACAAAATAGAACAGCCAACCTATAAGAAGGAAAACACACTGTTAATTCTGATTAGGGAACTGGACTGGTTGAATAAAATGGTGAGAATATGTAAAGATCAAATACTATCTTTGATTTGAAAGATGGGTCTCCATTAAAGCACCTGTTTGAGCCTAATTCTGCAACAAAGCCATAGCAGAACATTTAATATCATGAACTCTTACCACTATGTCTATTGCCATAGAATACCTTCTTGAAAACCCTCCTACTATTACATTGGTACTTAACTATGAGCCTACACCTCAAGGAAGTAGATTGAAGTATGAATTTGGCATGCGACCATCACTTGAGCTAAGTGGAAAACATTTATTATTTACCCAGATTTTTTTACAGTATCTGAACAACAAATATTTACCACAGTTCAGTTTTCATCATGTTATCTTATTTAATATAAAAAGTGTTTTTACAATTCACTTATAATTTATGAAAATTATTTTCCAACACAGTATGATGGAAAATTTTAGTGCATTGCCATAGAATTAGAATTGCTGCTGTTTATATGAAGACTTTTACAGTTACCGGCCAAGCAAATAATCACTGAAAGTTCTGAGGTCAAGCTGAAAACTATTTCTGTTTGAGAGTATTTGGAACACCGAGGTAAGAGTTAAAGATATGCTTAACAGTCTACCTGAACAGAAATAACTTAATTCTTTCTAGTGAAGCTGTAAGAACATTTAACATTGTGGTACATTCATATGTCAGATCTGAAATTTCTGGAAGCACGGTAATAAAGATGTTTTAGCATTAAGTATCCTTACTTGGCATCTGTGAAATCAGGCTGATTTTTGTTTGTGTGGTTGTTTTGCCTGTTTGTTTTTTTTTTTTTTTCCTAGATTTTTACTGTTTGTTTGACAACACCAAGAATCTAACAACACAATGAGGTATAGAAAGCCTGATCTGTTCATAACGGGTCATTACAACTGTCTACACAAAGACAGAATGTTCAAGTGAAATTTTGTCCTAAAGACTGTCAATATGAGCATTGCTAATGGCTCAGCTTTTTCAGAACACTTATCTGGTATCAGTAACAGAAGCGTCAGATGTTGGTTCCTCCTGTGCCAGGAACAAAATTTCTCTATTATCACTATTCAGAAGGGCAAAACTACTCGAAGTCTAGGGAGCTACTCGGCTTGTCCTTCTCATTTCAAAGTGAAAAACCAGGCGACCGATCGCACGGGCACGGCGATGGCCGCAGGGCCAGGTCTCCCCGTGACCCCCAGGCCGCCGCAGAGCGGTGCAAGCGGCCGGAGAAGCGCGGGCGAAGCAGCCGCCCCGCCGGGGCGCACGGCCGGGCCCGGGGCCGCCGCCCAGCCCGGCGCTGCCCCGGCGCGTGCCCTGCCGCCGGTACCGGCCGCCTCGCGCGGCTGCCGGGCCGCGCGCCCCCGCCTCCGCGCTCGCCCGTGGCGACACCTGAGAGGCGAAGCCGGGATCCCCGCTCTGCCGCGGCGGTGGAACCGCCCCCGCCCCACCTCCCCCGAGACCGCGCTCCGGCACGGCGGGGGGAAACTCTGCCCTCACCGCCCCGCCTTGGAGTCTCAGGGATCTCCCGGCCTAGGGGCCAGCTCAGGAGGAAGCGCTGCTCTTCCCACGGGCAGTGACTGAGGCCGAAGCAGCGCGGCGGACCGGCGAGGCGCCCGGCTCTGCCAGGATACCCCGTCTGACTGACTCCCTGTGCGGCGCGGGAGGACTTGTGCCGACTGCCTGACTGTCACGGAGTTTCTTCGCTCATGCTCCTGCCGCGCCTCTCTCGGGAAAGTTGCAGCTCTCTCCGCCACCAGAAGCCCTGGCAGAGACGGGACAATTGAAGCCTCCCGCCTGAGCACCCCGTGCCCCACAGGCAGGAGGCGATTTGCATGCGGACTTGTCTCTGGTAGCAGCCACTGCCCGTCAAGCCTGACGGACAAACGCCCCCCTCTTTCCGCCCCCCCGTCCCGGAAAGCCCCTCCCTCGCCCCCTCCCTCGCCGGCACCTCCCGCCGCTTGTCAGTCGGAGCGGAGCGCGGCGCGGGGAGCGGAGGCGGCACGGCAACGGCAGAGAGCGGGCGAGAGAGGGAGAGAGAGAGCGAGGAGCCAAGCTCTCCCCTCCCTCCCTCCCTCTCTCTCTCCCTCCCTTCCTTCCTCCTCTCTCCCTCCCT